>NC_140461.1:10643637-11299470 GCF_051167445.1 Perissodus microlepis | reverse complement strand
ACCTGCCCAGGGGTGTGGTTAGTGTGATGGTTGGGAAACAAGGTTCTTCATCAGTTTCTACACCAGTGGTTGTATACATGGATCAGCTACAATGCTAAAAGCATCTGCCTAATATTCTGTAGGTCACCTCATTCATGCAACCAAACCTGTTTGCGTTCCAGAATACTTATAGAGCTTTTGTATTTTATCAGGTACCAGATGTTAGCAGCAGCTCCTTTAAGTACTTTAAATCATGAGGTGGGGTGTCCGTAGTTCTGACCTTCCTTTCGAACACCTGAGAACTGAATTTAGAGGCCATGTCAACACCTTAAATTATCTGACATGTTTCTTAAACTGGTCTTGAAAAGGCCAGTGTGATCAGAGATTAGTCTTTTCACGAAGGGGTATAGATGGTCTGGAATAATATTTAGAAAGGTCATATACCAGATAGAAGTCATAGTGCATTTTGTCCTCTTCTCCTGATAAATGAAAAACACACCTAGGGCACATTGTGGGTTATTCATCAGACCGACTCTTGGCTCCTCCTGCAAATGAGTTAGCCTTGGGCACATAGAGTACCTTTTCGGGCTCTACCACTGTAAAATTGCGGCTGTTTTAGAGTTGCTATGACTTGTCTAACCATCACAAGTCCAACATTGTCACTTAGATCCTGATACTTTCTCATTTCCATGCTTTAAATATATCAGATTGCTTTCTAATATATTCTACACCTTGACAGATGACATTGTAATGAGATAATCAGTGATATTCACTTCACCTGAAAGCGATTTTAATGTTGTGGCTGATCATTTTACAGCAAAAGCAGAAGAGGACAAAGACACTTATGTAGCTCCAAATCAGTTGTAAAATGAATTACATACTTAATATTCAGGACAAAAAGAGGAGATTAAGTGAAAGAGGAATATTCTAACAGTTAAATTTTTTTGAGAAATTACTTCAAGCTATTTCTTAATTACTGACTCCATGGTCTTTTTGTCCTTGTGCAGCATGTGGTTTGAACACTTACATGGCTTCCATCAGCAGGATCTGTCTTTAACACCTTTTCTTGCAGAAATTTAACAGCCCAATGAGCTAATTAGTTCTTCACCTTTCCATTACAGAAAAAGAAAATCAGAGCTGTGTTATCACTGTTACAAGATAACCTGCTGACAGACAAGCCCTGCTGGGATTGGCGAATTGATCAGACAGGGTAAAACCCCATCACAGTGTGAATTGACTGTTTACATGTGAGCAGACCTGAGGGGTCAATTAAATATGTATATTGTGGCTTTAACAAAGGCAAGAAAAGAGATGCACTAGCAGCATGAAAAGAAAATGTAGAAATAAGTAAGAATAAACACAAAAAAGCCACAAATACATACCGCATACACTGTAAACTGCATTCACTTCATACAATTTTAGCTACACATACACAGCAATTTTAATATCATGCTATTTTTTAAAATTTGATGCAATATTCTACAGGGAAACGGTTATTGGATTTTTTTTCCTTTACTATTGGGTGAACACAGCAACACAATTGACAATGCATGGAAAATGTGCCCTTGAATGACTGCCCTCAGCACTCGTGGCATTTGTACTTGACAAACAGGCTCATTATTGGATGACTTAATGAAAGCCTTCTATTCAGAATAGATTTTGGTCCAAGACAAATGATGTACACGTGGCACCAAGAAATTAGCAGTCTGGAAAGGCAAAGCGTGGCTCTGTCAGCATCCACTAAATTGAACAAAATTTCTGCATCTAGAATGGGTAATGAGCCCAGATCAACGCCGTGATTATAATTATGATATTGTTTTGATCAATTAGTCCCCTTCATTAAGCTGGTTTCAAATATGATAGATTTTAGAATCCTTTTTCCTCAAGCAAACGACAGATTTAAACACGGTCCTATGACCACTTGAAAAGATACTGATTTATATTTAACTTTGAAATAAGTAATAAAAAATATGTGAACCCAAAAAAAAACAGCAATAAAAATAAAAGAGCTCTTTATTTGTTATTCATCTTATTTGGTTATGACCAAAAAAGACCAAACTATTTATTTGCTAAATTTTCTGTATGTCAGATACAGTATCTAACAGTAGCAAACATTTATTTTATTACCCTTGTATTTGTATTTATTGTATTTGTGTTAAATAGGAAGGCATCCAAAGTGTTAAATCATCAACTCAAGAAATGGTGTGTGAATTCTCTTTTGTTCAACTATTAAATGTTTTAAAAAAACAGCGGCCGAAGGAAAAAAAAACACAGATTATCTTCAACAAAGAAAATCATGTCATGAAGCTGAGAGAAATCAGCTTAATCAGCTTAATTCACCACTGTTTTTCTTTCACTTGCTGTAATCTTTCAGTCTTCAGCTCTGTCAGTTTATGAAACCGTAAAGCATGTTTTCCCCACCCCACCGAAATCTGTTAGAAAAGGTTGGCCAACAACCAATCAAATTTACAAAAGATGGACAAACTAGTCCCACTTCCTTTGAAACATAAACAAAAGTCAAGCTTAAAAATTAATGATCACATTGAGCGCTGCAGTCTTGCATTTGTGTCTTGGTTTGGTATAAATGTATAAATGTCTGACTTGGCATGATGGAGAATTTTTATTACTGTTTATTACTTAAATAAAGAAGAAAATTAAATTTAAAATTAATTTCATCAAATTAAATATTCTCAAATTTAAAGATTTGGTTGACCTCAGAACTGTGCAAACAATGTACAAAGCAGCAAATAAATCTTTGCCCCACAACATTCAGAACTTGTTCCAAATAAGACCAAATACTCATGACCTGAGAGGAATCCTTATGTTCAGCAAGCCAGTAGTAAGGACAAATGTAAACTATCACAGCATTACAGTTAGTGTGTGGAACACCTGCACAGATGAAATCAAGAAAAGTACATCAATACAAAAATTCACACGATTGTTCAAAAATAATAAATTGCATGAATATAGGAAATTTTCCTCTCAGTGACTGAGTTGTCTCATAGTGTCCTCATTTTTTATAGATCGAGGCCAGAGTAACCAAAGCTTAAGTGTTCATTAAGGTGTTTGTCACATAGATATAAAATAAGATCAGAGATTAAGCGGGTGTTTAATCTCTGATGATTAGTTTATGTAAAAATGTAGTTTGTTGTTGTTTGGGTTTACGTGCCGAAAATTGTTTTATTTGTGTATGTTCAATGTGTTAGACTTGTACACAGTTAAACATATATGGATCAAATAATGTTGAATTCTGGATATGGATTTGTAGGCAATGAAATTTGAAATAAGGGGGTAGGAACAGGGAAAAGTGTAAACTTCATCCTACTCCTTTTCAAGCACACACATTCTGTAGATATAGATATATACATGAAAACGTGATGATTATTAAGGTTTTTTTTCTCTTGTTATTTCAATTATATTTGCATGTTCTATCTATCTATCAAAAAAGACAGCTACCAGCTTATCAACCTCTCCCACCTCCTCCCTCACCCCCACGCAGCACACACACACACTCGCACAGATTGGTTGTGCTCTTTAGAAAATATGTAATGAGGCTCTAAAATATAATATGATATACATTTTTACTATCTCAAGCCAAATTTCCAGACATTTTTTTAATATTACAGATGACAATGAGTAATGCTATTGCAGCCAGCCTATTCATTTCAAATTACACAAAGAACAGCGTCCCCCTTTGCATTCACCAGGTCAATAGCAGAAGCACTAACAAAAGTGATTACTCATACAATGACAACCCACTCAACCAAACAGGCCTAAAAGGATACAGCTTAATTCCAAAAGAAGACGAACAAAACCGAACTACCAAAAGCTTCATTGTGTGTGTGAACAAGAATGATGGACTCCAATAACTTTAGTATATTCATAGTATATTCTTTTCCTGATTGGTTTACCGACATCTGCTGTGAATTTGTATTTGTAAATGGACTCGATAATGATTTCACCAAGTCCTAGAACACATATTTTACAGGGAGTGCAGAATTATTAGGCAAATGAGTATTTTGTCCACATCATCCTCTTCATGCATGTTGTCTTACTCCAAGCTGTATAGGCTCGAAAGCCTACTACCAATTAAGCATATTAGGTGATGTGCATCTCTGTAATGAGAAGGGGTGTGGTCTAATGACATCAACACCCTATATCAGGTGTGCATAATTATTAGGCAACGTCCTTTCCTTTGGCAAAATGGGTCAAAAGAAGGACTTGACGGGCTCAGAAAAGTCAAAAATAGTGAGATATCTTGCAGAGGGATGCAGCAGTCTCAAAATTGCAAAGCTTCTGAAGCGTGATCATCGAACAATCAAGCGTTTCATTCAAAATAGTCAACAGGGTCGCAAGAAGCGTGTGGAAAAACCAAGGCGCAAAATAACTGCCCATGAACTGAGAAAAGTCAAGCGTGCAGCTGCCAACATGCCACTTGCCACCAGTTTGGCCATATTTCAGAGCTGCAACATCACTGGAGTGCCCAAAAGCACAAGGTGTGCAATACTCAGAGACATATGAGTCTTGATGGGCCAGATGGATGGGCCCGTGGCTGGATTGGTAAAGGGCAGAGAGCTCCAGTCCGACTCAGACGCCAGCAAGGTGGAGGTGGAGTACTGGTTTGGGCTGGTATCATCAAAGATGAGCTTGTGGGGCCTTTTCGGGTTGAGGATGGAGTCAAGCTCAACTCCCAGTCCTACTGCCAGTTTCTGGAAGACACCTTCTTCAAGCAGTGGTACAGGAAGAAGTCTGCATCCTTCAAGAAAAACATGATTTTCATGCAGGACAATGCTCCATCACACGCGTCCAAGTACTCCACAGCGTGGCTGGCAAGAAAGGGTATAAAAGAAGAAAAACTAATGACATGGCCACCTTGTTCACCTGATCTGAACCCCATTGAGAACCTGTGGTCCATCATCAAATGTGAGATTTACAAGGAGGGAAAACAGTACACCTCTCTGAACAGTGTCTGGGAGGCTGTGGTTGCTGCTGCACGCAATGTTGATGGTGAACAGATCAAAACACTGACAGAATCCATGGATGGCAGGCTTTTGTGTGTCCTTGCAAAGAAAGGTGGCTATATTGGTCGCTGATTTGTTTTTGTTTTGTTTTTGAATGTCAGAAATATATATTTGTGAATGTGGAGATGTTATATTGGTTTCACTGGTAAAAATAAATTATTGAAATGGGTATATATTTGTTTTTTGTTAAGTTGCCTAATAATTATGCACAGTAATAGTCACCTGCACACACAGATATCCCCCTAAAATAGCTAAAACTAAAAACAAACTAAAAACTACTTCCAAAAACATTCAGCTTTGATATTAATGAGTTTTTTGGGTTCATTGAGAACATGGTTGTTGTTCAATAATAAAATTATTCCTAAAAAATACAACTTACCTAATAATTCTGCACTCCCTGTAATGTAAATCCACTTTGGAATAGGAGAAACTTGCTACAAACTCAGCATTGGCATTTTAGGTTACCATGTACACATTCAGAAGATACAGAGGAACTTAAGCACTTTGTTTTTCATTTCTCTGGCAACCATAATTTACATGTGTATATATATGTATATATGCAGTTTGACTTTGTTTTCTCTCCATCAGCTCTGTCAGGTAAATAACTGCAACTAAATGTTGTATAACACAAGGCGCTTACGGTTTCTGTGTCTGGCATTGTATTTTATACGCTAGTGTAATTTAGAGCTTTTCATTAAAAACATCTGCATACTATGAGGGCAGTGAGACTCAAGTAAAACAGTAGAACAAAGTGCCGGAAATTTACATCGCATTTATGCAAGAACGTTGAAAGCACTGTTTGAAATTGGACAGTCCAGGGATAAAACAATATGAATTCTTTACTATCGGTAAAGTAACCCTTTGAGTCACTGTAATGTTAACATTTAATCTCAAATAGATTTACACAAAATTTCAAAATTCAGCTTAAGCCTTTCCCCTTATTTTTAGCTTATCAAACATTTCTTTTCCATTTCTCATTAGCAATTTCCTACGATAGATGCTAGATGAAGCTATAAAAGTCTGACATAAACTCAGTTTCTATTACTAGTACCTTAACTTGAAAACTTTAAAAATTAGCTTACATTGTTGTTTTATTTCTTAAACACCCTTAACATGTTATTTTGTTTGTTTGTTTATTTGTTTTTACTTTAATCCTTGCCATAAGAGGGCACAGTTTTATATATTTCTATGACCCCAGTTAGATAATAAACAATGCCCCTAACCCTAACCCAATGCCATTTAAATATTTCAGTGGTTAAACCAGCTCAGGAACATTTATGGGATAAGTAACACCAATGTGGCATTTGCATTTATACAAATTCATATTTTAACATTCACATGTGTGTTGCATAAAGAAATTATATTTTAGCCTTTACCAATTACATGCAAATAAATGAATGCTATTATGTAAAACTCTGACAACCACTATTATTGCTCTAGCAATACAAATACACAATTTACACAAGACTTGCAAAATACTGTAAGGATTTTGATTTTCTGTAGTTTTCATGGATACATATTCTGAGCTGTTGCCAAAATTGTCGCAAAATTGTTGAATTAGCTCAGAGTGCTTAAGTGTAATAAGTAAAACAATGCAGTGTTCAAACTATATGCAGACAAAGTACACAAGGCAAAATGTGTTGTCACAAAAAAATATATAAAAATGTACAATTTCTTGTGCAAGAGTAGTGGAGGCAAAAGTCGATTGAACAGATCTAATAACATTTTTGCACTATGATGCTAGGACAAGCTCAACCAGGTTTTAAAGACAGTGTCCTGAATGAGCATGATTGATGACTCCTATTTTAGAGTAATTTAGAGTAGGCCGAGTGTTCTATGACGCTGTTGTAATTATGCATTTGTTTAAAGTTTTACACAGATGAGCCTTTCAAAATCTTATTTCACAAGCACACACATAGAACACCTTTGCAGACCACAAAAAGCCACAAAGACAGATTTTTTTTAAAATAAATATAAGAGTTCAACAAAGAAAAGAAACAGTGCTTAGAAACAATACAGCCACGATGCCAAAATTACATTTTACATTAAAAAAAACGTTTGGCCTTAATTCCATTAGTGTTTCCAGTGACTGAAATGGCACAGAAGAAAAATGTAATTTGTTTATGTTTAGAAAAGGCTTATTACTCAAAATAATATATACTCTCAGTATATGCTCACTTGCTTTTACATTTTGAGATGTACAGCTGTTAGCTCATACTGGCTGGAAATGTAAAGAATACTGCAATCATGAACAAAATATTTCTTCAACAACACTGATACTGATGTCCAAAAGTGATCTTTTGGTGAATCCTAAAACGACACTATATTGCCAAAAGTATTTGCCCGTGTGCCATCACATGCATATGAACTTGAGTGACATCCCATTCTTAATCCATGGGGTTTGATATGATATGATATATATATATAGCTGCAAAGGGTAAGCCTAAAACAGACTCTTCTTTGAAGAGGCTTATCACAGGGTGTGGTAGTGTGTTTATGGGAATATTTGATCACTTTTCCAAAAGTGTACAGGCTAAGCCAGGCCTCGTCCAACATCAGTTAGACGAGAAGGCCTGGCTCGCAGTCTCCATTCTAATTCATCCCAAAGGTCTTCTGTCGGTTTGAGGTCAGGACACTGTACAGGCCAGTCAAGTTCTTTCACACTAAACTCGTTCATCCATGTCTTTATGGGCCTTGCTCTGTGCACTGGTGCACAGTCATGTTAGAATAGGAATGGGCCATGTCCACACTGTTCCCACAAAGTTCAGAGCATGGAATTGTCCAAAATGTCTTGGTATGCTGAAGCATTAATTGTTGCTTTCACTTGATCTAAGGGGCTGAGCCTGTTAGAGAAAAACAACCTCACACCAGAATGCCTCCTCCATCACTTGGCACAGCACAGTCAGATAAGTACCGTTCTCCCGGCAACTGCCAAACCCAGACTGGCCATTGGATTGCCAGACGGAAAAGCAGGATTCGTCACTCCAGAGAACACGTCTACACTGCTCTAGAGTCCAGTGGTGGTGTGCTTTACACCACTGCATCTGATGCTTTGCATTGCTCTCGGTCTTAGATGCAACTGCTCCAACATGGACACATTATCCATGAAGCTCTCTACACACTGTTCTTGAGCTAATCTGAAGGCCACATGAAGTTTAGAAGGCTGTAGAAATTGACTCTGCTGAATGTATGAGCCTCTGCATCTGCTGGCCCTGATCTGTGATTTTACGTGGCCTACCACTGTGGGTGATTTGCTGTCATTTCATATTGCTTCCACTTTGTTATAATACTTTGTTAGAATACTTAGCAGCAAGGAAATTTCTCTAGATTTGTTACACAGCGTTGTTAGCATCCTATCATTTTACATGCTGGACTTCACTGAGCTACTGAGAGCGATCCATTGTTTCACAAATGTTTGCAGAAGCAGTCTACAGGCCTAGGTACTTGATTTTATATACATGTGGCCATGGAAGTGATTTGAATAGATGAGTGAATATTTTTGGCAATGCAGTGTGAGTTGTAAGCAATGAACGAGAAAGCAGTGCTTCACGTTCATTGTAATGCTAACAAAAAAAAGTGAAATAATAAAGGAACTTTGATTTAGGAATGATGGTCACTGTGATGGATTGTCTATGTAAAGCAGGTAAAGCAGGCATAATATATGGACCCTGCATAAGCTGCAGAGGGCAAATGATAATTAATTAGTGTGAGTCCTCTTTCTCTTCACATAGGAGAAGCAAAGTAATGTCGAAAATGGAACAGGAAAAAAGTAAAACTAAAGTGAGCAATGCTTTGGAAGGAAATTTAATTTCTCCATCATTAAATTACATACTAACCATTTAAAATAAGATTATAATAATGCTTTTCATTCTTTTCATTTCCATCAAGGATAACATACACGTATATACATATATATTTAGCCCTTTGCATTTTGTTTACATTTATCATCTGGCCCAAACAGGCAGGTCATTTAAGTGCAAAGCCGGGATATCCTTGACACAAAACTCAATTGTAGTGCTTGACTGCAACTGACATGCCCTCTACTGTGCTTCTCCTCCCACGCTTGCAGTCAAGTTCACTGCCTCCAACATATCAGTCAGATGCTGATAAGAAAAGGCCTTTGTTTTGTCAAAATGTAATGCTGAACAATAGTCTCCAATATTCTAAACTGTCTTCAGATTATTGAGGGATACGTGATACTAGGACACCAGCCCAGATCAAAAATGACCAAATGCAACAGATTCATCATCATTCTGTCTTCTCTTCTATCGCTGACTGAAACGCACGATAAGGTCACCCTCAGCAACATATTCAAGAACAGTTTATCCATCCTCAATGGTTTCAAACATAATTCAGGATGCAAACAATGAGTAGAAACTGTCCTTTTTTCCTTGAGCTCTACAATATTTACATAAATGACTTACTTTTTTAGAGACTGTGCTCTTAATCATATGCTATTATATTTGCAGGATTCACTATTTGAAAATTTATTTTCAATGAAAATGCATCATAACATGTTATAGCTTAATTTTTAAATTTTGTTTTACTTAAAGAGAAAAAAATTACACTGTGTCTGATCATTGACTTAACACACGTGGATTTAGAGTGGATTAGATGAAGCCATGGTAAAGGATTCTGAGTAGAATCTATGATTTATTCACCCTGGTTAGGAAATTGGATGCTGCCTTATTTTTTTTTCTGCCACAGCGTTAGACAATGAGACGAATGGTTGCATTAAAAGATAAAAGAAAGTGAACAAGGGCTGAATACAAAGGGGAACATGAGCGTAGCTCCAGAGATATGAACTATAATTCTTTTTATGATGCAAGCACTGACCTGCAATACCATTCTGCACCCCGCACTCTTTCTCTCTCTGTTGTGGCATCTGGGTTTTTTTCTCTGCAGGCTCCCAGACTGCCACACTGCACAGGGAATACATCAAAGCTGCCAAAAACTCCCTGTTTTTAAAATATAGCATGTCTATTCACTTGTCCTAGTCTTTTAACACACTGCACATGAGTATATCTATGTCCATCTCTATTTTGCAGACCTTCAGAAAGAGAAGGGGGCTGTGTGCGACTGTGTGCGTTCTCTTCTAACATTTCTGAGGAGTGATAATTGTTAGGGAACTCATATCTGGCTAAAGTATGGGAACAGATAGGATTGTAATCTACTATCTTGCTCTTGACTAAGTAGCATACAAATATACTACACGACTTACTTTACTTTCTTTCTTGTAACTATGCTCTCTATTTGGTTTCATTACATCGTACCACAAATGGATGTGCCCTATGTCATCAATATGCCTGTATTGATCTGGACAGCAGGTTTGCGCTTTTGTGTTGCTGCCGTCACCTTGAGTCATGCCTGGAGAGCAGCCAGACTACTTGCAGCCAATTTGTGTGACACTAACAGCACACAGTGTTTTCTTAATAGGATTGTCACAGTGCTAGTATAGGGTTCATCTTAACACATTGCTTTTCCAAACTGCTGATTACTCTGAAGAGAAGACCCAAGTAGAGTCTAATGCTTTAGTTATCAGGGGGGAAGTAACATAGTGTAAAAGGCACTTATTAGCCTACTCATTTTCCTTGTCCTTCCCTACATGAGTGTAGGCCATATGACTCAATAAAAAATTCAGTTCCCTTGAGCAGGATCCATAAAATTAGAATATTTTTTTCTGTCTGGGCAGACACATCCATCCAGTAAACTGTGATCAACAGTTATCCTGTGATAAAAGAAAAAAGTCTTGACGCTACCTCACATTAGTTCTGTAAACTGAAATATAAAACCTTATATGACACATGTGAACTCTCAGATTTTTTTTGTTGAGGGGTTTAAAATGTTGGACCACAAAATGCACACTGACATGGAGGTAGAAATAAAACTGTATTAACTACATGAAACTGCCATTTCTCTTGCAGAACACCATAGTTAACATTTTGCATTATGACATTCTGAAGTTACATGTCTGGTTAAGATACAATATTTTTGCTTTAAAGCCTTTAAAGGTTGACTAGAATCATTAGCAGTGGTCCTGGCAGATGTAATCCTGAATGGATTGTACGTTTTACACTTCCAGAAAACACAGTTTTAACAACAGCAGATCTATGTTTGAATTCTTTCTTATGGGCCAGTAACTGGTGTTAAAGTCACTGGGTTTAGGTCTTTTCATGGCCATTATTTCTGGGCTTATTTGCCCACTTTGGCAATGTTAGATTTCACCTGCTTTGTATGATGGCTTAGAAATTTGCGAAACGAAAAAGCAACCTTTTAAAAACAGAAAGTAAACTATATCAAAAGAAGGGTCTTCTGAATGTCAGCAAAAGTTACTGCTGCTAGAATTTTGATGCGGAGTTTCACCCATGGAGAGGATTGGTTTAATGAGCCTCTAGCATGATTTTGAAATTGATTGATTGATTGATTGATTGGCAGAGGCCATCTTGAAAGATTTTAACTATGGGATGGTACAAACTGGACTTCAGATTTATAGGAAGACTATTCATCTTAATTCTCTCTTATGTAGCTCTTTGTTTCTTTATTGTAACAGGTTTGGTCTTGTTGGTACATATAGTTGATGCCATTTTTCTGCCTGTGTTGTTATGACAGTGGTGGTGCTGCTAAAAGAGGGAAAGAGCTACATTTTTAATAGGGATGTTATTATATTGAGATGTTTTACTGGCAGATTAATCTTTTTTTTAAAGACTTTTGTTTTTGTCACTTTGGCATTTATTTGATATTTGATTTGACAGTTCAAGGAGGAGTCAGGAAGGTAGGGAGCAAGTCAGTGGAAATGAGACACAGGAAATTGCCTGGGGCAGACTGTAACCCCAGCCCCCTACAACACCTTCAGTTAATGGGTCACCTGCTCAACCAGGTAAGCTATAGCGTCACCAAGGGTAATCAACTTAATCAGTTAAGGTGGTTTTGTATTGGTAAGCTTGGGTTTTTCAGAACATTACATGAACGAAAACGAATAGAAAAAAATAAACCTATGACTCAACCATGATTCATAGGTTAGTCCTAGCAGCACCAGTGATCAGTAACATTTTGCTGACACTGTAAAAAGTGTTTTACTCGGCTCTGCCTTATTTGTGTGTGAAATGGTGCGACTTTACTCATTTTTGCTATGCAGATTTTTTGAGCTCTGAGTGAATAATAACGCTCTGTTCTATAGCTTACACGTTGTATATATGGGAGAACATTTTGTGTAGTTTCAGTGGAAACTACACAAAATGTGTATCAGTAAAACCAACATCCCTAATTAATAAATTGACAATTCACTAAAAACAACAGCATTAACATGCTCATAATATAATATAATGTTGTGGCACTGCTGGGATCTATATTATCAAAGTATTAGTCATGTGTTAATTGACAAATGCTACATGGATTAAAAACCCACAACTTGCATTGCATTTTGACTGTCAAAGAACTCCCAGATATCATGCAATACTTGTTTATTTGGATAGGCCACTCTTCTTTACAGCGTTGCTTCAATTCATTGAAGTCTGCAAGCATTCATTTATGCACAGCTTTCTTAAAGTCCCATCATAGCATTTTAATGAGGTTGAGGTTTGGACTTTGACTTGTCAGCCATTCTGTTGTAAATTTGCTGCTGCACCTGGGATCATTGTCCTGTTGCATGACCCAGTTTCAGCCTAAGCTTTAGCTGTCTGACAGATGGCCTCACATTTAAATCTAAAATACGTTGGTATACAGAGTTCATGGCTGACTCAAATCATCACCCAATCTACACAGCAAAATCTCCAGTGTTAAATTAACACTAGAGAGTGTCTATATGGGTCCACTCCTCTGAGTGTTAAATACAACACTGTTGAGTGTTAAATTAACACTTTTGACAGTGTTATATGTTTAAAAGTAACATGGTCAGTTTTGAAGATTAACAAAGACTAACACTAAGCAGTGCTGATTTTCTAACACTGGAATATTTCTAACATTTTGAGTTATTTTCCAGTGTTAGAAAATCAGCACTGCTCAGTGTTAGTCTTTGTTAATCTTCAAAACTGACTAGGTTACTTTTAAACATATAACACTGTCAAAAGTGTTAATTTAACACTCAACAGTGTTGTATTTAACACTCAGAGGAGTGGACCCATATAGACACTCTCTAGTGTTAATTTAACACTGGAGATTTTGCTGTGTACCACTGTGATTAACAGTTGGTATGAAGTGTTTCTGTTTTGTATCTGTTTTTGAAAAATATGGTGCTGTGCATCATGGCCAAACATCTCCACTTTAGTATTGCCAGACAAAACATTATTCCAGAAGTCTCATAGTTTGTTCAAATGCAATTTTGCATCTTTGCAAAGTTTTCAGACAGATATGTTTCCACATGCATTTTCCACAAATGCATTATATATGTTTTTCTTAAGTTCCTTTCTTAAGGAAAATGTATAAGTAAAGTTAGGCTTTGGGTTACAAAACAGAACCATGACTTATGCAATGGAACGCTTGTTAATTGTCTAACTTAAGTTCAGCACAATGAATACATACAGTATGTAAAATTAATATTCAGTAAATTTATTTCTAAGGGTGCTATTGACATGAAATCACCAAGGCAAGGCAAGGCAAGTTTATTTATACAGCACAATTCAACAACAAGGTGATTCAAAGTGCTTTACAGAGACATTAAAAACAAAAACAAATAAAAAGCATGATTTAAAATTGATTAAAAAAAACAGTAGATAAAATCAGAACAGTAGATAAAATCAGTAGTTAAAATTTAAGTTTTGAAATTTAAACTTAAAAGTGTGGATTTGGTAATTTATTCAAATGCAGCTGAGAATAGATGAGTCTTCAACCTGGATTTAAATAAACTGAGTGTTTCAGCTGATCTGAGGCTTTCTGGGAGTTTGTTCCAGATATATGGAGCATAAAAGCTGAATGCAGCTTCTCCGTGTTTGGTTCTGACTCTGGGAACTGATAAAAAACCGGATCCAGATGACCTGAGGGATCTGGAAGGTTCATACTAGGTCAGGAGGTCACTGATGTATTTTGGTCCTAAACCATTCAGAGCTTTATAGACAAGCGTCAGAACTTTAAAGTCTATCCTCTGACGGACAGGCAGCCAGTGTAAAGACCTCAGAGCTGGGCTGATGTGGTCCACTTTTTTGGTCTTAGTGAGGACTCGAGCAGCAGAGTTCTGAATGAGCTGTAGTTGTCTGACTGATTTTTTAGGTAGACCTGTAAAGATGCTGTTACAGTAATCAAGCCTGCTAAAGATGAATGCATGGACTAGTTTTTCCAGATCCTGTTGAGACATCAGATCTTTTATCCTTGAAATATTCTTGAGGTGATAGTAAGCTGATTTTGTTATTGTCTTAATGTGTTTTTCTAAGTTTAGGTCTGCATCCATCACTACACCCAAATTTCTCGCCTGGTTTGTGGTTTTTAGGTGTATAGATTGAAGTTCTCTGGTGAGTAACTCACCAGAAATTCTCGGTAACAACCAATCCAATCTACACATTCAAAGAAATCAAACCATAGGTGTCCATAAATTATTTGTAATAATGAAAAATTACACAGGGATTTTCCCGTTTGAGTGCAGCTAGCCAAACAACAAAGCGCCAAATATTGGTAAAGAGACAGACAGTTAAAGTGGACAGTACGTCTTGGGTTGGAATATAAAACTCATTGTTGCAGCAAGAAGCAGCACAAAAGTGATCCTGTTAAGTTTTCGTCTCCTTGCTTTCAACTCAGAAACTTATCAATTCTATCACTAGTTAGCTCACATAAACTAATATAAGTCTATTAGACACAACCAACCAACCCAGTGACATGGCACAAGTTGGCGCTAAACACGTTCTCAAATCTTAGACTTTCAGCACTGGCATTTTAAATCTCTGCCAGTTTTTGCCAAAACGGCTCCATGATGTAAATGAGCTTTTATACTGTATGTGTAGTGTTTTAAGTTGCTTTTTAAATGTTAATTAAAGTACACCCCGGATAGTTCGCCAATCTGACACAGGGCTAACACACAGAAACAGACAACCATTCGCACTAACATTCACAGCTAAGGGCAATTTAGAATCACCAATTAATCTATCCCCAGTAATTGCATGTCTTTGGACTGTGGGTAGAAGCTTGAGTACCTGGAAAGAACACGCAGACATGGAGAGAACATGCAAACGTCACTCTCCCAGCCAGGTGGTGGAGTCATACTCAGGACCTTCTTGCTGTGAGGCAACAATGCTAACCAAACTATGGAAACTATGGAATAGACTACCCTTGCACATTAGGACCTCCCTTACATGAGATCTTTTTAAAACTCATTTAAAAACCCATTTTTATTCACTGTCTAAATTGATGTCGTCTCTGTCTGTGATATCATTTTTTTGATATTCTACAAGTTGTATAGCACCTTTGGTCAGCTTTTGTTGTTTTTAAATGTGCTTTATAAATAAAATTGACTTGTCTTGACAAACCACCACGAGACCACGTTCCCTTTTTAAGCACTGGGTCCTGCGTTTTGGAATAAACAAATTACACTTCTGTTAACGCGTCTGCTACTGTTTTTTGGGCCTATGTGGAGTGTGCAATTGATGTCATCTCTATCTAAAATAGGATGCCATAAACTAACGAGGGTCACCGAATTATATTGACCCTCAGAACACCACAGGTATCCAGCCTGCTAACTAGTTAACAACAAGCCTCTAACACAGTGCATATGCTAAAGGCTAACAGTAGGAGCTACAGAATGCTATTAGATGTTGTATAAAACTATAACAGGTGTAGTTGTTTGCTTTTAAAATAAAGTGACATGGTTATATTTACCTTAATTTAATGAGCTGTCAGTTTCATTAAAACCATCAGCAGAGATGTTAAAACCGGAGCAGCCGGGCTAGGTAAGTGTAGGTTAGCATGTTCGCAGGCGCAGTGGGTGTGCTAGCAACTCCACCCCAAGTCACTGCTGTAGATTCTGGCTCCAAAAGTGTAACATAGTAGACCTCACAAACAGGAAATTTTGGCTTAATTTTTGTACAACTTAAGAAAGTGGAGCTATGTCATCCAGCTTTTACAGCATCACTGCTTGAGACTGTTCTTGGAGACAAAACAAACTTTCTTGCAACTGCACCTATGAAAATCTTTGTATGCCTGCAGCTCCAGGGCAACTTGCCAAGGTTGGTGTGACTCTAAATTTCGGGAAGCCTTGGTTTAATTGAAAGATCTTTTAAATATTTACAGTTTCATTTGTATGGCTCATTAAAAGCCATTTGGAACAGAGTACATTCATTTTTATAATAAACAGATTGAAACTTTCTGTTATGGTGTAATTTTTATATTTTTAATATAATTAAATCTGGAGACACATGAAGTAGCTCTGTCTTAATTATTTAAGTTTTCATTTTATAACTAAATCTCAACATTCTGTATTAGTTATTTATCTGCTGTGTAGTTTTAAGCAAAAATATATATAAAGTGATGAAATGGTCTTTAAGCAGCAGTAGAGTTTTTTAAGAATGTTCTTACAGACAAATATAGCAGATTAAAATGCAGTGATGCAGTATTATGACATTGTTAAACAAAGTAAAGCTAATAGTTTATTTAGCGCAACTCTTTCAATATTCATAGGCATTAAAAATATAAATGCAAATTAATTATAACTTTTTTTTCAAAAAGTATTAAATAATTTTATGTTGGAAGACCCTCTTTCAGATCAGGAGATATGTAATACAGAAAGATCTCATTTATGATACGATATCTTGAGGTCTGTGTTCCCTGAGCAATCGCCCATAAAAAAAACAAACCAATACTTGACTATTTAATGCTTTTGCCATCTATGGTTTATCACCCTGCTATTCAATATTTGGAACCTGTGAAAACCCTGTGAAAAAAGAAAGACTTAAATACACATGTTCTGTAAGCTATTAACAATTGTTTCTGGTCATTCCTATAATTTACACACATGTTGACTGCCAATTTATAAATGTCAGACCAACAGCTGTTTTATGCTTGGTGTCATTCTTGTAAAGGCAGTCCCTATACAGGATGCCCTATCCCTAGTATCTTAATGTAGCTGTTGGTGATTCATTTATGTAGCAGTACATACTAGGTATTGCCCATTAGTGGCAATTCTTAATCCCATTTGGGGAGACTTCATGATGTAATTAGGGAACGAGAAGCATAAATTATTACTCGGTGTGCCCACTCCAGAACATGACTTACAAAACCCTATTCAACTGATGTTGAAACTCCCATTTGTTGCTTTAATATGACCCATTTCCCTATCTAAATGTGCCCTCAACCTGGGTAAATTGTTCTAGGCAGAGGTTAGAAATAAATTCAAAGTAGCACTTGACCCAGGCATATAAATGGATAACCATCTTAAAAAAAAGATCACTAACCTCTTGAGGGCCATAATGCTGTTTCAAGAAGTGTGGGTGCACATTAGCTCACCTTTTACTGTAAAGTGGTGAATAGAGGACAGCTGTTACTGAATTGGAATATGCTGAATTTTTTATTTCTTTTATTTTTTACATGTACCCTTTTAAAGGCATGCATGTTCAGATAGTGGAATAAAACTTTTAGGTGCTTTTGCACGGTACCTAATTTTGTACGTCATTACAGTATGTAAACATTTCCAACAAAAAATATATATCATTATGTAACTGTTAATGAGTTCTCATATTTGTATTTAAAATGTGTTCATTGTTTCAGCTTAAAATCATAGCAACTCAAGTCTGAAAAGAGGAGATGGTATGCAGTAAAGCAAGCAACTCTTTGCATGAGATCTCTATGCCTGTGGGGATCCACCAGTGTCTCATACCTTGCAGTAATGCTGACAGCTGTGGCTGCACAGACTCCCCCACCTGCCTACACTAATATATACATTACGCTCAATGGGTTGGAGTTAGGGAGCAAAATGTACATTGCATGGTTTTCCCTGATGCAATTAAAAACTGCTAAACCATGAGTAGTGGCTAAGTCTGTTCCATAACCATGAAGCGGAATATTAGATTTTCCAGCTCCCCTGCTTGAGCTCTGTGAAAGTGATAAGGAGATGGGAAACTCCCCGTAGGAGACCTGGAACCAAGCACAGTATGTGGTGTGAGTATCAAGATCATGAATTAAACGGTTAGTACACAGTTTTTGATTATTGACAATTTAAAAATTAAAAATCCTAAAATATAGAAATATATAAATAAATACAAATTTTAAACTTGGGGAAAGGCTGTGGAAGGCATTTTTACTGTATAATATTAAAATATTGCTAAATTTGTCAGCTCTTGCCCAATGACACCTGAAATAGGCTGGAATTTTATTTGTACATGATTCTCACATTAGGTCTGGTTTGGATTATAATGACTGATCATGTTTTTACTTTCATAAAGGTCCAAACAAATTAAGAGGAGACTGCTTATATAAGCGTTTCTAACACGAGGTGTACTTTGCACTCAACTATCTTTCCTGACCAGCACATTATAATAGGACATCTCATTTCTAGTTCTGTTATTGGAAGAGGATTACATTTCAAACCAGTCCTCTTTAGGAGAACATGTTATTTAAAGAGTTTGCACAGATGACAAAATGGTTTCTCTATTGCATGAGTAACTGGTGGTGTTTCAAAGTTTTCTGAAAGTTCGACTCTCCCTTGTTTGTTAAAACTAAAACAGAGTTAAAATGATTGATATATATATTTTAGGCATTTTTGATTATTCTTTTTTATTAAATATAGTGTACTGTGTCCTGTATTGTAGTGTTCTTGCCAATATCTAAATGTAATAATGTTTTATCTTTGATTCAGCTGGTTATAATGATATATGATAGATGGACATCATGTAATTTTATTTTATTGTTTAGATGAAAATGTTCAAGTTTGCGATCCTGCTCATTTGTGATGTGAAACAGGGTTATTAAATGAGAGAAAAACTATCCATCTGATAAAACGTAATCTAAAGTAAAGCTGTTTGAAGACTGAAGCCAATTAAACATGATATGCAAAGGGTTCCAAGAGTTACATTTTCTTCCATCAAGCAACAGATGGATTTATGTCACTAACGCCTTAGATCAGAAGAGAAACAGAGACCAAAGGCATGCACAATATTCATTCAACACTACCGCGTGCATGTTAAGTCTGTATTCAATTGAAATATTGTTTCTGATGCTCACATCTATAGCATAGAAATAGGAAAGTCTTTACCACAGTTCATGATTTTTGAGAAAACTGAGCTCCTTTTAATTTTCTCTAGCTATATTAAAATAATCAATCTAATTACAAGCTTTCCATGTGCACAAGTAGAAAAAAATCACATAAATGGGATTTTGAAAACATATTTACAGAGGCTAAGCCAGGGAGCATATCTGCAAATATTGGATTTTGCTGTGAAGGGAGCAAATGGGTCGGGGTAACATTAGGCACAGGGAAAACAATGACAACCAAGACTAAGAGAAAGAAAAACATCAAATAAATGAGAAAAGCAATAAGTCAGATATAAATTATTTGAAAAAGAAAGTACCTTTTTCAAATCTAGTATCTTGCATATACACAGAACCACATATACTGTTTTATTTCTGTCTCTTTTAAACTTTGGACTGGATTATCATAAACTATGGTATGTAGTTAAATGTAGTTAAATGTGACTTAACAGTAATTACTGTATTACTCGAGTGCTGTGACACTGTTAGATGTCCCCTCAAATCTAACTGGTCGCCCACACATGGCTGCCCATCCCTATGCTTGCTCATAGGGAACTGTGTGATTGTTGGGGCTTTCTCTGTATTATTCTAGAGCCTTTACCTCACAATATAAAGTGCTTTGGGTGACTGTTGTTGTAATTTGGCGATATACACCGCGTTCCAAATTATTATGCAAATTGTGTTTAAGTGTCATAAAGATTAACTAAGTTGTTTTTCAATTAAACCCACGGATGGAATTGTGTCTCAGGGCTCTTTGGACGACTGAAATAAATGTCGGACACCTATGATCATTAGTTTGCCAGGTGAGCCCAATTAAAGGAAAAACTACTAAAGAAGGATGTTCCACATTATTACGCAGACCACCATTTTCAAGCAATATAGGAAGGAAAAAGGATCTCTCTGCTGCTGAAAAGCGTGAAATAGGTGAATGCCTTGGACACGTAATGAAAACCTTAGATATTTCATGAAAACATAAGCGTGATCACCATAATGTTAAGAGATTTGTGGCTGAGTCAGAACACACATGGGTTCATGCAGATAAAGGCACAATGAGGAAGGTTTCTGCCAGACAAATACATCAGATTAAGAGAGCAGCTGCTAAAAGGCCATTACAAAGCTGCAAACAGATATTTGAAGCTGTTGGTGCTTCTGGAGCCCTGCAAACATCAAGGTGTAGGATCCTCCAGAGACTTGCAGTTGTGCATAAACCTTATATTTGGCCACCCCTAACCAATGCTCACAAGCAGAAACGGCTGCAGTGGGCCCAGAACTACATGAAGACTAATTTTCAAACAGTCCTGTTCATTGATGAGTGCAATGCAACCCTGGATGGTCTAGATGGATGCAGTGGTGGATGGTTGGTGGACAGCCACCATGTCCCAACAAGGCTGCAACGTCAGCAAGGAGGTGGTGGAATCAATCATGTTTTGAGCCGGAATCACAGGAGAGAGCTGGTCAGCCCCTTTAGGGTCCCTGAAGGTGTGAAAATGACCTCTGCAAAGTATGTGGAGTTTCTGACTGACCACTTTCATCCATGGTAGAAAGAGAAGAACTGTGCCTTCTGCAACAAAACCATCTTCATGCAAGACAATGCACCATCTCATGCTGCAAGGAATACCTCTGCATCACTGGCTGCTATCGGCATAAAAGGAGAGAAACTCATGGTTGGCCCCTATTCTTCCCTGACCTCAATCCTATTGAGAACCTTTGGAGCATCCTGAAACAAAAAACTATGAGGGTGGGAGGCAGTTCACATCCACACAGCAGCTCTGGGAGGCTATTCTGACATCCTGCAAAGACATTCAAGTAGAAACTTTCCAAAAACTCACAAGTTCCATGGATGCAAGAATTGTAAAACTGCTATCAAATAAGAGGTCCTATGTTAATTTGTAACTTGACCTGTTAAGATGTTTTTGATTGAAATAGCTTTTGATTTCAGTAAAATTGATCTACTAATGCTGCAAATTCAACAAATGACCATTTTCAATTCTCTACAACCTATAAAATGTTTTGAAACTCTGTGTGCGTAATAATTTGGAACAGTGCATTTTAAGTTTTTTATTTTTGAAAAACATACTGTTTTCATTGGGAGTTTTGTACAGTAACATCTGAATTATACTCAAATGGTTGATGACTCGAAAATTATGCTGACTGTGTTTTAAATCGACTATTTAGGAAAATCAGATAAAAATATCATTTGCATAATAATTTGGAACACGGTGTATAAACAAAACCGATTTGAACCGAATAGTTTCCAGACAGCATTGCAGCATCCCTGTCAATAAAATTAATTAAAATTAAAAAGAAACATAATAAACATACAGTACATGCTGTAGTTTGAAAAAATAACAATCAGGTAGCAAGCCTGAGCATAAAGGAGTAAGTTTTTAGCTTTTTTAAACTAAGATTAGTACTGTAGGCTAGCTTACATAGACATAAATGTATCAATCCAGTTGTCCAAAGTATGATCCTCTAATGCCAGGTTGTGCCTACAGTTTGGATTACATTACTATATTGCACTATAACCAAAGCATGCACCTTCCCTGGAAAGTAATTGTGCCATGGAGAAATTCAAACTGCAAAAACTAGGTCTGCTTAATGTATTTACACTGCAATTAGTAATAATAAAAATATAAATATATAGGAAAAATCAAAATATAAAATAACAAATAATAAAAGTAATAATACTGTTTAAATAATATTATAATAATATTAATCCATCAAACATAAACCAATACTCTGTGATATTATCTAGTTTGCTCACAATACAACTGCAATACCTAGCATTATGCCAAGGTAGGCATATGCAGATTTCTTATTTCAGTTGCTCTGAGAATCCGAGTATAAACCCCATCTGTTCTGAAAGTCTTTGTTCTGTCATGCATTTCATTAATAGTAACTGTTTTTGAATATTTATTTGCTCCAAGTCCAACATTATAGTTCCCTTTCAGTGATGGCAAACCAATACAGATAACTGCACAAAAGTATGCAAACAAGAATGTTGCCCACTACAGCATAGGCTCTACAAGCACCATGCTTCCAGTTTTTTCTCTGGACAACCAAAGCCTGGCTGCATGCTTTACCTTTCTGAGGTGAGGTGTTTCAATAATGCCCAGCTGGGAGGACTCCCTGGAGTAAATCCAGGACACACCGGAGAGATTACAGGTGTCAGATGGCTTGGTGTTCCCAATGGCAAAGAACACCTAGTAGGGCTGGGCGATATATCGAGTTTTTTAAAAATATCGATATATTTTCATACGAGATATAAGATGTGACAATATCGTTTATATCGATATAGTCTATGTTACGTTATAATTATACTTGTGGAGCCGGAGGTTTGCCTCTCTTTCGTCCACTTTTGTCTCTACGCAACGTTACTCGGCCTCGCCTCTCCTTCACTGAACACAACTCCCCCTCCCCCATAGCTTCACCTGCAGGCAATGACAAGATGAAAGCGGAAAATCTCCGTTAGCGAGTTACCACGGATCGCCCCGTGCGTGGGGCTGGACGGCGTCAATGTGTTAGCGACCTAACCGCGCTAACGAGCTAACCGCGCTAACGACATGCAGCCCGGAGGGGCTGCACGGCCTAAAATCCTTTCATTTTCTCAAAAATCGACAGTGCGCCTTATGTATGAATTCTGGTTGTGCTTACTGACCGCGAACCGATTTTATGTGGTACACAGCGCTCAGCAATCTGTCAAAAAATGTTTTAATATGACTTTGCTAAGCTACGGAGCTGCACCGCTTGATGGATTGTCGGAGGATTACAGCTACCGAGGAGGAGCCTCGCAGAGTGATACGTACTGTGCTTCAACGTAATATTACCGTACTGTGTGTGTATAAGGACCACAAATGGCACCTGTTCAGAGACGTGGTGCAGCTATGAAATCTGTCTCTTTGTTATTATGCTCAGCGTCTATTAGTTTACATTTTGACTGCACAATTGTGAGCTTTTTGTTATGCACAAAAACAACATTGTTTTCTTTTATTTATGGACCATGATTATTTAATAAATGCTGATAATTTATTTTTGAGTAATTTCGTCATGTACATCTACGCTGTATGTAAATAAAAGTGCCCGTGTGACATCTGGGACACAGTGTGACTAAGAACTCTCTTTTTGTTCTTAACTTATGGCTTTTAAAAAAAATATCGAGATATATATCGTATATCGCCATCCAGCTAAAAAATATCGAGATATGAATTTTGGGTCATATCGCCCAGCCCTAACACCTAGCCAGCTAAGGGACACCAGAAAAGCTACAAGAGGTGGCTTGGGAATAGGAGCAGGATAAGCAGTAGAAGATTGATGGATAGATGGAAAAATGGAAGGGCAAAATCTAAATCAAATTTTGCTTTATTGTACTGGTTATGATAGCATAATTTACTGAACTGCATTGTAATAGCTAGTTTGGGTAAACCTATATGTCTTAAACACTTCCATTTACTTCAACTTCTATTACAGTTTTAACAAAAAGCAGCACATTACTGGTGCGTATTAGACCAGCAACTTAAAGTTTAGCTACCAACTGAGATAATGACAGCGTACAGGACATATTATTTAATAAGCTGTCTCCCCTATATGTTTCACCATCATTCAATTTGTAATTTATTTTAAATGATAAGCCATAATATCTTTTATGGGGATTAATTGTGACAGCCATTCAAAGAGTCGCTGTATAACATATAGATGAGCTGAGAGCTGATCACCATTTTGCAGGCCTACAGCGTTGCTGCTCAGTTTAATTTGGTAACACATTCCACACAAATATAATTCAGATAAAGACCTAAAAGTCACACATCCTGGATCATTATTTTGAAAGTTACTTTTGAGCCATAAAGTAATAGCTACAGGTCAAAGAAGTAAAGAGATTGCTGAGATATCTGAACAGAGATTGATATCTGAACAGCACCATGGGTAGGGATTAAGGTAAACCTGAACAATCCAGAACCAAGTTATACGGGCTACTGTTGAATGACTTTTTTGCATGCTGCAGCTTAGTGTTCCTCTCACTGGTGGCATGGAGGTACCAGTATTAAGGAAAAAAATCACATTGCTTTGCAGCCCCATCACGTGCTCTTTTTTTTCTCATCCTGTGATGCTTTCATGGGGCAGATGTAAATAATGTCTAGTAGCTCTACTCAACATCTAGCTAGTGGTATGAAAAAGGAGCAGGCATAAATGGAATAACAACAAATATGACCAAAATGTGTCTGCTCGTTAAACCTATTGCTTCTTGGGTAATACAGCATTATTTCCCAGGGAGAGATTTTCTTTTTTAATGTGCAACACTAGGGACCGAGAAAGATGTAAGAAAGCCAAGACAAGCAAGAAAAATGACAGACTGTTCTAAAAAGTAAGGACTGTCCAACAAGTGCAATTTTATAAACTGGAAATTTAAACCTTACACATAAGGACGTCATTATAATCTTAATCTGGCTTGAAGGAGACTTACTTTTCCCACAATTTCATTGTACAGGTACAATGACAATAATGGGCTATTCTATTCTATTAATTTTAGAATGTTAGACATCAGAGCTAAATATAGTGTGTTGGCTGAATTATGCTTTTGTAAAATATCTTGCAAAAATACCTTAGTTATATTAATTTTGTGTTGCATGAGAATGTCAGACAGTTTGCTCTAATAACTGTGCCAAATCTACCCTTGGCACAGTGCAGCCAGACAATTACCATTCTCCTGGTAACTGCTAAAGCCACAGTTGTCCATCGAACTCCCAGATGCCAAAGGAGATGCGTGAACACTCCAGAGAACACATCTCCTTTGTTATAAGCTCCAATGGTAATGTGCTTAACACCATAGGTATCCAACGTTTTGCATTGCAATAGTTGTTGTAAGACTTGCATAAAGTTGCATGGCCATGGAGATCCATTTCATGAATGCGTCCCAATTCAGGGGTGAATTTGGTGGTAACTCTGCTTCAATTAACTCATTAAATTCATTTCATATAGCGCCAAATCACAGCAACAGTCACCTCAATGCACCTCATATTGAAAGGTATACAGAGAAACCCCAGTAATAGAACATTCCCCTGGGAACAAGCACCTGGGAACAGCGGAAAGGAAAAACTCACTTTGAACAGGAAGAAACCTCATCCAGATTCAGGCTCAGGGAGGAGTAGCCATCTGATGCCACAAGTTGGGAGGGAGGGGAGGAAGAGAGGAAAAAATATGCGCAGTGGAAAAGAGCCATAAATAAATAATAACTAATGACTGAATGCAGAGTTCAGTATAAACACATAGTAAAAAAAGGTTATTGAAGAAGAAGCACTCAATGCATCATGGAAGCCCCCAGCAGCCTAGACCTATTGCAGCATAACTAAGGGAGGATTCAGAGTCACCTGATCCAGCCCTCACTAAATGCTTTATCAAAAAGGGAAGTTTTAAGCCTAAACTTAGAGAGAGTGTCTGCTGTCCAGATCCAAACTGGGAGCTTGTTTCCACAGAAGAGAGGCCTTCAGTAAGCCACCAATCTGACAGTAATGTACTCTATAGGGGTGATAAGGTACTATGCAATCTTTAAAATAAGACGGGGCCTGACTATTGATTGAAGAGAAACCAATATGGGAGAAATATGTCCTCTCTTTCTAGTCCGTACTAGCTTTCTAGTACGGACTAGAAATGCGGCAGCATTTTGGGTCAAGCGAAGGCTTTTTAGGGAGATTTTTATGGATGAGTGCAATACCCTCAGTTTTATCTGAGTTTTATCTGAGGCAGGAAAATAGAGACAGTTTTATCTCTATTTTAAAATAGAGATCATCCAGGTCTTTGTCTTTATGACATTGCTGCATTTGAACTAATTTGTGTGTGTAATCTGGCTTCAAAGCTAGGTATCATCTGAAAATGTATGCTACACCTTTGAATGATACTGTCTAAGGGAAGCATGTACACTGTAAAGAGAACTGGTCCTAGCATGGAACCCTGTGGAACTCCATAACTAACCTCAATATGTAAAGAAGGGTCCTCTTTTACATGAACAAATTGGAGTGTATTCGATAGATATGACTCAAACCGCTGCTGCACACTAACTTGAATTCTAATGGCATTCTCTAATCTCAAGAACTTTTTAGATAAAAGGATAGTTGGAAATCAGCCTATGATTAGCTAAGACAGTTGAGTCAAGTGATGGCCTTCTAAAGTAAAGGTTTAATTACTGCCACCTTTAAGATTGTGATATGAATCTACCCAGAAAGATCAATGGGAGAGAGTCTAAGTAAATATCAATACTATTGAAAATAGGAGGACATAAGGTCACATCTTTGAGATGGTTATGAATATTTTTTTCTTTAATGGTTAAAATTTTATCTGTGCAGAAATTCACGAAGTCTTACTAGTTGAGTTTAAAAGAATGTTTGGCTCAAATAAACTCTGAAAAAATTTTTTTCAGGTTATTGTCATTTTCTGGAATTAGTGATGAATCTTAAGATGTTCTAGCTTTACAGAGGGCTTTTTTTGTTATAGGGCAACAAACTCTTTTTCCCAGGCTAAATGAAGAGGTAAGTTAGTGAGATGCGTTTTATACCATGGAGACAAGTATTTCTGATTTGAGGCGTTCTTTCTCAAAAGAGCCATAGAATCCAGAATTGTATGCAGTGAAGATGTAGCACTATTAACAAGATAACTGACCTCTGAGGGGGCAGAGTTTAGGTAGCTGCTTTGTAATATGTTGGCATATGGCATTAAAGTTAACAGGGAATAAATTATATCCTTAAATTTACATACAGCACTTTCCGAAAGACAAGTACTGTAATGAAATGTATCCCCACTAGGGCTGTTCGATATAACGATATATATCGGATGACGATATAAAAACGTCTATCGTTTCATTTTACGCTATCATTTGTTTCGTGGTGTCACAAAATAAACTGTTCACGGCAATATTTTTTTCATCGTTTTGATGGTCACTGTAGTGGCTATATTAATTTCTTAAAGTTCTCTCTTTCTCTTATATTTAATATAACCACACAACAGACGTACAAGCGCCTGTTTTTATGTGTTGTCGTTAGCAACAACAACAGTAAAACCATTGCATGTCCGCTTGTTTATTTTCCACATAAACCTTTCACAATAAAGCTCAAGATCCTGTTGAGAATTTTCAAATTAAACGGAATCACGTGAAAAAGTATGCAGGGTATTGAGGGATGAGAAGCAAAAAAAGAGTCGTCAGGTGCTAAAAAATAAACCTTAGACTCAAACGTTAGAACAGGCTTTTCCCCGCAGCACACTGTGTAATAAATACTCACAAAGAAAACGGCGGCCGTTACAACCTATGTCTAAAAATGTGTAGTTTCATGCATCGGTTAAAACACTCGACTCCAGGTACACAACGCCCAGCTGGAAACACTTCCCCTACCCGAGATTCACAGAATTTACAGAAAATATTAAATTTTTTGTGATTTATATCGTTATCGGGACGATAGATGTTTTATATCGGGATATGAGATTTTGGTCATATCTCACAGCCCTAATCCCCACTACTGTGTAATCCATTATTTAATATCAAAGAATACTGTTAAATGTTCAGTTTCTATACCATATGCTAGAACAAAATCCAGTGTGATTAAAGTGGCCAAATACCTCAATCTATGTCTTGTCTGATTATAAAACCACTCTCCAGAAGGCATTTTGGCTTGTCTAACAGCTTCAAGCTCAACTGAAATTTACAGCTGACCACTTTGGAGTACAGGCTTTTTTCTTGGTCAAATATGCAATTACGCACTTATGAGTGAATAAGACTTGTTAGAAAGTACTTTGAGTGTTCAAACTGAGTAGAAAAGTGGCATAAAGTACCAGTCCAGCCCATACATGTATATGCATGAAAAGAACAAAATATTTAACAAAAGCTTGTTGTTGATGTCAAAGCACTTGTCACGGCAGTATAGGCACATACACAGTAAAGTTGGTGTATATATTTAAATACAAGACAGTGCTCTGTCTAGGGTTGTTCATGAGTTTACATATTTGTACATGGTGCATACACCATGTACAAATATGGCAGATATTAAAAATTCTGTTTTCAGTTATGAGAAAGAAAACAATTTACAAAGATATACATTTTCAAAGCTGCTTCATTGCTTTTCAAAGCTGTAAGGTATGAGGAAGGTGTGCCTTGTGCATGCCTGAACAATATATCGCAAGTGGCGCGGAAAAAGATATGCAAGTAGTAGAGTAGCAATTAGAGGCACAGTGGAGTGCTGAGCCAATACAGGCAGATAAAGAGCCCCTTTGCCCAGAGTTTTCAAGCTGTAATTACGTGTAATTGTGATTTTTTGTGTGGCTTCTGAGCTGCTCTCAGCACCACATTCCTCTCAAATGAGTCCAGTGGGGCTCACCTTCACTTTCCCTGCTCAGCACTTTAACACCACACCCACTGATAGCCTGCTGCAACTCATTATTGTGGAGCTATGTATGGTTGGGTCTTCACGCCCACATACCCACAATTGTGCAATGTGCTGTCACCCCAAACTCAATCAGTTCAGATTAATTAAATTTCAGAACTTGCATTAAAGAGACTGTCACCACTGAGCATGATAAATGTAAAGAAATACTAAGCCTATCAGTAACATGCTTGCAGAGACCCATATGCACAGTTACAAGGACAAGTTCTCCTGTACAGTTCAAGTAGAGAGTGCATAACATGGCCTATTAGATAATAACTTCATCAAGAATCAGCATATAGTCATGCAAGCAGCTCCACGGGGTACATCTCACTTTAGCAAAACAGGCTAGCGATCTTTTTTTGTTTTTTTTAAAGAAAATAAAACTTTCTTTTTTTTTAAAGAAAATGTTATGTTGTAGGGTGAAGTTGTCACCAACAGACAAAGGGAACAATGTTAAGAGTGTTTGCTAAATAAAGTAAGAGAAAGAAATGGAATATATATATTTTCCTACATGAAGAGCTGACAGGAAAATAAGACTCTGGTAAGACAGGGTGGAGCAGGCAAGCAAAGAAAAAACAAAAAAAGACAAGAAGTAAACTGAGCCCTAAATGCTCATAAATTAAAAGGATGACATGGGGGAAAACCAACATGAAGTAAAATAGAAACTTTTTTCTATTATGACACAAAGCAGATTCAGATACTATTAGTTTTGCTGTTTCACGTTTCAAATTTCAAGAGCAATCAAACCCAATTGATGTGCGTTTTACCCAACTCAATCGGACAATCTGTAGTTAGTTTATGTTGCAACATTTCTAATTATATGTAGCAAGCAAAAACCAATCCTCACCAATCATTCACTGAAAATGACTGGTGAGGATGGTTTCCGTTTATAGCTGAAGCCTGATTCCCCAGAGATCTGACTCTCGTGGTTGTCTGTGGTGCTGATCAAAAGCAGGAATGATGCTATGATTATTGCTATATGCTATGCTATCTTTGTACTTACTATGTGTGTATGAGGGAGTGTGAGCAAAAGAGAGCAAGAGCAAATGTGAGAAGCTGTGTCTACTCTTCTTCAATGTGGTGGCGGTGGCCCCCGGGCCTATAACAGAGTTGTTATGCCTGTGACCTAACCCCCATTTTTGCATGGAAAGAAAAGTCACATGATCACAAAAGCCACTCTGAAATATCTAAGTCTAAGCAGGGACATGGCATGCAAATTTGGAGTTCATATAGAAGTCCATATATTGAATCATTTGCATCTTAAAAATGTTGTATTTTTAAGAAATACAACATTTATATATATCATCTCTCTTAAATAAGCAAATAGAAACAACAACATAGGAGCAAAAAGTCACCAAATGAAGGTTATAATAAAAGGTTATATAATGTGGGAAAAAGTTTTTGCAACAAAGGCAGGTTGCAACTATAACACATTTATTATTTTATGAAGCAAACTTTATGAGTAAGTAGGTCTGCAGAAACCCTTCCACACTTCCCTTTATATAGGACTTATAATTTGTCCCATAGGTTCAAATACAAATTAAACATGGTATTCTTAGAAACTTATGTGAAATGATGCAAATGATGGAATTACAGTAAAGAAAGTACTGTGACAAGGACACTGCAGTATATCAAAATGGCAACAGAATGACTTTTTGGCTGGGAGTAGCTGATATCTTTATACTGAGCTAGAACGTCCTTCTGGCAAACATACTTAACATAACTTCAGATTTCACTGCATGCAATTTATACCATTTGAGCAACATACAGGGAGTGCACAAATGAGTATTTGCACACTTTCCACACTTTCTCATTATGTACTCCATTCTGTCTTGCTGATGTGTTCTTCAGGGAATATTTACACAATCACATACCTACGATATGTCTCCCCCTAACAAAGCGGATACACCACCTGAGACTTGCAGCAAGTTTCTGGTTAAATGCTTTCCCAGATTATCTATTCTGTGTTCCCTTCTCCTGTTTTACTCCCTTTGGTGATGTCTCTCATGCAGAGAATCGGAATTTAAAATTATTTTGATGACATTTGTGCTAAGGGCTCAGACATAATGTTTTCTCCCTTGAATAAATATGTAAATATAAACCTCTGTGTCACGACTGATTAAACAAATGAATGACTTCATTAATTAAATCTTTGTCCAACTTTGGAATGTATGTGAAAACATTGCAATCAATTTCTGTTTCCTTCTTTTCTTCAAATATGAATGCAATGTAAAAATATATATACTGTGACAAGCAATATGAATTATGATGATTAATATTAACTCAGGCCCATCATATTCATTATTTCATGTCTATATACTTGCAGTACAGATATGTTAAACAACATATTTGAATAATTATTAGTGGTGTAATGGATCACAGCTGATCACAGTTGAGCCTGCATCATTAATATCACATGTGTGGCAGTTGCAGTGGCCACTACAAAAACGTCTAATCACAGCATTAAGTGGACCAGGCTGATGCTAGAAACATAGCTATTGGACTGTTTGTGGCAGCATGCATAAAGCCATACACTGTGGTGGAAAAAAGGAGCTTTATATACAGTATATGGTACAAAATGCCCTCACAGATCCACTTCATTAAGAAAACTGTGTATTATTTTGTCTAATGATGATTTGAAAGTTGCACAGGAGGTCCTCCAGCTGGTTAAACCCCTGAAAACAGTCTGTGTCCACGATCGTATCTCTGAAAACAATAATTTTTTAACCCATGGACCCAAAAGCACCATCACTAGAATCCAAAATTCAAATCCTTGTCTCATGTAGACCTTGCCCTATGCCAGATGTGTTGGTCTTACCACTGAGACTGTGGTCATGGAAAAGTTTGAAAAAAAAAAACAAGTAGATATAGTAGATACACCCATGGTATCAATTTGGAACTTATTGCTTTCACAAGCTTAGGTGTTCGCACGGACCGTCCACCTGCAACAATAGCCCGTCAGGCTTTTACAGTTGATGGGTAAAAAGCTACATGTTATAGCAGATCTACATGGTGGTGTAAAAACTGAGTTTGTGTAACTATGATGCCACCCTGTGAGCCCTCAGGTAGATGCCTTGGGTTTTTTGCTACAGTTCAGGGCTTGTTTCACACCATCTGTGCCTGGCTCTAGGACATGGCTTTCAAACATGGAATGGAGCAGTATACTTTCACTCCAAGAGGAAAGAAGCTTCCAGTTTGAGTGAACAAACCTCAGGTCTAATGCTAAAACAGCAGTGAGATCAGTCATCAATGACACCGACCATGGGAGAATCTTCCTCATATCCTCAGATATGTTATTTTTTTGCCCAGTTTTGTGAGCACTAACACTGAACCTGTTTTTAAGGTGGGGCACTGCCAGGAGACATATAGTTAAGATTTATTAAAATTGTTCAAGGAATAGTCAGAAACGTCCTCTATGATAATTGTAATACACAGTTTTTGTAATATCCCCACAGACTGTACTTTTCTCAAGGCCAACAATAAAAGGATGCAGCATCAGGTTTCCATTTACTTAGATGCTTAGGCCACAGAAGTAGGATGTCCACTAGCTGCTTATATTTTTGCATTTACTGCTCTGCATGAGTCCTACTAATCTGGCAGGAATCATAGATTAGCATTTTTGAAAGGCTTGCACTCGCCTCAGTGATTGCTGACTCAGATATCTGGGAATCTGTAACACCAGAGAGAAATTTGTGTAGCACATTTCATATTCTGCACTAGAATAACTTGTGGTTTTTTTTTTTTCCAAATAATGCAGTCGGTGCTGTGATGTTTCAAACTTGAATGGGAATAAAAATTTCAGTATCATATAATTTTTAAGGTAAAATATTTAATGATTTTAAACAAATATTCTGCTCCAGGCGACATAAGAATAAATGTGCGAAAAAAATCAAGAGAGAAAGAATTGTCAAGATCACCTTGACAGGTTCTGTTCATAGCTTCCTGTTGTTTTACTGCTGAGCTCAAGCTGACCTACATTTGATTATTTCAAAATTCTGCTGACTTTCCAATGGTAGGTAATTAAATGTGATTCTTCCACCATGTTCAACGAGTATCTGGATGTTTCAGAGTTGGCTGCTGAGTCAGATGGGGTGGCGCTGTGCAGCTAACTGAGATCTAGGGGCATATTTCAGTGCTGCTGCCTTTAGTGTGCATGCCAGTTGCCTGCCAGAGGCCCAGCCTCATTAGCTGAATTACAGAGATCAAACAGAGAGGCCGAGGAGCAGAAGAAAGAGAATCCGCTGTCCCTCTCCAAGAGGATGGGATGAAAGGCACACAGATAGTGAAGTGGGGGCAGCAGAAGACATTGTGTAACTGGCTCAGAGTTCGAAGGGTGGGTTCTTTGATTCCCTGTCTATTATAAATGAAAAATATGTAGGACTTTGATGGGGCTGCACAGGACTGTTGACATTCTTGTTTGATTACTTCTGTATCATGTGAAAGAAATATTGGCCCTATTATGTTTCCCAAAAACACTAGATATGTGGTATTTCATTAAACCTTTAAAGATATTCATGAAGTTAAAAAGTTCTGATATTGTCCAAATTATGAGTCCAAATTAGGAGATACATATACTGTAGGTTTAAAAAAAAGGGGTTAAGTCTGCAATAGCAACACAAAACTGCTACCTGCTTTGGCAACTGCAGTCAAAGAATTGCATTCAGTTTTAGCTTTTAATTCGATTCACTTTAAAACTAATGAGACACACAAACAAACTTAATTTATATATACAGGATGCACCATGCTCAATTCCCTTTCCAAGAAGAAAGGTCAACTTTTAAACATAATTCAGTGTTAAATGTCTATATCCTTCAGTCCTACAAAGTTATACACTTATAATTAAAAGGTCAAAAGGCAATGAAAATTGTGTCTTATCACCAAACCTCTCATTTATAGCACCACTGAGGTGAGGAGATATGGAACTGATTATTTCCACTGGAAAAAAACTGCCAATTTATTCAAGGCTCATTGATCTAGCCTTGGCCCTTATATTCAGTTTGCACAGGCTAATTTCCAAACCAGAACATTCATAGCATATCAGGTAAGGGTTGATATAGATAAGGCACACACTGATTTAAGGTTAACATGAGTTCAAAGTGCAAATTAAAAGTATAGCTAAGCATATATTTATGTATATATATCGATGAAATTTGGTTGAGGGTTTCATTGACATTGCTAGTAAGGTACTAAGGCTTATTTGAGTTGCAGTGGGAACACTGCTGAATTTAGAAAGGGATTTCATTAGGGTGAGAAAGACACAATGGTGGTCCAGACCTTTGGTCACCTCTTATGGGATTGACAGCTTTGGGTTTGATCATCTTACCAATATAGATACTTCCCTAATTAAGTTCTCACTTGCTTTTAGAAACTTAATTGATGAGAAAATTGGGTGCTGGTGGGAGTCTCTGGCTAATTACTCTTTGAGGGTTTTTAGACACAGGAGGTGAAATTGCTTTTATAATCGCAGTCAGGGTATCTCTGATGCAGAGAAACCATAAAATAAAATGGATTTTTTTTTTCACAAAATGTGCAAGCACATCAGAATTCCAAGTATCAGACATGATGTTATGTCACACAACAAAAACTTGCCATTTTCACACTACTGGGACGTCCCAAAAAAAGGAAAAGAGGATACATATATGTTTAGCACATGAAAAGATGCAGTATTATGCATTAACACACTGAGGTATTCATTGCAATTTATTGTACACGAAAAATGAGATATTTTGTCTGTGGTATATAGTTCTGTTTTTCTTTTGATGAGGTGATCGTGATCCATTTTTGATGAGCCAATTTCCACAAAGGAAGAGTACTCAGTATAGTTTGACAACATGGCTTTTTTTAAAAAAAAGAAGTTGTTAATGTTGGTTCTGATAGAAAGATATCAGACTACACAGTGCATCACAGTTTTTTGTGAATGGGGCTTTATAGTTGCAGATCAATCCGTGTGACCATATTGACCTCGGTCTACTGCCAAAAATGACTTGAGCATCAGAACTTGATCACGGGGCCTGGTCTGATGACTCACATTTTTTTTATATCATATGGATGGCTAGGTGTGTGTGCATCACTTACCTGGAGAACATCTAGCACCGGGATGCACTATGGGGAAAAGTTGAATGGCCAGAGGCAGTGTATTGCTTTGGGCAGTGTTCTGCTGGGAAGCCTTCTGTCCTGGCATCAAGGTGGATGATATTTTGAAATTTACAACCTACCTAAGCACTGTTGCAGATGATGTACATCCTTTTATGGAAATTGTATTCCCTGATGGCCGTGGCCTCTTTCAATAGGATAATGTACCACAAAGCAAAAATGGCTCAGAAATTATTTGAGGAGAAAAATAAGTTTGAGGTTTTGACTTGACCTCGAAATTCCCCAGATCTCAGTCTAATCAATCATCTGTAGGATCCATGGAAAACCCACCTCGCAATCCACAGAAGTTAAATGATCTGTTTTTAAACTTCAGGTATAGTGACCAGAAGATACAAATTCTTATGTATTTAAGAGATACTCAAACATCTCCTATATAGAGATTTACAGACATTCATGGTTTCCAGTCCACTGATTTCTAATGCAACATCATCACAAAGCTGATATTTGGGATTCTGAGTGACATTTCTTGAAATCTGTTAAATGGATTGCCATGAAATATGACAAGAACATTAATGTTTCCCTCAGGATGTATGGAACTAACTTTAGTTTGATTCATATTTTTATCCAATTCAATCTAATCACATTACTAAATACCTACCAAACCAACTGCAACAACTGACATATATGCTAAGATGGAGAGCATGGTAAATATTCCTACAAATCAGCAAATAAGTATTTTCATTTTGACCATCCTGCTCTGCCTGTTCTACGAGCATTTTGCCCGAAACACCACTATGGCCTACGTTTAATGTGTCATAAGCAATACAAAAATGCACTACAAACAAAAAATTGTTACAAATAATACATTTACAAATGATAACACCACAGTTATCACATATTGACAAAATGTGTTTAGTGTGTGAAAGAAGAAACTATTGAACCATAATCTAAACATCAGAATTGAGCAAGAAGGAATGTTTGAAATGTACTTAATTATGTTCAGCCCTTGAAACATAAAACCGTGTGGTTTTCTTGTGCATCTTGCATTCCAAATTTTCATATTAGAGTATGAAAATTACGTTAACTATAACAGATTCTGTGAGGAACAAAGACGTGTTATATTCTGAACACTAGTTGTGATCAAAGACAGTTCCAGTACCCTCAGCATAGATTTACTGTCCCTGGGAAAAGGGACAGAGTCCATTGCAATCTCCTTTCTCATTTTACCCCTGAAAGGTGTTGGCAGTGCTTTGAATCTAAAGTGCCTTACAAATTATCAGCCTTACAAGACTTGACATTAAGTGACACAACTTGAAGATCACTTTAAAGACTGCTGAAGGAAAGGGACGATTGAGGAACAGAAGTTTCATGTGATGAAAACGGCTGTAAAACTATTTAATTGAAATATGTTACTGTGTAGGCTATTGAGATCATGCTCTTCATAAGCAGTAAATAATAATGATACTACTCTTAATTGGTGATGTATTAAAACCCACTGTACAAAACAAGAAAATAAGAGTCATAATCGATTCATAAATCAGTTTTTATTAAATGAGCAAACCACAGGACTTTCAAAGTGCTTGAGACTGTCAAAGCAATCCTACTTGCCATCTTACTCTTTATAATGCCATGTATCGGTCTAACAGTGTCATCCGCTCTTTCATTTTAAATTGAATAATTTAATTACATTTTCCTTCATTGATTTTGAAATTACTATTATTGTTGTTATCATTACTACTACTAGCAAAAAAAATCACCCTTTGCTGTGACAAATCAATTTCCAAAATCTGTGACAAATACAGTATTATCTCGTATTAACATCATCTAAGGGGTTTTTCAGACCATTGTCTATCATGTCAAAGTTGATTAGTACAGGGTGTCGATAAGAAAAATAGGTCAATACAATAGAAAAACTCATTGTATGGCTTTGGTGAAAAATGTAACTGCTGCACCTTCAAAATCTTCTCCAGACAAATATTACGCATTAACTAAAGCTTTTGAACTGAGAGAAGTTATTCAAATAGTCATTTTAAGCCTTCACAGATCTGTGCACAGTTATGCCAATAAGGCTGTTAAGAAAAAGGAAATCACCACCATGCTTCCTTACCTGAGGCAATGTAGCCTCTCTCATTCGGCACAACTACTAAGGCGTGAAAGCTAGCACTCCCACGTATATGACTGCAGCAGACTGTAGCCACAGGGATATATAATTGAAAACAATGGTAAACCAAAATATGGTAACAATATTTCCCAGAAGTAACCACAGAATTAGTTTACCATCACTTTTATCTGGTTAAGAAAAAATCTTGAGCTGGCTCATTTTCCCCAGTGTCATAAATAAAACATCAATATTTGCCTCAAAAAAAACCATTATTTTAAAATGGAGGGAATCACTTTATTGTAAAACTGAACCTTTCCCAATCTTTTTTTAAATAAATGTGAATGGTATGGGCTAAAAAGACTAATGTATAAGGGGTTTAAGCTATTCTGTCTAATTCATGTATTAATTCAAACTTGCTTCATCATATATTTTCCTGAGTGTTGAGAGCAGAGAAAGAAAGGCAGACTTTAGAAAAAGTGACTGAGTGCAGATATCTAATTTGTTCATTATAGTATAGCAGTACCCCAATTGCTGTGGATAATTGGTGGATCAGTTACACTAGATATCTTTTATGGATCTGAATCACAAATTGAAAACAAAAGAAGGTGTTGGTTGGCAATGCTTTTAACAATGTAAAATTAGGAAATCATATTACAAAGGTGTTGCAAATTTCTTAATTAATAGCATGTTTTTCAGGTAAGTGCAAATGGATATTCTATCCGAGTCAAAATGTAATTTATGCAGTTCTAAATCCTTTTCCCCTTGTGTGTTTGAAATTGGAATTGGTTAATATTTAACTACATATCCTTGATTGCCCTTAAACACAGCACAGAGTATTGTTATAGCCAGTGGTTAGAAATTATTCATGTTTTTTTAATGAGAAGTCACATCCTTTTTGGTGATGATTACCAGCATTAAAAGCATTAACTAAGTTCAAACTATCTAATCTCACACTAAAGAAGGAAAAATATTGGGACACGAAGGCTAAAGTATGCTGATGATGCACCAAAATAGTTTTTATAATATGCTGTGAAAGAGGAGTTGCATTGCAAACTGTTTTATAAACCTATTTTCACTACAAGATTTTTTTGTTTTGTTGACTTGGAGTAGGCATTCCACTGCATACCTTGGGGGGTCCTCTGGTGTTAATATAGGGTACTAGGCCTATTGTTACAGACCATTTGGTCATAACAAGAGTTTGGTTTTCAGTTCCCACAATACGTCAGATACTAGACTCAACCAGGCTGCCCTTCATCACCAGCTCTAATATCTATGGACAGAATTTCAAGGTGTAACTAAGTAATGGAGGGTGTTTGATTTGGTGGCCTCAGTATTTTGGCTCTGATTTTTGTGAATGATGTGGGTCCCGCTTGTTCCATCAATTGATGACCCCCATTGGCAGATGTGATGCAGTTTGTGACCATGATTACAATTTGCACCTCTGAGACCTGATTTAGACTTCCCTTATGCCCAATTATTTGTCAGTGAAATAGAATAATTAAAGGAAAATAACTCTGCATACATGTGGTTTAGATGCACGGTTTAGAACTGAAAAAGTGCAACAGTTTTGATTTTTATGTGACTACAGCAACAATCAATGGAAATTTTAAAATGCAGCACTTGCATAATATGAGACTAGTGAGCAGTGCTGTCAAACCTCCTCTCTTTGTAGAGCCTTAGTAGTTCTTGCTCCCACTTGAACAAAAGACTATGTTTAAAATATCAGACCCTATTTAAAGATTTTGCAAACCAACAAGAAGGCTACCCTTTCCATCCCACAGTCTTTAATCTACTGCACTCTGGAAATTTTCATTTTCCATGTCCATCAAAACCTTTGCTGAGCACACATTATTCATACAATGTCATCACCTCAAATGAAGAGATGTTTGTGAGTGAAAATAAAAAAAAAAAAGCTGACATTTTGTTTTTTTTATTTGCTTTACTGTCCTTGGGTTACTATAAGAAGTAGACATTCAACTGCTGATAGAGCAATAATGCAGTCTGTATGGAACAGCACAAACAAATACATGCACAAATGCAAATGTGAAAAGTCACTGAAAAAATGACAGTCTGGTATATGGCATAGTTTCCAGAAAGTACAGTTGATGGGTAGCAGGTATACAGAGAGGAAGACCTACAACCACACAAACAGATATTTTTCTATCCACACACACATGTTAGGAAAATGTGTTCACATGAAAATAAAAAAGTAGCTTGCAAAACCAGTAACCACTGATAACCCTAACTGTGTAGCCATTGTGGTCAATCAGTTGCATGGCGAATCATGCCACAACCCAAAAAACTTTTATCCATCTTTTCCTCATTATTGCAAATCTGTGGATGAAAGATAAAGAGACATACTGTGGGTCACTGGAGCACAGTCAAGGAAAAAACAACCGGGGAATCGCTTGGGTGTGCCTCCACAGACATAAAGTAAGACAAAAACATGCATATTTGACTTGAGGGGTTGCAACTACAGCCTTTGTTCATGTGCAGAAAAAGTACAATCATTAAACTAAAAGATTAAATAACAACTATTGTTTATCTGGACTATACTAATTGCAAAACATATTTGCACTTTGCTATTCTACAAGCTAACCTGCCCAGAGTCAGACTGTTCCTTTAACAGAGAATACCAACATATCTACTTTTGTCTGTAGTCACAAACTATCTACCTCCCAAAATAAAGCCAGAAGGCTAAACATTCAGCATATTTTGTCTACTACAAGACAAACTAGGCTAAAAGCAGCACTGATATTTAAGGGGTGGTTGTTCACCCTCATATGAGGTCTCTAGATAATTCTACATTCATCTCAGTGCATGCTTGTGTTCACAATGCTCTGTTTTTATGTGGTCGAGAATATGTTGAGCCTCAGATCCTTGGCTACTAACAAAGACACTAAAGATCAAGAGCCATTGGTTTACATTGTTTGACGACACTATTCAGTGATATGCAAATATCTTTCTTTGCTTGGCTGCTTGGCAAAGACTTTCGTTTAGCAAGCTCATGAAGATGAAATGAATAGTAAAATATGTGCACGGTACTACAAAAGAGGAAAATATTTTTAGGAGTGGAACTGACCAAATTTAATTGGAAGAATCCTGCTATTGTTGCATTCAGAGCACTATTATCTTGAAAAACCAATAGGCTGCCATACTGTAGGAATAATATTGCATGTACACCTTTCAATATATTGATTTATGCAGAGGTCATGTGAAAATTACATATTGTGTTGATGCAACGCTTGCAGCAAACAGACATCAGAATGAGCCTTTCTTAAAATTAGAATGCACTGTTACATTTTATTTCAGCTCTGAAATAAGTCAGAGCTGTCGAGGTTGTACCGTATCTCTTGCCCATTGCCAGTTGGGGAATGAACAAAGGTTTGGTCATCCTGCTAAGTTAGCACACAGCATATGCTGTTCATGAAAAAAAGGGACCTAGACTTTGTAACATCACATGCAGGTTTGGGGATTCCCTAAAGTCCTGACTGGAACCACAAGATCATTAGAAAGTAGAATCATAGATTTCTGTACAATTACACATCTTCTTTTCGATTGGATAAGTTATGAGAAATAACTTAATACAAGGTTTGTGGTCCATTTAGTCTTCTTTTTTTCCCCAAACGCTTTTTAGACAGGTTTATTTTTGTCATATTATTGCTACAGTATAGCAAAGCATACTGTATATTCTCCATTTCACTTATATTTCTAAATTCAAATTAAATCACCTCTTTTACTCAAGGGAGATGCTTCAAGTCATTTCTTTCCATATTCTATAAATACCACTATTGGTACCCAAGGCTGATGTTACCACTGCTTTGTGCAAGTTAAATAGTCTCACTTATAGTCACTCTATACTGTAATTTGTAAATCAGTCAGGTGATTTACAAAGTAAAATTGGTGATTACAGATAAATCTTTTAAATTTCATATTTTTCTTTATGGCTCTATAGACCCACTTTCTTTCACTTATCCAGTTCAGAGCCACAGTGGGACTGCAACCTATCCCAGGTGTCACAGGGTGAGAGATGGGAGTCACCATGGACCCAGGTTTTACACATTTGGCTATACAATGTTTATCTGTGAACATAATACAATGTGAATGGGGTGCTGAAGTTTAAACATATACAATGCAACAAAATGTATATTTACAGTGCTGCACTGCTAACAAAAGAGCTAAGTCTTCTTAGCATCACTTCAATAGTATCTAAATCATTTGTTAGAGCATAAGTGGGTCAAGCGTCAAACTGTAGAGAGCACTGTCAGACCAAGTGCATAGGTGAATGCATTACAGACTTTCAAACTTCACCATAATTGCGGCATAATTGCTAAATACTATCTTCCTTATTACACTCATTCACACTGAGAATATCTGCTTTGCGATTTACATTTTAGTTATTTGCCGTCTTAACCTCCAGGTAAAGCAAAGCAATTGCTGTCCTCGCAGGCTTAATCCTTTGATCCGGTGAGAGAGCTGGTGAGATGTCAGTGGGATGAACAGAGCTGTGACAGGTGAGAGAGAGAAGAGAGAGGCATAGAAGAGCTGTTCTGTCAATCAAGTAAGCTGGAGAAAACAGCGAGCTTCACGTCTTAATGAATGAACCAATGTCCCCTTAGAGAGGACAAGCATGTGAACTACACTTGTGCCTTGTTTAGTTGAATGAAAGAGTGGTACAGAGACAAGGTGAAAAATGAAGGTGAAGGACATACAGAATCCATCTTTCTTTTAACACAGCAAGTGCTGAGCTTTTAGTGCAACAAGAAAGGGAAGCCACAGATGTGAACATTTTGCAGATAATCCAGTTTTACTAGTGCTTAAACAGGCACTATACAACAAAGAAGGCAAGAATGACATTTTCCAACAATTTATCTCCATGTGTCCACATATGTGTAGTAAAAAAGTATTTACCCCCTTCCTGCTTTATTAGTTTACCTTTGCAGATTTCTCTCATGTTTTAGATCATCATACAAATCTGACTATTAGACAAAGATAACCCAAATAATTTCATTTAATTCAATTTTATTTATACAGCAACAAATCACACCAGTCGCCTTAAGCTGCTTTATATTGTAAGGTTGACCCTATAATGATACAGGAGAGAAAATCCTAACAATAATATGATCCCTTATGAGCAAGTGCTTTGGTGACAGTGGGAAGGAAGAACTCCTTTTTAACAGGAAGAAACTTCCGGCAGAACCAGGTTCAGGGAGGGGCGGGCCATCTGCCGTGACAGGTTGGGGTGAGAGAAGGAAGACAGGATGAAAGACATGCTGTAGAAGAGAGCCAGAGATTAATAACAAGTATGATTCAATGCAGAGGGGTCTATTAACACATAGTGAGTGAGGCAGGTGACCGCAGAAGAAATACTCAATGCATCATGGGAATCCCCCAGCAGCCTACAACTACTGCAGCATAACTAAGGGAGGATTCAGGGGCACCTGATCCAGCCCTAACTATATGCTTTAGCAAATAGGAAAGTTTTAAGCCTAATCTTGAAAGTAGAGCCGGTGTCTGTCTGCCGAATCCAAATTGGAAACTGGTTCCACAAAAGAGGGGTCTGAAAGCTAAAGGCTATCCCTATAATTGTGTTCTCTAATGGGGTGATATGGTATGATAAGGTCATTAAGATAAGATAGGGCCTGGTTATTTAAAAAAAAAAAAATACAAAGTGCAGCTTTTACCCCTCGTGGGTATTGTCTACACCCCACTGGGTGGCGTCATAGTTTCAATTTGATACCATAGATGCAGCTACTAAAAATTTTGGATGAGTTCAAATTCCGGTGACTTTGACCTCAAGGTCAGAAGTCAGCTGTTCTGAAAATACTAATAAATGCTATAACTTGAGAATAAGGTGACCAAGGATTTTAAAATTTTTACCATTGGTTTATCTACTAGGAGGCTGAGGGATAGGATCGGTGGCCACCAGTATTTTTAAAGGGTGATTCTGTTTGTTACGGGAAAAAAGCTGTCCAAACCTACCTTCACCCTGTGTTAAAAAGGAATTGCCCCCTAAACTGGCAAGTAGAACTGCAATCAAGCATTTGTGATAACTGACCATGAGTGTTTCACATTGCTGTGCGGTCAATTCCACATAACCCAAGTGGACTTGAGCTTCAGGGCAGGGACTAATGGCCAGACATTCTTCTTTAGGGTTTTCCAGTAGACAGTAGAATTAATGATCCATTAATTATAGCAAGTCATCCAGGTCATTCTAAAGCAGCAAAGTGGACTCATGCCATAATACTATTACCACCATCTTTGAATCTTGTGACAAGGTTATTTTCTGTCAAATGTTGTGTTAATTTTATGGTAAGTGTAACAAATTGCAAACTTTCCAAAAAGTTCAGTGTTTGTCTCGTCACCCCCCAGATTACTTTCCCAAAATTCTTGGCGATCATCAGTTTGTTTTGGTGGTGGGGTTTTTTGGCAAATGTGAGACAAGCCTTTGTGTTGTTTTTATTCAGCAGTGGTTTTGCCTTAGAACTTTTCTATGGATGCCATTTTTGGTCAGTCTCTTTTTTTATTGTTGAATAATGAAAAATGACTTTAACTGTGAGACTTTACATTGTGGCATGATGTCTTCTACTTAAGTCATGTCTTGATTCAACAAGTCTGGTAGTAATCAGGCCTGGGTGTGGCTAGTGAAATTGAACTCAATTTTCCAAAAAAAAAAAAATGTGGGTAATCACAGTTAATTCATAATTTAACAAGGGGGATAAGTACTTCTTCACACAGGGCTGGGCCAAGTAGGTTTGGCAAGCTTTTTTCCCCCTTAAGAAATGAAATCATCATTTAAAAATTGCATTTTGTATTTACTTGGGTTAACTTTGACTAATAATAAAATTAGTTTGATGATCTAAAACATTTAAGTGTGGCAAATAAGCAAAATGCTAAGAAATCAGGAATAGGGGCAATACTTCATAGCACTGTAGCTTTGCATACCATAATGCTTTTACAACCTTTTGTCAAATTTCACAATAAATTATACCTTAATGTAGCACCTACTGCATATACTTCTTACATGCAATCATTGCAATAACTTGTAAAAAAAATATTCCTGCTATAATACTCACTGATTCCTGTTTAATCTCCTTTTCTCCTCTCCTTGGATTGATATAACTTAAGTGGTTAATGTTCACTTCAAGTGGATTGATGCAAAGCCGTTGACTCTTTTGCAAGGTTCATTTCAGACCAGTTCATCCTGCTCTGTCAGGGGCTAGAGCACAGTGCCATCAATAATAAAAGAGGAAGACAATACACCTTGGCTCGCTACGTACAAATCCAGATAACTGAAGTGCCTTGTGGGACAGGAATATTGGAATAGTTTCATGACACTAACAATGCTGAGCAAGTTTAAAGAGGATTTTAGCCCTTAAATGTGTAGACATTCTGAGTGACTGTTGTAGATTTATAATTATGCTGTGTCGTGAAACAGCTTCAGGGAGAAGGCTAAGCCATGCAAATTGCTTTGGGTTGGTGTTAATAATAAATGGTTTAGTAGAGTGCAAAAAAAAAAGCCCCAAACTAAGAAAGAGTATCACACTTTCCCATAACATAACCATGATGTAAGTAGGCTGGTTTTACCCTAGAAATGATTATCAGTATACAATATAGATTTCAGTCAGTGAATCATATAGTGTTTAAATGAAAATGTGCTGCCATGATACAATAAAGTTTATATGTTAGCACTTCTCAGCTTTAAGAAATGACATAAAGCAAGATATTTTATTGTGAGTATTTTTCAAGCACCTGAACTAGAAACATCACTGTAGCAGTAACAGTGTAACAGTTTATTATTCAGTCACTGTGGGATGGAGCACTGCATAATGTATACTAAAGCATGAGAATACCATATGCTACACAGCTGGTGAGACACATCTTAAGGCATTGTCCCCTTTCCTTGCTCACGCCTTGCAATCTGCATAATTTCCCTTAGCAAAATAAAGAAACAACAACCGACGTCAATATGTGTCAAATGAAATCAATTGCCTCATTAAGGCTACAACAAGGGAGATTTTTTTTACAGACAAATGAAATGTGATAGCCTACAATTAATTGTACTATTATGAGTTTGCATTTGGTTCAGCTGGAGTAATGTTTTAATTAAAAAAGGAGAAGAAATCAAATTACTGCAACAGAGATTCAGGTATATCATCAGAACCACACCATGTCTTGGATTTTTGCTCTTTTTACTGGTATAAACACCCCTATATAGTCACTCTTTTAAACGGTTGACTTCACAAAAGCCTTAATTTAATAGACATTTGAGCTAAAAATATGTATACAAAAAGCTTACATAGAGCTATAATAACAGCTCTAGTATTAAAAGCCTGTCATCGTAGGCTCCACTCTCAAATAATCCTTCATGCCACCACATGTCCATTTTATCACTTTAAAGGGGCCACTGAGGGCAAACGCAGATCTGACATAAGCATTTCTTGCTTGTTTCATCAATCATGGCTCCAACCTCCAAAGACTATTTTACAAGGGAATTATAGTAAGCCTAGCTTTAATCTGGGACTAATGAACAGAGGGCATAGTCAGGCTGACCTCTCTCTCTCTCTCACCTTTCACCTTAAACTGGAAAGGTCACTTCCTACGGGTTTACTCACTGACCACCAGTCTACAATATTTGTGGTACATCCCTCCTTTTGGTCTCACAGTTGAAATGTATCCCACTTCTCAAGAATGACTGGTTATGTTTATTTGCCATCAAAGTAAATATAACACAGGAATACACAAGCAGGCGAGTCTGCTCTGTATTCAAAACACACTCGGCTGTATATCAGTCAAGACATTTCATATTAAACACGATTTGTCATGGGGCCAAGGGAAAATAAAGGTCGGACAGAATAATAAACAAATACTGTATGAATAGGGTATGGCAGTTTGGGCCATAAGCTTGAGACACGTCACATTTTCAATCTCCACCAGTGGGAGGACAAATCGCCTGAGAGGAGGGATTAGGGTTGTGAATCACTGATGGAATAAAAGCCTCTTGTTGTTGCTTTGTAATTGTCTCTTCCACATTTACATGTTAAAAAATGAAAATCTTTTGTTCAGTGCTGGCATTAAAATCACTCTCTATGAGTCAGCAACGATGTTAAATATTCATGACTTTATGCGGAAAGCAGCATTTAAGTCCAGGATGCCAATGAGAAGTAAGCAAAGGCGCGGATTAGCAGAGGTGACAGGGTTGATGAATACAAACATTTAGGAGATTATGTTTTTGATTGGAATAATGCTTTGCAGGCAGATTTATTCCCAGCATTGGGGAAACGATTACCCCCACCCCCCAACCCCCCAAAAAAATCCTTCATATGAAATTTTGACATACTGTGTATGGTGGCTCCCGAGAGGTGGGGTGGCATTCGCTTTTCTATTGTGCAAAGGGAATTGATCCACAAGGTGACACCCAGTATAAGAACTGTCAATAGGAGGTCAGGAGCACTCCACCGCCAAGCATACAGAGTGTGTACTAAGCCTCCTGTGCAGCCATGCAGCGTCGATCAATGTTATATGAGAAGGTTGTAAACATCGAAGCGAATTACACTGCAGCTTTGCATTGAATTGCCATAGATACTGAGCCATGTGTGTTTGGGATGAAAGGAAAGTGGCTCCAAGAGTGAATTCAAAAATGCTGACAACCTTACAAAACAACGTCTGCTAGTACAGGTAGGTTGGTAACTTGTACAAAAAAAGTACAGTGGGATACAGTCATATCTCACTGTAGACTAATAGATGTGATCACTTTCATGTGACAGACCAAACATCTTGAAGAAAAACTGTATTTCTGTTTGATGTTTCTCTGTCAGTGTCAGAGAAATAACAACAGAAACACACACACAGAAACAGACAGACATACAGGAGTACACACACACTTACAGTGAGGATAAAGTTCAGAGATGAATTTCTGTTCTTAATGTTTGACTTTGATCTGCTTTATTCGATGTGCACAGCTGAAAGAATGAGTTCCACCTTATTTTTCCTCTTTGACCTGCTTCCTGTTTTGACATCAAATAAAATAGTGTCTTCTTGAACATGAGATTGAAAGGTTGCGAAAGTATCCTGAAGTCTAAATCAGAAAAAAAAAACCTTTAAGTTGAATGCATTTAAGTCAACACTTTATTATTTTATTCTCTTCAATAATACCCAGCATGTTTTGATGTTGTAGTATGTCTTTATAATAATACTACTGGTACTACTGTCATTACTGCATGCTTACAGTTCTCGGAAGCATAAATATCCAGTGACGACATACTGATATGATTCTTCCGCACACATTACAATGTCTGAACAAATCTAAGGCCAACTGAGAGGACCGAATCCTTAAAAAAATGCAGAGGTTACTCAGCAATTCATAGCATAAACATCTTTATCACAAGACAAAGTCTGAATGTAAACATTACACAACAAATATTTGCAAAAAAAGAAAGTTCACATGGTTTTAATTTAGTGAAGTGTGTGCATGCAGAGGGACCTCTGCAAAATCATAAAGTGCCTTTTGTGTATGTTCAGTCTTGTCACATTCATTATATTCTAAAATTTCAGAACTATTCCAAACTGAACAATAAATAAAAAGCAAAACTTCTAATGAGGTTAGCACTTATTAGAGGCAAAATAGATGTCTCCTCATCAAGTGAAACTATTCAATCAATACTCATTAAGAGATGAAGTTTGTTTGTTGTGTAGCGCGCTCACAGAACACTGATACACACTACATAATGCATTTCTAAAGTGAGATGTACATGCATTTACACATGTGAAACAACAGTTAAATGTGTCCTTTTTTTGGAAAAAATTTTAACTTCTAATAACTTCTTAATCTTCCCTGACAGTTAAAGGACAACGCTCATTATCTTGTGTCAGACAGACAGAGTTTAATAGTACATTGTTACTAGAATTATAATATAGCACTTTTTGCAGATTATTGGCTATGTTCCTATCCCACTATCACCAGAGTCCCACTCCAAATTACAATTGGCAGCTTTACTGATAACTACTTAGTGGCAGTTAATATTTACCATGCGAGTGTTATCATTCAATGTTTGTTAAACAAGCATTTGTTTTTGTAATTATTTAATGAAAATTCAAAAATTCAGCCAATTAACGACCTGATTTTTAATGGAAACAAAATCCATTTTGTCTTTATTAAATTAAAAAGATAGCAGTAATTTGCTCTTCTGATAATATGTAAGAACCAATTTAGATTTAATATATTATAACTAACTTGTATTAGGTTGTGTGACTAGAAGATGACTAAGAAATTAGGCTAGCAGCACATATATTATAATATGTTAAAATTCTTTACTTGCTACAATAAAGTGGGGGGTTAGACAGGATTCCAGTCACTTGCAAATCTTTGTGCATAAAAGTACCGTAAAGGGAAGCTCTGTCACATCACACCGTTGCTGCTTTGCCATGTTGTATTCTGTAGTCAACTGTCTATGTTTTGTATTGGTTTTTTTGTTTTTTTTTTGCCATTGCTGTTGCCAATGTGATTTTTTTGCAATACAAATCAAGCTGACATACAATGATGGTTATTAACTGAGTAAGATGACACTAGTTTCCTAAATCTAGTTTATACTGTGTTTACTTAAAGAATGACAAAACACCAAGCACCCCATGACCAATCACAAATATGGACATGAAAAACAAATTAGAATCTAAACAAAAGGTTAATAGGTTGATCAATATCACTGCCCCATCATTAAGCCTTATTCTTTCTTATTCTGCAACCCTGCCGATGCTAAATGGTCTTATGAGCAAAGAAAGAATGAATGCGGAAAACATAATTTAAACAAGTGGGGCCACTTTTAAGACTTAAAGTGTCAGCAAGTACAAGGCTTTTTTTCAGTATCTGTTAATCAGTGTGTTTCTTATTGATGCTCATCAAGAAAAGCCAAAGGGTTAAGAGGTTCTCTAAAAACTGTTGCCCTAGATACCCTCTTAATATCCATGCAGCTCTGGAACGACGATGCTATTTTCCTAAAGAGTTGACTGATCAGCATACAGTAATTTCATATGTACTGATATCTTATCTGAAACATGACTTGCTCGAGAACAGATTAGGTTCCCCTGAATTAAACTTCAGTGTACTTTACTAATTTCAAATCCTTGGGGTTAGTAAAGTACTTTTGTACCCCACAATACATCTGCTTATGTAAAGCAGATGTATTGGACAGACCACAACAGATGATCAATAGTCTACTTAGAGCGCAAGACAAGAGACCATTTTTAGGATAAATAATATGAAATGGATCAAATGTGACCATTGTGGTATCTCTGCTTTGCCAATGGACACTTCACAAAACATTAATATGTTCAAATAGTGCAGGGTATCTCTCAAAAGGAGACCTGTAGCTGATGCTAGTCTTTCTCCTGCCTTATTAGTGTCTTTTTCGTCTAGTACAGGCTGCATAAAATGGTATGTTGTACAGACTGGCTTTAATTGAATCATAGCTATATTTTTATTTGTTTTATTTGTGTTTCTAATGCACTTGCTCTTCATCTGTATGTGTCTAGATATGTGAAGCATTAGCACATTGGGGTAGTACTATCATTTATGATATAAATATACAGAAATTACATTTTTTGTTGTATTAGTCTTGATATATTTATCTTGCTGTCCTAATAAATACAGAGAAAATAATAACAGTTTTACAGAATGTTTGCAACTGAAGTTAAACAAAAAACAGTGCTATGTTTTATTAATAATATGAAAATGAATTCGATGCAAGTAAAAAGATCCAATTCCAGTGGATTTTTCACAGCCAAGTCCACCACCAAAAGTCAGCTTCTCGTGACATTAAAGGGAACAAATAAACTCATGAATAAATGCAAATGGATATAAATATGCACATACATAAGGCAAGCCACACTAGTTTGATGAGAACAAGAGGCAGAGCTTTGCACCACTGCTGATGTGCTGTGGAGCAGGGCCTCCTGCTGGCCCTCAAAGAGACTCCAATACAACTCCAGGACCCCGTTTGCAATCAAAATGCACTTAAGGCACAATTCCATGTTCTTTTCGCTGCTTGCATAGCACTGTTAAAGGTGTCTCTGTAATCTGACAGTAGCATGGCGCTGTGCTTAACTGTACACCATGTCTTTCAGAGTGACAGGTTTGTTTGTATGCAGAACACACACAGCCATCACCTGGGGAGAAGCTGGGCCTTAGAGCAGAATAGAGAACTTCAAACTGACTCCCCAACACCTAACTGAGCAAACAGGGCTACATAGGAATAGGCAAAAAAAAGTAAGACACCAATATATATGACCATGCACATCCAGTGCTATCTACTCCAGATGTTCAAGAGCTACTACTAAAAAGAGGATCTGTATGAGGAAAGCAAGGTATACCTTTTTAAAATCTGCTTTTGGCTAATGATATTAAAGAGACAAGATTGATAGGTACACGCATGAAGGACACAGGAGTTCGGACCCATTTTCAAAGACAACAAGTACCATCAGAACAGCGAAAATTGGAACTAACAGAATTATTTTGGAAAGTGGCTGCTAGGCTCTTAGCCAGCACTCTAACCACAGATTGAGAAGGTCGAAGGGTAGCATCTGCTGTTCACGGCGCTGTTCTATTGTTACTACTACCTGCACTTTTTACAAAATGGCCACCTCCTTTCAAGGTAATGTAATAGCAATTTATTATTGAGCCCCTTCCAGATTTCTAAGCTCCTCGACCCTTGAACCCAGACACCCAGCAGAGGACACACAGCAAAAGAACTTAAAACAATGACAAAATACTTACAATCACTGAACTGCGGGTGAGGGTTTAAACACCAATTCTGTCAATTTCACACACTCCTCCAATCACTTGTGATCACAGTGAAAAAGACAACAACATACTTGAACTCTTCCCTCCGAGCAGGAACTCACGCCACACTTAAAGGGATCTCTTCACAGTTCAAGAGTGATGTGGGTGCAAACTCATTTAGAAAACCCATTTATTTTCTGTTTTGTTTTGGGGGGGTTTTGTTATTTTTTAAAGGTAAATGCAGTTTTGGACAGATTCTGACTTAATCATTTGAGAGCAACAGCTACATGTACAGATGGCACATTTGACAGCAAATCTTTCACCATATTAGGTTTTGGTCATGCATGTGAAAACACACAAAAGCACAATTAGTCGCACAGTCAGACATTTAAATGAGCTTTATTTGGCGTGTAAATGTACTCAGAAAAACTATACATTGGCATTTACTCAACCCTCCCTCAATGTACAAATTTGCCAATCCCTTTACAATAGGGCTCCCCAGCATTACCATTCAGTTCTTTTATGTGCAAATTCAGATTGTGCATGAAAATTAGAAATACACATATCTAAGAATTGTTGTCCTGTCACATTCAAACATCACTATTTCTTTTCCTCTGTTCATTAAAAGAGAGAATAAAAAGTAACTTGGAATGCAAACAATTATGCATATACCTAACTGTCTTAATTAATATAATTACATTTGTTTTGCATTCAGACACTAATCATTTTTTTTGATATATTTATATAGGTCCCTTGTGGGGTCTATGTGATCAGATTCTTTATTATCGTTGCTGTCACAGTGTTTCAAGGTTATCCTTTGGTCTTTTTTAGATGACTCGCCTAATCAGATTACTTAGGCAGTGTTGCCCCTGTGAACAGGTTTTGATACAGTGCAAATTATTTTCATTTTACCAGGCCCGCCTGTGAGACAGATCTAGCCTTGACTTGCTGATTGGTGAAGTGCTCTTTAATTGGTTTAAACTTTGCTCTTGCTGCTCAGGGATCTACACGCTTAATTTCAGCAAAAGGTCAATATCAATAAATCTGGATGCTAAGGGAGGGAGGCACAGGCCTGGAAATAAAATGCTCCACACTCTTCTGGCTCGAACTGACCACAGGGAGGGGGAAGCAAGCTGACCCTGGTAACACTGCGAACCAACAAGATGCTAAGAGAAAATTAGAATTTGAAGCTCTGTCGGCCCACCCTCTTGTCAGGTGTTTATTGCCCATGACCTCGGCAAGATGAGGTCAGATTTTCATATTATAGCAAACCAACTCCTTTGGCACAACTGGTTGCAGTATATTCAATAACTGCATAATGAAATGCTCAACAGGAAGAGGAGGGGTTGTATAAGCAAGTGAGGAAAGACGAACAGGGAGTGGTATAGAACAAAGTAGAAGAGACTGTGCAAGATTGTGAGCAATGTAGAGCAGATGCAGAAAGAAAGAGAGTGATATGAAGCAAAATCTACTCTGTTTGGGCTTTTTTTTTTTTTTTTTTTGCATCAGTTCCTCTCTTGTGTGAACATTAAATAGCCCTAAAAAGGCAAGCATGAGAAGCTGCAGTACTCTGGGCTCTCAGGGGGGTATGCACACTCTACACTTGCCCCTCAGGATTTCACTCACCCAAATGGAGAGATGAACAGCCTTACTGATTACATGTCTAATGCTTTCTATGGCTCATCACTCTCTGATGCCCAAGTGGAGCGTGGGCTGAACACACAGACCTACACTCACACAAAAACACCCATGCACACAAAACTAAGCCGTAATCATTGGCAACAACATCAACATCCTGCTTCTGAACTATCCATCAAGAGATTATGTCATCTGTCAATCAGACTGATGGTAAAATCTTTCAGTTGACACACAGGGCTCCCCAGGTAAAATTAAAATAAATTACTGCAGATCACACTGTCCCTAGTGTAATCTGTCAGCTGATTGGTCTGTATTGTGGTGGTCTAGGTTACAGCAAAGTAATGTGCTCTCCTGTGCAACAGAGTTGAAATTGGATAATTATTCCGTCTAGTCACCATGCATCACCGCTCCCATGAACCGAGATCAATACCAGGCAAAGGTGAAAAGAGAAGGAGAAGGGGTTAAATGAATGAAGGAATGACAGGACTCTACAGCGTCAAATCCCAGAGTTATGGTGCTCTATCCAAACTATAACTTACTACAAGCATTTATGAAGTTTGCTTTTCTATTTGTCTAAATAAAGCTTGTCAGTCATATACTGTATATCTGTGTCTCTCATGGTCACCACTGTCAGTGTGCTATAATTTAAGTTCAATTCAAGTCAAGTGTATTTCTACAGCACATTTAAAAACAACAGCTGTTGATCAAAGTGCTGTAGATTTAAAATAACCATAAAACACAGGACAAAATGACAGAGTTCCATAAGAGTACACACAATGTAATTATCAAATACACAATATACCACTATAATTGATTTGACTGACTACACTTAGTTTAGAACCTCTTTTTCGAAAAAAGCTGTAACGCTTCACTTTAATGTGCATTTTATTTGAAAGTTTATGCATTTATGTTTAGCAGTTACTGCTCTTGAGTAGTTTCACTTGTGGACTGACTGCTGAATTGGATGGTCAGTTGGAAAAACACATGCCATTGTTTTTTTAATCCCCTAACTAGATGTCCATTAAACTCCCAGCTTCAATAATATAATTTTAGTAAGAGAAACTTGCCATCTATCACAAGTTATTTGAAAAACAAGTTTCTATTTAACTGTTTTCATTCCCTAAAATTACTGCAAAAACTAATATTTCTTATGTTACGTTGACATCCGATTCCTACAACTGAAAAGTATAGTCCCTGGTGCAGTCTTGTGAAAGGGGTGTAACAGTAACACCTATGCAGGCAAGATACAGTAACTTGTAAACCAAGAGAAATAAATATCTTCTCTTGCTCAAAGAAAAAAGTGAGACCAGGACACGTAAAACAGTCAAATCAGGTTCCAAACTTTTAATCAGTGTAAAATGTTTTTAATTTTTTATTCTAAAACCATAGTAGGATGGTGAACCATTGTTATATTCCGCTGCTGTGTCAGAAGCTTTATCTTAATTATGTCAGATCCGTATTCTGTTCAGCACTTGCATAATTGTAGAGGATTCATCCAAGAAATCACAGCAGATGATGAATGAAAGAAATGGATATAGCAACTCTGGTACATGATTTGCAACAAATATTTGTGAATTGTATTACTAATAACGAATCCCCCATTAATCTAACTCAGAATCTGCGTTAACCAGATTAAAAAATTATATTCTGGTAGGCACTTACTGTAAGCGTGTACTAAATGCAGAAAATATATCAGAATGCAAATGGGAGGGCAAGTGGATTTGCTTGGAGATAGGATATTGAGACAGATGCACAATGGCCTTGTCCAACAAAATTGCCACTATGTGCTGTCGGTTTTGTGCAGTGCTGGAAGAATGAGTAGGGCTGAGATAAAGCTATGTTACATGTTTTCTACAGCTGACGTGAACCTGGGCCAATTTCATGAAACTTGCAACATACAAGCTGTGATTTGCAACATAAGATAATCTAGTCATCTTTAAGCAACAGCACACTTATAACACATGCATGAGCACGAGAGAGAGGGCATTCGCAAATTCATTTTAGAAAATTGGATGCTGGTGCAATTTGCAATCACCATGTAAGTAGTGCTCATCGGTTGCAGTGTAAAATAACCCCACAGCCTCTAAGCCCTCTGCAGTGTTTCTTTCAAATGAATGACAGCAGAAACTGAACACCCAGAGTCATTTTCTTCTTGGTACCATGCTTGATGGGCACTTTGTGAAAGCATGATGGAAACTGGAAACATGCTGTATGCATAAGGTGGAATGCACTCTGAAGAACAATGCCCCTCCTCATATATCACCATAACAGAACACAGGATGGTTCCAGCATGTACAGATTTCAAGTATCAGAAAGAGGACATTTATCATAATGTCAAGCCTCAATGATAATCCATGTTCACCTATCCTCAATCAAGAGATGATAATGTGTAATGGCAAGCCACAATCAACTTGGACCGCAATAGCTAGAGGCCAATACCATTTCATGTCCAATTAGGCTAGCTAATGCTGGTTCATCTGCCTTATGCAGCCTCTTCTCTGTGAAAGGCAAACTGATGGAGAGGGAAGAAGCATACCTCTGACTGTGTTGACAGACTGGGTCAGAATCAGCTCTCCAGTGGGTTAAGTAATTTTGACACTATGTCTGCCTTCCTGTATAACTGAGCTGCGCCACAATATACAGTGCATAGAATCATAAAAAATTGAAACTGATACTTTGCTTTTGAGACAAAATAGCTGAGGCATTGCTTTCACCAGTGCATTCCATCTTAAAGCATAAATGCCATTGCACATTTCCAACCAGACCAAGAGTAGTCAGAAGGGGTGATGCCTCCAAAAATGCTTTGATAAAACAGGAGAGTCGACTGGTGAGGTATGTGATGCAAATTATATTTCTCTAAAGACTGAAGTCAGAGACAAACCGACCAAGCTGAACACAGACCTCACAAGCTCATCATCCTGGTCTAGGACTCCCTGGTTTGTAGGGAGAACTAACCCCTGTAGCTGTGCAAACACAGATGTAGCATTCCTGCTCAGACGGCTGTAATCTTGTCCACATTTCCCCAACTAACAAACAAGATCTCTTGTGGAAAACAAATGCCAGTCTTTAGAGGAACTGCCTCTTGTTTCTAGTCACTGATTTGCATGCTTCCAGTCAACATAAATATCCTTGACTGTCTGGAAAGATATTCTTGATCTGTTTTTATTCGACGAGTTGGGAGCGGAACACGTCAGACCTAGCTGAGGCACTGTTTTGTTCGGTGGAGAACCCCTGTGATCCTCAAACTACAGCAGAGCTACGGTATTGTTGCCCTATTCTCTATAAAGCAAACTCGAGTGAAAACAGTAGGGGAATACAAATAAAAATCAGTATGCCTGCCAGATGGAGCCCGCTTGGTAGATAATGCCCATCACCAAGCCCCAGAGGTACATTAGCAATGCTTATTTAAACAGCTGGGTTGAATATAGCCCCTTTAAATGGAATGAAATAGTACCATTAACGGGTGGGCCATGCGCTCTGCTTGTTCTGCTTATTGTTTTGTGCTGCTCTAAAAGTCCCTCAACATTGAAGGAAAGTTGATTAACAGTAAGTGAAGCTGAAGGTTGGTAAGGTGGTAGCATAAGAAAACAAGTAGCACCAGAAAGTAGATTAAAAAAAGACTAAATATTATGTGGACAATTTCATAAACGTTGTACTACTTAACTTATTATGCTGAGCTTTGATTTATCAGTTAAATTCACAAAAAGTGAAGAAAATGTAAAACTGAAAAAACACATAAAGTAAATGATAGGTTTACCCTTCAACTGCCATCAGATTAGGCTTACAGAGTCATGAATGTAAAAAATGATCAAGACTTGCACAAGAGACGTGACAGATTAAACTTCGGTCACTGACTAATAATACTGCAACCCTTTACAAATCTCCAAGTTGTTATCAGGAAGGGGGCGTGAAGAACACGCCTCCAGAAAAAGATAAAGAATGCCACCTAAAGCAAAAATGTATCAACCTTGCAGGAAAAGTGTCAGAAAGGACTAGAAAAGCATACATTAAAAAAAAAAAGAAACAAATAAAAACAGCAACAGTGAATTCCATTAATACCAGAACACATTGTGAAACATACTTGTTTTGACATTATGAGGTGTCTCATAATGTCGCTGGGCTGATATTGCATAGTCTAAATCCAACATGCAGCATAAACCTGTTGAACCTGTTGTGTTGCTGAAGCTGCACACCTTTAACTTCACACCTATCATGGAGTGGTATACCTTTCAATATGACATGCTGAATTGGAAAAAAAACTTCAGCGCAGTAATGTTTCCCTTTCCTCCGCTAGGGTAGGTTAGCAAATGAAGACACATAAATCTTTGTTTCTTCTGGGCCTGTCTTTGGTCTTCTTGTTTGGCAGCTTAGGTTCACCTTTTCCGCTACCTGTAAGACCACGGTTATTTTAACATAATTAAAATGTTAAATATTATTCTAACATTGTGGATTTTAAAGAGCATGTGGGAATGGCTCCTGTGATCACAGTAACAGCTGAGACCTTATGAAAATATGCAATTTCCTTGACATCATATTGAGCCACGAGTAGAAAAATGAGCATTTAGACCAGTCTGAAGCCTTAATCTTCGATTCACAGAGAATACTTTGACATACACTGACCTCGTTATCTCAAAGTCTGTCCAAGTTTAATATGAACATTCATCATTGTAACAGAAAATAAGGAGAAACACAATGTGTAACAAAAGATAGAATACAACAGAAACAAATTTGAATTTATTTGGAACATCATACCTAAGTAGTATGCAAATTTATGTCTGCAAACAGATGCAAGTCTACATATCATGCACGGTTTAGATGTGTCAGTAAAGCAGAACAGAAGCAGCGTCCAAGACAGAAGCTTGTCCATCTGTTAGGTGAGCTATGCTTTTTCAGGTCTAATTAGGTTGACACTTCTATCTATACTGCATGGTCATTTCCTGAAACAACTGGCAGTAGGGCTTCCTCCGATGAACTTTTTTTTACCTTTCCTGTCTGTGGTTTCAATTATTGTAGTGTTGCTGGATAAGAAATATAGCTAGATGGCAATCTGGACTACAGATTGCATTTCAGGTATGGGACATATTTTTGAAAGAGAGAAAACCTTAAACAACTCTTGTTTGTTGTTCATTTTACAGTGTACTTTATATAATATTAGCTCGACTAACAAGTTATATGCATGTGTGCCAAGTCTGATAATGGACCCTTGCCGGACAGCAGTGTCTCTCTGTGTATGTGTGTGCGTATGTGTGAGATAAAGATCCCCCCCGCCAAAAAAAAGGATAAAGGTTACCTAGAACAAGCCAGACAAAGAGAGTGAGTGCGGGGTGAATATTTTCTTGAGAACAGAGTATTGCAAGCCTGACTTGAGTGTTAACAAAGCAGAATGATTTTGCTATTCCCTCTTAGCTGTAAGAACAACATGAGAAGGAACAAAAGAGCGGAGCACTGCTTTGGTCCTTTCTATTATGCAAGCTATTTCTAGATAGACACATCAGCTAGACAAGCAGATGAGCAAAGAGACAGAGTAAGAGTCAGACAAAGATGGTTTGTTCCAAAGAAAAATATTGCTCTGTATTGCATTGATTTTTAAAAAGTTAACAGAACTTTCTTTCTTTTTGCATTCAAGATGTTGTAAGTCTAGTAACAACCTTGTGGTAGTCAATAGTGCATGCAAAAAAAACAAAAAAACAAACATACCCAGGTAGCTACAGTTAGATAGTAGTCAAGTACTGACTATTCTAAAAAAACAGTCTGGATGCTTGAAGAAGTCAGGAATTTAAAAGTGTGATGAAATCAACTCATTCTAATACAAATTCCACTGCATCGGAGAAAGTAAACGCTCTTAAACTAGTACTGTTGTGAAAGTAAGATGAGCTACTGTTAATCCAAGGTCAAGGAAGTCCTAAACGCCAGAGAAAGATCCAGCCATCAGTTCTCTTCTGATGATCCAAGTCTGGACCAGTTTAGATTTAAACTAACGTGCATGCCTTTGCACTGTGGAGGGAAGCTGGAGCAAACTCCACAGAGGGGGCCCTAGCCATGGCACAACCCCATAAGTGAAACATGGACAACGGTAATATGAAAAACCCATAGCTTGTCTTTTAGCTACAGAGTCAAACTCTCATCTGTTAAGCTGTTACATGTGGTCAAAATTATTCTCACTGACAGTTAGGATTTTTCAGATAGTCTTTCTGAGCCCATCATCCATGACAGCAATAACTCTTGGCTGTTAAAAAAAAAAAATGCTATGAAGCGATTTGCAGTTGTTTGTTTCCTTTATTATGCAAACATACTGACCTGTACAATATTAGGACTGACTAATGTGTAACCTCCTGGACTTTATCTTAAAGAAAATGCTATTTAAGGTACCCTCTAATGAAAATCACGTTTTTGAAACTGTTATTTCTCTATATGTGTTTTCTCTATACACTAGAAAGCATGAAGAAAACAGAGCTGAAAACACCATGGATGAGCTTCATTGGAACTTAGGAACAAATCCCGTCAACTAGCTCGGCTAATGTTTGGCATTCAATCAAAAACAAGGTTTATGTAACTTTAGCAAACCATTAGTTGCCTGATATCAGTTCAATTTCGTTTGTCTAGCACCAAATCAAAACATCAGTCGCCTCAAGGTGTGTAATCAAAGTAAGTCTCCTGTTATCTATGTACACAAATTCATTTTAGTTCAGTGTGACTCAGTATTTTCTCCATTTCGCCCAATGAAACAGACAAATGCACGACACAGCAGGCATCTTTGGAGTGACAAGAGAGACAACATATTACGTCAAAGTTTGAGCAAACAAAGCTTCTCAACAACCGGTAACAGTTTTAGATGCTTTGCGATGAGAAAGCACATAGTTGTTCCTCTGTAGTACAGTGGATCTTTTGATGCACTTGGTGTTTTCTTTTGGTTTTTTTTTTTTAACATCCTTTACATTCTCCTGTGCTGGGAGAACAGTATAGTACAGTTAAGAACAGTTTGCACTGTGGGCCTGTCTATTGTTTCTATTTAACGAAAGAACCATGAGGAGAGAGTAGAGTTAGTTGCATGTAAGTGGCTAAGGGAAGTGATGGAGAAGAATTTGCACATTTATATAGACCTGCACACACTTAATGGGCCAAAAGGGTAAACTTGCATTAAAGTCATTTTAAAACTTAAAGTAATTAATGTAAAAAGTAATAATAGCAATAAAACCAAATAAAAGAAACTATATAATTTTGATAAAGCCAAATGCGAGACTCGCTGTACAGTACAGTCTATTAAGTCTTTTAGATAAACTGCCAAACTCAGGAATTGCTAAGAAAATATTTATAACTTTTACTATATATATTAATCTGTTGTACATAACAATCACAACTAAATAGAATTCCACTTTTGAACTGAATATTATGAATGAACTGACTACTGCTAACTGAACTAATACTGTATGTGTGCTGTGGAAAACCAAACATGTGCCAGAACTTTCTTTGGACAAGGTTCAATTGTTAAGTTAATTTGAGGCAAAAACTGACATAATTTACTGATAATTTTACTTTACCCCCCGTCTGCAGCATTGTGTACAATATAATGTCAATAGTTATTTGTGACTGGGGTATAATTTTCACTGTAGTATTTATGGCATTTACTGGATGAAGCAGTAAAAAGTCCTGTTGGACATATGTGACTCCCTCCATCCCAACACTGCAGAGAGATTGACAGGAATTATAGGCTTTCTATTATTTGGTTCTATTTGAGAAGGATGGCTGCGTCCACACATGACAAGGAAGCAGAGACGTCAATGAAAAATGAATTCTACCCACTCAAATCTAAAAGTTGGCAATTACTACAACAAACCACCCTGATTGCGAGCATGTGTCATTCCTTTGGACAGGCTTTAAATAACAAACATATATATATATATAGCTTTCAGAGACACTTAAATGCAATAATGTATTTTTGTTTTTGTCAAGATATTGACTAATTGATTGAGGCAATAAAGACTTTCCCTCAAGGTTAACCACCATCAGCATTGATGCAAAGTGTCTTAAACTGAACTACTCTTTGTGTGATTTTAACTGAATCCCGCAGAGGTTTCTCAGTCCATGTCTGGAGGTTTGGCTGAGAAAAAGCTGTCTCCAGACGGACAGGGATGATATAGTCACTTCTCCTAGGCCCCCAGTACTCTAATCGGCTTTGAGAAGAGAGACGGATAGAGGACATCATTGTCTGTTGCTTGGTGTTTTAGCCCTCGAGGCCTCAGCTTCTGTGTACCAAGGCCAAGCATCTCTCTGGCCTCACGCAATCCAGCTTGTGTGAGGCACGATCTGTTTCGTGCCCCAGGGAGCTTGCCACTGCTGGAGCTCACTAAAGTTTGTGAAGTCATCCCGGACTCGCTACTTTCATGTCTGGATATGTCAGTGTCTCTGCAAGATCTCAATGTAGCCAGTCATTGTTCACTATAAAGGTTAGGTTTATTTTTCTTTTCATTTCATTTCTGAAAAATGAAGCCATTTTATTAGCACAAAATTCCATAACAGTAAAAGGTCTGCTCTTTTTTACTGAATCTTCTGGACTGCCCACACCACAAATTAAGTGCCTTGAAAGGCTTCCATTTAAATTGTGCCCAAAAGCATATGCAAAGGCATTGCAAATTCTGCCATTAAAGCCTGTATCAACAATTCCCATGGCTTTTAAAATTTGCACTGGCTTTTAGAAGTACACAATTCTGCCATAATTAGGAAGGAAAATTACAAAGTCAAGTCCCATTTCACCACCAGAAACAAAAGTCTGCATTCATTATTAATTTGTGATTTTATTGCATTTTGCTCCTCATATTGCCCTGTTATGTCACTCTGTATTTAGCAATGCTACCACTAAATCAGCCCGATGTGAGCTTTGCACTTTCATCAGATTGCCTAAACATGATCTGAGTTGTTTCTTGAATAATGCATGTTTTACCAGTTCAGCAACACACCATACTTGAATGTAGGAGAGGTACTTTTCACTGATAAATTTTTAATATAGCCAACCTTTCTTTTGAAGGGCCCATAGCACTGTCTCATTATAAATAAGATGCAGTTTCATTAGTATCAATTTTAGCACCTGGGAGACTTGCGAGATTCACCTTAACTCTTGTTTTGGCCAGGAATAATAGGCGGGATGATCAATAATGCATCAACAAGATAAACACAGAACACTCCTGCTGTTTATTTCAAGAGCACTTTAATAACCATATTATGTTTAGTAAAAACCATTCTGCATCGTTACATGAAATAATTAAAAGTACATTTTGCAGACAAGATTTTTACCCTTATTAAAAACATATTGATGTAGATGGACATGGACATGTTATCGCTCAAATAGGGGTGTCTGAAGCAAACATAAGCCTGTGGGTTAAAGTTAAATATGCAGATGTTTGATGTTGAATTCAGCATGTCAGGGTTAGAACTGTGTGCAGCACATTCTGCAGTAAGCTGTAATTATCAAGTCCCCATTGTCATTTATGACAGCGAGTGTCTTCCACTTCTGGCTGGTTAACCCATTCAGAAGTGTGTGTGTGTTAGTGGTTATGACAAAGTAAGGCAAGGACAGAGTTTTTGGCTTTTATTATTATTTTACATGGTCTTGTGGATACTGAAAAAGTTTGGGGTTTTTTTAGCATTTTGAAGCATATAAAGTGTAGGCTTTCATGTAGTCATTCCTAGGCAGCAGCACTTTGCCTAGTACTGAGTTAGAGTAATGACTTATGGCACACTAAAGTAAAATAGGATCCAAAGCTCAACCTGCTACTAGAGGAGCAGGTTGAGCACAGGTTCAGCAGGTTTAGTGATTGCACTAAATTTTTTCACATGCTAGTTGCGGGGACCAACTGATCTCCCAGCAGTTGAGAATGTACATTTTTCCTAAAAGTTGGGAGGTTGTAATGACAATATAAATAGAAACAGAATGCAATGATATGTAAATCGCACAAAACCACATTTTACTCACAATAAAAGACAGAAAATAACATGTCTCAAAGTTGGAGTAAGAAAAGGCTGGAAAAATAAGTGGTACTAACAACAATCAGCAGCTGGAGGAATATTTTGCCCATAATTAGGTTAAACAGATCATCCTAGACAGGCAGTTTTTCATGACTAGAGATGGGCAAGAGGTCTGCAATTGATCTTAAGGTGACTACACAGGACACCTAGTGTGAGGCAACATGTCTCTAAAAACAACTGAAGCCCAACTCTGACGCGAATCACTCACAGACTGATTGGCAAAGGTTTATTATATTCCTAAATAAAACCAAGGTTGCCAAGCACCAATATCATTTAGCAGTTAAATCACCATCCTGCAGCAACTGCATCACGATTTAAGAATGAATTTCTGAATTTCAGTTTCAAATCTGTGAGGCTATGGCTAGACTCTAAAGCCCCTTTTCCATTACTACCTACTCATAATCAACTTGCCACGGATCACCACGGCTCGACTCGGATCGACTGGTTGTCCATTACAATCCGGTACTACCTGACCTGTGTGGTTGTCATCATAGTAACACGTCCGATTGTCCCGCGATGTAATTAATATGCAAAACAAATGCTATAAAAAAGGTGGACATCGAGGCAAGAATATACCTGCTGCTCGGTCTGTGGCTTTTCATCAGACTCTGGGACCAAGGCGTAGTTTTTTGTAGCCATTTCCCTCGTTGCACTGTTTCAAATATGGCAGTTTTAATTTTTGTGAATGAAGCGCTCTCATGACTCATCGAGTGATGCTACTGACCAGCCAATCGTTGGCATGCAGTCTTACGACTCACATTTTAGTACCTGTTCGGATCACTTGGAACCCCGGGCAAGCAGGTAATAAAAAAGCACGTTACCTAATGGAAAATACTGAAAACCGTGTTGATCCAAGTAGGTACAAATCGAAAAGGAGCTTAAATGTAAGTAGTTAATGTGATTTTCTTTTGAATGCAAATTTCTGCTGTTATTTTAACTGAATTATGAAAGTTCATCAACATATTATCACAAATAGACAAAAATGAGACAACTTGACCCCATTCAAATGCAAACTGACAGCAGACTAACTCTATCTTACTGCAGTTTTGTCTCCATTTTGACCACTAGTCACTTTGAAGATGACAAACAGAAAAGGTAAAAGTACAGACATTCTATTCTTTAGTGGAAGAGAACATACTTATATAATACTCTGGTAAAAGTTGAAGTACTGAGTCAATTCCTTTACTCAAGTAAAAGACAAAAAGTACAGCCTCTGAAATGTACTCAAAGTAAGAAAGTAAGAAGTAGCCCATTTTCAGTTTCTACCAGCTACTTCTGTACAAAGCAAACAGAACCGTGTGCTACATTAATACTGTAAAATATATTAACATTTGCATTCCCATGTATTATTTCAAATGCACTCTGCTTGAATCAGCTATATAGAATATGTGCAGTAAAAAAGAAGGAGACATTTTAAAAATAGCTCTATTTTCTGTTGCCTACATTGTAGAAAGTGACTTTGCCTCCACACCTAAACAGGAAAAAGAGTACAGTCAGGGGTTAAAGTGGGAATCAACAGGTGGGGGGACCCTAAAATCATCTGTAGTGGCTCAGCCGTGGCTCTCAATAATTTCTATTGTAAGCTACAGCAGATTTTCTTAGTGTGTAGTGATCAGTTAACTGTCTTTACACTAGACACTATAACGTTTGTATGAAGTTGGAATTAAGTGACTGAATCCAAGTATCATCAGCTAAAATTCATATTAATCTCTGCTACTCTTAATGTAACCTAACTCTGACCATGAAAACCACAACCACTATGCACAAGTCCAACACACTTTAAATCCATCACATTACTGGAAGCTAACCTGTTTATCCTGCACTAAACTGCACAGTATTTTCAGTGCTCCCTTTATGCTCGCTCTTCTTCTATAAGGCAATCTTGATGCTGAAGTACCGCAACAACAACTTATGAACATCTGCACTTATTCAAAAAAATGAGTGCAAAAAAAAAAAAAAGAAAAAGCCTGGCGTTAACCCCTGACTATGGCGCTATAAATGATGCATAAATTATATGATTTTTACCTCTTTCATCTCTTGATTTGCAATAACCCCTGGTGATTGATACACCATTAGGATTGCCTTTAATGCATTATTGTTTAGGCTCAAATCGGTTTGATGTTCAAAGGCGCGCAGTGCTGGGAAATAAAAGCTTCCATCAACTGTCTCAAATCAAAAGTGACGTGCCTGTTTTGAAAATGTGAGCAGTAGAAAGTAATGATATTTGTGTTAAAATGTAGGGAGTAAAAGTAAAAAGTAAAGAAATGAATACTCAAGTACAGATACCTGAAAACTCTGCTTAAATACAGTAACAAAGCATTTGTACTTAGTTACTTCCCACATCTAAAGGGCAGTGACAGTGAGTGGTTGCAGACCTTGCCCTGTCTTTGAAGCAACAATTTCAAAGGCAACAAGATTGCAACTCCATCGTCACACCGTGACAATAATGCCGCAATCTTAGTCTTTGTGAATGTGTGAGTGCATTTTAATGTGTTTGCCTTTAATCAATAATTAGTAATGTTAAAGAGATAAGCTTAGCATACTGGTACTTTGCTTTGAGCAGCACTTATATTTTGTCTAATTGCTTTCAGTGGAGGAACTGAATTCTTGGGGGATGTTGCTAACTCCGGGTCCGATAACAGGCACCACACCGGGAGTAGATGTGCTCGGTGCTCGGTCTCGCAGCAAGCTATCAAATATGGTGCATTTCTTGGCTTTTAAAAAAATGTTATGCATCGCCAGGTGTTTCATCAGATTCGAGGTGTTACCTCCTTTGCACAGTATCACCTTAAAGCACTTGTTGCAGGCTGCTGAATTTGCATCTTTTGCTGTGAAGTACAGCCAGACTTTTGACCACTTTGCCTTGGGCATTTTTAATCTGTAGCTCTGCTCTAAAAGAACGTATGTACATGGGCCCGCCTACTATCCTTGGAAAGGTAAAATGATTGGCTAGAATCCAAAGTGTATGACATCACAGGGGGAAAAAAAGCACTGAAATAAAGCACCGAAATGTGCGCTGCTTTTCGGTCTGGTTACTACCGTTTATGTCAGAACATACCGGTACCCATCCCTAGTCAACAAACCTATGTTCAGTTACTAGAGTTAACCAGACTGTTACTACTACTGTTAATACTAAACAAACAAAATGTATTTTTTCATATGCAATAAAATGCATTATTAAATATCTAGCAGACCAGCATCTAGGGGAAATGCTGATGTTGAATATTAACATTAATTTCTTAACATGGGGGGTTGTGCAAGTTTTGTGCAGGCCTGTATGCACACATGCCTGTCTGAGGAAATTTGCATGTGGCTGCCTCAGTGTATGTGCATGTGTGCGTTTGTGGGTACGCTTCTATTTTGCATGGTGACTCAATTCCAAGGCTGTGGCTGAGCAAAGGGTTGTCCTTGGCTGTCACTTCTCATTATTTGCTGGTCAGTAAGACAGCTGAGCAGAGGGCATTGTATGAACAGTGAGGAGATGAGTGACAGGCTCTGGGATTGAATGACTGCGCCCTGTTAGAACCCCTGTTGTCTTCAAGGGAAACCTGACACTCAAGTGGTTTATAAAAGATGAAGAATAAAGCCGCACATCTATGCTACACATCCCCCCGCTTACACCAGCCAACGCAGAGGTATTTGACTGCATACATGTAAATTGATTCGAATCCATGCAGAGATTTACACAGCCACACACGTGCAGGAAAAGAAAGAAATGGATGTATTCACTTCACAAAATCCCCATGAACACAGACCCATACCATCACCACACACTGACAAACAATCACTCCGTTGTCTCCCTGCTATTGATATTCCTCACAGCTGCGGCCTTCATGCACTTACAAGTTATCAGGGGCTGCTTTCAGCCACCACATATAATGGAACTCAGAAGCACTTCATTTCTCTTTTTCTTTTCCCTCTTATGAAGGAATAAGAATGCATATATGAGCACAGTGGTAAATCTAAAAATGAAAACCAACTCACATTAGCAAAGCTTGAAGTACACACCCAGAAACTCATGTATTTAGCACTTCAGCAATACAATAAACCATCTTTAAACTGAGAGGAGCTTCAGCTAAAGAGTTCTGTGATTAATACTAAGCATATAATTCAGAGGGCATTATAATGAATGGCCCTTTTTTGGGATTATAAGACATGAGAAAAACTAGTTTTACCCTGCGTGTCAGCAAGTTTCTCTTCCAGCCCAATCTCTCCACAGAAAAACCATGTGTCATCGCTGAGCATGCTGTAATAGACGGAGATCTGTGAAAAGGAAAGGCATACATGCCTGTTGGAGATTCAGCTGTTAGAAGGCTGACAAAACAACAGCGAGAACATTCCAGAATTTACTGCATGTTCCAGTTTCAGATAAAGGGAGTAGTGCTGCTATTAAAATTTTATGATCCCTGATTCGTAAGCTGTCAGGTGCAGGAGAATTAGGTAGCGGATATTTTAGATACGTAAAACAAAATTGGATAATGTTATTCTCCTTTTGGCCATTAGTGGAAGAAAACTGAGAATTTCAGCATAACCTTGAATGCTTTTTACATACCGTATTCTTCAGACCATAAGGTGCACTGTCAATGAACGGGTCTGTTTTCATACATAAGGCGCACCAGATTATAAGGTGCATTAAGCGAAACAAAACACTCAGATAAGTCAAACTGTACTCAACTCATTGTTCTTGCTTCCTCCACTTCGGTACCATTGATTCATTAATGTTGAATTCTCTCGCAGCTGCTCTATTCCGTGTTTTTGCAGTATATTAATAACTAACCTCGTATTTTGGATGGATTATCTCAATTGTTCTCCTGACTGAAGTTTGATCCGTTTACAGCATCCTGCCATGCGATTGCATTTGTCCCTAATCATAGGGAACCCTCACGTCAAGTGGAAAAAAGTTAGCGTTCAGCCTCCAGCTTCACGGTGTTTATGTTATGCTAGCATAGCTTTGTCGCTAGCCATCACGTAGCACATCATTATATACCAGCTAGCCCAACTTCAGTAACCCTACAAAAGTCACTGCTGGTTAGTTTCCTGTCTTCATTTATGTTGGAAGTGATAGCAGAGCTGTACATTTTATTTTTTTCAGAAATCTCTTAGTCAGAACTAGGGATGGGTATCGTTTAGGTTTTATCCGATACCGGTGCCAAACCGGTACTTTTGAAACGGTGCCGGTGCTTAAACGGTGCTCAAACCGGTGCTTAAAGAATGGAGAACACCAACTTTGTCCAAAAACCTCTCATGTTCAGCTGTTTTTTTGTAAAAAGATAACAATGTTAGCCTTTTCTGCAGCTATGGGGCATATATGGCATCACTCTTGGCTGGAAGCAGTGCTTAAACAATGGAAAAAACACAAAATTTATCCAAAAACCTCTCATGTTTAGCTGTTTTCCACTTTTTCTTTGGTCATTTTAGCCTTTTTGGCCAGGGTGAAGGGAGCATCTGCCATCAAACAAGAAGACAGCCGCATGTAGCTATGATGATGTTTGCTAGTTCACCTTACATGCATTAATGTAATAACGTGGTTAGCCTACTCAACGTAAATTACACACGAACAACATTACGCTACTCACGCAGAGAAGAACGGCTCCTGCTGCCATCATCATCCGTCATCATTTCTGCTACACTGGCAGGGCTAGGGGCCAGGACTCTATTCTTCGGGTTTTTGGGGGATGTTGCTCCGGGTCCGATAACTGGCAACCCACCCGCAGTAGATGTGCACGGAGTGAGGTCTTGCAGCAAGCTATCAAATACGGCGCATTTCTCGGCTTTTAAAAAAAACGCTATGCGTCGCCAGGTGTTTCATCGGATTTGAGGTGTTACCTCCTTTGACAGTATCACAGTATCAGCTTAAAGCACTTGTTGCAGGCTGCTGAGTTTGCATATTTTGCTGTGAAGTATAGCCATGCATTTGACCGGTCCTCCTTGGGCATTTTTAATCTGTAGCTCTGCTCTAAAAGAACGTACGTACCTGGACCCGCCTACTATCCTCGGAAACGTAAAATGATTGGCTAGAATCTAAAGCGTATCACAGCTCAGGAAAAAAAAGCACCGAAATAAAGCACCGAAATGTGCGCTGCTTTTCGGTCTGGTTACTACCGTTTATGTCAGAACCGGTGCCATGATGGCACCGGATACCGGTACCCATCCCTAGTCAGAACATGGTATACCATGTTTAGGTAGAAACTAGCGAGCTAACGTCCTGCTAACTTCTAACTCCGTTAAATTTAATAAATTCTGTTTTCATGGATATCTGGATGTCAAACTTAATTGTTACACCTGGTAAAGTAGCAAAACTGATCATTTTATTAAAGATGAAAGAATTGTTTAACTCTCAGTGATGCCACGGTGTTCGTTTGACTTTGGGGCCTGAAGGCTCCTGACTACGGTAGCCGTAATGCTCTGACAATTCATCAAACGGTGCGGCTTTGTAGCTTACCAAAGTTGTACTAAAACAGTTTTTGACAGATTTCTGAGCGCCGTGTACCACATAAAATCAGTTTGAGGTCAGTAAGCACAACCAGAATTCATACATAAGGCGCACTGAATTATACGGCGCACTGTCAATTTTTGAGAAAATTAAAGGATTTTAAGTGTGCCTTAGTCCGAAAAATACGGTAGGTGACAATAAAACACCTTAAACATGTGACTATAATAATACTATAATTAGCTTAATGTCAGTGTGCCAAGACTTCTTTGTATATGTTTTTTAGCTAAATGTCATACTCTACTCTCCTTCCATTCAAAAATGTAATTGTTTTTCATAATTCTTTAGCTTTCCACACCCAAAGTGAAGTTTTTGACTGTGTCGGATGAGCTCTGCATAAACAACTTGATAAGTCACTTAATTATTCAGTCTGCCTTGAAATATGATTTATAAGTAAATAAGCAGACTGCCAGTGGAATGGGGGTAATGTCACCTTTTTAAATGGCATCTCAGTTGCCTCGAGAGATTTCAAGAAAATCTGACTTTAAAAATAAATCAAAACTGCAAGATTAATTTTAAGCAGAACACTGATAAGGTGTCCCTAAGTGTTTTATATGGCTGTCATTGTGCAAGTGGCACTGATATTTTTTGTGGCTGAAAAATTTCACCCCTTTCTTCATTTCTCCAACCCCTATCTGTATATCTCTCTTGACAATCTGTACTGTAGGCAGAGATAAATCAAATTGTGAAAGTGAAAGTACTCTACTTAACTTATTGACTTTGCTCAGGTCACAGCAAAAAAGGAAAAGGCCTTAAAAATTACTTGATTACAATCTTGCTTTTATCACTTTGCTCCAAAAATCTACTCAAAATCAGAGGATTCCTTCTATGTGGTTGTTGCAACTGACACGATAACAACCAAGAGACTGCCAGTGGTTCCATGTCAGCTTGTTATCAAAAAAGCTACTGTAAATTTTTGGATGAGTATTATAGATAAGAACAAGAAAAAGTCCATCCATTTTGCTTGAAGATTCTACTTTCCTTTCCTGGCTGCTACATCTTTCAGCTTTAACAGTAACATTCAGCCCCTGTTTTCTCCTTCTTATTGTCTATGTTATTCATGCTCTTATTAGCACAGTGCATGCAGGCATTAATGTCTTCTCCATGCATTTAGATATTTAAATTTTCAAATCCCAAAAGACAACACACAGTGGGTATTAATCTTTTTGTTTTTTTCCTTTGGTTACCCACTGAGATGTTGTGTGTGAGCTTTGCATGTGTGTGACAGAGAGCGAGCAGTTGCATTAGAGAAACTAGGTAGAGAAGAGCATGAGAGGTATTTGTTTTACAAAACTGCCAACTGAGAGTTTGTTAACTGCATGTTTTAAATAAAAATACATTTGAAGAGATTAAACTTGTTGCCAAGTTAGTAAAATATTTAAAGGTGTCACTACTGTAGTTTTAATGATGTTATTGATGTTAATGACGAAGGTAATATACACAAAATCGGTGCTATACATTTGTGGCACTGTACAGAATGCATGCAAAATATCTATTAGAAAGATAGATTAATCCTCTATAAATTATTTTGCAGGAAATTACATTCCCACGGGAGCATCAACACACACATAACACCACAGATCCCAAAAAGCAAAACAATATTAATACCTAATCAAGTTAAAATCATACAAATGGGAAAAACATCAGTAATTAACACTCGCAAATATGCAAACATAATCATTGTCATCATCATCATTATTATTATTGTTGTTGTTATTGTTTATTATGCAATAAACAGTCTTATAGCAGCTGGTATTGTCCACACACACAGACATACACACTGTTTTGTCTGTGTGTGTATGGGCTCATGTGTTTGTTATTCTATACTATTCTATATTTAAAAGAAGCCACACACCATAAAAGCATGCAGCTCAGGATGACAAATCTCCTCTCACTATCTAAAGCCATGCAGCCCTCCAATGCATAGCCGGGGCTATGTTTCCTAGTCTCTGACATACAAGCAAGTGGCCTGTCTGCTAAACTACCCCAGCTCCCCAAATGGAGTTCTCATTTTCAAGGGGAACGGCTGCATGGCATAACGCACTTTGTCTTGGGAATTACTTTTTCTCTGCCTGTGTGGCTCCCCTGGATGGACATGGCTGGCTGGCTCTAGGGGAGACAGATGGAGGCTGCTGGCTAGCCTGACACATGTTGAGCGGCTGTGATGAGTCGGTGAAGAGGGGCGGCAGGATAGAGGGGCACAGCACTCTGTCTATGTGATGTGTTGATGAGAGCAGGGAGAATTGGAGGGTGGAGGCCTCACTTGGCCTGAAATCAGCTGCCGACAGACTGAAGCTTCACCAACCTGTATAGTGAACGTTATTTGGATCAGACTAACTGCAGTTTTTATCACTACTGGGGAGATTACCCAACTCTCAGGATTTTAACTGATATTATTATAATGAATATATAATGAAAATATTTATAAAACACTCTTTCTTTTTTTAGTGATGTCTTTGGCAAATTCAACTTAATTTGATCTAATGACTACCTATACAAGCATGTTACTTGATGGTGGATTACTTCTACTTCCCGTGCTTCTTGTCATCTGTATGTAATAAAGCACTGCAGTAGGTGCCGACTCTTCTGACACATTCAGTAGGCACTGAATTGTTGAACCCAGCTGTGATGATGTTGTTGTTCATGGAGGTGCTGTTACAAGAGTCTTAAACATTAATCTCCTGTTACCAGTGGCTATAAGACTGACGTAAACATGTTGTAATTTCAGCTGGAAATTAGTTAATGACACTGACAAGGACACCACAGACAACACCAGAAAGATCAGTGAGGTCGTTTACATCAAGCATGATCACTATTATTCATTAATAACTACTTGTTTTCCAGTTATGATCAAGATACACATCAAAATATATACTATATATGCCTGGTTCCACTCCATTCAGTGAACATTGACCATTATATATTGTTATTATAAGCTTAAAGTTCAAATTCTAGCAAACCGCAGGTGTGAGCCTCTTGATTGCAAGACAAGAAAAGCCAGATAAAGAAATGAGAAATGTCACAGCAACATGACAATTCTGTAACAATCTGTAATCTTGTAGTTGAAACAATTGGAGATATTTCATATGCCCCACAGATGCGTCAGATCAACATTATTCAGAAATATTTTAGCTTTTTTAAGCTATGTTTACAGCTTTGTAAAGCCTTTACAAGAAAACTGCAACCATGTAAGTCCAGCCAAGGCAAAGATAATACTGATGTAAAGGAGCATATAGGCATTACTTTGCTTGTGAACATCATTAAGAAAAAACTTTCAAACAAAAGATTTTCCATGAAACCATAATGAGGCGGAGTGCGTGAGTAAAAAGTGAATTTGAGATGATAATGAATCCACTGATCCACTGTTCTACTGATTAATGTAATTCATGGCTGCCTGCAAGCTAACAGTGCAAATGTTTATTAGAGGATCACACTTTTGGTGGTGTCTGGTGTTTCCTGCTAGATTCCAGACCATGGCAATGAGAGAAAAACTTGGGGTGCCTTAGGCCATGAAACAAAACTGGCAGTAGACATCAGGGTTGAGCTGAATAATTTAGCCTCACAATACATTTTCATATTCACATTCATTTTCACTGGCACGTTCACTTGAGAAGCTACCTCCTCTACTGCCTGACTGCGTCTTTCCTTTCAGACCCAAAATAGCTGAATTAACTGACTCCTCTTGAGGAATAGAAAAGGCACCACCTAAAGGTTTGGTGTGATGTACTGTGAGGACTTTGTTGATGCTGATTAGGAAAACTGTCTCAGGGGTTGATCTGTTAGAGCAAAGCCATTAGTAATGACACCAGGTGCACATTTAATTTACAGCATTTCCCTGTGCACTTGTGCTTTGCTGAATAGTGCCAGCAAATTATTATTGCTGATATAAGACAAAGAACAACACAAAGTCAGAAATTCTTTAGCAGTTAAATGGTAATTATGGTATTTCAAGAGATCAGTGAGGCAGATAACACAATTCTACTGAAAAAAAAACCCCTCAAAAAGCCAATAAATACAATAACACTGGACGAAAATATAGTTTAATTATCAATTAATATTTTCTGTCTATCTACAATTACTAACAAAAAGACCTTTTAAAGTTTGATGCTAATTCTGTAAGCTTCAGATATTCATACTTGCAGTGGTGAGAAGTAATGAAGTGCAAATACTTTCTCTTATATTGGTAAGTACTTTTAAATTTTATTTAACTTTTTACTTTGAATCCCTAAATTTTAATATAAATATTTGTACTTTCTACTCCTCACATTTTCAAACAGGCTTGTTACTTTAGGTTTACAACATTTAAGGGGAGGTATTATTTCCCAACACCTCACCCCTTCAAACATCAAACCGATTTAAGCCTAAACAGTAACACATGAAATCAATCACGTGGAAAAAGATGAAGGAAGCAAAAACATATAATTTATGCATAATTTAGAGCTACAGTCAGAGTGAGCTGGTGGCTTTTTTTATTTTTTTGGCACACCACCAGAAGGAGTGCAGATGTCCATAAGTTGTGGTTATGGTACTTCAGCATTTAAGGTCCTACTACAGAAGAGGAGCATAAAGGGACTAATGTTTTTAAGTGGCAAGTAATTTCAAATGCAGCGTTTCCATCAGCTTAATAAACATCAGCAAACACACAAACTGTTTGTGTGCAGTTTGTTGCACACTGTGTCTACTAGCTAAATGTACAGCTGCCGTGTTCACTAGGAAGAGAAAAGAATGAGATATGACTTCACTAAGAGATGGAGTAAGATGTAAGTAAGACAGGAGAGGAAGAAGAGAGGTTATAGTTAAATGAAAGGACTGCCCTGCTCAGTGGTATTTGATCAAATGGAAATGTAAAGCTTACACGCAAGCTCTCATTTATTAAATCGGATATTGGATTTATATATGATGAGAAGTTATGTTTTTTTAATATTGGGAACGGTCCTGCAAAACAAACTGAGGCATACAAACTTTGTGTTATTCAAATGTTGAATGTCAATGCTCTTCAGTTTAGTGCAAGATAAATACTATAGGTTAGCTTTCTGTACTTGGAGGAATTTACAGCAAAGCACTGTGTTGGACTGGTGCACAGCTGCTGTGGTGTTCATGATACGAGTTAGGTTAGAAATGATTTTAATTTAAACTGCTGATGCTTAGATTCATTCATTGTATCTATCTTAATAGCATCTAGTATAAAGACAGCATAAACAGTATACTGTCAGTGTAGTGGAAATTAGCCAAGACAACTCATGAAACATCTGCTTACGTCGAGTTGATTCAGTTGAGAAAATCCAGAAAGAGCGGTAAACCTCAGAGCACCTCAGTGTCCTAATATTATTTTATTAATATATTAATTTAGCAAAAGGTTCAGTTAGCTTTGCACAAAACACACATATCTATACTTCTAATAACTGCAGATGCAGTGGTCCAATTAGTCAAATCTGTTTATTGGCATAAAAAAAATCTGAAAACTCAAGCTTGATCTAGAAAAAAAATATCATCTTGTAAGATTACACAGTCAGAATGGCAGCATTAAGAACAGGTGAGTCTGAAAAATATTTTTGACGCACATAATATTTGCACAAATCTTACACATCCAGTCTGTAACTCTTAGATAAGACAAAGACTGGACTATTTCCAAATAGTTCACAATGACAAGAGGTAGGTTTGGAGGAGTAAAAGTAAGGTTTTCAAATCTTAATCAGACCTCATTTCATTCTGTCCCTTAATGCAAAGGATAAAAGATCAACACTGTTCAACACTTTTTTCCTACTTTTTATCAACAAAGATATACCACGTTTGCCACAGCAGCAGTGCATTTCTATTACACAGGTAATGTCTGAATACCTGGAGGGCAGAGAGGATTCAGTATGTTGGACAACAAATCAAACAGATCAAACAGATACGACACAAGAAAAATGACAGCAGTTCTCTCTCCTTCTGTTGAAGCTTTCCCCCCATAATATCCTACTTCAGAGCACTCTGTTTAATTAAGCTTGCTTGAACAGGTAACAAACACCTAGTGAGGATAGTGAGGATTATTTTCTCTTTGAGTGAGGTAGATTTACACAAGAATAATATTTGTCTTCTCAAGTCTTTTGCAGCAGTGAGACAAAACATACTTGTCAAATAGGCAAACAGGTGTGCAAAAAGAAAAGTATGACGAGGAAAAGGGAGAGAAGGAGGGGCAACAAGGAAAATGTGGAGACAGCAGAGATGACCCACATTGGTGCGAGTTGTTATGAATTCACAATGATGCTGCTGGGCTTGTTAGCACACGGCTGGGGAGCCAGGGGTGATGGGAGATGCACAGTCGGCTACCTCGGCTAACCCCTCTGCAATTCTATTACACTTGTTTATAGCTCTTGGCAAACCGAACACCAAAGATACTTTAGCTTCTCAGAGAAGGGCAGGGTTAAAGGGGGATGACTACTTAGCATTTCACAAGGAGACACAGAGGGCATCCTGAGCAAAGTGAACACGCGGGAGAAGTGAAGAAAGACTAGAAAGGAAGATACAGATAGAACTGGGCTGACTTTTATACTGATGCATGATAATAGGACAAAACAGTGAAACAAACATTATGGGATTAAATATTACTTTGGCTTATGTTTTCTTCTAAGCTTTCTGTAAATTCGGGCCTTTATTACGTATGCTGTGAATGTTTTGGTAAACATGTCATTGGTTTCCATGAACACAATGTTTTTGAATGACAAATGGTCATCCAGTTTCTGTGGACGTATGAGAGATACCAGCTGTCACAGCTAATGTAAGTGTTTCTGGGCAGCAAACTGGGGATGAGAGTAGCACCTGCAAATTAGCAACTCTTGTCATACACATATGCACACACACAAAAAAGTGTTTTTTGTCTGTTTACATCTGCAGGTGTCAACAGTTTTTCCCTATTAGTTAAACTGTGGCAGTTTCTTTACATTGCAAATGAAAGAAAATGACAAAAAATACTTTGCTAGATTAAACAGCAATTTAAATGAATGAATGTAAATTGCATAACTTTATATTCAAGGTATTTTGTATGACCTGTAGCTTTGAATTCCTCTCCTTTAGATATCCCATTCATCTTTTGGATCACAGACAAAAGACAGACAATGGTTTGACAAGACATAAACACATGTGACAATGTAAAGTTTTAACACCATCAGAAGTGCAAGATGAAGAAATTTTCTACTGTTTTGCTAAATTGCTCAATTCTACATTTCTTAGAAACTCATTCAAAACTCACTTTACAATTAGTAAAAGTAAGTAAAATAAATCAAAGACAATCTGCTAACACAAGAAAAGATGAACCAAGAAACCTACCAGTTATCTGCCTTAACCCTTTAATACACTATTACTAATGGTTTCAACTGTGTATGGGAAGAATTTAGTTGACTAAACTGTAACTTTTACATGATTAAAAAACATCAAAACACCTAAACAAACAGGACCAGTCTGCACATCTCACATATAGATGCAACATGGATTTTCAGTACAGCAGTAAATACATTCACAAGAGATACCTCTAACCATAGCTGGACTGGCCATCGGGCATACCGGTTTGCCCGGTGGGCCGATGGTTTTCGTTTTTATGGGCCAATGGGTTTTTTTTTTTTTTCTTTTTTTTTTTTTTCCCGTAACGGTATAAACACTGAAAGGTGGTGGATTGGCCAGATGCTGGGAGGTGTGTAAAAATAACTCAATTGTTTGGTGGTGGCTATTGCGGAGCTTCCACAGATTCAGTAACATTAGCAAGTGGTGGAGGCCAGCAGATGCAACACGCTGGCAGGTGGATGACGGAAAGGCAGGAGGAGCAGAGACCCGAGGCAGTGAACTGAACTTCAGGTAAGAAGTTATGACCTGCAGTCTATCTGGGTCAGATATAAACCAAGTTTAGGTGGAGTTTATTTTCGTTATGCTGACTTTTTACAGTCAGTTACAATAAGTCATACTGCGTACTAGCTAGCATGACGGAGTTTCTATACTGCTGGGCGGGTGCTATGATATTATTGATGTTGAACTTGTTTTATCTTATTTTATTTGTAAGGTTAGTTATTAGAGTTTCCAACCGTCCCGTAAAAAACGGAATCGTCTTGTATACAGAGAAAATATTGCGCGTTTCGTGTTGAGGTGAAAAGGAAGGCAGTTTGTCCCGGACTTCAGCTACAATGAAAAAGACACAAAGCTGGAGTTATTCTGTGTCTTTGCTGCACAGCTGTCTCTTCTTCTCTCATTCTCTCCCTCTCCTGTTTCTACTTCAATCATGAAACTGATCAATGATCAGCTGATCGGCTTTTCTCTCGTTTGTTCATTGCTCACTTTGCGCCAGAAAGAAGAAACCAGCGGATGTCGCGCTAAACAACAGCAGCACGTTTAAGCTTGATCAGCTGTTGTTAGAATTTATTTAATATTAATTTCTAGTATCAGCTGATGTTTGCTGGAGCCACAGCTGTAAAAGCTGCTGGTCATGATACCGGTTTGGTTATCTGGTGAGAGGGAAACATGAAGATGAAACCAGGAGATGTCCTTACTGAATCATCAGAGCTGTGATGGAGAAACACGTTTACCTTTTAGGTGACATGAATGGGTTGAAGGGAAGTTATGAACTGTTTCTGAGAGACAAATAACACCAGGATCCTTTTCTAAGTAGCTGACAGCTGGTAACTGTGCAGGGGCGGGTCTAGCAAAGTTTTGCCAGGGGCCCAGGTAGGGCATTAACAGGGAAAGGGGGGCACAAAGAAATACTTTTCTTTCTTATTCTCATTTAAAATGTCTCGCTTTTAACAAATAATTATCTGAATCTTACAACAAACGTTTTCATCTGATGTAAAATGTATAGAGATCCATTATTGTACATAGTAATGTTTTTTAGGGTCCCATCAAATTTTCTTCAGAAGTAGCTAAGTACTGTATATGATGCCAGTATTTTCCCACATTTTCTAGATACTGTACCAATACTGGGTGTAAAATGCCATCAAAAAGTCAATTAAGTTTTATTCTTTCTCACCTGTCTTTCTGTCTCCTTTCACTTTTTAAAGGTTGTCATGTTAGAAAAAATATTTTGCCCTGCCATGCTGTTTATTGATGTGGCAAATGAATGGTTTATGAAAATATATCTAAATCTGTCAGTAATGATCATGTCTCACCTCTAGTCTTCTCTGTCTTAATTTCAGGTTTTCACCATGTGTTCTAGATAGTTCAGGAGGTTAACTCGACCAAGCAGTCTACTTTCGGGTACTGTTTAGAATACCAGAATAGGGAGGATGGTGTAGGTTTAAGTTTATTAGATTGATACATATATACCAACAAGACAGTGTACATCACTGTGACAACAGCGTTTGTTTTCATTCAAAGGCTTTATGGTTTTTCCTATAATACCTGGTGGGCCGGTCTCTAGTCAAAATGCCCGGGCCGATTTTTTGTCCCAGTCCAGCCCTGCCTCAACCAATGACAGTTACTGAAGGAAGAATACTGCAATCATGTTTTTCAGCGCATATGGCTTTCTATCCTTAAGGCAGTGAAAGCATATATAATGGAAGCCACAGTATGTCTCAACATGCTGGGCTCATTTCTATTTCCACTGCATCCTCACAGGAGGAGATAACCACAGTGACCCATAATAAGCAGGGAAGAACCATGACAGTCCCCATCCTCAATCGTGCTGTGTTCAAGTCACAGTTAACTGATGGGCTCGTCATGTGTGCTCATGCTCTTGTGGTGGAGTTAATGGGAGCTGAGCACTTTTTTGTTGCCATTTCACATTAAAAGCTTCAAGTACAGTTTGAGGTACTTTGGGAATTCATTTGATTTAAAGCTCAGAGGCAGATGTGGTACATTTCACTCAGCTACAGTTGCAGTCATTTACCACAGCGGTCCCCAACCTTTTTTGCGCCACGGACCGGTTTATGCCCGACAATATTTTCACGGACCGGCCTTTAAGGTGTCCCGGATAAATACAACAAAATAAAACTAGTACCGGTACCGAAAAAAGAAGATTTATTCATAACACACGTGAAAAGACCCAGAAAAACCGAGTTAATGATAAAAATGATAACAAAATAACGCTAAAAACCGATAAAAACCCTGAAAACCATACATTTCACACCTGAGCCTCAACTCTCGCGGCCCGGTACCAAACGACTCACGGACCGGTACCGGTCCGAGGCCCGGGGGTTGGGGACCGCTGATTTACCACATACATTTCTGTTCAAAATGTCACATAAAAACTTAAGATAAGCTTATGAAATCTAATACACTACTAAAGCCCACATCACAGAAAAAGCAATATGTAGCTGAGTTGTCATAATAGTTTATCTATAATATATATCAATACTTAACTTAATTTTCCACTTTATTTTCTGAAATTAACAGTAGCAACATTATCATATATTTCAAGAAATAAGGAACACACATTAATTTCAAGAAACCCCATCCCGCCACACCATGCCCCCGCCCGCCCCATGGCAATGTTTACCACTTTGTAGCATCCTTTCTTCTTTTAGCAACAGTCAGTAAATGTCTGAAAGCCAAGACCAGTTGTTGTTGTTTGGGAGGGAAATCCTGTCCCATTCTAGCCTGATGTACAATTATAGCTGCTTTACAGCCCCCAGGGCTCTTCTTTCTCCTAGTTTTGTTTCATGATGTGCCAAATTCTTTCAGTTGGTGAAAGTTCTGGACTGCAGGCAGGCCATTTCAGCACCTGGAGGCTTCTACTCCAAAGCCATGGCGTTTTACTAGATGCAGTATGCGGTTTAGCACCGTGTTGCTGAAATAAGGAAGGCCTTCTCTGGCAAATGTTGCTGGATCACAATTCAGTTCAATTCAATTCAATTTATACAGTGGCAAATCAAAACAACATCAGAAGAAGGCTTTTTTGCAGTGTGGTGAACCTCTGTTATCTTTACTTTTTAGATATTCCACCATTAAAAAAAAGCAAACAAACCCAGTAATGTTACTGACCTGTTGCCAATTAACGTGCTTAGTTGAAAATGTTCCTCCAGGTGTTTGTTTTTAGTACTACTTACATTTTAATCTTTTTGTAGCTCCAATCCCAATTTGAGACATGTTGTTGCCATCAAAATTAAAATGATCTAATTCTTTTCTCTAAATAGTAAAATGTTTCACTTTAAACTTTTGATGTGTTTTCTGTTTTATTGTGAATAAAATATGGGTCTGTAAGTTGCAAGCGATTGTATTCTGTTTTTATTTCCAACACAACACAACCATAGCATGCAAAAAATTTCATTTGCTTTTAGCATGAAATTTATCATTGCTGTTAATGGCCCCACCCCAGCCAAGCCACACTGTAAATAGTGCATGGCTATAATTAAATACAATTAACAGACATAGCACAATTGAAAATTTCAACTCCAAACGTGGCTTGAATATGAAACAGGGCTATGGTTTATAATGAGACAACAGGTTTTCTCTTGCCAAGGCCCCTAGTGTAGCTGCATGCAACATCCACACTTTAAATAAGAAAAATCAATCAAACACTTAAGCTTCATTTCACTGTATGAGAGCATTGCTCCATCACAGGGTTCTATTGTCTACATGCACAGTTCTGTAGATGGGGGAAGAAAAACAACAAAAAAAGACACACACACACAGACACACAACACATACACCCAGAGATAGAACACACACAGGATGCCAGATGAAATATCAAAAGGTCAGTAGACAGGCAAGAGGATATGGTGGTGCCACTGTAAGACAGGCTGGGTCCTAGCTCTCTGTCCCCGAGTGTTTGTCTGTTTGAAATCAAGGACAACACTGGAAATTGTAAAGAAGCCTTAATGTCTATGTTTATCCATGCATATTTTAGATGCCAGATGCGCCTTCCAATTCCTTAGATTCTCAAATCCGTCTCAGTCACCATAAAGCTAAAAATCCAAATACAGAACTATGATTTGCAGAGATTACATAGAAAAATACTTAAACCTCTTAGAGAGTGTGCAAATTATCAGTTGAAATGCTATAACTATACATACATTTAACAAAATTATGCTAGACACAAACTAAGTGCCAGGTGGTGCTTAATCCATGAGTATATGGTGAATGTGCACTGAAAGTTCCATTAATCCCCAGAGTTCGTGCATCGTGGTTTCATCTGATTTATTAACACAGTGGATGTACCCTGTAACAATAATTACTTCAGGTCATTAGTCAAAAAACAAGAAACGTTCAACTTTTTTAATGTCTGTCGACCATTTTAGTCTTTAATCAAGGCAAATAAAATGCAACATGTCACAACTGCACAACAGCGCCACACAATGGTCAGGAGAGGGAAAAGCATAATGGATAAGGATTAATTAAAGGAACAATACCTTAGATTGTAGCTTATCACTTGGCAGATGAGGAAGGAGGCAGTGTTTTCTCATATGTCTCCAAGTGATTAAAAATCTCAAAAATATTACAACAAATCTATCAGAGTAGAGTAAAACACCAGCTCGGGATTCATTTGATGAATGATCAGAATGGGGGGATCTCTACCAAAAGAAATCGATTGTTACTGCTGAGGTCCAACACACAAAGTAACAAACATAGTTGCTAAAAAGAGAATAGAATTCTGCTAGTTTATTTAAGCATCAAACCAGAAGGACCACTTTATTATGAATGGGCAGCTGCATAATTACATACTGTATTCTGAAATTCAATGGAATGGGAGAGGGACAATGTCGGCTACTGCTACGGTAAAAAAAATGAAAGCATTAAGAGTCGTGGTCCACTAAAAAGCAAGTTTTGTTTACGCACCTAAGACTTATGTCTTTGCAGAAGGCATGGCTCCGTATCAGCAGTAAATAGATGATAATTAAGGAAAAGAAAATGATTGCTAGGGAATGGAGGGTGTGCAATCAGAAGCATAGAGGGAGCACAATACCATACAGATCAACAAGGTGATACACAAAGTTACTTTTAAGATTTTTTCAGTATATGTATCTTTATTAAAACTTAATAATATGTAAATATATTTTCTAGTCAAAACACTTTGCCATCCAAGTTTTTGATGGCTTGATAGTTTTTTTGGCCACAACTGTTTGCACATCTGTTACCTTTTGGGGCAGTTTTCTCCGCAGATGTTTTTCATTATGCAACTAGAGCACTGCTGAAATGCAAATCTTTTTTTGTTTTTTAGTAAAGTATTTTTTTCCAGAGAGTGCTAGTGTTTTATCCAAGATGGGGTAGCCTATATGTACTTTAACGTTTTGGAGTTAGGTGCAGTATTATTGTGTAAAACTGTGAATATGAGAACAATTACAAGCCAGGAGAAAGTTTCAAACAAATATGGAAAACTGAGGAAACAGCTAGCCTACCTCTATCCAAATGACAGCAAGTTCTTGAAGTCTCTGCCAATTTCCTGGCAACCTCAAGGTGATGACAAGACTGCCAAGACTGAACCTGGCCAACAAAAAGAAACAATGCATTTGTTTTTTGTGGAAATCAAAGAAAGGAAAGACAACATATAATTTCTGTGGCACTGGTAGGTTGAATTCATTATTTTAGAATATAGCCAACCTCTCTGTTTCCTCCAGTTATATATTTTACTCCAAGATACTATAGTATTCCTCCTACCTAGACATCCAACTGTAATGAAGATATCAAATCCCCTCCACAGCCTGAAAAAAGCATCTTGAGTCTTTTAAATGAGAAATATTTTGACTTTACTGGGAGATAAACTTGTTTGGAAATACACAATGCAATGCAAATAAAATTTCTCCTGGCTTCATTCTTATGGTTGGAAACTATTACTATAGTTTCTCACAGATAACACCCACTCTGTTGTTTATATATGTATTTGGTGTGTACGTTTGTGGGTCTTCGCCTGCACGTATTTGTGTGTATCTCTGTGTATATACATCTTTGTGTTTGTCAGCCTGTGCCCAACTAGAAAAAAATTACGTTCCATAAAACGTCTCTATAAACAGCATGGCACAATAAATCCAAGGCAGAAATATTAAGTGGAACCAATATTTTGCTGGACTCACTCCAGATTTCTAGTAAAACTCACAACTTGTGATGATCTTAGCATTAAAAATATATATTTTACAGGGGGGAATAATCCAACTCCATTCCAGCCAAGGCATCATTGTCATGGAGCTATCTGCGTTGTGCACCTGTGCCTTTCTACTGAGAGGTCATTAGTTTACATTCTCTCTTTTAGGCACAGCTCTATTAAATACACCATGCATACCCAAGCAAAAAAGGATTTTTGCAATGTCACGAAGAAAGAAAATGACTGGGGGGGAAAAGTGCTGCAAACTGTTGCTGTGTTCTAAGAAGGAAGCCTCCCATATGTGCAGAGAAACGAAGCAGTGAAGCTACAAAGGAAACATGCTCAAGGACACCTGTTCGTTGCAGGGAGCAGTTTGTGAGAAGCATCTTGTCTGTGCAACACTGCATCAGTCATGTGTGAATGAAAAAAGAAAAGGAACAGGATCCACTCCCTTATCGCCACATGGAACCACAATGTACTTTTGAACGTGATGACATATTAAAAATTTGATGAAGTCCTAGGATGACACAGCGTGACTGTGTACTTAGGAAAGTATAATGCAGACTTTGAAGCATTTCTTTATGACATTATTTTTAAGCCAAACTAGATCACTTATTGATCAAAGAAAACAGCAAAAGATAATTAATACTGTAATTAGGATTACAGCAACAGCATAATGTCTGTGATGCTGGTACTAGAAACCACAGAGGACTTCAAAACAAATTCATCTGCATGAAAGACCCAAGTACCCTGAATCAACTCGGCATTTCCCATGACAGTTATACCAAAGAATGTGAAGCCATACGAGTATACTGAACATACCAGCCTATATATACCAGTATAGACTGAAGAAGTCACTTGGATGAGCGACAAAACGTTTCTTCCACTGAAAACGCTACGTCCAGATGAACAGAATCAACTTTTGGGGCATACTACTGTAGGTGGAAGTGATAGGGTTGAGTTGCTTGGTTACTGTAAGGCAGGTGTGTGAAAACAGTATCGACACTATGATTATGATGACTAAACTAACGTTATATGTTAGAGGTTACATTAGCTAGCTATAAAAACAAAAACAAAAAAAGATTGAGGGCAACATCATTGCATACATCTAATGTGGCTTAAAAATGCTCTGTAGACACTGCAGCTATTATCACTTTTTTAAATCAGCGTCACACAGTCACAGCTGATGATTTTAATTATTTTTTAAATATAGTTGCTCTGGTTGTATTTCCGTTCAGACCTTATGTCTGAACTCTAAAAACAATTACCAGACCTCTGTGACCACAGAGCTATATATCAGCATCTGCACAGAGCCTCTGTCTGTTCGCCACAGCTATCTGCCAAAAACTGCATTTTCAGGAAGCTGACATTTTCATTTGGCTTTTAAAATATTAGTTTCATTTTAGGTTGATTCTGGTTGTGTTATGTGTGGCTATGCATTGTGTAGAAATATAAATTTTGATAAAGAGGACAAGGGAGGGGGGAAAAAAGTCAGCTTGGTCCTCCCTTCCTATTTTTGTCTCTCAGCAAGATGAGGTCATCAAACACCAACCTGCTTTGTATATTAATGATGCAACAGCCAGGGTTCTTTGGACACCCTGTCCCTGGAGACTGCTTGTCTGGCAGCAGAGGAAGACTTCATCTTGATTTAAGAGAGATAACACCCTCGACAGAACTGTGACAAAGGCTAGATAGGCAGTGTGAGAGGAGATAGTGAGGGAGTGTCGACACCAGTAGAGAGGAGAAGACAGGACAGGAGGGAGGCAGAGGAGGGACTGTGTGATACACTGTGCCTTTAAAGCACCAAGCCCCTCCTCCACAGAGCCAAGCAGAAGAGCCGAGTGGTGCTGGCAGGAGCCTGAGCCCAACGATAAACTCTGGCATCAGCTTCCCTTCATCCGGCAGTGAGCGAGGACACAGTGAGGGCGTAGGGGCAGAGGGACAGGGATGGAGAAAGAGTGACAGAAAGAGAGGGAAGTGTGAGAGAGAGGCAGAGAGAGACAAACCAGGCCGATAGACAAAGAGGGAGAGGCTGTCATAAGAATCACACAGCTCCTTTTTCACAGTAGCAGCTCAGTTGATCTGTCTGCTGCCTCCCGATGCAGGCGAATGCTGAAGGGGATGACGGGTGGTGTGTTACGGCAGCATAGCTATCTGAGTGATGGTAGCGGCCGCAGCAGCATCACAATCCGAAGCAGGGGCTCTTCTTGCCACTCTGGCTCTTAGTCATCTTGGGCGTCCGCTCTCCCTTCTCAGAGTGCTATCAGGGCCATTCATCGTTCCCATCTCATGCCTCCTGCCTCCTCCTCCTCCACAGCTTCATCCTCCACTTCTACTCCTCCTCTGATGAGCCACAGCCTCAGAGTGAAATAACCCTGCTAATAGAAGCTTCTCCCTCTGTCAAGACAGTAAGTACGGGAGGAGGGGGGAGAACTCTCTGTGTGTGTGTAAGGGAGAGAGGGAGTGTGTCTGCGTGTGTAAGACAGAGAGGAAAAAGAGGGAGTGAGAACGGCAAGAAGGAGAGAAGATGTTGGTGTGTGCGACACAGGGACTTCTAAAGAACCAGCAGGTTGTGTGTAGCTTCAGTGATTCTGCTGTGCCTGGACAGTAAGCTCTGGGCATAGCAACAGCAAAGTGATGCACAGAAAAGGTGAGTAGGTGTGCGTCCCAGCGGATGTGTGTGAGCGTGTGTGAGCGTGTGGAGGTGAGGCAAGTGCTGCTGAAGTACGAGATGCATTTTAACAGAAGCAAGAAATAATCAGCGCAGTTAATCCCTGACCATATCTGAGTCTTATTCACCCGACTGATGCTGCTTTTCATGCTGCTATGATTTAGAGCAAGCTTTAAAAAAAGAAAGGAAGACGAGACATGAACGAATAAGTGATTGCTTTCCTTTCTGTATGACCAGGTGCCATGTGTGATTGGCCAGCATACCCTGTGGCAGTGGCATCGCCCTGGATTTGGCGAGAAGCTCTCCCCCCTGCTTGTTCTCTGGGGCTCCTTTGGGAAGCTTTCATGGGATTTATCTTGTCCTGCTGGATGGCACGGAGCTCTCTGCCTCTCTGAAAAGAGTCCACAGAGAAAACATACATTACACGGATAAGAAGTAAAATAATTATCCAATCACAGCACAAGCAGGCAGACCGGGTTCCCTTAGCAACAACTGAAGGAGACGAGAGAATCCTTTTCTCTTTCTGCTCCTTTGGTTTTTGGGCACACCCCTGTGGACTGCTGTGGGTCAGTCTTTTGAGAAAGGACTTCAAAAACATTTTTACATAAGACAAGCTATCACCGAAATTCCAGAGGAAGGTGCTCATTTGCCTTCAAGTCAGCTTGTTACTGTGTCTCATTGGCACAATGAGTTTTTTGTTATGCCTCCACAAATTCGCATCGCAAGTCACACCGCACTGGCTTAGAAATCACTTCATTTTGATCCCACGCCACCTGGAATGAGCCCTGCATTTTGGGGGAGATTTGACACTGTGTGAAAAGACCCACTTTTACATTTCTCCCTGTCATGGACAAGAAATGAAGGACAACATGATTAGGTCATCAACTGCAAAGAAAATGGATGAGAAGCAGAGTTTATTTTGATGTGAGTTTCTACTGAGAGTCTTTTTTTTTCTCAGAGGAGGTTACACCACACTTGACAGAGGAATAATCTCTTTTTTAAACAGGAGCTGTCCTTTCTGTCTTTTAAACAGTAGCCCTCACTAATGGACTATTTTTAGAAGGCAAATCTTGGCCCGCTACCAATAAAATAGAACACGATCATTTTGAGAATCGAGCCACTGCTGGGAGTTTTCTTTTTCTATTTCAAAAAGGTTATCGTGAACCCTTTTCCTGTTTTCACTTTTGTATGTTAGCCTGCCATTATGCCACTGTGTTTTACATGTAAAAAAGAGTGTTCAGGACAAATGGAAGGAAGAAAAAGTCTTTTCCCTGTATAGACAGGCATTTTAAATAGCATCTCCTTGAGAACAATTTCAAATATATACACTGACACATGAGATGAGTTGGCTCAACATGATTATGTAAGAGTTTCATACCAGCTTTAGCCCATGAATTTTCCCTCTTCTTTTTCGATGGATTTACAGCATTTGACTTTTCCCATGCTCCTTTTCTCTTCATTTTTGGAAGTGTCTTCAAGAAGGCATGGATGCCAGAGTGTGACCCTGTGCCGAGAGTGCTGGCGAGGCAAGGTGTTTTGGCTGCCGAGGTGCTTTTAAGATGTTGAGGTCTCCCTGCGTGGCCGGGGCCCCTGTTCGGATCAGTAGCACTGAGGCTCCTTGTAGCCAAAGACATGGACCCCGACTCGGCTCCCCCACGCCCTCAGCCTGTTGGCCACTGGCTCCACGTCACCCTGTAAAGGATGTCCCTCAGCAGAGCTCCGGCCCGGGACACCTCTGAGACCCCCAGCCCGAGAGAACGCATCCGCAGCCACATGAAGATGGTGATTGATCAGCTGGAAGGAATTCTCAAAGAGCTCAAGGATGTGGCCAAGGAACTCCGGGAGGTGAGCATCAAAATACGTTTACAAATATCAGGCTTTTTCATTTAGAGAGGACTATAGTAAGGAAGACAAGCAGGCAGGGAGATAACAATGGGTGCCAGGTGGGCGTGCTTCTCTTGTAAGCTGCATTAAATTAAGTGTAAAATTCTTTTTCTAGCATAGAGATATTGATTAAGATTTGACAGTGATGAGATCTAACTTTTCTGTGTGTTTGTAACAAAAGAATGTTGTTTATTACAACCACACCAAGGCTTTTCTGCTCTTTCAATAAGCCCACAAGAACACAGTTGCTTATGGGCAATTACAAATGTCCTTCATGTGTTCACTGGCGTCTTGTGGGAGGTACAGTAGATGTGAAAAGCTGCTGAAAAGCAGCAAAGCCAGGCTGAAAGGAAATACAGACACAGGCTTAGATAAGATACATGACTTAGCGCTGCAATAGTTACATAACCATTTTGTTAAGAATCAGCTGGATTCTTACTGTATTTTTGAAACTGCCATGGTAACACTGTAATATGTGCATTTTAGTGTGTGTGCGTGTGTGTATACACCACAAGGTCTGAACAAGGATCTTCAAAGAGACACTGTGAGTGTTGTTATATGCACGTACAACCACGTAGACTTAAAAAAAATCTGTGTGATGTTTGATAATCAGTAGTACATCTGTTTATGTGGGAAATCTCTGTAGGATCCTTCAGTGTCCTCAAAGATGTGAGCTCTTCTTGCAAAGCTCTTCTGCAGAAAGAGATTTAGGCAGATATAGACAGAGACAAATGAAACCTGAGTAAACAGTTTTGTCCGACCCATTCCATATCCTCCAAGCTCATGACATGATTAGCCTCCCACCTGCTTCTGGGATCGACACGTGTGTCTAAATGTGTTAAAAAGGCAAAATGGTGGATGTTGGTGCATATAATCACCTGAAGAAGGAGGGGTGTGGGTGGCTATCATAACTTAGTTCATCACCCCACAGGAACCTTTCCCCCCACATTCTCCCTGATTCCCAGCTCTGTCCTACTCACTACGCTCTACTTTATGTACTTGCACAGTTGGAGGTGCAAGGGCACCGCTTGCAGTGCACCTTCTCTCTGGTGAACAAGAGAAGTCGGCCCATGAGCAGAAGTGATTGATGGTTATGGGACAACTGCAAGTGGAATAATGCTGGCTGGAGCTATTTATAAACAAAAACACAGGCTGTGCCTCTGCCAGCTCCAGTGCATGTTACCATTCTTATCCCAGACCCCATTAGAGAAGGCTCTGCAAAGTGGCTCAAATGTCATTTTTTATTGGAAGAGCACATTCCCACATATTAAAATGGTTAAGGAATCATGTCAACTGAAGTAGCAACTGTGATACCGGTATAAATATCCTACAATTAACTGACCTTTGGGGTGGGAGTCTGTATCAAAGGGAAATGGAGAAATAGAATCAGTGTCGTGCTATCAGATGCATGGAAGCCTAATGTTCCATAAAATCTCTCATTCTTGGCCACATGAAAGGAACACTATAATAGACAACAACTGTCATATAAATAAATGATGAATTGCAGTGTGAATGTAGTGAAATAAATAACTCAGTGGAGGAGCGGTAATGACTGATTATCACCCACAAGGTCTTTGGGGAGCTGAAGATAGAGCTCTGAGGAGTTAAAGCTGGCATTCTAAAGGAAAAAGCTGCCCAGATATTGGGAACCTACGAGTGTGTTACTAAACTTACTTCACGGTACCGCTTTCAAAGCTCAAGATCACATATGTACCATGTCACTGTGCCAGCTGGTCAAAAGCTGAAACCAAGAAGCGATTAAAACATCTAATTTTAACACATTATTAGTCATGCTGCCAAAAAAAAAAAAAATCTACCTACATTTAATTTTCTTTTCCTCCATATTGCCTGCAGTGGTCATTTAGATCATTTAGTCAATGACGTTAAATGTCACATGAATTAAAACACTTACTTTTGGGAGGTTTTCTAATTATACTGTCTGGATTTTAGAGCATTATGTACCTACAGTTAAATAATGTATCCTCTGCGTTTTTAGTCGATTAAAGTAAAAAGGAGAACACTTTCAATACTCTATATAAAATAAGATTTAAAAAGCACCGAGGAAAATCCAAGACAAATTCTAAGGGGAATCTCTTCGAGAACAATATAGGTTTTCTTTTAAAAATATGTATCACTGCAGAATTGTAGCCTTCCATCAAGAGACGTCATCACTATCTAGGTTCTCAACTCAATATAACACTAGATAATTGGCACGAATAAACATCCATTAAATTGCTGTTTAAACCCAGTCAATGTGCTGTTATACACTAGGAAAATAAGGCACAGTTTAAAAATGACTCAGTGCTTTTCTTCACCTTCACTCAGTCTTCCCACGAGTGACTACCATTTCTCATAAAGAGAGAAAAAGACTTAACATAGGGTCACTTTTGGGTCTTACTGGTTTTGACTTTCAGACCTCACCATCCCCATCAATAAGCTTTCTTTCAACAGAGGATGTGCTCAACATCTTAAATGACAGCAAATATAGGCTCACAATTGTTGCTACAGTTTGAGCCCCCATACAGCCTAAATGAACTCACCAAGTTTAATGTAAATCTGTATTATGCAAATGTACAGTATAGTGAGTGCATGCCATTCAGATTTTTTTTTTTTATTTGTTATGAAAACAAAATATTTCTGGAAACAAATTTCACAAAGATGGCGCTATTTCAGGAAACTTTCAGGAAAGACTCAATGATTGCTAAATTAAAAAGCAATCTCAAGCAAATTTTCATATAAAGGCATGCTTCTACAAAATCTTCACACAATATACAGAATTCTTCTCCACGCTAGTCATTTGGCTCAAACATTAACACTACAATCACCTTTAATTCATAAAATAACATGGCAGCCAGTGAAAAAGCACCAGCTGCACACAGAACAATACATATAGTTCCTCAGATCTTGGTTTAAACATTTTAGCAAACCATGCCATATGGTTATATACTCACATAAATATAACCGATTATGATAATACTACTAAAACTACCCATAAGCACCTTCCATTATAACCGTGAACTTATCCAGTATAAATTCTGAATAATCCTAGTGTACATAAAAATGTGATTATGGTACGAATCTTGAAATTGGAAGAGTATAAAATATCAAGGTTTTCCTTTCCATGCTGCAGCAATGTCTCAGGCAGCAAATCTTCCTCACATGTTGAAGAAAAATGTAACACAGAGCACGGGTAGTTTTTCAAGATTGCTCCCTTCAAAAGCCTATTACTGTCAACTGCAGCCTGTCTTACTTGTGAATCCCATTAAGGCTCCATGACAGGTAAAATGAAAAGGACCTAAAGGAAGGACATTGGAAGGTAATATACTGATAAACTACTCCATTTGTAGTAATAATACTGGCAGGAGTGGCGAGACTAGAGGAAATAATTCATTTGGACATCATGTCAACCTTGGACTTTTTGCGAAAATGGCAGCAAACAGAATGCAAAGTAACCTCTGAAAGTTATTGAGTTCTTACTTTTGCTCAAATAAAAATTTAAAAAGAAAAAAAGGCAAATATAGAAATGCAAATGTTAGAGTGCACCCGTGATGGTTATTGGAAAAATTGGGAAATTGGAGATTAAAATTAAAAGAATTTAATGAAGTGCTACAGAAATAAAAAATGAGGCACAGGAAAAGTGTATTGTATTTGTTTTAAATGCACTTATGTTGGTACATGTATTTTGACTTTTGGTGCCATGACGTCTGCCATGAGTCACTCTTGGAAATTAGATTTTTTTACCTGGATAAATAAAGGACTAATAAAAAAGCACCAGTGGCATCAACTAACGTAAAAGGTTTTGGCAAATTATATTGAAGCTCAAGATATTTAAACACAGGAAGCTAATCAGGAAGAGAGGAGAGAATATAAGCTAGAAAAAAAGGCAATTATCAGAAGGATAACACATCCAGAGAACTGGCCTCGATCAGTCAGCCTTTTCAGAATCAGAATCAGAAGACTTTATTTATCCCCAAGGGGCAATTAGCAAACAACAGAGCAGCATAACGTTGAAGATAAGGACAAAAAGAACAGGCAATAAGAGTGATGGTAGCTTTTGGTAGCTTTATGCATATGTTCATGTAATGCTTAAGAGCGACTAACTACCCTGAAGGAGGAGGATAGAGGCAGCAACAAAAGGCAAGCGTCAGGTGAAATCTGTGTACTCCAAATGTCAGCTTTTTTTTCCCCCAGCGATGATGTATTGAGTAACAGTTCCATTAATGGGACTGGTCACTAAGCCGTTTCAGAATCATATAATAGAGATTTCAGTGTGTTATTAAAGGCTCCAAGTGACCAAAAACAAACAAAAACAACAACAAAAATCAGTCAGCACCGTTTTTCCTTGTGATTAGCACCAGCATCTTTTACTTTTAATTTTTGCTGGTTTTTTAACAAGAGAACTTGTGCTCAACAAGCTAAGTTTGCCTCTAAAAGGCAGATGCATGCGGCACAAATGGGTGGTCTATTTAATTTCTATTCATCACTCAATACCATCTGCATGATCCCTCTGGCCTGGCTGTCAAATCAAGACATCTGTGCTAAAATGGAGTCTGTCAAAGAAAACTGCCATGTAAATTATCTGATCGGGAAGGCTACTATATTGTTTTCATGTGCGAAGCATACGTAAATGCCATGTTATTAAAGCCTGGTGTGGATAGTGAGGTAACCAAGCACCTGGCCTCAGCCTCAGAGCCATCTGCCAAGCCAACAAGCCAGTTGTGTCTCCTGATCAAGTCTGAAACCAGTTATGACACATGTCGAAGTGGGGGTGGGGGCACAGTGCCCCTCTGCTGAAGCTACCATGCTCAGCGCTGAATGAAATCTGTTCCAAACCCAGAGGCAGCCCAAGGGAGACTCAAACCAAAATCAAAGGGCCTTTTTTTCTCTTTTTTTTTTTTTTTAGAAGAAGAAGCCATATCCTCTCCTCACTCTGTTCCCTCCCCTGCTGCTGCTGCTACTGCTGCTGCTGAGCAGAGCAGGGAGCAGAAAACTGCTTAGCAAGAACACTTCAACATTTAACCATAAGAGTGGCTCTTGCAATCACTAGCACTTTAACTCAGTGAGTAGAACAATATAGAGGACAGTGGTAAACACACTCTCATACCATAACATTGTTGAGCCTTTTACTAGAGAATATTTGCAAAATTTAAGGGCATAGCAATGGTATTAGGAAATCCCTGTGTGGAAAATGGGCCACTGCAGAGTGATAAAATAGATGAGTTCCATTTATTTCTAAATTTTAGATCTGACCCCAATTGACACGTGTCTAATGAAATATCTTTACAACAAATTAAAAAATATAGCCGTAATGATAAATTAAATCTTGGGAAAATTCAGGATAATAACTAAAATGTTTTTCTAAGACATCCATGCCATCACGCTGGACTTACTACAGAGCAAAAACCCAAAAAACAGTCTATTTCTATTAATACTCATGATAACTAATCAACTTGGCATGTGGATGGGATTCATTTTGTTTGTCCAAACAGACGCCTACACTAAGAAATTACAATGTAATAAGTCACAAAGCTGTGTTCTGATGTATCATTTTCCACAAAACAACCATTTTGACTTGGCTTACTGCATTGTGGATTTTACTGCCCAGTTAACCACAGTCCAGTGATCTCCACTGAGGATGGCCCAGCCTGTTCTCCACTACAGAATCCATTTACTTTAGATTGAGGCAGGGTTGGGCCAAGTCTCTGACATGCGAACATGCCGACCAGCTGCTCCTTGCAGGTCAACGATACTCAGTTGCCAACAGTAAAAGCTTAAAAACACACAGAGAGAAAAGTGCCCTTCAACCTGACATACCTGGGCCAAAGTGTTTCATCTTATTAAAAGCCATTTGGAAGAAATGACAAGTACCCGCCTGCTGTGTCTGTCAATTTGTTCTTCCTTGACTGACCTCTTTTGTGTGTGCAAATTAAATTCCTAAATTAAACTTGGTGACGTGCCTCCAGCAGAGTTCTCCTTGCTCAGGAAAACAAGAAAAAGCAGGTACCTTTTTTTCGGGCTGAATTCAGAACACCCTGCCATCTCCACATCTGTGTTGCTGCCTTGAGCTGAGCTCCCCATGAGTTTGTCCATTCCTGGAGGAAGCAAGGGTTCAATTACTCTCAGGACTGAAGAAATTGCTCTTTGGGATTCAGTGAAAAAACAGATCATCTGTTGATTGTGTTACGACCCGGCTCGAAATGACCGTAACAAGAGCGGGGTGTCCCGCGACTTCCCATGCCCAAACATACACAGCCACAGCATCGGACTTTTAACAATAATTTATTCACAGCAATGGCACTCAGTACACGGTAGTGGAAGTGTATGATTTCAGGGTGAGCTAAGGCCAACACAACAAACAAAACCCAACCTAGGCTTCGGTTCCCCTTTGACCTGTTCAAGGAAAAGAAAACAAAGAAATGACACAGTCTGACCTCCCTGGTCTAAGAACACAGGAGAAAAGAAGGTTTCCCAAAATAATCGGCAGCTCACCCCTACTTGCTCCGCACTTCACACACATGCCCGACTTTAACTAAGTAGCTATGGCTGCGGCTGCTCCGTCTGGACCTGAGGCAAGTGCACTGGAAGTTTTCCACAACCCCCACACCGCAGCTCTTCAGTCGTCCTTTTATAGTTACGTCCACAGCAGGAACCAGTTACGTCAGGCCGTTCCTTAGGTCCACCAATCACAGCCGAGCCCCTGCACAGGTGAATTTGCATACACACATTAAGAAACAAACCAACAACACACGCACGTAACAATTGGCTGATTTTAAATGAATTCGGATATGTCCACAGTTGTTAGCAAGTGACAAAAAGATCACTGCTTTAATAAAAGGACATTACCTTTTGTTTTTATTTTAATTCCACGATCACAATATTTAAAAGTAAGCGGTTTTGAGAACTGCAACGGGATCAAAGAAGGAGAGGACTAGTGGTATACAATGTGTTAAGACTTAAATGGCATCTAACCTTGAGAGCTGCGGAAAGAATAAAAACTGCACCACGCAAAGCATTCCCCAGAGACTCTTTTACCTAGCTCTGCTGTGGAGCTCCAGCATTCTTTCGGATGCAGGCCCAGCATATTGACTAGCCCACCGTGCCTATGAGACCCACTGGATTAGTTGGCCCTTTGAGCTCTGCCTCCCTCCGTGAACCCTGCACTCAGCACAGACTGTAATGAGGGCTTTAGGTTAGACCTCTGCTGAGATAAACACTCCAAAAATTGTGCTTGTTGTGTTCAATGATTTTTATCAGCTAACACACCTACTGTGGGCTAGTTACAGTGAAAATTTTTACCATGCATGTTTGTACTTTGTGATTCAGCCACAAACCCTTTTGCTTGTCCCAAGGCAAGGATAGAGCCGAACAGGATGAAAAAAGGGTGTTACAGGCAAAGCAAAGAAATACTGAGGGGAAAAAAGAGAGAGAAAGGGAGAGATGAAGGGCGGATGGAGATAATGGTTTCTCCTGCTGCACAGAATTGCGATAGACTGGGTGGAACAGCTTAGATCAATTGTTGCAATTGTGCTCGTTCGTGGGCGTGTTTAGGATTGTTTTGGCCTATCTCTGTGCTGTGAATAAAACCAGTAGACTGTAGTTAATGGTGTGAAAAATGGCATCCATCGAAGTGCACAAGCAGCCTCCAAGAATAGCTACATCATTTCATTGTGTCAAAGCATACTGTATGCAGAGGGACAGCTTTCTCTCCATTAGGCCATCAGATTGCATTTTACTAAGGTGTGGATATGTGATTTTATAACTGTTGAGATACACATAATGCAAAATAAACCGATTACTATTATGATCAGATTTTGAAGAGGCGCTATATTTTTCTCTATTTCCATTGCCTGTAAAAACGCTCAGGGCAGCATAGACCAACCCACTCACCAGCGGTGCAGCTTAATCCAGCTACAATCTTTGGAACTGTGTTATACTGAGGGATCATCAGGAGGCTTTTTTTGTCATTCCTTTTATTTTTAGCCATAGTCTGTGATGCATCGTAGATCAACCCAGTTTCGAATGAGATTGTTCAGTTTTCACTAGCAGAAATAGCTCAAGTTAGATGGCACACTACTAAGCAACTGGACCATTTCTAAAGCTTTTTAAGGGCTCAAGTCTTTACACATCCGCCCTGACACATAACACCAAACAGGTTCTCTCAGATAACACACAACAGGTGTTTTAGTGCTATTGATATTCAGCATTTCTGATATTTCCACCATAGGAAAATTATTGTGCATCTGGTATTTTGTTATGCATGTTAGAAAATCCTGCCAGAAACTGTGTGACAAGTTACAACAGTATGACTCACTTCTAATTCTGGCTTGGCATGTGTAATGTTGCACACTGTCTTAGTATAATTAAAAATGTGTTGTTTACAATATAGAGCCAGGATGCAGCTGTGACAATGCAATTGGGTGTTTTATTTTTAATCAGTATCAGCTATTAGTTTGTAAAGCTATCTAACTTGATTTTATCATGTGTACAAATATCAGAGGGACAGCTCAGGTTGAGCAATTTGGAAATCCAGTTCTGGAGACAAGACTGAGGTGGTTTGGTCATGTACAGAAGAGGGAGAGACGCCAGGGAGAAGGAAAAGAGGAAGACCACAGAAAAGAGTGATGGATTTAGAGAGAGAGGTACGTGCAGAGGGTTGGTATGAAAGAGGAGGATGCTAGGGTTACATGGCTGCTGTGGCAACAAGGTAAGTCAAGAAGAAGATCCCTACTTGACTTACTAATTAGTCCAAAAGTAGCATTTTGTACAGTGGAAAGTTTACTGAGCAAAGTTTTTAATTGTAAAGTGCTCGAGCAACAGCCCACTTAACTGTATCACTCAGAATGAATCATAATAAAAAGGATTCTAAAATTTGGCAGTAATTTGTCACAATTAAACAAATAAGGTCTTGCACAAAAAATAATTATATAAAGAAACATTTATCATATTCAGGGACAAGTCAGTGTTGTCTTTACTTCTTTCGCTCTTTTATATAGTTGATGAATTTACACTTTGTGAGTTTAAGAAGGATGAAAGTTCTCTGGTAAAGCCAGGTTTTATTCTCCATTATCCCATAAACACCTTTATGTGATAACTTGTACAGTTTTTAGTATCACAAAACACAAATGGTCAATTATTCTGTAAGAAAGTTATTGAGTTATACATTAATTTTGAATCTGGCCATTTTATTACCATTCAAACATAAGTTTCTGACAATATGTACTCAAGTGTATTTTTTTCCACTATCTTTTTGTTTTTTAGATTGCATATTTTTAATTTCATTACTCTTACACAAAATAACTTTGGATATGTGATGAATATAGGTACAGAACCTGTAGAGAAATTTCTGGGAATAAATGACGGCAGAAAAATTACTGCTTCAGTACTATGACAACAGAGTGTATAAAAGAGGCATGTCTCCTATCGAAGGCTCAATTTGGCTCTTGAAAAGCATTTTGCCAAGGCAACATGAGAACACTATGGGAGTAAAAAGTCACTGAAGACACCATGTGCTTTTCCTCAACAAAACTATCAGACCCATTTCTAGCAACTGAGTATTTAGAATAGAAATAATTCCTCACTAAACTATACAATTTAAAAATGCTACGTTACTGTGCAATACAGGCCTCATGTTCTTTTGAACATACACAAAGATCTGTTTCTTTTACTGGTACAAATCACAGCAGATGTGTACTATATACAGTCAAACAGATTACAAATACTATAAAAAAACTAGTTTAAATTCTTAATTCAGTGTCTGCTCAACAGGGAAATTAAATTACATCTTGAAAAATGTTCTCAGAGAAACACCCTTATCCTTTTTAATGTTTAAACACCTCAGCTACTTTATTTCCCCCAACGGCTAACTAGAAATGCAAATGTTCTTGAGGGATAAGCTTATGCCTAGTGTCATCCTGTTTGGTTCTTTCATGAAGTTCCTACCTAAAATGGTTGGTTTTAGTCGATGTTTGTCTCACTTTGGAAATGCTTTGTTTAAATTTGAAGTAGAAGAGCTTGTTAGGGGCTTTTCACAGTCTGCGAGTAGGTTTTTCTTTAGATCGGGATTTTAGTGGCCAGTTAAGTTTGTCTGGTAAGGTTGAAATTTAATTTAAGACTCGTTTTAAAAAATTTTTTTATATTGTTTCTACTGTTTTGGAAATGCAGCATAAAACTGACACAACTGTGTGTGGTGGCAAATATGATTAGCTGAATTTGCATTCAGTTCTGTGATTGCAAGATCACAGGCTCTGGGAATAATAGGAAATGCAAAGGTAACACACCTTGCAATGTGTGCATCGGAACTCTACAAATACCATAACATTAAATTCTCTTACTGGGATTATTTTGAATCCCCTAATTAATGCCAACTAGCCCAGGATCCATTTAACATTTAAATGTCATTAATTACTTCACGTTGTAAAGAGTTGATCTGTCTGAATATTTAAGCAGGTGGCCTACAATGTCTGATGCTATGCTAATCTCCATTGTGGACCTATGCAGAACCTTCTTATCAAATAAATCTTAATTTTTTGTTTTCATTTAGTATGCAAGTCAAGTTTTGTATTTCACAATGAGAAAGAATGCAGATGTCTACTGACCTTAAGTGATGTGCAGTTTTTGGGATGATATCATTACCTTCCAGCTACACAGTGCCTCAAGTACTACAGAGCCAACCATATTAATCATCACAAAAACAGTGAATCCTGCAAAGTTGCCTCATAGACATCTTTACTAAATCTATGAATCACAAAATCTAAGCATTCATATAGAAAACAAGCCAAGCAAAACAAAATGACACACAGATCTTCATCAAGGCGTAGCACCTGTCCACTCAGGGAGCCTTTTTGCATGCTGAGAGCCGAATGAATTAACAAGTACTTAAGAGAGTCTGTGTGTATGACTCTACATTCCTACATTAATGCGTTTTTTTTTTCTCTTTGTACTTCTTTGTGTACTACATCTTTAACGGTTTTGGCGAGGTGGCTAGTTGTTGGCTTGCATACCGGGTAGCTGGTATTAGGTTTTGTTGCGGATGGTATCCAAAGGGAAGCCATCTATCCAACATAGATTGAGGCTTGTGCCAGTAAGTGTTGGTGGAGCAGGTGCTGAGGCTGCAGGTGAATAAGTTGGCCATGAGAATGAGTTAGACTTCCAGAATAAATTCAGCTCTTCTGTGATAGAAGAAACACTTTGTTCTCTGAAAAGCAAGATGTAATGGCAGGTCATTACATCTCGGCTGTCTCATAATGTTGGTAATGTTAACACATACTACAGTCATTCTAAAGAACAGCACCTTCAAATCTCTTTAAATTCAATGCCTTCAAAAGCAGCTCTGTGTTTTTTGGAGCCTTCCTCTGACTCCGTTTCTCTCATTGCTTTGCACTGGCAGCTCACACTGACAGAAGCACGGCATGGATGGCTGCCACCACTGTCATTGTCAATAGCATGACAACACACTATCTAATGCAGGGCAGGCAAAAATGAAACACGCACAGCAGAGAGGACAGGCTAATTATTCAGACACACAGCTAAGAGCAGAAGGGGACATAACTTGTCAACAAACTGTTTGGGTGATTAATTTTTTTTGTCATTTGCGCAGTCACCTGTGTAGTTGGCGGTTTATGGTGATAAGATGACGAAGAATACGGACTTTTATGCAATGCAGCAAGGTGTAAGAGGGTAAAAATATAATGAGTCTTTAGTCTGCTGTTATTTTTAAGGATATTGTCTGGCGAGGGGACTGCAGGTTTGTGTGGGCTGTGAGGACCATAAGTTACAAGGTTCTGATTAGAGAGATAAACACTGGAAAAATACTCATTATGATTATGCAAAAATAGATTAAAAAATAACAATTATGTGTCTGCTCTATTTTCATAATTGTGCTATGCCAATGATATATTTTCATACATTTTTCATGTGAAAAAAAAACTATATATATTAATTCCTAGAAAGAGGTTAAAGTAACAGGAAGATTAAAAGAAATATCATTTTTCCTTGGTTTATATCCAGAACACAATTTTAATAAAATCGTGCAAATACTGAACCTCAGCCTTTTTTACATGGCATCAAGCAAACTCACATTTGTAATTATCCACAGACCCAATGTCTGCATTATGTCAAATGTTTGACTATAAATAAAACCGTACACACTAAAGGACAACAAAACCCCTTTTTGAGAAAGTTGGGCACAGTAATCATTTGTTGTAAGCATTTTTATTCTTTTATTTCGTGGACTCTTTTTTTGATACACTAATGCTCATTAATGCATTTTTATAGAAAATATCTTCTGTCTCTTGCCCTGAGCAGGATTCAAATGATCCGGCGCTTCATTTCAGTGTGAAATAAGTGACAGCTGTGTTGTAGTGTCACATAAAGAAACTGTTTATGGCCACTTGTCTCTCCAGTGATCACAATTTTTTTCAAATCTCTGGGAAGCCCTTTCTGTTGTAAAATTACTCTATTATATACTAAAAGGGGTTAAAATGCTAAATGCCCAAAATTAATCTCTTTCAGCCTCGTTAGCTAGATTTGTAATTATCAATTGCATGACCATCCAGCTATCTAAATTATTACTTAAACCATTAATGCATTTTAACATCTCTGAAATAAGGATTTGGAGAATATTAGGCATATAATCACTCAATGAGGTATCTTAATTTAAATAACTTACAAAGAAAGGAATAAATGCTAACGTTAATGAGAAGATGCTGATTAGTAGTACATAGAATGTCCCCAAACTAAATGTTACTAAATGTTTTACATGACCAAATGAATTCAATAAGATCATCTTGTGCTCTTGGGTACTCAGGTAATTTAAAAATATTTTTCCCAAATATTATATATTAAACTGAAAAAATTGTTGCTAAGTGCATGGGCTGATGTAACCCATGCACTTATGCATGCTCCAATAGAAAAAACAGTGAACCCTTAATAACAACAGCTGCATTTTAAGGTCTTCTGGATGACTAAGTGTACTGATTTTAAGATAAAAAAATAAACAGAAAAGCCACTTTAAGATTTTATTGATGTGATGTTCATCTTGATACCTGTCATTAAAGCTTGACTGACTGACTGATTAGCAGGATTGTACTGACCTCGTGTAATTAGTACTTTCATTTATTCTTTCAGCTTACACTGAAAATACATCGCACAATATAATCAAACCCTCCACCTTGCTACGGTAGTCCATGGTTAACTGTGGTCATTTCATTAGAGAATTCATTATGCATGACACATTCATATTCATAAACACCAACTCAGGTGTAAAGCCATACATAACACATACAATACATTCACTTTGACACAGTAAAATCTATATTTGCATGCTGTGTGTGGTAAGGAATGTAAAAAAAGAAGAGCCAAGTGACAGAGACAAGTAGACCCTCTCTCCTGCCCTCAGTTCAACTATGAGTCACAGTTTTGAGGCTTCTAGTGAGACATACAAATACAGATGGAAATCAGATGGTTGGTAGAGATACTAAGAATGACCTTTTGGCTGGAAGAAGATATGGACGGGTTTTGTTAAGTGTTAAGTTACTAAACCACACTTGTTGCTATGGTGACATATGACAATGAAGAAATGTTATATCCTATATTTAATCCATTCTGCTGTCTTTCTTGAAAATAAAAATGGTAGATTTATAGTTTAGTCATTAAAACAGTATGATTATCAATGTGTGGACCAGTGTAAAAAAAATCCTTACAATCCATGTGATCAAGGACTAAGGGTCAATCATGACTGGAATGACTGTCATACATTTTTTTGTACTACCACATAAATCGTAAAGCTCATTCTGCAGCTTGAGGTTTATTACCAATTCTGTGTGCATCTGTGAATTCCCAAAAGGCAAACTACGTGACTAATTGTCCTAATGTTTAGAGGCCGTCCTTGTTTGGCTTTAGAGCCATTGATATGGATTGTAAGGAGGTGGTGAGGAATGATGAAGCAGAGTTGAGCTGCACTGATGACCTCAGGAGCGGCTGCTAAGGTCATAGCTGAAATTATAACTTCTAGAATCAGCTGTTCATTTTTGCAAAGAGGGCAGCTTGATGGAGTGGTTTGCCCAAAGTCAGGACTTTCAGAGTCAGGTGAGGGTGAAGACACAGGTCACCCGTTGGTGGTTTTGATTGGGGAGGCATCTGTCAGCACAAAACAAAGAAGACGAGGATACAGAACAGCACAGCATCCGACGTCCAAAACAGACTGTATAGGGGTCTGTCTGTGGAGAGAAAATATTTACAGACTAAAAATCAAGAGATGAAGTAGAGAAGGCGGCAGTGTGAAATCGAAGAGGAGAGAGGTGGAGCCACAGACAGACGGGGGAAAAAGAAAAGAGAGACAGACACAGCGAAGGCTTATCTCTTGGCCTGCAGACAACAGTTCTTTTTCAGAGCCGCAGCTCTGAAAAAGGGTGGGGGTGTCTCTTTGGGGTGCATGAGCCAGAGGGTCAGCAGTTCATCCCATAATTCTATGATTGCAAGTCAGTTGCAGATGCTCAAAAAATAATAAGAATAAAAATAAACAGCTATCCATTTAACACGTCATTCCAGCTTCTGACAACTAGAGAGGCTGTTAATCAAAGCATATTTGCCAGGGTTCACAAAGGAGAAAGAAAAAATCCTCTTTACCCATCTGTGCACTTGCTTGTTTGTTTGTTATTAGACGTTACTTATATTTTAACTGATACTGGAATTCACAAGTCCTTTGCCCCCAAGAAGCATCGGATCCATCTGTCTTGCGTCACTAATGCTTTGCACAGTCATTTGTAACAACCATAAATAGCAGTGGTCTACATTTAGTCAATGACATCTGCTATGACCTAAATGGAGGAAATATTAAATGGGCTGCCAGTGGCTAAATTTATGATAGCGCACACACACTTTAAAGGGATCTGTGTTTTCTGTACGTTTAAATTACAAAGGACAATGCAAACACTAAAAAAAAGCATTTGAAGTCACAATGACTTTTACTGGAGATCCTTTTTTCCTTTTAATATGTGATATCTATAAAATAGTAGTGCATATAGTACATACAGCACTTAACATACAAATTTGTTCTGATGTATGTGCCCTCTCATTCTGTTTAAGATAAAGCCCCAACTTTGCTGAGCTGTCACTATGATGCTCTAAAATGTATTAAAGAAAGATAACTTGGTGCTAATTCTTAACTCTTTAATAACTTGTTACAAAGTGTTTTTTACTTTATTGTCAGGTGAAGTTCGGGGAAAGGCATCTAACCATCAGGCCTCATATGTAAATAAAAGAGTAAGAGACATGTTAAAGATTGTCATCTTAAACCTTTTTCTTAATGCTCTGCTTTGAAACAAGCTGGAGACAGGATGACCTTTGAACATAACATAGCTGTGAATGTAAATCTCACACAACGCGCTTTAACTCCACTAATTGATGCCTGGAGCAAAAAGATTTGTTTTTTTTAATTGCTACTTTGACGTAACCACATGAAGGCTTTGTGGCACTCCTGTACAAGTACACCTCTGAGAAACGTGCACTCTGTCAACATCCCTATCCTCCTTTGACCAGATGCAGCCCATCCAGACACCTGGAGGAGGGCGACACCATTACTTCTCCTCAGCCTAATTGCAGGGACATAGCATTGGCAGTTGGGCAAGGATTCTGAAGCCAACTTCTGCAGGAGAAGTAGCAGGGGCTTGATGGGCTGAAATTCATTCTGACAGTCACTGCCTGATTGACAGATTGCTAAAGGTTGACTGCGGCCTCTATGCGCCACAGGTAGATGGGCCTTTGCCCCACCACCATGGGGCTCCAGGGAGATTGGCTTTGGGATTGGGAAGCAGGGAACAGCTCAGGAAACATTTAGTGTTGGATTTGAATCTGGCTATAACTGTTGGTGGTCAGGCAATTAGATATACACAGTGCAAAACACAGCCTCATGCTGTTCTCAGCCCACTCCTGCCTGCCTGCCTAAGCCTATACATATGTATGAGTTTGTGCTCACAAAGTGGAAAGGAGTACCAAACCAGCCATAAACTATGGCTTTTCTCATTTCTGAGGCTGTCTTAATAGATAAGATAATCATGGTGGATGGATGATAGATAATGTAGAGGTGGTTACTATTACTGACACGGGTTAATAGTTTTTAATACATGTTTTTTGGCTTAATACTATTCATCGTACATTTCTTTCATACATATCATCTGACCTGTCATGCTGTTTGCTGCAAAAATTGCAATCTGAGTAATTACTTAAAATTGATTGCATCAGATTTTATGCACTTGGACACAAAAAAAAGGGATAAAGATCAATAAATGCTACTTTCACTTCACAAATGTACATCTTTTTCTTTTTTTAAAAATCAGTGAGCCTAGTAGAGGCGGAGGATACACTATTGATCTCTAACTCTCGGACACGAGTGGATATCCTTGAGGAATAAACTTTGTTTCACAGCTAAACTAAGCTACATAGCCTATCAAAACACATCATCTGTATGTGGGGCTTCAAAATGCGTTCTACCACATCCCTGAACAAAATTACAATTAAATAAATAATGGCATTGTGAACAGTTTATTTAAATAAGATATACAGAGGTTGCAAATTATTTGATTTTTTTTTACTAACCTCTGATCCAAAAAGATCAATGTACTGGATTTTATTTTGCACTCTCAATATGCATGTAACTCATCTTTGATAGACAAAGGGAAAAGCAGCAGATAATTTCAGTTTGATAATCTTAAAAAAGAAAAAGAGGAAAGACAAAAACAAACAAATGGAGGCTGCCTCGGGTATCATCTCATTGAGGGGCATCGAACCACTAAAAGCGAAAATAAGCTTCAAGGAAGGATGGAAAAAGGAGCTTTGGCACTGCTAACAACATTGCCACACAGCCCACCCACCCACTTCTTACCCTCCTTTCACACCACATTGTCAAAATAACTGTCAGAAGTGTTTCATTGCTCAGAACTGCTGGAGAAAATGTTGGCCTTTGCGGGTGGTGGTGTGTGCTCACAATATTGAGGGCAATAAAGAAAGAAATAATCTGACATAGCAGTTCAATTTAGCAACATCATTAATTTGATGAAAGGTGCACCACACTGCATCTAAGCAACTTCTTATAGTGAGACTTCGTTTTAAAGCAGAAGAGAATTTTTCTCATGACAAACCTGCTATAAACTTTTGCGGCAGCCAGTGGCTGTATTTTCCATCTATTTTATACTTTATTGGATTTCCTGCCTTCATCTGCTATTGCTGTATTTAGTGTTGATGATTTCCATTGTGAGAGGAAAAATAGGCCATCGAATTCTCTTAATTCACCACATACACTCTGGCCCCTGTCATTTAATTGATAGATGGAAGCTCTTTCTTTTTTCACTTTCTCCCACTCCCCACATAGCTCTCCATTTATCGCCACTTTCATTACTCGGAGCAGAACGGTAAGTTTCTGAGATCAGTGCTGGATATCTGGAGGCTAATGAGTTGGGTGGACTGCAGTGATTGCATGAGGATATGCCTTTGCTATCTGGCAGTAGTGACATGTTCAGGGTGACAATAGAAAGATGAGTGACTAAAAGCTATGGCTGCTCTGACATTACATAGAATACTCTGATTTCTTTTTTCTTGCATTTATTCCATTTGTCCTATTTGCGTACTGTTAGGATTGTATCAATAGATACTTCTCACTGACATTCTTATTGGTACTAGTCTAGACATCTCACACTAAGCTTAAACTATTTGGGGTGGGCACACACACTCTTGATTCAATAAGCCTAACAAGCCATTGCGTTTGTGTAAAACAGAGTAGCATTTTGGACCAGGTAACTATTTAAGCGCTATTGGGCAGGTGTTGTGAAAAAAAGATTTTTACTGGCCTTTTACTCTCAAAGATTTTTGTAAAAGGAGTAGTTGTTAAGACGTGAAGAATATCATTGTTGACTTTTTCTGAATTCATTTTTCTGAATGATTCATCATCTCTTCTATGCCTGTGATGTGTCAGAGAGAGGAAAATGATACCTGCAGAAAATGTCATCAATTAGAACCTTTCCGCTGGAAAAACAAATGTCTTCTTGAATATGTAACATTCTAACCCTAACAGATACCCGTTACTGTTGTCTAGGTGTTTATCAGCAATTTAGTGCAGACAAGTCTGGTACTGGAACCAATTTAAAATTGGTTATATACAATACCTATCACTAAGTGCTGACTTATTAATGGTTGCAGTTGTAAACACAAGTTTACCAATCACAATCGTCTGCATACTGGAGGTCTTGAGATACATTTTCAAGTTTACTTACTAATCAGTGTATCTCAATAATGACATGCAGCTTGAGAGAGTACGTATTTATTAATGAGCCATCTCTGAGCAAAATCCCAGCAATACAACAGTAGGATATGCTGGTGTAAGTGTGGGCCTGAAGCACCCTGCCAACAGCACTGAGGCATGTCATTAGAAGCACCCAATCCAGTCCAGATACAGGACTGTTGCTCAAGTACCGGAATTATGACCACAGGCAAAAAACACAAACACTGGTCCTCCAGCAGGTGTGGGAACAATGCAGGTCTGGTCAGCTCTGTTCTCTTAAAGATGGTGAGGCCAGTTCCTTATATTTTTCTGGTTAAATTTAGACCATTGTCCTCTGCTGCAGACAGAATACTAATAAGGCCAGTGCAAAGCCAAAGAGAGCTGCAAGAGACTCCGCTCCTGTATTCCTCCCTCTTTTTTACTGCATTAAAGCGTTCAGGCTTTCAGAACATCGTACAACTAAAGTAACCCGAACCATAAGTTTAACTGTAGCCCTGAGATATATTGACTCCTTCTCACACAATTATGAGCAGCTTTTGAAACACCTTAGGCATTTTAGCGACACATTAAAGTCACTTAATGGGATGCCGATTTTCACCACTGGACTATCCAAATAAAGTGTAGCCCATTAAATGAATATTTCATACGCATTTTGATGGGATCTATCAGACACTCTGCAAACATTACCTATTATTTATTGCTCCACTAGCATACTATGATTTCCTTTCATTTTGCATTAGATGCAGTGAACATTTCTGAAGCCCAGCCATTTGTTTGACTATGTAAATAATTGAGCAGATACAGTATAGTCACATACATCATTGAAGAGTTGCAGATGGAAAAAAATCAGCATTTTGTTTTTCCCGATCAATCGTATTTCTGAATGCAGATTTTTTTTGTAATCTAACATTTACAGACACTGCTGGTGTAGACAAACTTTTTACATAATAAAACTGGTGTGTTGTGATTAATGGTAACCCTTTGTGCATATTAAAAGACTTGTCAATCAAACATAGCATGTTTTAATCTTTGATTTTTAATAACATAAAATAACACATGGATAATTCATTCTACTCTAAGTGCTTGGATGGGAACCCTCGCTAGTTATTCGTGCAGCCTGAAGCCCATAGGACTTTTACTGTTCATTTCTGACCAAGGCCTCAGTTCAACACCAATACCAAGGCCTCAGTTCAACACCAATAACAAGAATACTCCAACAACTACAGGAAAAGCTAGAGTAACATTAGTGCCTGACCGAACACACCAACCCCCCATCTTGTTCTCTCTTCCTTCTTTTTTTTTTTTTTTTTGCTCTGGTAATGAGAGCAGATGCCAAATGAAACCACTAAGCTAAGCAGAGCAGTGCTGAAATAAGAAATAGCTGTAACCAGGACACACTGGGTGAATATTTAGAGCAATGTACATATTTTAGCATGCCCTTTCATGTGATTCCAGGTTAAAGCTGATCATGACTGTGCCTTCACTGATTTAACTCCAGGTTTGAGGGCAAGTGCAAGTATAAGTACAGTAGGACAGTGCCAAGTAAGCACTGTTGACACTATGTGTTATTCTTTTCAAAGATGGGACGTGGGTTATGAAAGGGCATGGTTTCTGCCTTCTGCAGTCTCTCTCATGCTCTGCTTTTCTTATTATCATGCTCTTTCAGTCCTTGAACTCCCCTGAGTCAACAGAGACACTCCATCTGGGGTCTGAAGTCAGGGAGCTGGTACAGTAGGATAGTGCCTACGTGTCAGCATGCTTGCTTCGGTCTCGGCTAGTGAAAGAAGGGTAAGGAAGGGTAGAATAAGGGCGAGACAAGAGAGCTGCAGACAGTGAAGGAGGGAAAATTCAGGGTGCTTCATCATCTTCAGCGACAACTGCACACAGAGGGAAGCAAAGTACATGTCCACTTACAATCTGCAACCTTATCCAGCAGCAGGCTGCCAGCTAGCGGTCACCTCGCAGATGTCTGGCCAAACCCATCTATTAACCCAGAACAGCTGGCCACTTCCCAGCTTGCAAGACTGTGCCTTTAATTGTGCTTGTGGTCTAAGGAGAGAAGAGTGGGTGGTCTGCAACGATTATATTCTTATTCCAATAATATATTGCCCAAGAGACTCAGTCTGACAATCATCCACAGACCACACGTGGAATACCTCTCATTCCAAAAAAACAAATAAAATATGAGACGAAAGTGTGTACTGTGAAATTTGATGTGTGCTTTACTGTTAACAACCTTAACTGCCTAACCTCCCACCCCATCCCTAATACCGCCGTCTCAACTGCTGAATCCTGCCGATGCTGCAAAATGAGCAGGCATCTACATAATACAACAAAACTAATTTCCTCATCTCCTGCTGTTCTTGAGTCCTGGGAAGATGAAAATATTCATTGCTGTTGTCCTGAACACAGCATAATCATCTAGGATTTACGCTTCTAGCTTGTATCAAATTAATTGTGCATGGAGTGAGGAGGGTCGAGAGAATATCTCATTGAAATGGATTTCACCACGTCATCACACAAATGTATAAAGTAGAACTATAGTCTTTGTTTTCTTGTCTTTGATCACAGCAGAGTGCACATGGTCGCTGCCTTTACTAAAACACGGAAAAGCAGAGCAAAGATATGATGCGGCATTGTATATGAGCTCGTTTCCAGGCTTGTCACCACAGAATAAATAGGGGTGGTATGTACAGTATTTACATTGAAACAGCTAAAAAGGCAACACATGACGAGACCACTGCCTTAGGATTATCTAGTGGCTTTGAAGTCTTCTGCTGATGCAGTGGTTACTTTTGCCTGAACACTTAAGCCCCTAGATGAAACTTAGCAGGAATTATTAATGGAGGGCTACTTGCCTTAAATGACAGAAACAGACTAAAAAAATGTGCATGTTGGTTTGATGTTACAAACAAATTTGTATGATTCAGAATCTTTATTCGCAATTGCCAATTGTTTGTTTTTCTGGGATGAAGAAATCAAAGTCTGAAAAAATATAGTTTAAGAAATATTGCTTTTCCTGCCAGTTTGCTAATTTATTTTGGAGCATAGACAGTAGGTATTACTCCTCATAAGGCATTTCTACAGTGACTGCACTTATTTATGGCCAACTTCATGTCTGCACCTTAGTTAAAGCCAGTCTCTGCAGGGCTTTTAAAATCCAAATTCCAAAAGAAGTTGGGATGCTGTTAAAATGAAAATAAAAACAGGATGATTTTTAAATGTCATAAACCCATATTTATTTACAATACAAAAAGAAAACGTGAAAGATTTAACAAGAACTTTTTGCATGAAAAAAAAATCTTATTTTGAATTTGATATAAGAAAAGCATTTTAGAGTCATCATCTAAAAAACATTACATCTATAAAAAATCAAAATCCAGAGAAATCTCTGCACATAAAGGCCAAAAAAACAATAAAACAGGCATGATTCTGTCATGGGAATCATTGCATAAGTTCGGGAACACTTGAAACACCAGATATCCCTGTTTGTGAACACAGTTCACCTGCATCCACAAATGCAGGTGAAAGCTCTATCATGAAAAGAACCCATACGCCAGCATCATCCAGAAACACTGCCATCCTCTCTGTGGGAAAGCTCAATTAAATTGAACTGAAGAAAAGTGGAAAACTGCTCTTTGGTCAGATGAGTTAAACTCAGAAATTCTTTTTGGAAAACATGGATAAAGTGGTGAAGGGCCCTCTCACTCAGACAGAACCTCTCATGGTACAGGGGTGCATTAGTGTCTATAAAATTGGCAGCTTTCATATGAGAAAAAGCACCATCAGTGTTGAAAGATGTATACAGGTATTAGAGCAATATATGCTCCCATCCAGGTGGCATCTTTTTCATGGAAGGTTTCCCATATTTCAGTGAAATAATGCTAAATCACACAACCCATGGCTTTTGCATTAGAAGAGTCCAGGTGCTGAATTGAACTCCCTGCAGTCCAGACCTTTTACCAATTTAATCAATTTGGAGCAACAAAAAGAAAATAAAAAAAATACAAAGAAGACTGTTGAGCAGTTAGAATCCTACATCAGAATGGGACAGCATTCCTCCTTGAAAAGTCCAACAACTGTTCTCTTTAGTTCCTAGACAATTACAGACGGTTGTTAAAACAAGGAGGGATGCTACACAGTGGTAAGCATGCCAATGTCCCAAGTTTACTGAGATGTTTTGCTGCCATCAAATTTAAAATGGCCTTATTTTTTTCTTAAACTTGTACATTTTCTTATTGTCAACATTTGATTTGTTTCTATATTCTATCGTAAATAAAATATGGGTTTATAAGATTTGCAAATCATTGCATTCAGTTTTTATTTAAATTTCTGCTCCCAAACTTTTTGCGAACTGTGGCTGTGCAATAGTAAACCTGATACTAAACAGTGACTTAACACAGATTATAAGGAAAATATCTTACTACTATAAAATGATAGCAGCTTTTTGACTAGAATTGCATGGCGCGAACAGTTTGTGCCATCATAATCTGCAGATCTGGTCATTTCTCAGCCATATAAGATAACAAACCTTATGTGCGGTTCCACTTAAGGTGCTTCTTCTATCTAGTATATGAAAAATGTGCAACTGAAAATGTCAATTTTACCACCACTTATTAATTTGCATTGATTATATCTGACAAGTGATGTTCACTGCAGATTTTAGGATTTGCAGCCTAAGGGAGCAGAAGCTTTACATTGGTGTCAACCACTCAAGTCCTCCAAACTGACTAACGAAATTACTGCCCTTCAGAACAACAACTATTTCCTGATCTGACACCCGTATTAACAAGATGACATTATTTGTCATCGCTGTTGTCAATCTCCATTTGGAAAACAAATACATATTACGATCTGCCAAGATGATAGTTACATTTTGGCTAGGTTTAGTTTGATTTAAAATGAATACTTCATTAAGGTTAGACCTACGTTATCATTTTTATTACAGAGTAATGAGAGAATTGTGGTTTTTACTGATTTTAAAGGGAAAAAAGAGGCACTCTCTTGTATTAAGGTTTAAAACGCTCATGAGAACCGTTAATGCATTATAAACTTTATTTATTAAGAAAATTTTCTACTATATCATGTGCAGATTAGGACATATTATTACGTTAATTTTGGAAAAGAAATGCTCAAACAAAGAAAAGGCAGTGTCAGTGGAGTGGCCCAAAGTGAAGAAGGAACAAGTCATAATGAAGGGATAGATAGTGTGGAAATAAAAGATTGGAAAGAGAAGATTGTGCCACATTCATAAGCCCAGAAAAAGGGAGGGGTTGACAGTAAACCCTGTAAATCCATTTGGTTTTTCAGACATGGATGGAGAACAGAACTGACAATAGCTTGAGGGGCTAGTGCTCCATGGAGTGAATACCAGAGCGGAGGAGAGCAAAAATAAATAAAGAATGTGTCACCTAGTGGGAGGAGGCACCAAGGCAGGATCTGTCAGAACTCTGCTGCTGTCTGCAGATTAGATCTGGGGCTATTTAAAGAGGGAGAGCACGCCAGAGCCCCCAACACCAATGTCCACACTGCACCTACCACCAGTATAACATTACTGGCAGCCATCACCTTTTGAGAAAAAATATGATTCATGAGCGATGACTACAAAGGGCCAAGGGATGGGGACATTTTTTTCTGTCGTGACTGACCTGATCACATTGCGTGTTCTCTGAGTCCGTGCAGATAAATCCAAGGTCACGTAAGAAGGGAATTTGCATGATGATGTCATAGATGCAGTCAGGGCTGCCATATGCATTTTTTGGGTTATATCTGGTCTATTAAAAAAAACATCTCAATAACCCTGAGGTCAGATTGACATGCTGTCATTCAAATAATCACCATTTCCCATCAGGATCAAAGTAACATGAGCCAGTCTGGCAGTCAGTCTGACTTGGCGTGCACTGTACATATATATATATCCGTTGTGCCTTTATGACAGTGTTTTTTTTTATTTTATAGGGGAAAAAAGAGCTAGTGATTGATGCATGTGTTTGTGTGGGTGTATGAGTATCTGCCAGAAGATATGAGTTTAGCTATGAGTATGAGAATGTGTGTGTATATACTGTAGTTTTGTTTTTGTTTTTTTGGGGGGGTGGGGGGTGTTGTGTGTGTGTGTGTGTGTGTGTGTGTGTGTGTGTGTGTTCTGTGAGTGCATGCTGTTTGTGTGTTTTCTGTCCTCCCACAGTAGATTGATTAGATAGAATGCTGCTGGCGAGGCCCTGCTGTGTGTTTGGTCACATCACTCTGACTCTGTGATGTTTCTCTCCTCAAATAAAGCAACATTAGCCCAGTCATGTTTGCCTCCCAAACATGAGCCAAGGATGATGAAGCTATGTGCACTACCAAACTGCAAGGCCTCATTTACCCTGTGATACCTTCTCCCTTTCCTGCTCCCTCTCATTCTTGCACTGCTGTCTCTTCCTCCAGGCTGCAGCAGACTGACTCTGTGCTACAGACTGAGTCATTCTCAGCCAGTCAGTTATCTCTCCATCCAGCCCTCAGATTTCACCACTCCTTTTGTTGTCATCAATCAAAGCTCGGCTGCAAGAAAGAGAGCGAGAAACCCATGAAAGGTGTCAAAACAGTGGCCAACTACGGACTTGCACTTGTAGGTTGGCGCCGCATTTATGCATGAACACAAAATCCATGGATTATTAATGAAGCCCCTTTTCAAATGTTTCCAGGAACCTTGTAGAACGGTGTGTGTGAAAAGCGAGCAGAATGCATCAGAAGGTGCTTTGGCGAACACCGATTGTTGTATCATGCAGAGTTGCAAACAGTAGATTTGGAGGATGGGATTTGCTGGCAAGCAAAGCATATAGGAGAGGGGGTCATGGACAAGTGCAGGTGAAGACAACAAAGCGACAAAATCTCAGTCAGAACGATCCTCAAAAATGTTTTCCACAGATGGCTCAACAAGGCCCTCGTACCATACCTCTACCAACTAATTACATGCTGCGCCTGACTTCGCACTCTCTCTTCCCTTGCCAAAGCCAAGTTTATTGAAAAGATGAATATGCTTTACGTAGAACAATACATCTCCATTCTTCACTCTTTCCAATTTGTGTCAACACAACAGTACAATGGGCCCACTGTTTATGGACTAGAAATTCAACGCATGAAACGGAGATGAAGTGAGAGGAGAAAATAATGGGAAATTGCCTCTCCTGTCGTTCACCTTCACTGTACATTGGTTATTTGTCTGCTGTAATTGCCCCTTTTAATGTCCCACTGCACTGTGTGTTGGTTTTATTAATACCACAGCAAAACCAGGGGCAGTATGAACGACTGACATAGCTACTGTGACATCACAAGTTGCTTTAAGCTTTAAGATGTGGTCACCATCTTGGTTGCAAAAAACTGCATGTGATAAGGTGAGGTGGGTTTGACTGTGAAACAATTGTGGTTGGCCAGTTGATAGCCAATGGACAAGTTGAACAATACCACTGTTAAGTCTCCATTTTCAAACATTATTAAAGATTTACAAAACATATTTATTTTTTTTATTCAATGAGGCTCAAAATGAGTGACTAAGACCAAGAACTCAGCAGGAGAGTTTACAGAGGTCAATACAGACAGCATTTCCCCCCTCAGACTTCAGAAGATATTTGGGTTGGGTAGCCGTGGATTTCTTGCCCCTAAACTGTCTACTATGCCGTATTTGAGCTTGACAGTCCACAAAGGGCACGAGGGCAGACTTCTGGCTTAGTATAAAACAAATAAGTCATGCATATATTAATTTTAAACTTATTCTTTAAATTTTTTATTTATTTAAATATGCAATAAAATACTGTTCTAGTTAAATATTTTCTTTCCTCTCACTTTTGTGAGATGTGTTTACCAGGCTCCTTTTGCCCAAAGGGGTTGTGTGACCGAGGTAACGCTTCTCCAAACACCATCGTGTTTCCCTGCCAACTCGGCAGCATATAATTATCAAGAGACACACACACAGAAAGAGATAGACACATTAAATCACAAATCAAGAGAATTGTTAAGTAGAAAATAGGCTGTGATATTTCTCCAAGGGGGACATATATGTATTCTTGCCTCATTTCAGGCACGTAATCAATATGTTTTTGGGCTTATGGGTAGTATTTCAATGTGTAATTAAAGGAACTGATCCATGCACATTGACTAATTGTTCTCTTGATGAGACGCCTGATAAAATCTATCCAAAACTGAGAGAGAGAGAAAGAAAGAAAGAGAGGATGTTACAGAGGCTTTTACTTAATGGGAAATAATGACAAAACATCTGGATTCTGATGACTAATTCATAGGCTGTATTTTACATTGGAAGTTGTTTAAAGTTCAGTATTGCTCTCAGATGATAAAACCTTGGATTAGGAAAAAAATAAAGGGGAGGATATGTGAAATGTGCAAATAAATACATGATAAAGAGTGCATGGAGGCAGAGAGAACATCTATTAGTCAGGATGAATTTTGCAGTTTTTATTTGCTTAAGTTCAATTACGTTTGACATTTCAGCATTCAATCAAAGTAGTACATTGCTGTGAGTGTCCTTAAAGCATTCAAAACGTAGTCACTAGGGATGGGTACCATGGCACCGGTTCTGACATAAACGGTAGTAACCAGACCGAAAAGCAGCGCACATTTCGGTGCTTTATTTCGGTGCTTTTTTTTCCTGAGCTGTGATACACTTTAGATTCTAGCCAATCATTTTACGTTTCCGAGGATAGTAGGCGGGTCCAGGTACGTACGTTCTTTTAGAGCAGAGCTACAGATTAAAAATGCCCAAGGAGGACCGGTCAAATGTCTGGCTGTACTTCACAGCAAAATATGCAAACTCAGCAGCCTGCAACAAGTGCTTTAAGCTGATACTGTGATACTGCCAAAGGAGGTAACACCTCAAATCCGATGAAACACCTGGCGACGCATAGCGTTTTTTTTAAAAGCCGAGAAATGCGCCGTATTTGATAGCTTGCTGCGAGACCTCACACCGTGCACATCTACTGCGGGTGGGTTGCCTGTTATCGGACCCGGAGCAACATCCCCCAAAAACCCGAAGAGGAGAGTCCTGGCCCCTAGCCCTGCCAGTGTAGCAGAAATGATGACGGATGATGATGGCAGCAGGAGCCGTTCTTCTCTGCGTGAGTAGCGTAATGTTGTTCGTGTGTAATTTACGTTGAGTAGGCTAACCACGTTATTAAATTAATGCATGTAAGGTGAACTAGCAAACATCATCATAGCTACATGCGGCTGTCTTCTTGTTTGATGGCAGATGCTCCCTTCACCCTGGCCAAAAAGGCTAAAATGACCAAAGAAAAAGTGGAAAACAGCTAAACATGAGAGGTTTTTGGATAAAGTTAGTGTTTTTTTCCATTGTTTAAGCACTGCTTCCAGCCAAGAGTGATGCCATATATGCCCCATAGCTGCAGAAAAGGCTAACATTGTTATCTTTTTACAAAAAAACAGCTGAACATGAGAGGTTTTTGGACCAATTTTGTGTTCTCCATTCTTTAAGCACCGGTTTGAGCACCGTTTAAGCACCGGCACCGTTTCAAAAGTACCGGTTTGGCACCGGTATCGGATAAAACCTAAACGATACCCATCCCTAGTAGTCACTGTGGACCATATCAAAATACTGCAAATGTCTAACAAGCTTGCAAGTGCACGTCTGTTTCGCTCTCAGTATTCTTTGCTCGTTTGGGAATGCACGTTCAATAACATAATGCCAATAATCAGAATGCAACCTACAACGCTTACAGAAACACTAATTGCTTTATTGATAATTCTGATACTTCAATGATGGTTGACAGCTGACTTCCAAAATCATCGCAAATTCTGCTAAAGAAAATCCAGAATACACAAACATTATATTATACACGGTACCTTCAGTTTAGGCGTTTCTGTCATTTTCACAGTTTGTCTCACGACTTAGAGCCAAGCTAAATATAGGAGAAGAGTTCAGATAATGACAAAGAAGGTCACTGCTGGACTTGCTATCTCTGCGAAGTCTGGCAAGAAGCCGGCTGCTTGTTCATTTCCATTGTTAGCGACAGCAGACTGTTAAGAAGATGTTATCCACACATTAAGGGGGAGATGTGTTGACATCTGTCACCCTGATGATTGATTGCCTGAAGGAATATCTACAGTTTGCTAGATTTTAGTTGCTGTTTTACAAGATGCATTCTTTGGGTGGGTGGACAGGAGAGTTCCTATAAATAGGAAACCCGGTGGTGGCAAGGGAGTGATGGAGGCAGGTATATGTGGCAGCCAGATGGTGCCTTGTGGGAAATGTCTCCCAGTGATTTTGTTTGCAAATAGGTCTCTGTAAAGTCACCAGCTCTTTTCCTCCAACTTGCCTGCTGTTATAGGCAGAGCTTTAGGAACTGCCATATCTGATAAAGGTGCTGCCAACTCAAAGATGTCCTGCCGCTTGCCAAAGAGAGAGTGAAAGTGACGCACTGTGACAGGTTTTGTCACTCTCTGAGGCGACCGCCCTACAGATTGTCACAGATAGAAATGGCAGAACCCTGGAAGCAATGACAAATTGTTTTGAGAGAAAGAGGTAGGAGAGCAAGTCATGCCAATATCTGTGGCCTACTTCATAACCACGGTGGGGAAGGAGGGGCGCTATCATCGTTCAGTCATAGCATGTGTAAGTGCATGGTCTTAGCTTGTTTGATTTCCAGCATAATGATGCTGCTGTTACACACCTGCAAGAGAAACACTGGGCTCTACCTTTGATGGTAAAAGTATTAAATGGATGTTCACAAGAACAATTCTATTATAAAAAATTATAGTCAAAACTCTCTCTAGGTCATCAAGAGAGCAATCATTGATTTGTTCCACTGGACATTGCGAACACAGTAACAGAAGCCAGGGTGATTTCACAGAGATATTGGCACATTTTCTGGTTCATAAGTGCTAGCACCTCAACAAGTAAAACTCATTTGGGTGTAAGAGCTCAAACAAACATTTTACGAGTACACAAATTTAATCTGCAGTGTCTTTCTTAATAGAGCAGGCACATGTTTTTATATCTTGAAGCCTTTAGTGCTGAGGGTTCTCTGCTTCAATCTGTGATTCAGGGGAAACTAGCACAATTATTAAAAAGACATTTCTTTTGAAAGATCACGTATTTACTGTGGAAATGTATTTGTACTAAATGAGATGTGTCTTTTTTAGATGTGTGTTTTTGGAACTATTTTAAAGTTGAGGATTATGTCAATAACACCTTTAGATAATATATATCACTGTAAATAGGATAGCATAGCGGTTATTGTGGGAAGGTAAGATACCACGCTTATTTTAAACACCTCACTCCTCCAGACAGTGAGTCACAGTTAAAGGGCTGCGGATGAAAATGCTTTGTTGATAAGAGGTCAGAAGAGACTTTTTTCCCCCAGGTAAACAGTGTAGCCCCCAAAAAAGAGTTGATCTACAACAGGAGTTAAAAATGTGGTCATAAGATGATTTGATTTATTATGATAGAGATTAGCAGGTTAGCGTTTGTCATTCTGGCAAAGATTGTCATTGTCCATATTGTATGAGTTTGCTTTCAAACAGCTGCAAAGTTTTCAGGAGCTACAAATTATTCATCCTTGGCTGGCATAGCAGTTGCACCTGAACATGGTCACACTCTTTTAGTAGGACAATGTACTATCTGACTAAGCATGTATCATTTCAAGGAAACTCCAGGTAAGCTTGAAGGAGGATGAATGAAAATGCTTCTCCACAGAAATGTGTTTCTGCCCACTAATGCACACCGCATCATCCTCTGTGGTATGGTTCTGAGTAATAATGCTGCCACAAACACTGGCTAGCCAATCTTCACTAAAGGCCAAAGAAGATGGAGCAGAAGTGAAACAGCAATTGAATATTCCTGAGGTCCATCATTGCTTCCATAAAGGCTCAGAGAGAAGGTTAAAATAAAAATAAATTGCATTAGTTTTTGGGGGTTTTTTCTCCTCTGTGCCTCAGTGTTTTCACAAAGGCCTGTAGATCTAGCTATATTTGTTGGGTAATGATATATGTGTTCACACTATAAAAGAAAATGGGAGCACACTCCCATTAAGATAAGCGCTGCAGGCCAAGGAAACCTAGAAATGCCACTGGCATATTGATTGCATGCCCTGTATTAATAGTAGGGTTAGCTGCTGCTCTCTCAGCCCCCAACAGTTCAGCCATTGTCAGACAACATTTAGCTGCAATGGAAACTAAGCTTATGTTAAAACAAAATGAAACGTAGAACAAGTGAACTGAAAGTCACAGTGAACTGAAACATGCAGCAAGTAGTCTGTTGATTTATCGTACTTTAGCCCAATGTTTGTTCAAGATTTCATATTTTAGATTACTGAGACTGTCATCATGGCAGATTCATTATGTAAAAATATATAGATAGTGTTACTGGTTATTTATTTATGAATGTTTGACATTTATAATCAATCGGACAGAAAAACATTACCATTTTTACTTTATTGACACTGATTATCAGCAATGGGCTTGTTTTAAACTACCATGCAAACATACAATAGAAAATGTTCTGTGGCCATACAAAGAAAAGCTGTTAAAAATCACTTAAATCACACACAAAGATTATTAACAAACACTGACCCTAACAAATCACATTTATCTAGTATGAGGCAACTAATTTCACACCAATAACGTAGCAACAAAGAGGTGGAGCAACATAATCTCCTGTGCTCAGTGCATGTTAGTAGACCTTTCTACTTTATAAGGCGTCCTTTTTATGTTGTTTTGATGTTGCTGCTTGATTTTATTTACTGTTTTAGACAGGATTGAAAAAAGGAAGAGAACATCTATGCACTGTCAGACACCACTGTTTCTCAGCTTCTTTTACTTTCTCAGTACTTAGTGTGTAATATATATTGTAGGGGTACAAATGTTGCTTGTAATGAATTTGGAATAGTTCAGAAAGCATTTCATGATATGAAAATGGTATTTCTGTGCAGTTTTCAGTAGGTTTGTCCAAAGTATTAATACATTCTTCAAAATATATACTACAGGTGTATCACAATGAACTGTCAATGCACATACTGCAGACTAGACTCCACCAAATGCTACTGCTAGTTGCACTCCGTATGACAGGAAGAGCAAACAGTGGATCGAAATCATTACTATATGGTGGTAAAGCAGGGCTGTAAGCAACTGGACTTTTCTCAGAGTTACATCATTACAAGCAGAAAATACTTTTATGAGGTTCCTGAAGAGTTACAAGCTTAAGTTACCTTCATTTTTGTTATGTTAAAGTTTTAAGCAGTTATTTTATACTTTTACTTAAAACTTCCGGGGAAAACACTACCCCATCTACGTTTGTGCTTAAATTTGACTTGTGCTGTATCGCTACTATTGCACTATAATGTTGCTGCTCCCGGCACCTTATTTCAAGAGATTGACACTTAAAATTAGGTAGTATGTTAATGGCCGTAGCTTATTGGAAAAGAAGGATGGAAATGTCCTCAATTTGCATACATTTATAAATGCTGCTGCCTGCAAGTTGTAATCACCTGTACTTGAAATATTGTGATATGATAAAGGCTTTATAGACCACCCATTGTCTTGGCAGAAGATGAGACATTTTGCAATAAAGTTCAGTTGCTGGCATACATGATACACGGGTGATTAACAGCAAGCTGTGTCGGTGGAGTCATTGAGATTTACACATCCACATATCAGATCTTTCAAAAGCTGACCACACATACAGCTGCCTGTTCTACTTCTCCACTAACTGAGCTGATAGATTTGACCACAGATTCTTGTAAGGAAAGAGAAAAAACATGTTGTCTCCTGTTTAAAAAAACCCTTTCTCTTCAAGGTAGTTTTTTAGCAACTTGGTGTGCTGGGTTTGCAATTCCATTTACACTCCTAGAGTTGGGGGAAAAAAAGTAACTCCTGCTTCATTACTGATATGTTGTTAGGCAATATTTTCAGCCACAACCCAGGAAAGACGACTGCATTGTAAGGACTTTTAATTACAGAAAGAGAGCAGGTGATCAATGGCAATGTGTGAATCTGCATGTCAGTGGTAATGTGAGAGGTGCAAATGGTGTTTTATTGTAGAACATATTTTTAAAGGTATGAATATGTCCTCACAGATGGATAGAAAAGCAGGAGTAAAGCAGACAGAAGAATAAAAAAATAAGTTAAAAGTAAAAATAAAACTGCATGAAGATTATGATTTTTTTCCCTGTCAGTCTTTCACCTTCTGCTTGGCTTTTCAATCTGTCCGCCCCTTCATGCATCTGTTTCCTGTTTCTTTTCATAAAATAATTTTGATTTTGAGGTGTTTTACAAGTGATTATTATAATTTACAAATTTAGATGATGCAGACTAACATGCAAATATACATCTTTGTTTGCCTGACTATTTTGGCCAATGCTGATCAAAACCATTTCAAACGATGTAAAGCTTGGACTACCACTGTTGCTGCTTATATATGTCGGTGCTCTCCACTAAAATACAGCACAAATAAATAACTCAAACCCCAAGATGCACCCAACTTCAATTATTTCAACATATTAATTCAGTCAGTAATGAGATGGGTATATATTTAATATTCCATCAACATTAACTGTTTGCTCGACTATGCACATCGTCTGATGCAAATGAGCTTTGACAGCCCAGAAAATGTGTTTATATTCTGCTGTGATATGTTAATGTAGTAACATGTTTACACCAATTTACTGCCATAGTAGGAATTACATGAGAAATTGTTACTGTAACAAATCAGATCAACTGTAAGTACGCTGAATCTAAATTTATTTAAAACATTGAAATTATGATTAGTCATTGGCATAAAATGGGATAAGCATGCAGCTATAGAATGGACTGTGTATTCCCCCCCCCCTCCCCCTCGTCGGGATACACTTATTATCTGCTTATTGGCTGGCATGGAGACAGACTTGCAGTTTGTGGTATTCTACCCTCTGCCCAAGAGATTCCCCCCATTTTCCAGTGCAGGTCAAATACATTTACCCTTCAACCCAACCCACAAAAACACACATAAACTACTATCGCTTTACACCTTCACTGGCCTTTGACAGAAAGACACCATGTTGCTAATAAAAACTCTGAGTCATTAAAATGGGTCAGTGTGGCCTGACTGCACTCACATGATCCATTTTTCCTTGCATGTGACCAGCATGACCTGACGGTACACAGGCCTAATCCACCTGCTATCTCAAGGAAGCAGACAGACTGAGGAGCCCCGTAGCGTGGCCCTACCATCTTTTTCTGGTCATTACCGGCACTAGGCCTCTCAACACGGATAGAAGCAATGAAGGAGAACCTCAATAAATGATCAGTGTGCTCTGCCAGCACCAACACATGCTGCATCTGCTACCTCCCTATTGCTGGAAGACAATCTTCCCATTTTCCTCCCTCACTGATTGTACAACCCATAGCCTCTCGAAGTATGATAGGATAAACCTTCCAAATTTGCCATAGAGTTCGAATATAAGACAGTCCAGTCTAACAGTCTAATGACCTAAATTTGGCTAAGGAAGTGGTTGATTGCCCAGGCCTACAGGGACTTCAGAAGCCCACCTCTTCTAAAGCCCCACAGGGATAAATGAGGCCCATTATGTGCTGAAGTTTGTAATGACGCTTTTGATTAGTGAGTTGTCAGGAGGTACTGGCCGTATGCTCATCACAGCGTTGTTTAGCACTTTAAGGCCTCCATAAAGATGAGTGTTTTTTGAGAAAAGATGAAAAAGCAGCAGGCATGTGCCTAATGAAGTCTCAAGCTTATAGCCCCTCTCATGACAGGATAATTACACCAAATGCTTCCAGCGAACACTTCAAAGGACATTTATCCCTGTGCCAACACTAAGCAATACATCTGAGCAATCAAGATGGCCTGACCCTAATCAGGTCCCCCTAGCTTGTCTGTAATGTCTTCTGCCCAGTGACTCATTGGTCTGCAGAGTGAACTGTATTCAAATCCGACCATGCTCAATATACTTGGCTAGTACAAAGTACTATGGAATTTTGTACAACGGAAATGCATGAGAAGCTAACCGATCTCAAGTAGGTCTTCTTTAATTTTTCTAACATGTCCCACAGAACGGTCCAAGATCAGTGGCACAATGATTCAGTTACACACTGGGTGATAATAGGTTTTCTGGGGTAAGATGTCAATACAGATTTTAGGGTAAAAATTCTGATGTTATAAATAAGCTGAAATTAGGTCTGTCAAGATACTTAATGTAATGTATTATATATCATACCATAAATCAGTGACACCATTGACTCTGCTGTGATTAGAGGGATGTACCAAACTGCACTGATTTGGATCAGATAACTATCTGCTCCAGATTCAGAACCATAAATAAGATACTGTAACAATGTGATGAACTGTTCAAATCACTGTTGTTCTTTAACACACCTAGCAGGAGAGGTGAGGAAACATGGGGGAAGCTAACGGCAAAGCAGCACAACGGAAGTATTTCACACCTGTTATATCAACAGATTTTCTTTGTATGTTTGAAAACATTTTTATTCAACTGTAAATAAAATAAAAACTGGGGGATCTGACAAGACAAAAAAACAAAACTGAGACTAGACAATGCTTTGGATCTTGTCTCTCATCCACTTTTTATGTTACACAAGATTTTTCAAGACCTTGCTTGCGTGTGCATATTATCTGACATGAAGAGTAACGGATATTCATTTGTCATCTGAATCACATTTGCAAACCCTCTGTTAAGCAGCCCCGTCTCCTTTCATGCATATGATTAGGGGGGAATGATGCAGCATCTATTCCTCTGCATTAACCTAAGTTCACACAGTCTGGAAAAATATATTCTGAAGGGCAGCTGAAAAAATGTTAAGCTTTATTAAAGTGATTCATAAATTAGTTTGTAGTTTGCTCCGTTTTGAAACAGAGACACTGTGGTTAGGTTGTTATCAATGGTACTGCATTATTCTGCCCCGATGCACAACCCTAATCACACTCCAAGCAAACAATGTCATGTGTAAAGTTCTGCCCGAAGCTTTTACTCAATGAAGTCTAAACTCTCAAGCCAAGCAACATTCTGTGCAGATATGAAATACTTGCATGTTCTTCACATACAGCAGGGTAATGTTCAGTACATTACAAATTTTAAAATGCTCCCAGAATTCCATTTTATCCAGTAGTGAATAAAGATGTCTGGAAGAGACTGCACAAGTTTACAAGTCACTGGACAATTTTGCTAGTGAATCTGGTAAATATGTCCTTTCAGCGTAAGTCGGGGATGATAAATTAGGTTCTGGGGGATAAGATAAACCATATCACAAAAATATGAGTGGCTTGGATGCCCCCCTCTTCTCGGCTTGAGGAGAATTCAATTGAGGGGAAATAAGGAGAGGATACAGAGTAAGAAGGAGCTGCAAAACTGCTGGAGTTAACTGCATTAAAACAATATTTGTGAAGCCTTTACTTACAAAGACAGCATGCAAGGCCATTTTGATAATTGCTGAGACTTCCTAACTGGCATTAACCGCTTTCAGTACTGAAAGTGCTGCACAGTGGAGGGCTGGAAATCTATTGTGACATGTTGAGAAAGAAATAACACTTAGATTTGTTTGAATAGCGCCTCTGAACATTTGAGATTGTCCCATGAAAAAAAAAGCAAAGCTATGCTAGACGCTGGATGCTGCATAATTAACGAACAAGCACTGCAAACTTCTCTCAGTCTGCTCTGAAAATGACTCCTGGAAGAACGGGTGGCACAGGAACAGATGGAGAGAGGCCACTTGAACACAGCGTAATGAAGTGATCCACAGAAAATTCACTCATACTGCGTGCATTTCAAATGAACCCAGTGAGGGTGTTATGTCTCATTTATTTTGGTAACTCACACCTGATTTATTTTTTACATATGTACAAACTGCATTGCTACTGATAGCATATTTCAGAGCTGTTTTCTACTTTCTGGTAAACACTAAAATATGTAATGCATATGGAAAACCAGATACCCTTTCTACTGGCATCATTAGAAACATGTTAAAGATGCACTTTTATGTAAGACTTGCAAAGAATTGTAATTCCCATCTGTTTACTAGACAGCTAACAAAAATCTTTCCACACAGAAAACCATCAATGCGCATCAAAACAAGCAATTCCAGTTAAACATCTGCTTAAAGACCAACTGAGCGATTAGAACATGTGGTAAATATACCCTCCTCATCAGAAGTAATTTCACACCTAAATTTTCACATTTGCTGATTTTGACCTCTGTCTGAAATTTTCAACAACATATTAAACATCAGATCTGGGAAAAAAAATGTTACAGTACTAGTGTTCTGGTACAATTTTAATTAGCCGTAAGAGAGAAAAGACACTCACTTTGGGAGAAAGAAATCAGGTGCCCAGCTACAATAAAATCAAGAGACCAGGTGGTGCTGAATATTACAGAAAAATCACCACTCCTGAGGGGGGGCTTCATTAATAGTTTTTACACAAATCTGTGCTAGATAATCCTTGCCTGTCTTTTCCGTCACTCTGCCTTTCTGTTACAGACAAGGCTGGAGGGTGCCCTCTTTCAGTCTGACCCTCAATTACCCAGACCATCATTTCAAACAGGTGTTGAGGTACAGTAATAAAACCTTGCCTGATGCTACTGAGGCAGCCTCTCTTTTAAAGCACCTCAGAGAGCTTTGAAATGACTCAACTCTCTGTTGATCAGGTGATATGCTCACAATTGACTTGTGACTGCTGGCTGATAGTGTGCAATGAAAAAAAAAAAATCACAATGCCATTTATTACTCAGTTTGTGTGTGCGATTCTTCCTGGGCAACCGTTAATCTAAAATAAACAAATCATGTTCTGCTTACCATTCACACACAGAAAGTCATAGTTATTGTTATAGTCATGATACTTTTTAATAGCTTCTATAAGACAGCATTTACAGTAAAGCAAGTAAGTGAAGTTGTCAGCAGAGGCATGGAGAGAAAATTATAGACTGAAGTTAAAGTCTAATCCCCAGCACTTTATATCCATGCTTATACTATACATTACTGCTTAACTGTGTTGCAAATGGAGTCTTTTCAGTCACAAGGATATGCCATCACCGCATCATAAACTTTGTAGTATGAATGTGCCGTGAAGTCTGTTGGGGATACACAGCCTGACTCCAGAGGTTTATCACAACTTTAAGCTTCCAGAATTTTTACATTTTTGGAGGAAATAAAAACAAAAGAGAACTCAAAATAAGCACCTTATGAGCTAACCACTATTTACCTTGTAGGCCTATGTTTCAGACAATAAAAACCATACGCACATCGGGGGGGTGTTTATAGCTTGTTTGTGTACATGATCTCTGGAATGCTTTCATTTATTTATTTATTTTTCCAGTATATGATTAATAACCCACGTGCAGTGATGTCCACATGAGATAAAGTTCCGTGTTACACGTTTCATAATTACTTCATAATGCATTCTCATAATGCATCTGTTATTTCCAACACATTGTGCACAGTGTTAATAACTTGTTCCTGATGTGTTCATTCATCCTTTGTGCTAAAATAATCTTCTCATCCAATTCCATCCATAGATCCTTCATCACACACTCTGGAGGAAAAAAAGCAGAGACTAGACTTCTTTGTTGTTGCATTGAGCATGTGCAGCATTGTGACAAAAAAAAAATCAGCAGATCCTTCAGGCTGAAACTGTTATCAAGCTAAATTAGCCCGCTACATACTGCAGGGAGAGGTCATGCTAAACAGTTGAAGCATGCAGGAACGCCTTTTAAAATAGAAAATAAGCAGGTTCAGGGTCACTGCAGAGGTACAACAACACTCAGTATGTATTTGGCAACTAGAATCTCGATTTGTGCATTACCTGTTACCTTTCTCTGAACTTACCCCGGTATGCTGTAAGTGCTCCATCTGTTTAAACGCAAATTAGAAGATTTATAAAAATGACTTGTTGCTCATGGCAATAACTACTAACCAAACAATAATAAATTCGGGTTTAATAGCAGGGTTGAGAAATACATCTGATAGCTATTCTTTTAACACACTGATTAAATTAGGTTTTGCAATCAAGTAAACAAAGCTATTCAGACTCCTCGGGCCCTGAAAACATCTTACATTAACAGCTCCATGAGTAAAAGTCTGCAAATCACACAGCAAACAGGTGGAGTAATTCAAGGATTAGAGGATTCATACAGCCTAGTTCCCTCCGGGCAGCATGCCAGTGGAAAAGCACAGTCCAGGTACTCATGAGGTGCACGACGCCATAACTGGCAGATCTGCAGAGAAGCTCATTGACAGATGAGCCAATGCTGTGCGTGCAGAGGTATACAGCCAGATTCAAAATGCAGGTGCTTTGACTTATCAGCACCAAGAAAAATTCAGGATTCAGATAAAACAGCAGCAAGGAGAATCTAACTATGCTTGAGCCAAATTTAGGATGGAAGATTTATTCAGTTTTATTCTTAAGCTTTTTATTGAGCACACGAGCAGCAAGTTTGAATTTACAGCTTTTAAAGTTGGACAAAGAATGAATTACAATAGCAATTCCACATACAGAGATAAGACTTGGAGTTTTTGATACAAGCATACTCATTTTGTAGTCATAAGAGTCAGAAAGAAGCAAGCACTGCAAATAATTATAGGGGGGCGAAAAGAGATCATATTCAACAAATCTCAGGGTGAAACTACACTTTCTCTGCTGTTCGGCAGCAATTACAGGGCAAATCGAGGTGTACAAATTCTAAAAAAAGTTTTCTGAGTTCAAAACACTGTGCTTAATTGCTGAATAGTTTGGGGAAATGTATCATTTACAAGCTACATGAATGCTGAGTGTTTTCATTTCACAATAGATTGTTGTTGAGAGCAGAACATGCTGATTAAAGGTGCTAAAATGTCAAGTATAGAGGGCTCGGATTTTAGGTGCTGTCAGCAAACCAGCATGATTTCCACTGAAGTGCTTTCTATTCATCAAACACTCAACACTGCTGCTGATGACAAAGGCATTGAGGTTAATTTTGAGGTAACAATAAATGAAATGCTTTTGTGGTACATTTATGTGCAGCAGGTGAACATTTGAGTTTATTTTGTTTGACATGGGCATTACAATAGCACTACAATTAACATCAAAGTGCAGGCATCAAAAGCACTGGATTAGGGGTTCATACTGTAAAGCTATAGGTCTAAGAAGGTTTATCTCATTTTAAAATGAATCAGCTACTGGATTTAGGATACACAGCTTGGTCTGAGAGGATTCTTTGGTGCACGTCTGTTGCCTTTTCTGTCTCAAGTCTCTTTAATGCTACAGGCTCATTCCAAAGGATTGTTTAATTTTGACTTAATATAACATGAAGCAAATTTTTTAACACCTGTCTGAGGAAAACCTTGGTGGAAATAAAGACAATTTCCAAACTATGAACAAACAATTATAGATTTATGGATGAAAGGAGAGTAATGGCAAGCTGTAAAGGCAAACTGAGTAAATGTTGGCTTTTGTTAAACTTCCCAGTGGGGGGCAATTCAGGGGCATGCGAAACATCTAGAGATTTCATATAATTGGAGTCGGTCTATTCATGTACTGTGTCTGCAAAAAGTAAGACCATTATCCCTCTTTGCATTTTTTTCTACAAGTGCAAAAATATTTCTTTTTCAATATGCATTTATGACATAAATATGCAAAAATGGCAAAAGCGCACATGCTATGTGTTCTAATTATGTTAGCATATAAAAGTCCAGCCAAAACAGAGCAGGTGATACGTGCACTTTTTTCTATGTATATAAAGCTTAGTATACATTATTACACATTATTTTTTCAGAAATATAACTTTTAGCTTTTATCCTAATTATTTTGCCTTCATAAGCTTACCTTTGGACACAGAGGCCTTTGGAGGTAAATGATAACAATGAGATATTGGAGGTAAAATGCACTTTATGCTACTTACTATAGGACTAAACATAAAGTAAAGGTCAAGTTGAATTTTTGTAAGCGCTTGGTCGTAAACTAACAAGAAGTAGAATTAGATCTTGATTCCAAAACAGGAGTTAGGAAAGTAAATGCAATTCAATCTAAGAGAGACATAATTGCACCAGATATTGCTTCAACTAATCCATTAGCTTTAGAGAAGTTTATCATTAACTTGAGGTCATGAGGTAAAAGTCACTACAGTTGGCTATTGATTCATTCTCTGGAAATCTTGGCACAACATAAAAAATTTAGTAGCAATTCTTAAATATATGAACCATTGTTCAGAGATTTATGATTGGATCTTTGTGGCTGTTAAGGTTAAAAAATAATAATAATATCTGGATCAAAATAATCTCTCTTCCCATTCTATCTTTTACCTAAAACTGTTTATTCTCTTTCACAGGTGGTGGGTCAAATCGATAAACTAACGTCTGACTTTGACTTTGACCTGGAGCCAGATGACTGGACCGTGGCCACAGCCAGCAGCACGTCCAGCAGTGAGCGGGGCTTGGGAGAGGCCTTCCGATTGGACTTCCTCAATGCAGATGTCCTTTCTGACAGCTGGGAGTTCTGCAGTTATCTGGAGGCTGCTGGTGCAGCCGCTCGCAGATCTTGCGGGCAACCAGGAGATCCACAGCAGGAGATGGGTCGTGGGACCAACCTCACCCAAACACAAAACCCCACCCCACCCCCCACCACTGCGTCTGTCTACTCTCAGATGAATGGCGGGCTGCCCATCCCCAATGGGCCACGCATTATTACTCCAGATTCATCGAGCGAGGAGGCCAGCAGCTCCACGCACAGCCACAAGACTTCCCGTACCTCTGGCACAAGAGAAAGAGTCCGCTTCAGTGACAAAATTCTGTACCATGCATTGTGCTGTGACGATGATGAAGAGGAGGAGCAAGAGGAGTTACAAGAGGATAAGAGTGGCTATGCTACACCAGATAGCCATACTGAGCCCAGCCTCCTGGCCAGCTCAGTTGCCCCCAAACGTTCTTCCTCTGAGCACTCACTCCTCCATAACTGTCTGGACCCTTCTTATGTCTCCTCACCTGTGAAGGGGACGACAGGAGCTCACACACTACCCAGGAAAGGTCTCTTAAACCCCGGCTGCCGCAAAAAACTGTTACGAAATAGCAGCACACAAACTGTCTCTGACAAGAGCACCCAAACTGTACTGCCCTATATTCCAACCAAACAGAAAACAAAGGACCACTGAGAAAGCCCGAAGTTTATCGTAAAATCTCACGAAGGACTGTGCATTATTTAATATTAAATACATAGCTCATAGATTAATACACAAATAAATTAATTACTAAATAAATAAATGATATATGGGAAATCACTTGACTACATAAAGTCATTCTGAGGCTCAGGGAAAACATGATGAATTGAAGTCAAACAGATCAAAAGGGTGAAAAGTTAGAGGCAGATCAAAAGGTTCTAATTTTAAAACACATAGTGAGTGGACTCAACATGTTGGATTATTTCAAATGATTTCAGAGATTTAAAAAAAACAATCATTTTTACCAGAACATTTAAGTGTTCAAAATCACAAGAATAAAAATATGAAAAGTTTATTTTCCACTCCTCACACCACACTATAACTTAAAAATTGCTATAATGTGGATACAGAAGGTTGCTCATTCTGTACTGAATCTGTATAAACACTGTCTTTTTTCATGTTCCAGGATTTTAAATGTTAATGGGATGGTTGCTTCCAGCAGGGATATGTATCTGGATGCACATGTCAAGCCTCTTCTTCTCACTGATGTCAACAAATGATTCTGAGTGAAGAGCCAGAGAACAACACTATTTATCTGCCCTTGATTTTATAAACACCAAATTCGGTGCTCTTCTCGATCTGCTGGAGAAGCTGCAACACATAACATAAAACTGACAGAAAGGGGGAAAAAGAAAAGAAAAACAGATATATACATTGTCATTTCAGAAGGTGCAGTTTACAAAGGTGCCATTTTCAATTTTTTTCTTCCTACCGGTGACGTCATTAGGCTTAGGATTTGAGCTGAATAGCAGTCCACAAAAAAGTGCTAAAGGTTTTTGTCTCTTCATTCAGTTGCCCAGTGGGGAACTGAACTCAATAGAGCAGCATTTTATTCACAGGGCTGACGCCAATAAGCATTCCTGATCAATATGTTCGAGGGAGGTTGCAGTGAGAAGTCTCTCTGCTGAGCATGCATGCCACTCTCCTGGGATCTCTGAACAAAAACTCAGTCAGATCTATTTACTTACACTAAGCGAAACAAAAATTAGAACTGTTGCCCTAAAGAACTGACATTTCAAAAACTGTGTCCAAGAGTGAGAGTTGATGGTGAAAAAACAGAGACCGTTAACGTTCAAAGATTTTCTTCTACAAAGCAATAATCTACCCTGGGGAACAGCTTTGTGAGTATGGTCCCTGACTTGGAGTTTCAAAAGAAAAAGTTAAATGTTGCAGTCTTTATAGGAAAACCCTCTTTGTCTCCCATGAAGCTGACCTTTTTGCCTCTGATGACCATAACCTTTCACGGTAGGAAGACTCTGCTTGCAGTATACTATTCTACCATACACTCTCTTATTCCACTTAATAAAAAAAACCAAACATGAAATATTGCAAAAAATATGAAGTAAATAAGCTTTGTATTCAAAGGATTACCCTAAAAGACTGACTTTATAAAGAATTATTCAACATTCCCAAGTTGGTGTTGTTTATTAGCATAAACAAACAAAGCTATGCCACCACACAGGAAAGACATCAATTACAGGAAAACAAACTAAGCCCTTATTTTGATGCCTATACACCTGCCAGATATTAAAATGCATTTCCACTCTACAGGTTTTATAAGTCACATCTGCAATGAAATCACTTTTTCAAATATAGACCTGTTTGGCACAGGCGTAGAATACATTATCATTGGGGACAGATTTTAGATTTTTGGGCAAAACATTAGCAACGTCTCTTTTGCCAACAGGCTCATTATTCATCTCTAATAGGACAGAGCTTTGTCCTCGGTTCTCTGTAGGACAAGGGTGGGAGGCATCCAAAGGTTATGAAAACCTGAGCACACTGATGCCAAATCATCTGCCTACCAGGAAGTTCATTTCATGATGCCACCAGACACAAAAACAGATGATGTGTGTTTGTGAATGTGTGTGTGCATGTGCGTCTCTGTCTGTATCTTCATTGCCTTTATGTCTACACACTCTCTGAGGAGATGCATGGTATTTTCTGAATTACACCTAACATACAATTTTATATTTCCCTGTCATAGCAATTAATGGGGATCAATACAAATAGACACAGCACATCCCTCTGGAAGTCATTTGGCCAGACTAGTCCATAAGACAAGATTAAACAAAATCTCCTTCAGAAGGCTGAAGTGAGTCATGCCATCTGTATTATGACATTAGCAGTGGGCATGCATTAGTTCAAATCCCTGATCAATTTTCTAATGATAGCCAGCGGGACACAGTTGAATGACTGACAAATAATGTGGGGAACAAAAGACTTTAAAAGGTCATTATGGCAGAAATATACATGGGCCACAGTTTCCTTACCCACCCTTCATATATAATTACTAGGGGTGCAACGATACTCGTATCGATATTGAACCGTTCGATACAGTGCTTTCGGTTCGGTACGCATATGTATCGAACAATACAAAAAAATTTTATTTACTTTATCAACTTTTCTTCTGACGATGCTGCCTGTGTTGTCTGCGTTCGACTACTCTGCCTAGGCTGCACTGTCGAGTGCAGATCCACTGAGCACAGCGCAAGCTAGCAAGACAGAAGCTAAGCTCGCTGCAATATGGCAACTGCCTCAACGCTACCCGAAATTGAACCTCCCCCACCCTCATTCAGATCTGGCCTTTGGAACTATCTTGGTTTTCATGTGAAGTATGACCCTGATGGTAAGTGCGTCATGGACAAACGTAAAACAGTATGTCGGATGTGCCACGCAATGCTCAATTGGTGGGAACTAGTGCGTTAGCGCAGTTAGCTTGTTAACGTGTTGACACCGTCCAGCCCCATGCACGGGGCGATCCGCGGTAACTCGTTAACGGAGATTTGCCGCGTTATGGCGTTAATGTCATTTTAACGAGATTAACGCTGACAGCACTAGTGGGAACACAACGAATATGACTGCACATTTACGCTGACATAATCCTAGTGCAAAGACAAGTGAAAGCAGACAAAAACAAAAAGCACGCATGCTACAAATTTTACCCGAGTCATTTAGACAGCCGTTAGCACATGATTCTCCTTATGGGGACCAGATATGTTTAATATGCTGCTGAGAGTATAGCCCAGAAGAAGCGTATAGTATAGCTTTTATTTTGGAAAGAGACATTTCTCTGTAATAAACTCTCTTTCCAAAGATGAGTGATTTCTCGATCAGATGGATATTTTAAATTATTATTATTTTGTTATTTCAGCAACATTAAATTTAAAAACTGTAATTTTAAGTTAAAATCTATATTTATAATTTTAATAAATGACAAATTAAAAAGGCATGAACATTTTTTTGTATCGAAAAAACATCGAACCGTGACACCAAAGTATCGAATCGAACCGTGGATTTTGTGTATCGTTGCACCCCTAATAATTACCACACTTTACTCTCACTGGCCTTTGTCTCCATCAGTGAGCACAGGAAAACAGATGACAGATCTGTGTTTTCTTTGCTGATTGGTAAGGGTCCGTGAAGCGGAGAGCTCAATGCAGTCTCACTGATTACTATGGATTGGCTAACAGCCGGGGCTACCTAAGGTTGATTTGTTTCATCTTTGTGCCATTGATATCCTGCCACTACAAGAGCAAACTATTTCTATTGTATCTCCTTCTTTTTTTTTTTCTTTACCTGCAATCTCCTTCCATTGCACACACCATTTTCTATTTGTGGCAATTAGTCACATCAAGCATCTTCTAGTGATTGACAAAGAGATGGGATGATAATTTTGCATCTCAGTTTCTGGTCAAACTAGTAGAAAGTTTTTTTGTCAGTGAGTAGAGGATTATGGTCTCCAACCAATATTTAAAACACTTGGATATCAAAGTCAGGCTAAGAACACAACGCTCCTGATGAACAGTTTGCACATAGTTACATGGCTCAGTTTTCTACATATATAGGGGAATGCTGCTCTTATGCACACAGAAGTACCAGTAGCAATAGGCTGCAGGATCTATAGTGCCATGGTCAACCAAAAACCAATACCACCATCTGAAGGATGGCCAAACAAAGCCATGTTAACCATCAAGTACCATCTGATTGGAATCAGGGAATGATTAATGAATAGCCATTCAGGAGTAATAGATAAGATACACCTTCACAGGTGATGAAGGACAGGGCCTGTGGCCATGAGGGAGGATCTGGGTGATTCTTGGGACGAAACAGTGCCTTCAGATGACTTGGCACACTGTAATTAAAGTTAATGAGAGTCACTTTTGCATACACCATGCCATTATGATTTATCAGGATGATATATATGTAATAAAAAACAACGGAAGGTCAAAGGAGCCCAATTATTATTCTAGGTCAAAGAGACGATAACTATATGGCCTTGATCAAGTAAAGATACCCAATAAATTCTAGAGTTTGTACTAGACTATGGGTAGGAAACACTATATTAATGTGCACCCTAGAAACAAACTTGACAGGAAATCAAATTACTTATTGCCACTATCACTCTTAATTTTGGGTGGCAAATTGTCCTTTTATCATCTGCGATATGGAAAAAAAAGTAAAATTACTTGTCTAATGCAACAGTTATTTTTACAGGATGGAGTTACAACATTGCGTCAGTTAACTGAGGTTTGTGGGCATTTGTTTACAGTATGTACCGGTCCCTTTAGATCCCACCACGGCATTTCAATTTGGTTGAGGTCTGGACTTTTAATGGGCCACTGCAACACCTTGATTCTCTTATTTTTTTTAACCATTCTGTTGTAGATTTTGTACTGTGCTCATCTTCCTGTTGCACGATCCAATTTGACTAAGTTGTAGTTGTGGGACAGATGGCCTCATGTTTCATTCTAGAATCCTTTGCTATACAGAGGAGTTCATGGTCAACCCACTGATTGCAAGGCGCCCAAGGCCCTGTGGCTGAAAAACAAGCCCAAAAGATCATCTCCCCTCCACATACTGACAGTTGAAATGAGGTATGTTTGCCAATCTGTTGTGGTTTGGTTTTTGAAAGAGAGGTGCAGCCAAACATCTCTTGCACGTCCACAGGACATTGAGGACATTTTGTTCTCACCACCATGGGTATGTTAGCAAATCTGAATTGTTGGAACCAATAGCCTGTGGAATTTCCATACAATTTGCTAACTATCTGCATGCTGCCCTTACCCAATTTCTCTATATAAGGAAATGCATACATGCATACCTCCTGGTAAAGCTGAGAAACTGGTGATGATGTTGTAAGAAAGAAGACTGCACATCTAAGGCAAGTAATAAGGAGACAGTCTGACGGTAGAAAATTCAATAATATTGTCTGAGGTCCAAGGAAGAAGTTAGAAGAGGCACAAGTTTTCAAAGTATCTCCACAGGAATGGAAACAAAATAAAATTAATAAATAGAAACTTTCAGGCTAAAATAACAGGAGTTCTGAATATCATTTCCCCTTAGACACTCAATCTCAAGTTTTAAAAAATTGAATCAAAGATGATATGAAAAACACTAACAGACTAAAAGAAAAAGAAGAATATAGATAAAGGACAAGGGTCATGTAGTCTGTTATCTCTGTTAGCTCCACATGAGAAACTACATGCAATTAAAAAAAAAAAAAAAAAAGAAAAACGAAAAAAAAAAAAAAAAAAAAATCCAGATTCTCAAGCATCCATGGGATGAAGCCAAAAAATTATACCATAGATAACAACATCTAGCAATGACAGTCATTTTTACATGTAAGATACAATGATATGAGATATGGAATAACAGAATATGTTTAAACTGACTGGGGCTGCAATGCAAACGCTGCACAAGCAAGATAAAGAGATGGTAAAGAGAGCGCTTATCGTTAAAGAGAAGTATTTGATGTTCCACCAGATAAGCTTCAGGAAGTTGCTGGGGAGAGGGTCATTTGGGCTTCTGGGCTTATGCTGCTGCCCTCACAACCTGGTCCCGGATAAGTGGATAAAAATGGACAGAGGGAGGTTAAAGCCTACACCTTTCCGTTTAGTATTTTGTTTTCCCTACGTGCATTTTTTATTGTAATTCTGAGCATTTCGTGTGTTATGATGCCTTGCAAAACTGTAAATGATGACCAAAAAGCAAAATTAAGCATAATTATGCAAAAATATTTAAAAACACATTTTTCTGTGAAACACTCGTGTGGACAATTTACGCATAGAGTTGTTCATACCCACCATTAGTAATTCCTAAAGTTTTGTGGTTTGTTCAAATGCAACTTTGAAAACTGAAGTTATCGTTCAGTTTTCCAGAGAAAAGGCTTTTTCCCCACCTGAATATTCCAGACAATTAAACTGCTTTTATAAAGGTGGTCATACCAGTTATTAAAGACTAAATCAAGTGCATTTAATTAACAGTATCTGGCAGCTAGTTAACCTCCTAATTCCTATAGAAGCTTAAAGGGTGTATTTAGTTTTCAAAAGCTAACGAAAAATGATCATTCCTACAACTGCTCCATCTGGGGAAAGAGAAATACCAAATAGATGGATATAATTTCATTATGTAATGCACTTGACAATAATTGATCAGCACACCCAGGCTAAAGACAGAAAGTTACCATTTTCATCACATTACCTGACTGATAATTGGAATATCTTCCAATGTGAATTTAAAATGTGGCATGACCGAGCAAGGCAGAGTGCAGAATCATTGCAGAGGCAATTTTTGAAAGCCAGTTGAAAGGAAAAAAAAAAAAAGACAGACAGAAATGATTGTGGCTGAAAAACTAGGAGTCCTCAAATTGAACCACCATAGAAATATAACCTTGTTGCATACTGCATTAAATTGCACACAAATGATGTGTGTAATGACATGCTCAGCTGAGCGAGGAATGCATCAAGAGACAATTGAATTGGTCCAGAAAAATACATAATTACAGGAAACATTACTGACACACTGCGGGAATGGAAGATGCATGTTGCAGGGAACCCCATGAACACAAAACAGATATTACCAAGTTCTTACTAAACTACGGGAAGGAAAGAATAATTTAGAGAAATCCATTGTTAATTGAGAGTCAGTCTGAAATACTACCTAAGTGCAGGTCTGTGCATATAGATCTAATTCTGACAGCGCATGGAAGTCAAGTAAAAGCAGCAGCAGCCTTTTCTAGACAGCTCTGGTTTGGCAGTCTGTCAGCATTTCCATGAGATCTTACAGGTAAAGGCCAAGAAGGCAGGGAATTGCTGATAGTTTAGCACTGCAAGACCAACAAATAAGAGTTAAATGATGATAAGACAGGTGCAATGTATACGGCAAGTCCCCAAGTGCCCTTTATTTCACCTTACAAAGGGCTTTCCCAGTCTCTCATATTTAGTACTTTCTCCACAGTCCACACCCTATACTCTCTCTCCTCTCACGCAATTACGTCCCTCTGTTCATTCTCTCCACTATCCTCCGCTCCTCTGGCTGTAATGAGCTCTCCACTCTAGCCCAGGAGGCTCTAACTGAGGTCTTCATCAAAAACGCAGATATTTTAAAGGTGGCAAGGACAGGTAAGAGTCATTCTTTTGCAGTTCCATTATGGAGCAGAAGGGAGGGGGAGAAAGCTACAGTTCAGCTGTGCTACAAGACCGTGTACCATAGACTGATTCCTGCATTCTGTTTGCAAAAATGAGAGTGGACCTTGTAAAAAGTCTCTGATTGCAATAATTACAACTGTACTTAATGAGAAGAATCTTTTAGCATTTTAACAGCTTCCCCTTTACTCAAACTATAAAGTGGGTCACCAGACGGAGAGAAGTGCCTGCATGTTGTGTTACGCTGCTGTGCATTTCCAATACATTATAGCAGTGATCACTCTGAAATGACTGCAATTAGTCAAATGTCAGGCTTGGTTTGTCAGTGAGCCACCATGAGTGCACAAAGTAGCTCAGAGGTATGTCAAAAGATTAATAGCTGAGGGATTTTATTAAATTAGGTGCTAGAAGGAAACTGAAGGAATAAACAAAATTAATTACAACTTCAGTGCTTTCCTGTAAGTTCAGTCCATAATTAAGCACACAGATTTTTTTTTTTTTTTTTTTTTAGGCTTAGCCAATTATTTTGTTGGCCTGCCATACTTTACAGTCATAACTCATTAAAGCTCATTACTACTCTTATAATACCATGCAATTATTGTTATATTTACTGGACAAAAAAACTAGTTACTGTTAGATTACAAAGGTGAATAAAACACACAAAACAGTAAAAATGTTTTTACCAACGTTTCTTGAGCTGTAAAATTGGATGGGTCTTAGCATTCATCGGGCTACTTCTATCAGCAAGTCACATCATCAGATTGCTGATTTAGCCAGTCCTAATGTTTTTGCTATAGCTCTGATAAGTTTCATTTTAATTTTAGACCAGTGATAACCACTTGCAATCATTTGCATTAGCATGTTTTTTGGATGTCATATTCAGAATTCCAGTTCATCCTGCTACTTCTATCAGTAAGTTACATTATCAATAAACACCACTGAGCCGGTTCCAGTGGCAGCAACACATGCCATAACATTGCCTCCCCCATGTTTAATGACGAGGTTTTATGTTATGAGGTTGTACTTCAGATCACAAACTGTTCCAAACTCTAACCCTTTCAGTTTCTTCATACTTTTCTATCCCCATCATTTGGGTACAAGTTGATCTTGGTTTCATCTGTACAAAGATCCCCTCTTAGCAAAGTCTAATCTGCCCTTCCTGCTCTCGAGTCTAACCAGTGGTTTGCAACTTGTAAACCCTTTGCACTTACATAAATGAAGGCTTCTCTTGATTGCAGACTGTGACAATGACACGCGTATCTTCTTGATAATTTTTTTGTCTTGACTAGATTTCGAGAAGGATTTTTCTTGACCAAGGACAGAATTCTGCAATCCATTTTAGCTGTCTCCTGTGCTCTTTCGGGTATGTTGTTGTTAATAAGCTGACGAGTGCATTCCCTCTCTTAACTGATTTAGCCAATCCTAATGTTTTTGCTATAGCTCTGATAGGTTTCATTTTAATTTTAGACCAGTGACAACCACTTGCAATCACTTGCATTAGCATCTTTTTTGGATGTCATTTTCAGAATTCCAGTCAACAGCTACCATGTGCAAGTTCAAAACTTAGAATGAACTCTGAATTATAATAGAATATGATTCACCTGGCCATAAAGTTGCTTGTCAGTCAAATGTCCTATTATTTTTGAGCCTTGTTAAATGGCTCCAATTCCAAAGCAGTTAATGCAAATCTTTAGTTAAACCTGCTGAATTAAAGAGCAAAGTCTGCATTTCAACCAAACCCGATTGTATGATTGCTAATGTACAGAGTCAAAATCAATACAAAAATTTATTATGTTGAAAATACATCTGGCCCTAATTATAGATACTAATTTGAAATTATTAAATAATTAAAATTTTATACATTTAAAAGAAATGTTAAATAAAGCGGAATAAGTGATGTAGCGCAACTGGTGATCTGCCAAGCTGCATTATAAACAAAGATCTACTGCTTTTCTATTAAAATTGATCCTAAGGAAGCAATAGGCTTGTAATGCAACTTGGATAAAAAGCAATCAGTTGGAAGTTTGAAGTTATGGCATCTTGGCCTTGTCCAGCTGGCCAATCAATGTTCTCTTTTGCTTGTGTCCTCAGTGCATCACCATGGACTATAAAGCCTAGAAGGCCAGCTGTAAAATAGCTGTGTGGGCCCTTTGCTGGCCTGGTGTTTGGCAATCTGGCAAGAGTTTCTGGCATCCTTGCAGTCAAACCAGGACATTAAGAGCATGTAAAATGTAAATCTTGCAGCTGACAGACTTATCTCTGCTGTCTCCAGACTGAATTTACCACCTTGCACAGAGCTATAAAAAGCTAGCTGTATCAACATCTTATTCCCAAGGGAAATGTACAAATTATGAATACCTTTTTGCATACGCTAGTAGTGGGTGCTCTGTAAGTTTGAGCACTATCTATATTTTTCATACATTCATATCTAAATGACATTTCACCAGGGTACATAGTGGCAAAAAATAAATAAATAAATAAATAAGAGTAAAGAGAAAAAGTAAAAGCTAAGATACTGATTGGTTTTATGCACTGCTCAGCTGATATTAGTTCACGTATGTTCACTCATTGCTATAGATGAACAAGGTAACGCCTTATTTGATGATCCCTTGGCTAGTATAGCCTAATTTGTGTTCAAGCTTCATCCAAGGTAGTTTAACATTAATTGAAGAATCTGATTTACAGAGTCTCCTGATCTGAAATGTGTTGTTATTATGCAATTCTTGCTGAGTATAGCAACTTTTGTAGCACGAATCCTGACATAATAAGCATCCTGAGACTACTGAAGGAACTACTACACTTCCTACTGCAATACATAGGGCATAAGTGGCCTGGCCAGATATGATATGCAAATGCTGGTGCTAACAAATAGTTTTTTACATTGACCCTAATTTACTCCAAAACCAGTTCAGAGGTCTTTTTTCTGTTCCATGAGTCCTGTTATCTTGTCCATACCATTCACAGTTGAATACCTGCATTGCACTATAATAAATCACTTCAATACAGCTCCTTAGCTAATCAGTTTCAACTATAAGCTTAATTAACTAAATAGTCTGTTATGCAGTAATAATTGTCAAAGATTTCTACCCCCAATACTACAGGTCAGCAAGTGTGCATAAGAAAAGTCTTCCATGAAGACAAAAGTTCTAGTCTGAATGGTAATGTTGCCTCTGTACACGACCACACTGGATTTTAAACAGTCAATATATGATGAAACAGCAGTATTTGGTACATCAACTACATTTAAAAGTCATTGTGGTGGCGTACAGTCTGTAAATACTTATGGACCTTATTATACTGTTTCATTGATAGCTGAAAATTTCCAAATAGCAAACAGCTATCAAATGAGTTTTGCTCTTGTGTGGGGAGTTTAATCAACACCTGTACCAGATCAATGTTATGTTGTCTTAATATGCACAGGATGGAATAGAAGCGCTGTTTAACTGGTAATTCACTCCACACTGAATTATCGGTCAAGCAAAAATTAAACTGTATACTATATATAGCTATAACTTATGTTGTCATCATAATAGGCACAGGAAGACATACTCCTGAACAAGAAATTTAAGGCGCATCCAGCTACAGCTCATTTTCATACAAACAAAAACTGAACCAATAACAATGGAGAACTAGATCAAAATCTAACTCAGCTATGCCACCGAGTGCATAATCTTTCCTCATACAAAGCAGATTACAGCCACTAAACTTTGCATGCAAAATATGTAGCTATTCTGGGAAACAACACTGACCAAAATTTGTACTTTTTATGTTACATGACTTTTAAAAGCAACAACTTTCTTTAATTACAGGATTTATATGACAGCCGATTGTGTTGATAATGTTGCACCACATCATGTTTGTCACAGCCATTGGCCTATTAGTATTGCAATTAAAAACACAATGCTCCAGGCACTGTATGAGAAACTGTCAAATAATGAATGTGGTAGCTGCTAACTTTTAATGAGGGGCAGACAAATTATTCAAAGTATGATACACACACAACACTCATCTTGATTTTGTTTCTTACACACATACTGGCATATGTCCGTAACACATACTTCAGTGTTAACACGGTTAGCCAATACAGACCTTGAACATCTAGATACTCTACTCGTTATCAATTTATTTGATAGAAATCTTTAGGGGAAAATATATTCCCACTGCTCTGACTTATGGTAAAAGTTTTGAAAAAGAGCAGTGAAAGCTGAACTCTTTTTTTTTTTCTTCGCTAGCAGCTGTTTTAGACATTTCAAAACAAACAAATAAACAAAAAAAAAAAAACTGCTTGAAAAACTCCAAAGAAGTTTTTAAAGTAGTTTTAAAAAGGTGTCAAGTATTGTACCTTCATACTTTTTTCACCTGTTCAGCTGATATTGGTCTTGTTATTTCCACTACAGATTCCATTATAGATTATGGTAGGCTGGATAATTCTTTACCATACGGTAAGAACATTTCCCACAGTTTTGTTACAATTAGCATTATAGTGGGTAGAGTTACATTAATTTAGTGCAACACTTAACTGTCACACTAACCTTTAAGCCACAAATAAGGTGTAAATAACATGAACTCATCCAGACTGACAGGTAACTCACTAACTGGGCTCTTGGTGATCAGAGCATCTTAAGGAAACATATGTAGCTTATTTCTTCACAATTCTTTTAGTTGAATTTATAAATTGATAAACTACACAACACAGAGGACACACAATACAATATGGTCTTGTGTAGGTAGGTGTGTTTAAATAACCTTTTTAGGCTATATCATTCAAACAGTATAAATAACTGAGAACCCTAGTAGCCTCAAGTTCAAACACTATTAAGGTCTTAAAGCATTTTAAACAAGCATCTGTAGTGTTTCATAATTCACCCTAAAATAGGGGTGATGGTGCATCTAGTGCTGTGATTATGAAATGCTTGCTGTTGGTATGAAGTGTGAATACCACTCACTCATGTGACAGTACGTGGCCGTCATGTGACTAGACAGGTTCAGTTCAATTCTATTTTATTTATGTATGTAAATCAAAACAACAGTGGCCTCGAAGCACTTTATATTGTGAGGTAAGGACCTTAAAATAATGCAGAAGGACCCCATGTGTATTATTATATTGTAACAGCACACTGTTTTGTTTGATTTTGTTGTTTTTTTTAAACAATTTGTATTATTTCAGTGCCCTAATCATTTATATGTCTAGTACACTGTATATTATGATATAATACATTATAAGCCATTATGGATTTTTTATTCAGTAGTCATAGATTTGAGGGGAACAGTTGTGCAGTCATAAATCCTATGCCTTCGAAACGTAATTTTTTTCCCTATGCCCTCCATTTTATAGAGGCAGCTGCTCATGCACTTATTCATTCATTCAGTCACCCAAAAAAAAAGTACTGAATTGAGAAAAGGAGATCCCTTTCTCAGGCCATTACCAGCTATTTCCCTGAGGTGCAAACCCCATCACATAGTGTTTTTACAGACTGTGAGAAAGAGACTTGGCAGAGTAGAAGAATACATTTCTGCTTAATTAATCCCATTCCTTACTTTAGGTATTAAAAGGCAATGGTCTGTTTAACAACTTTCGGCGACACTAAACGGGTAATTAGTCACAGCCTAATCATTTTTCATACATTTTATGGGCATGTCCGGGATGGGGTGTGCTCCCTGAAGTGTCATACCACTAGCCACCTTCCCTATCCCACGCCCTCTTCACAGCTCCCTACCTCACTAGATTAAGTCATTTTGTTTCTTCTCAGCCAGTCTGTCATTAAGCAAGTCCTGCTCTCTGATGAGATGAACACACCAAGGTAGTCCTTTCCTGCAGATCCAAACACCTGCTTCTGATAGCACTGGAGATCAGCTTGCATTTCCTCAATGGAAGGCTGCTAGAGGGAAGTGGTATAATGTAGAAACAATTTTCCTCAATATGAAAAGGAGAATAAAAAAAAGGAGTAGGAGCCCGGGCACAATCAGCTATGGCACACAGACTACCATCTTGTGCCAGCTGTTGCAGGCAGCCAATCCCAAAGCTGAATACCATATTTGTGACATTCGAATGGTTGGGAAATTAAAATAATTTAAATGGCGAGAGCCACCCGCTGCCCAGGTGTAAATATAACTTCAATAACGGTTCTGTTAAGATTTACAAAAAAATGTTTTCAGGACATGGAGCAGGACACAATATTATTTTTCTTAAAGAACAGACTAATACTTTAATACCCCATTAAACAGCCCTGATAATAAGCTTTAGCAGCTAAATAATTAAAAGCCCACATCTTCATAGCCATCTCTAAAAATAGGAGATTTACAAATTATGTGCACACATTTAGAATACTGATAAAGGTTATAAAATATTCCATAGAGCAGAACCGTTCATATGTGATTTTTACCTTATCCACCCAGAAGCAAAACTTGGTAACCTCGGTAAAGACCATGCAAGCCAGGCAGTTCCATTATGTTAGGAAATGAAAAATAAATAAACAACATACAACTTTTAACTTAGACCATAAATTATTAACCCCTCAAACATTGAGATAATCTGTGAGCCAATCATACATTCATGTATGATTCATACATGTCACACTACCTGTAATTTTCCAGCAACTAGGTTTTCATTTGTCCACAGCTTTCCATGACATTTGTCTACAAATCAGTGACCATGACGAACAGTGTACAGCAGTAAAAGCTACAGGGTGGTGTGTCCACAAAAGCATCTATGGCGCTATACTCATCGTTAACCTTTAAACACCCAATAGACCTCTTTCTCATGGCAGACATTTTGACCTGCAGGAAAAGCACAACGAACAACATTAATGCTGACCGTGCATTTCGGTGTGTGAGTAAACATAACCATGAACCAGGATTCCCATACTTCACTGAATCTATCAAACCCTTTTTGACATGTCTCTTAACCAGTGCTGGTCAAGTTACTTGAAAAAAGTAATCAGTAACTAATTACTGATTACTTCCCCCAAAAAAGTAATCCCGTTACTTTACTGATTACTTATTTTCAAAAAGTTATTAGTTACTTAGTTATTTTTCAAAAAAATTATTTACAACCTGAATAGGTAATAAAGCAATAGATTTTTTAGCCCAAGTCTATTTTTTCTACATAATCCATCATACAAAATGTAATCAGTAACAGTAATCACGTTACCTTTTTTGCAATAGTAATCCCTTACTTTACTCGTTACTTGAAAAAAGTAATCGGATTACAGTAACGCATTACTGCCCATCTCTGCTCTTAACAACAGCAGGGTTAAATTACCCTCAACCAGAGCAGGGCGATATGGCCAAAAATATTTATCACGATATACATTTGAAAATTTGCGAAAACGATATAACTGACAATATAATTGACACTAGACAAGATACTTTACAACTCCAAAACTTTATTAGTGCAAAAAAAAGAAAAAAACCCATCAATGTATTTTCACTTAAACAAGCTGCTGTTGTTTATGTGCATTAAAGTTATATAAAAATTTAACAGTGCAAATGCAAATTCCTTGTTGACAGTTTAACCAAAAGGCATTTCCAGTGGAAATTGACCGACATATCCTCAGTATAACCATGTATAATATCCACAAAACTTAAAAAAGAGGTTATACACGCACAACATGGTAATATTATGTTGAAGCACAGTATGTATCACTCCGCGAGGCTCCTGCCTATATACGGTAGCCGTAATGCTCCGACAATCCATCAAGCGGTGCGGCTTCGTAGCATAGCAAAGTCGTACTAAAACATGTGACAGATTTTCGAGCGCCATGTACCACATAAAATCGTTTCGTGGTCAGTAAACACAACCAGAATTCATACATAAGGCACATGGCATTATAAGGGGCACTGTCGATTTTCAGAAAAATCAAAGGATTGGTTTTAAGTGTGCCGTATTTTCCCAAAAACACGGTAATAACGACGGTCCGCTAGCATGCGCTACCAAAAATAATGCTTTGTTGTGTATCTGACGGACAAAAGCTAAACCAGTGAACCGCTGAAGTTGCAGCATTTTTACAAACCGATTCTGGTTCATCCGTTTCATTCAACGATCCGTTTTCGCCCTTCTCATTCTCCGTCGCTGCCTTACTTTTTCCGCCATGTGCGTATGAAAACGAAGGCACTGCGCATGCGCGTTTTACCCATATTCTATCACGATATTTCATTTTCTTATCGTTGCCCAACATTATACCAGTATTACCGTGAACGGTATGATATGGCCCAGCCCTACCCTCAACAGACTGGTTCAAACAAATACTGACCTTCTATATGAATACAAAGCTGTTAAAGGTCAAAGCAACACAGTTTTTAAACTATTATTTACCTTTAATAACACTTAAAAAAATGAAATTATATTTAAAAAATGATGTCACAAATTACAAGGAAAAAATAGCACATTTGCCACAGCTGCAAATCTGAATTTTAAAAAGGAGAGCACTGTGAGAGCAATCTCAGGTAGTTATGATAATTATGTTTAGTTTGCGTGCTCTAGGTGTTAAAGGTGTTCATTTCCAAAAGTAGAGGGGTAAGAAGAAGAAGAATGTCGGTATGCCATTTTTTTTTTTTTAAACAGCAGAGTATTGCTGAAGTTTTATTGCATTAGTAATAATAATAAACTTTATTTATAAAGCACACTAAAAAACCAAGGGTATACCAAGGTGCTTGACAAAAATAAAATAGGAAAAGGGAGATGGGAGGGAAAAGAGAAAGGACCTGGCACGTATCAATTATAAAAACCTTGACAATCATAAGATATAAAAGTAGTTCACAAGCATAACGGATAAAAATGTACCAACGCACACCAAGTGTTAACTGCATTAAAATGTTTAAATGTCTGTGGACAGTCATATTTACATTTTATAGGAGATTACACTGTATACATAGCAGGTCACAGGGATAAATATGGGATAAATATATTAATACCAATAATCTTCTCATTAAGACGTCCAGGACAAACATAAATAATGAAACATATATAGTGTTGACAGTGCTATATTTCTCCACAGTAGAAATGGTGTATGTATAAACCTGAATGGGGAAACGGTTTGAGAGCAAAGAGCAAAGAGCAGCTCAGACAGGCTGGCACAGCTGCAGGTTACAGTAGTGGGCTGATTAGCAGCCTCACTAATGGGTTGTAATCATTTTCTTACTTAATGAACATAATTTATTTCAGAGTCCCAAACTATATGTGATCGGGGACTGCAGTTTCCTCTTTGACACTTGAAAACAAACAAATTACACTACTTCTATTGAATAAATTAAGCAAACTATTGGTTTTCCTTAATGCAACATTAAGAATTCAACTTTATTTATTGTAATTGCATATGTCACAAGTACGAGGCAATGAAATGCAGTTTGCATCCATCCAGAAAGTGCTTTAGCAATTGATATATTACAAAAAAATATATTAGCAATGCACAGATACATACAGTTATTGTTTCACAAAAATGCATTTCATGTTTTGTTTTGTTTTCCAGATAATCATCTTGGAAACAAAAAATATCTATGAACATAATATTCTTAATCTAATGACAGCAATTTATAATTGTATTTATTTTCATCTTTTAAATAACAAACAATGAGTAATTAAATGAAAAAGAAAACATAAAAGTTGAATGAGGTGTTTGAGATTAGTTGAGACTGTTGAGAATCTCCTCAGGAGAGACAAGAACTTTTTTTTATTTAAACCTCTAAAAGTGTCTGTGGTTCCGTTTTCCACTGTATAGTGTTCTCCAAGTTCTCTGAGGCCTTGCATAATAAATACTTTGGGTACTATGAGTCTTCCAAAGGAGTTAAAAAGATCTTCAGACAATTTGAGATCAGTCGTATTAGTATAAGAGATATCATCAGGGGGTGGTGTACATTTCAAGCAGTCAGTAAATTCAGAAAAGAACATCCGATGCAGCAAAAAGGTTCAAGGCACCTACAATTGTCATCACAGGATCTGCAGTTATGTATGCTTTCTTATGGAAATATATACTTATAACTGATTATTTTGTCCAAACTTGAGATTACAAATATGTAATCCTGTTACTTGCTGACTTTGGAAAATCAGGCATGCACCGAATGTAAAAATAACATTTTAAGACATCTGGTAATCCAAACCATTTGTCCTTCCTAGTTAAACTCCTTTAAAACAACATGTTTCTTAAAACCTTAATTGGTTTACCTCTCTTGCTAACATTGAGTTGAACTACACAGCAAACAGCTAGATGGAGAGCGATGTCTCTGAGCTTTTATGGAAGAGAAAAAGCGCACTGCAGTAAAGGAAAGGGTGCGCTGAAATTATGAATAAACAAGGGCACCATTGATTGCAAAATGGAATTGGGACTCTGAATAGCATTTAGTAAGCGAATAAAGAAAGCTTCAACAGACTACATTTTTCAAAGAAGACACTTGACAGTGTATATAGATAAAAAACAAGTACATTAATTAATATCACAAGTCAAAATGTCTGCTCTACATCTACTTAACAAAGATAAATGTTAGCACACGTTACATTTAATTTTGTTGTTCAGTGCATTTCACTAAATTTTATCATGCATTTTCATACTGCAATGATGCTAAAAACAAAAATAATCAGTTGAGTAGTATTAATATCGTTCTTCATATACAGGGGTGAGTGTGGCATATGGATGCATGGGTCACCTCACAACAGGAAAGCTCCAGCTAGAGCTTCTTAGTCAACTTTGCATGTTCTCCCTGTGCATACTCTTATGATGGTTCTCTGATGAAAGTCTACTGCACTTGCAACATCAGCACACTATTGCATGGTGGCACCAGGCTCAACACCTTCCACTTCTACTGCCTCCGTTGCATCTCGGGCTCTGTCCCACACCAGCCTGTACACGCTGCTCAGGCAACACAGATGCTGGCTTAGTCATGTCCACCACATGGACAACAGTCACATCCCCAAAGATTTCCTCTATAGCCACCTGGCACTGTGCAAGAACAGCAAGCTGCACATAGCTATTGTACCGGCACATATGCCAGAGGGACATGGAGGCCCTGGAGATCAACTCTGAGTCCTTAAAGACCTCACCATTAATTGTCCAAAGAGGAGGAACACCTTGAAGCAACACCTCAAGTTCAGACACATTCCAGAAAGCAGCAGAAGACAACCAAGCCTACAGAAAGCAATGCGGCTCCATAGACAAAGCCTAGACCTCACAAGTACAAACAATGCAAAACAGATTTTCTCTTCTGCCAACAAATGACAATTTTTTTTGTTTTCTTGTTATTATTTTTAAATCAAAATTTGCTCTCATCAGTTGTACATTTACGGCACTTACAGCCTTGAAGACTATTTTCTGTCAGTTGTAAATGAAGGCTTTTCCCCCATGCTTCCTTCAAAAGCTTCCTGGCAATGAAAGTTGGTTTCATTGCCATTTTTTTTTGCATATCATACGATCAAGCTCTTCCCACAAGAGGGACAACATTAGGACTGTGATTTGGTGAATGCTTTGGCCACACCATTATAGACAAAATACAAGCTGTTAGCAGTTTGTCTTAACAGTTTACAGCAGAGTATGGAGATGTGATATGTGGGTCATTGTAGAAGGAAATTGCCTCCAGTAAAGTGACATCCAAAGGCTTTGACACAGCAATGCAAATTGGAATGATGGCCTTCCTTGATCAAAATTTTTTTTATCCTGTAGAAATCTTCATTTTTACAACCAATAAAACGTATCTGCCATGCTTGACAGATGGCATTAAAAACTCTGTATCTTCATTTGTTCTGTCTTAAGTTCTTAGTCCCAAGGTTTAAGATGTGTATGTTGGGAATGCAGAGACTGGTGTAATTATGAATCCAACAATATTTAGATTTAGATCTTTTTGGATCATTTTCAAAATCCACATAGTCTGATGCTCCAGATACCTAAACAGCCAAATCTATTGCATTACAATATTGCATTACAACAGTTTTCAGATGTATAAGAAAATCTTTAACGATATCTTTAAACATTAAAAAAAAAGTGGTTACAGAAAGCGAGTATCTGAATGTTTTCTGTATAGACAGGGCAATATTATTTATTAATCTTTAACTGTAATTTATAACATTTCTCATCAATTTCTTAATTTTTATTAAAATCAATGTTTTTCTTTACAAATTAACAACTTATCTCAGTAGCTGCTGACTTTTGACCAGCAGTGCACACTACTAATGCTACACTTTTACACACCACAGAATTCAAACTCTAACTGCCCCTCAAGACAAGTGAGAAGTGTTATTTATTTATTTAATTTTTTCATGTTTTACCCCCCACCCCCCAATTCCCATACAATTTGTTTGATCACAGCATGGACCAAATTCATTTATTATTATAAATGTTTTTGGAAAAATGTCAGAGTCCCTGTCTGTTTATTTCTTTACAAGGCTCCTGTGTTGTTGCTAATCCTCTTGCCTTTAATTAACATAACAAAATCATTAATGTTTCCTTTTTATCTTTATTATCGTGTCTTAAATCCCTTTAGTGGCTGAGAAGCATGGCTAATCGCAAAGAAATGGGTTGTGATATGTGTTATTTCAGCTTGTTTTCTGACTTCCAGCTGCAGATGAATAAACTAAACCCGTATTTATCTACCGTCTTAGAGTAGGGAATTATTCCTAACTGGCAAAAACCCCCACTGTGGTCACATATTTACCCTTACCTTTAGACATCTGAATAAAAGGATTTTAGATACTTTTCCCCTAATAACTTCAATCTTTTCCAGGATTTAGGACAGAACGTTTAAAGATAACAATCTCGGCATATTCTTAGGTTTAAGGTTATGAATTTTGTTGTAACCAGCTTTGTCTAGAATAACTGCTTCATCTACTGCATTATACATTCAAGGTCAACTTGTCAGTTGCTGGGTGCACTCTGAAAAATATGAGGAAAAAACATTTATTGCACTGTATTGCTACACTATGATGCCATCTTCAACAATACAAGAGGTACAACTATTGTTCCGTGAAAAACATAACAAATTACATTGAAATGCACATCTAGCTACACTATTTAAATGTTCCTTTTGACATGTGTGTTTCTTTTTCAAGACAGCTGAACTGAAGTTTTTCAACAAGGCTCAAATCACAGCTAACTATAACTGCAAGGTTGAATACATATAAGTGAAAATGAAACAATACAACCAGCTAGTGATTTGCCCGAACATCTATGGAGCTTAAAAATGTGTGGTCACGTGTGAGATTTGTTCAAGTAGGATCAGTGTCATTTTCTCTATATTCATAACAGTACTTAATCTCCTGTTATTTTAATATACATGGTGTTCTATCAAATTACCAATGAAGATGTATCAACATGCTTTTACTTTATTTATTGAGAAATATTTGTTGTATTTTTTAAAGACGTGCTTAGATTTTGAGATGTATGCTTCTGCCACTTTTTCTTTTTAAATTCTTCTCAAAATATTGAGCTTCCTAAGCTTGTTTTACTAACTGAGCCTTTGTCACACTCAGCCATATTCATATCCAACTGATACACAAACGTTCAAACCTCCTGTTTATATCACTCAGGGTACTAGCAATAAAGATCAATAAAAGAATGTTTAAAAAGGAAACGGGGGGATCTACGGATCTACAGGGCAGTAATACAGTGGAGGAGAAACTTGCGAAAATAAAGCCAATATTGTAGTTGCTTTAAAATGATTTTCGTGTAAAGATAAGGATGAGGTGAGGACTTGCAGTTTAAAAAGCATGCAAGTGTGTCTGTGCATCCGTGACTCAGATATGTAAGCCTGATGAGAGAAAGTTACATACAGGGCGGTATACCCGCTACTGATAAGAAAATTTAATGATAACCTATAGTGTGCACTGCACCGCTATTTCTAGAATCTTATAGTTAAAGCCTGGGGGAACAGCTTTAAAATTTGGTCCTAAGACTTTGGTCTTTATGTATCATTTGAAAAGACAAAAAAAATGTTAACAAATGAATAAGAAACTAGTGTAGTCCCTGTTTTTATTTTTAATTGTTTTTGCAGAACCTAGAGAATGCACACAGAGGATGAAGGCAGCCATCCTGTCTAAGTGCCTTATAAATAACCCCAAAATCTACTGATGCATGCCCTTGTTATTTATTTTTCTTTTCATACAGATACAGTTACAGGATAATTTGCTCTTAATAATTTCTTCAGTAGGTCTTGTATAAAACACTCAAAGGTTTTGAAAAACTCACATTTTGAAAAGGAATTCTGAATACAGAGGATATTCCACAGGTTACAGTCACTGAGCCCGTGGAGTTACTGACAGAGTGTGGTTATAAGCACTTTTATACAGTTTTACATTGGCTCCAGAAATACTACTTTATTCGTAAGCAGTCTTCATGCAGCTTTGCAACCTGCATATATCATAGGGTTACAACCCAACTATAACTTTACACTGGGTCTATTCATCAGGTGCTGTGATGCATAGTGTGATTTTCAGTATCAGCACAATGTGTACAAAGCAGTAAATCAGATAGGCTTTATGCATACGTACGTGTGTACGTGTGTGTGTGTGTGTGTCTGAAGAGTATGTTGTTACTTTGCACCAATAGGACCCACTACTGACATTAAGTTGAAAGTGACAGTGCAATTACAGTTGATTAAAAGTTCCCTTACTTCATTCTCTGCTGCATGTTAATTGGATTTGGTTGGAAATAACGTGCACTTAAAAGTTTTTTTAATGCAGGCCCATAAGAACTACATTTTTTTGTGTCCACTATTTTGATAGTACATTTTTTGTTTATTTTTTTGTTGCAGTGACATTGTTACAAAAAATAAAAAATACAACTATTTTAAACACATTTTATGTTTGCGAAACCTTTTAATTACATTTTAAACAAATACTTGAGATTTTTAAAGCCTAAAGCTGTATTACCTTATGCTTGGCTCTATATATGTTTAACTTCATAATAGCCTTTTACTGAATTAAAAATAATGATGATTAGCTCTTTTGAAGCAGTCCTGTGTTGATGGAAAATAGTGATTTATAGCAGTGCTGCCCTCAGCAGTTCAGGTGCTGAAATGCTGATCTATCAGTTTGCTAGGTTTATCTTAAATATCAGTCCTCCATAAACCTGAAGTCCAATACTTTACATTCTCAGTATTTTGCTAAATTAGACTCTTCCGAGTTATTTGAAAACAAAAAATTACTATGTACTTTACTGATGATAATGCATAAATATATATACCACAGAACTTTGGGAGAACATGCTGTACTACTACTAAATACTCAGCGCTTTACAAGGACTCTGTGGGTCCTTGTAAAGCAATACTATGCACACCAAAAGACAGTCAATACTGGAAAAACAGCAAATGATAAAAAAGCGCCTTGGTATATGGTGATACATACTGATGCAATATTATCATATCGAAAGTAGCTTCACTTAACATTTACTCATGCACCATTGAGTAAAATTAGCCTACTTTAGGTAACAGCAACACAGTCAATTCACTGCGAGAGCTGCTTCCCAAGAAGTCAATAGAAAGTATTGTATTACATGCTGGCAATGATGAGAGGAGCAGTCCAGAGGGATAATACAGACTGAAATGCTGCATACATAGAGGGTTGCACTGAAATCTGAAGTATAATATGGGCAAGCAGAAAAATAACAGCCCCACTCTGTGGAGTGGAACCAGAGGATTCAGAGATCAAATAGATAAGCCACTTCAGACCTTTCCATTTTAGTGCATGATAGAGCTCACATCGCTAAATTCTTGCTTGGCACATCATCCCTTCCCTATTTGATCTCTGCTACTTATGCTTAGACTACAAGACTTGACTGTGTTAGAAAATAGGGATCCAAACTGAAGTTTAATTAAATTCTTAATTATTCAATTGACCCAGCAGCTGGTGATCAGTGGAAATGAGGCATGAATAGGGTGTTTTATTAAAACCCGTAATCTCAAATTATAAAAGCAATGTCAATTCAAATTTGTCAATTCAAGTTTGCATTAGTCGGTTTCTGCGTGATGCTAATTAGAACAGTACACATCTTATTCAAAATCAGAGTCAACTTGTCAAACGTGTATGGCAAGTAAACTCCAGCACTGATATCACTAAAACAGATGCGCTAAAGACTGGTAATGAAATCAGAGAGAAGATTATATGTGGTAGAGATCCAGCGTAAACTCACGGGGGAAAAAAAAAAAGAATATCAGCCTTTCACAGCGGTCCATACACTTCACCCTTCATCATTTGGCAACACAGTACCTTAGCTACACAACCACTAAGAATATGACATGAAAGGAGGAAACACTTAAGTTGATACTTACTCCTTTTTAAAATCTTCATCGTGCATTACACTCCCTGCCAGTGTCCCCATTTAGTGGCCTCTCTTCTGTTTGTCGGCACATATTTTGAGAGCTGTTGAGAGAAAAACCTGATTACAGAAACCTAAATTGTGCTTTCACAGTAAGGACACTGTTTTGATTTTGCTGTATCATTTCACAGTAGAGGTAACACATGGAACACACGAGAGGCCAAGAGCATTCCTCAGCTGTCAAGCGAAAATTTCCCTCCTAATTCTTGAGGACTTAAAGCCCTTAGATTCTAAACACACTAGTAAAAGTCATCCCACTCCCAGCTTAGTTTACTTTACGAGGTTCTCTCGGTTTAACACATTTACAACGGCTCTCACTTTAGTTCTGGGCCTTTGGGGGTATTTGATACAGTCATCCACAACTCACTTCTGTAAAAATACAGAAGTGAGTTGTGGATGATTACTAAAGAGTAACATAATATTACTCTTTAGTGCTAAATTTTTGCATGTATAAAATGGATTTTGACAGACTTTTTGCACTGAAATGGGGCTTTGAGAAATGACGCAGGTTTCACAAAAAAACTGATCAATGAAAAAGGCCAGATGTTTACTTCAAACAAACTTCAGCAGAGCGTGGTGAAAATCCCTCTAAAATAACACTGCTCATTATCCTGTCTGATTGGACGCTATTGTGACACAGAAGTCCATAAGTGGCACATTTTATTTGTATCATCAACAGTAATTACCTTCCCACCAGCATGGTAAGAAGAGATGAACAGTTTGCAAGTATTGTCCCCATACCCACTCACAGATAAGTTTACAAAGTGAACCTATTGTCCTCTCTTGGCATTCTGAACTCCATGTCCAACTCATCAACGGAATGCCGCTCACTTTGATGTGTTTTCAGTCAAACACTTGTAATTATCTTGTTTGTGAAGTATTACAGTTTGTTATCTTGAAAGAGCCCCTTGATCATCCTAAGCCATTATACAGCAGGTCTGCATGCCAGTACTAACATGTAATAATGACACATATTGTTAGATTTCCTGCATTTCAGCTACTCGTGTTTCGAAGACAAACTTACAGCATTTTACAAAGGTCTGCAGCCTGCATGTTTCCTCAACCTTGGGTGTCAAATAATATCTTAAGCCCCTCACTGAGTGGTAACAGATGGAACCAAATCAAAACAGTGGAAAATAAAGGCAATGCATTTGAGTCGCATGGGCTGACAGAACTGGATGTGAGCCATACAAGCTACAATACAGTGGAAGCTGTGTGAGACATATGTGCTGCTATTTCAGTGTTCCAGAAGGGTGCATTTGTCATGACCCACATGGCCCAATATCCCACACGCAGATTGGAATTTTAGAAACCTTGTGGCATTTGACAGGAGACTTAAGAGCAACCAAAGTACCATCAATTCTCTGTAATCAAAGCTTAAAAAAAATCACATGAAATGAAAAAATAATAAGGCCTGTCTGAAGCATTTCTATACTCCTCTGTTATTAAATTTGATTACCTCGTCATGCAAATATTAGGTGGTAAACAAAGCTAAGTCTGCAATCAAACCTTAGTTGACTGTAATCAAACAAAAGCTAGAGCCAGTAATTGGTGTTTACCAAGAAAGAACCAACATATCAGTTATGCTTTTTTTTTTTTTTTTAATCTTTCAGTAATTCCAACCGGTAAACAGCTATAATCAATGGAATGCAATGTTTTATAGAAGTACCAGTTTGTTCATGCCAAGCACCCAAAGACCAGAATAGACAGAAAACTCTATCAGTAAACACATGCATGGACTCAAAATCCTTCCAGAGTTTATTATAGAGTCAAAAACAAAAATGTCCTTCACTTTTTGCTTTTGGTCACTTAAAGATGCACTCTAAGTTAATAGAAAAATATTAGGTCATAGACCACTAATAGACTAAAATAGACCACTTCTGGGGAGGAAAACTTAAGTAAATAGAGAAGTGTCATTAACCTGCTTTGTTTGATAATGATTTATAGATAAAGATTTACAGAAAAACACTCAGTTCCTTTGACCTTAGACCCTTTCCTGATGAGTTTTTGGTCTCAATTGCTTGTTTCAAAATGTAATCATTCTAAAATGATGTTTATATGGCTCCTATTATAGTAGAAAAGAATAAAGCAGGGAATGCGCTTGAGGGGGTGGGGTGCTGTCTATCTTGTCGTTGATCATACGAGCATGCATTGTGCCTCTTAATAAGATCAACCACACACTTATCCCATCCAGTTATCCAAACAGCAAGAAGGAGCTAAAATGCTCAGCTCAAGGAACACAACAGAACCTCACTAACCAAGCACAAGGCAATATATTAATAAATCAGTTTGGGGCATCACCGATTTATTGTGAATGGTGATGACTTTGTGGAGCCAGAAATTACAATATTTGGATATATTTGCAGTTAAAGTACCAAGTCACCAGCTAACTCTGGAAAGCACATAGCTGCTAATTAGTACTAAGTAACACACCAAAGTTGGAGCAGGTGTTAATACAAGTTAGAATTCCATAAATAATAGTGTAAAAGAAAAAGAGAAAGTTTTAGCAACACCCCTTTTAAACCTTAATGTAATTAAAGACTTGATTTATATATTGAAAAAACAAAAAACATTTGGAGTCAATAAGTGTTATTTACACCACAGGCTACACATTTATGGGGACTATGAGTCCATTCAAGGAAACTTGGTTTTGGCACTTCTATGTTGGCACGCTTAAATTTCTCAATAATTTATTTTTGCCCTTAAAAGCAGCATTTTTCTGTAAGTATTTGTATTTTCAGGCAAATCTGGAAAGAATGGGCTGCCTTTACTGAAATGTTACTAAATATACTACAGAACCTTTAAAGGGACAATAAACATATTTCTTTTTTAACACGCCAGAAGGGCTTGCTCATAGGGGGTCATATGATTGTTGGGTTTATCTCTGTAACTATTATTGTACGATCTACTGTGCAATATAAAGCGCCTTGAGGCGACTGTTGTTGTGATTTGGCGCTTTATAAATAAAACTGAATTTAATTGAATATTTCTCAAATATTTCTATTATGGAAATTCTGCTCATCATACAATTTTAAAGTGCCCATTTTTGTATGAAGATAATGTCATAGATAAGAATGTGTAGACATCCCTCAGGTGGATTTAAAGTAAAGCACTCTTGACAGTACAGGAGGAGAGGCCACAGCTTGACCCCTACTACTGTAGACCCACTCCTTCTCCTAAAGGCTTTTAGTTTGGTTAAGTGGGCTGGGCTGTGGGGCAGATGGTTGTAGGTAAGTCGGGGATGCACAGAAAACAACTGCGAATTCACTGACCTCTGTCTCTCTCTTTCTAACGGCTGATTTGAGAGAGATCTGAGATTTCCCTCAGAGCCATGCCTTGGTCTCAGAGTGACATATTTATTGGCTGCTATCTCAGAAAGGAGGCCAGAGGAGGTAAGACTTTGGACACACACACACACACACACACACACACACACACACACACACACACACACACACACACACACACTTTAGAAAAGCTATAGTAAATCTGGCAACATATACTTTATATATCTGCACAAAAGCTTCATCTACTTGCAGCCACACCAAAGACAGTTATGATAGCAATTCATATTTCTGAAATTTGTGTATTTCTGCAGTTGTTTTATTTGGAAGAGGAGAAAACTTGGCTTAATGTAAAAAATGAGGATTAGGCCGAGTTTTGCTTTTTTTTGGCCATATTATTACATTTTTAGGCACAGCTATTACAGTCCTCCTGGACAAGGTAATAAGGACATTAGACCTCTGTTGACACTGGGCTCCCACAACAAAGTCAGGATAAACACAGAATCTCATTAATAAAACAAAAGGTGGTTCTCATGCTTAAAATCTCATTAACCATAATCATGTCTCCTGTTCTTCACACATAGGGTACATAAAAAAAACCCACTATATATTCAACAGTTCTCTTGAGTCATAAAATTTATTCTGTTATTAAAAAATAAAGCCTTGCAACCAAGAGTGACTACTTAAGCAGTTTTTAGATAGTAGTCACTGTAGTCTCTTCACGGTATTTGTTGTTTAACACTTCATCAAGCCACTACCCTTCACCACAAAGAAAGGTGTAGTACCATGTTTCATATTAAATGGAAAGCCACAAGGAGCAGTAGCCGCTTGAAGACATATACCAGAGAGTCAGCCGAGTCCAACAAACCATCCAAGGTGTACTCTCAGTGGCAGGTTAACAATATAAGAACAACCCCACCAAGGATGGAGATGGAGCAATACTGGAAAAGTGTATGGGAAAAGGATGCAACCCATAGCAACAATGCTCAGTGGCTAGTGGAGCCAAGATCAGTCACAGTCCAGTAACCATCACAGTGGCAGACATCCAAGGAAGGGTCTCAAACATGAAGGGCTGGACAGCACCAGACCCCGACATGATTCACACAGAAACTAAATGCTTCTTGAGCTAAAAAAGAAGCTACTGGTAGACAAGAGTGGTAGACTGAACAGACTAACCAATCTGTGCACTGCCTGGATTGATTACGAGAAAGCCTATGGCTTAATGCCCCCCGGAATCCCTAGAACTGTACAAGATCAACAGGACCCTAACAGCCTTCATCATGAATTGGATGGGGATGTGGCAAACACTTGAGGCCAGCTTCAAGCCAGTTACACAAGTCGCCATCAAGTCATCAAGTGCAGGATCTACCAAGGAGATGCCCTGTCCACACTACTGTTTCTGCATAGGCCTGTACCTACTCAGTCAGATCATCAACAAGACTGGCAACAGATACCAACTACAAAATGGAGCAATCGTTAGCCACCTCCCCTACATGGATGACATTGAGCTGTATGCCAAGAGTAAACGAGACATCAGTTCACTGATCGATACTACTAGGATCTACACCAATGACATCAGAATGTCATTCAGAATTGCAGAAGTGTAGTCGGATGATAAGAAAGAGAAGGAAATTAGTCAGAACTGAGGGGAATGCGCTACCATTGCAGATATCGAGGAAAGCTAAAAGCACAAGAGGAGCAAGGAGAGGAACCATCATGGAAGGACACGCTCCTGTACAGCATATACCACCAGCAGATAGAAGTAGTTGATACTGAGAGTTCAGCTTTGTCCAACCACTGAAAGACACTACAGAGGCACTAATCATGGCAACACAGGAACAAGCTTTAAGCACAAGATTCATAAAGGCCGGGGTCAACACCAGGCAAGATGCACATGAGACAATCCAGCACATAACAGCAGGGTGCTGTTACAAGATGCCAGCAGGCAGGGCATACTTGGAATACCATAACTAAGTGGATGGCAAATATACAGGAACATTTGTGCCGAATATGGCATGGCAGTCCGAAAGTCAAAATGGGATATGCCCCCTAGGGTGGTTGAGAATAACCAAGGTAAGATCCTGTGGGACTTCCAGATACAGACAGAAAAGCTGGTGATAGCCAACCATCCGAACATAGTATTGGTGGAGAAGCAGAGGAAGATGGCCGTAGTGATACATGTATCTCTACCAAGTGATAGCAACTTCAGGAGGAAGGAACACGAGAATACCAAGGGCTGAGAGAGGCGCTCTGGGGTCCTCTTGGTAATCGGAGCGCTCGAGGGGGGTGACCCTCAAACTGGGCGAGTGGCTCTAGCAGATCCCAGGAATCTGCAGTCTATGAACAGCAAAGATACTACACAGGATACATATACATACACACAAACTGATCCCAGTAAAGTAGGTTAAAAGCTGAAGCTTATTCAGAGAGCTAAACTGCTTGGCTGATCAACACAGATGTTACTAGGAGTGTTTTTTTCTTAATTTTTTTTCCTTTATCAGCAACTGTCTTTCATGCAGAACTGATGTGTGGAGATTGCTGAGTTGTCTTGTGCATTTGTAGTCAGTCATATATCAAATGGTTGTCATGGAAATACTTTTCCATGACCATGACTTGTACCAATTAACTGTAAATTGACCTTCAAAACTGAGACTGAAAGGAAAAATGGTTAATGAACGACATGCCAAAACATTTTTAGATATTTTGCAATATTTCCTTAAAAAACAAGGCCCCAGAAAGGGAAAAGACCCTCACATTCAGGTTTGTCATCTTAAAAATGGATGTGAAATATGAAAGAGATGAAGGACGACAAGGTTAACTGAGGCTTCTCGCACTGCTGTGAAGTTGTAGCACATTTTTTGGACAAAGAACCATAATGTGTAGTGTCTTGCAAAATCAAAGACAAAGCTCAAAACTTGCCTGAAGGAATTTTGTTATGAGATCCCTAAGAAATGTATTTGATACTTTAAGATGCTCTTTTATGATGTCCTCATTAGAAGATAAGACACGAATAAGGCACACTTGCTTACAGTGGTCATTTAAAGTAAAATACATAAATTAGAAATGCAAAACTAATTCCACACGTGAATCATTACTCTGCTCGTTAAAATTTAACTACTGAAAGAGCACAGGGACTTCAGAAGGAGAATAATACATAAATACTGCAAAAACGCAACCCTTCAACATAAGAAAATGGCCATTAATGTGCTCACTGTACAGTAAAATCATAACTGCATCACTTCACTATTTAACACATTCAGGCTCCAACACATAAAATCCTGGACAGGAATGTGCACGTGCATTTTTCCTTTAGCTTTAAAAAGCCATGAGTACAAATAAGCACCCTTTATAAAACCCAATCATTGTGAAATGTTACACATGTGCAAGAGCTTGATTTTCAATCCCATCTTTACCCATGGATGCCGATTTTCCTCACTTTATTCTTCATTTGCATTTAAAAATTGCTCTTTATGCCACAAATCATTTCAAGCAGCAATTAATACAGCAGCAAAGAATCAGCATATTTTCAGTGAATATTAAACCGTGACACTGTTTGAAGAGGTGGTGAAAAATAAATGATGGTTTCAGGTCTACATTTTTGATCACAAACATTTTTTTTTAAAAAAAAGCAGCGAATGAGAGCCAGTAAAACTACATCCACACATGGAACATATGATTAGCCACTGCTGGAGCCACTTAGAGCACCCCCAATTACAAAATAAGTAATATTAACAGGGGAGAAAAGAGGCCTGAGAAAATTTAGACTAAATAATTTAGATTTGGATTGAACATATTCCTGTTTGCGCAAAGAGACAGAAAAATATTTTAATATATGTTGTTAAACGTGAACTCTGAAATTGGCTTTCAGTGAACAGGGCTTGGAATTCATTTCATTTTTCAAAATCGAAATGGGTACACTTCAAGAGCTGGGTTTTTTCTAGCCTGTGATGCAATGGTGGGCAGCTAAGTTTCAGTTGCACATTAGCAACCCTGTAGGTCGCTGGTTTGAGTCCCTGTTCATATAGCAGCATCCCTGCAAATTGCCTGCGTGGTGTGTAAAGGCCTTTAGATGATTCATTTTGTAAATGACCTAGAGGAAGAAGGGGAGAGGGAAAAAACACAAAACAAACAAAAAAAGAAAAACATAATGAGCAAAAACCTCACCAAACCAATATTAAAAACCAGGTATTCCACACCGGTGCTACCACTGGGCTTAATTAGATTGGTATAACTGTGTGTGGAAATTTATGGGAATTTAGGTACTTAATTTGTGGAAATCAGTTGAGTTTTACACAATCCTACACTGAATTTTACGCACTGATTAAATACCATTTTGTTTAATTTCTTCCACTTCATCATATCAGACTTGACTAGACAAAAGCAGGTGTATGCATGGTGTGATGCATCCGTGTGTGATAGAGAGACAGCAACATTCTCACCAGACATCTCTATAAGTAACAGTTTTTGTAAATGGTAAATGGACTGGTTCTCATATGGTCCTTTTCTACTCTGAGCACTCAAAGTGCTTTACAGAATTTGCCTCACTCACCCATTCACACAAGAAGCAGGTAATTTTTTTGTATACACATTGTTTATACGTTCGGCCTTTGGTTTTGAGGAGTGAGGTGTTAACTGATAATGCATCTGAAAGAATGGCTTTTGTATTTCATGTACAAGAATAATGACTTTAATACAAGAACTGATAATTTAGTATAAAGCACTTGCCATTACACAGTGGATATCCTCATTCCACTGTTTGAAAACTCTCCTCAGCAGAGTGCAACAACCGTTGTTCATCACCAAGAAAAATTGCAGATTACAACTTTCACAAGATTTTCTTTTTAAACTGATGAGGCAACAAGTTGGTAAGTCTGACAAACTGACCATAGGCCCTCCATAAAGAAACACGTGGTGAGAGCTGAGAATTGTTAAATAGACCTCACATATATTGAAAAAAATGTTGCTTACAGATAAATGTGCTAGATTATAAATTATATTGTGCTCTACACAGAGTGTGGGTTAGGAGTGATTATTCTACATTTTCCCAGCGATTCCATCTATGCAATGCATAAAAAACGTAGACGTATTAGTAAACAATTTGCATTCTGGAATGAGGAGCTATAGGGCAGCAATCTCTGCCTGCTCTCTTAATTTGTCTCACTGTCATTTCTCCTCTCAATCACAGAGATGCTACAAACATTACAGGCAGGCCATGGACCCTGCTGGGAGTGCAAACAGTGATGGGTATCAGTATTGACATTGGTCTAAAAGGATCAGTTAGTCTTCTCTTTACCCTGCAGGCCTCATGATTCCCTATTCATACAAAAACAGCCTGCAAATGCACTCCTCCCCCAATGCTTTCTCTCCAGGGCACTCTGAGAAAACACAAGGAGCACTACTGCCTAATGCCCCATAAAATTCTGACATCACCTTTCCACAGGAGAGGAGGACACACTCGATTTGATAGGCTAATTGTGTGTGGCATAATTAATCAATGTCTCCTGAACGAAAAATTCCCACAAGTAGACTCCCAATGTCGCATGAATGCCGACAAAAGCATAGAGGGTAATTAAATTTACATTTATTTTTTCTCCTTTATCATGCGATTTAGTTGTTAATGGAAAATATTTGTCATTTCCCCTCACAGGAATCTAGATGTGGCTGACAGCTGTGCAAGATGGGTTAACATTACGTCAGCAGGGCAAGACTTGATTGCAGAGATAGTCTTTACATTAGGGTAGTTTTTTTTTATACATATAAAGTAATTTTTGCTCTGTTTCTCACACAGGAAATTGCCATACTTAAAAAAGTATGCCGCTGATGTTGCTGCTGAATAACTGGTGATGTCAACATAAGAACTGCTGCAACATAACAAAAACGGATTTAAATAATGCACAACTGTTTTAAGAAATTGAGGTCTTTATAAATGTGTTGAGGGGCAGCACAGATGTACAGTGGTTAGCACTGCTGCCTCACAGCAAGAACGCCCTGAGTTTGCCTCCACCATCTGGCCGGGGCCTTTCTGCGTGGAGTTTGCATGTTCTCCCTGTTTGCGTGAGTTCTGTCTGAGTACTCTGGCTTCTGCCCCCAGTCCAGAGACATGAGTTTAGGTTAACTGGTAACACTGAAATGCGAGTGAATGTAAAGACACTACTGTGGTCTCTGGTGGGTCTCTGTAAATGTGAATCTGCCCATTCACATTTTAGCCCATTCTTCAAAAGGAGAAGTATGACAGCCACTACATTTTGTAGCTTTACCATCAGGAATTGTGACTGATCAAAACAATAACCTGAAAATTACATTACGTAAAAAGCAATAAATAAGTATTTAAATAAGTCAAAATGACATATAGGTGAATGGTAAAAGCTTAGCTTAACTATCAACACATTAACAAAGTTAACAAATTGAATCCTGCAGTGGCTCTGCAAACAGATCAATTGTAAATGTCTCTTCACTTCGTTGTCTCCTCCCGGTTATGAAACAAACAAGTAATCAGTGTCTACAATTCATACTGTGTACAATTACCAGCCGCCTGTAGCAAATATCTTGAGAAAGCTGCAAAACAACATTTGAATAAATCTCACAAACAGAAGACAGGTCGGTGGTTGTTGTGGGTGCGCAGAGATTGTATTGTGGATGTTGAACTTCACTGTGTTAAATTACAAATCTTGGTTGAGCTAAAGGGTTACCCATTGTCTTCAAAATTTCAATGACTGCCTGCAATTCAGCTAAATGAAGAGCAACGCAGGGGATGAAAAAATACTAATTTTAAACTTGCTCTTCAAACGCCCCACATTAAATAAGCTGCAGAGACAAATTAAGAAGAAGTTGCATAAATCCCACACACAGTATATCTAAAGGCATAATAACTTTTAAGTTTATGTTTAGAGATACTGCTCCTCTGAGTGAATCACTGTATGGGAAACAGTCAAATAAGCTTAATTTCCTGGAGCAATCGCAGGGAAGGAGTCATTTCAGCAGCAAGGAGTGCAAGCCACAGATTAACAGCTCCCTGGTGGCAAAAGTGTAAATATTGTTCTGACCCTAAAAAGCTTATGTGTGGAAAAATATGCTCGGGTGAAGGTAAAGAAAAGTTTAAATACTTTTGTCACTTTGACAAGACAAAAATAACTTACAACCACCAGCCTCCAGTCCAGCAAATTAGTACTGGGGAAAATAACAATTTAATAGTGCACATGCCTGTTTAATGCATTTTTATTTTGGGAAAGGCATGTTTAATTAAAAGCCATTGCTATTAGAGCATAATGAAAAATTGGTTAATTTAGGATTGAGACCTTTTTTTCCCCCGACTATTTACAGAACGTGTTTGTTTGAAGGAACAGCTTTTCAATTTGCTTGGCAAAGGCAAACAGCGCACCACATTAATGCAAATGAAGTTTAAATGGATAAGGAAGACTTATCTTTACCTACAGTGAAGAGATATTTATCATACATTTAATTGTATTCCTACTTGAAAATTGTGTGCACAAATATTTGCGATTGGTGCAGCATATATACAGAAATCATATTTGAGTGATTGTTTTAGGAGTTTACTTTGTCTGTTTTGGTCGAGACCTGCACCATAGAAAAGCAGAACAAGTGTAGATATTGCATAAATCTAACAAGTTAGACATACACTAGAAAATCATACACCAGGAAACAACACATTGGCTTAGTTTGGCAGGATATTTACACAATATGATGAAGTATAATCTTCATGGTCTCCACTGGGAAAATACGGTGTTCCAGCAGTAACTTGTAAAAATAATGTGTGACCAAAGAGTTACAAGAATTAGCCAATAAAAATGAAACGTATACTTGGATTTAAATTTGGTCCATCTACCTTTGAAGTTCATCTTCATGAGCATGTTCAGAGAGGGTTTCCAGCACAGTGGCTATATTTAGATCACTCAGAGTAGGTCTTGTTCTGTCCCCTTGCACTTGTGCCTCTGTTGTGTGCACTAGATTTCCTCCAGTGTGTCAAAACAGTGAACCATCAGCTTGACTTTTATTCTGGAGAAGTGAAAGAACTTGCTAACAGCCAAGTGGGCTGGTGGTTAGCAAAGATTGTGTTGGTATGACCAAAAAAAACATTGTTCTTCCAATGCACAGTGTGCTGGCACACAATAGCATGTGTCACAGATAAGGTCTTTCCTCAGATACGTTAGGATGTTACGTGTTTAAGTTGACAGTTTTACCTCGGAGGATGAAATAAAGTTGCACATCCTTGTGAATGTTTTTGAGAACTGAAGCTGAAAACTGCTGGACCACAGCCAGAGACCTCACATTTACCACCAGTGGTGATTTACCAAATGAAAATGGATTGAGTTTCCGAGACAGTTGATGACTACTATCTATGTTTAGTTTGATGAAAATATAGACATGATCACAATACTTTATAATTTATCATTCTAAAAACTGAACTTGCACTGGAAGCCACCCAGACATGCACAAGAAGAGTACCCTAAAACAGCGGTCCCCAACCTTTTTTGCGCCACGGACCGGTTCATGCCCGACAATATTTTCAAGGACCGGCCTTTAAGGTGTCCCGGATAAATACAACAAAATAAAACTAGTACCGGTACCAATTCATAACACAAGTGAAAAGACCCAGGAAAACCGAGTTAACGCTAAAAACGATAACAAAATAACGCTAAAACCGATAAAAAGCCTGAAAACCATGCATTTCACACCTGAGCCTCAACTCTCGCGGCCCGGTACCAAATGACTCACAGGACCGGTACCGGTCCGAGGCCCGGGGGTTGGGGACCGCTGCCCTAAAAGGAAGATTGTATATAGTTTTTGATTTTGTGCCTAATTCTTAGCACACCAAAGACAACACCAAAGAAAAAACACAAATCTAACCATCTCAATCACAGAGATTTAAAAGCAGTAATTACTAATGTGAAGCAAAAAGCTACGGTAGTTTGATCAAGCATTCCATTCTACTCCATTCAATTAAAGCAAATGGGTATTTTTACTACAAAGGATTTATTGTCATAAGAGTGTAAGAAAAGATCAAACTGGGCCATACAATAACTGAATTGTTTTTTGTTTTGGTTTTTTTACACTCACTGCTACATGTAGTAGTTCGCCTTTACATTTGTTATTGTGCTAAGTATGTGCTAGCAGCTGGCAGTTTATTATCTATGCAGTCTCATAGTATTTCTTTTACAGAGATTACTGACCAGCAAGGGAGAAATGAAGAGATGCTGTTTGACGTTCTCTCAAAGCATATGAAATTCAGCACTGCATGTTGCTGGCTGTCTGACTTTGGGAGGTCGGATCTCTTTGATGGTTACAAAGATCAAAGGCAGAAGATTTGCTACTACTATCTGCAGTAATTTACACACAAACACACACACACACACACACACACACACACACACACACACACTTAAACCAACTATTCAAAACAATTCATTATCATCAGAAGAATATCAGTATGGTTAACATGGCTCTTGTTTCTCAGTGACAGAAAAAAAAAATGAAAGAGTTTCATTATTATATATGAATTTTAAAAAATATTACTAAAATCCATTCATTCATAGGGAACTGACAGTTTTTCATCTCTTTCTCTCAAAGAACACATAATAGCAGAGGTAGATACAGAACAGCTAGATCATGCACTGCTATAAAACATTTATGAGCCATTAGATTGCCGTGCCAGAGGATGCTGCTGCCGATTATGAGGTCTGAGAGACACAGGCAGGTGGAATGGGTGCACAAAGGTGAATTTAGACAGCCACCAAAGCCCGTCTGGTCCTTTTCCATCATTAGGCTTTTATACATTTTGCTTTTTTCAAGAGCATATATTTACACAACTATGCACTGAATATAGTTTTTTTTTAAAGCGACAACATTAAATTTCTCAGTGCTTTAAGAGATGAAAAATTTCTTCTCATCTGTAAGACTGCACTATAAGTAGATATCACACAGCCCTCTTCACTGTATCATGTCAACTGAGAGACCAGTGTAGATATGGAAGCTAAAGCCCTTTTTCTAAGGGATTTCTCTGTAAGAAGGTGATTTTGTTCTCTTGGTGTCCGTTATATTACTTTCAGCATTTCTGCAGCTAAGACGAGATCTCATTTCAGCATCGTGCCTGAAAGAAGAGCCTTAGAGGAGATGACAGGCCTCTGTCAGAGCCTCCGTGCCAGGAAAATTAGGGTTACACAATTACATACAGTTCCACAAGCATCACCAAAAAGCCCTCTTCGTAATTGGATCCATTTTAGGGGGTTTAAAGCCCGCTTCTTTGAGATATACAGTCAGAGCAACCCTAAGAACAGAATTCATCATCCTTTCTCAGTCTGCATCTCTTTTGCATTTAGACTGGCCTGGAAGAAAAACAAAACAGCATTGCAGTTAGTCCTGTCACATTGAGTTGTAGAGCACAGATGCAACATGTCATTCTAAATCTCAATAATTCTTTCAGCTTCTATTTATACTTTGGTTTTTTGGTTTGTTTTTTTACAGGAAACGAAAGATAACTCATATTATTAGCCCCGTCTGGAGAATTTTGACTGATGGCACAATATGATGCAAAACACTGCATATTGTTGTGAGTTTTATTTTTGAGCATTAATTGCTTCTCAAAAAAAGAATGGATAGATGGAGGTTGGATTACAACAGCAAGTTGTTCTTGTGCCAGGCCTGATCGGCAGCAATTTCAAGACAGGGGTAGTATAGCATAAAAACTATATTTTCAGTCTCATTAATCTTATGTTTGTGATATTCTAATAATACTATCACTGAAAACAAGAGGAAAGGATGCAGTCAGATACATCATCGTCGTATTGAATCATACTGGACTGAGCCAAGCTGAGCACTGCACTGCCATTAGGCTTCTTGTATTCTTGAGTAAATGACAGATGAGCCAGAAATAGTAACTACACTATGAAAATCTGTGTACATGAAATTTCATTTTACTACAGTTTATTTATATAAAAACAAGGAGGTGACATGTACTCATCAGCTTTCAAAAGGGCAATTTAGTGGTTGAAAGAGCAGAAAAATTTGTATGTTTATATATACTGTACGAAAACTTAACCAGTACCCACTGCAGCTTACATACTAATTAGATCCTTCAGTCTATCAATTGAAGGAAATACATTCATGGCGATGTAAGCTATCACTTATCACATAACGGCAACTGTGTTGTCACCTCATATTCCCATGCGTGTTTATTACAGCCCCTGAGGATCAAACTGTCTGGGGCAGACTATAAAGGTGATTGCAGTGTTTATGAGAACTGATTTTCAATCAGGCAAATGCAGTAGAGTGACTTTCCTCTTGAGCACAATTCAGCCCTTAACATGCTGAGTGATAATTGCAGCTCATCTGTAAAGGCTGTTTTAATGCTCTCTCTCAAGGTGTACCCTCACCATTTTGGATCGGTTTCGTAACTCTGCACGGCTTGAGGAAGTCGTGAAACAGAATAAGATAAAAGTTACTGGAGCACAATGTCATTCCCCTCAGGCAAGGGTAACTTAAACTTTATCAAAAGCTCAACTGTAAACTGTAGTTTTGTTCTTGGCAAGGTTAAATGATTTGTACACTTGTAAGGAGAAGAATGAATGCCTGTTACTGTTGAGTTTTACAAAATATGGAAAAGGGAGAAAAAAAAAAAAGAAGAAAAGAATCATCATGCATAAGCACGCACACAAGACCACTTACTTAGGTATACTCCTGTATATGAACACATGCAATCAAAAGGACACTTTGTCCTTACCATACAACCCTCCATCCCCCAAAAACATAAACACACACAACTGTCACTTGCACACAAAACAACCCTACTTCCTCTCTTCATTTTCATCAAAATATTGCAGATGAGGTCTTGAGCTCAATTAATCATGCTTCAGCCCTCCTGCACTCCGTCCCCCCCATTAATCACAAAGCCCACCATACTGCAGGGTCAGTCCTCTCTTTCTGGAAGGGGTTGTGTTGTCACCTGTTCTGTATACATAACTACACCCCCACTGCACTAATACACACACCTGCAAGCAGGTATGCACACAATCACATTTAATGCCATTTTTGTGATTTATTTCATTCAGGCAAAAAGGTTTGGCTCATGTGCAGAGATTATTTATGTCATAAGAAAATTAAGTTGATGTCTAATTTCTAAAAACAAGACACGTACTGTTTCTATAGTATCAAAGATGATGTAGCTACCACAGAAACTGAACAGTAACAACATGTAAAATGCTGGAGGCAAGTGCAGATACATGAACCAGTCTACTCAGGACACAAAAAAAAAAAAAAAAAAAAAACTGTTGTACACAGATTTTTTTTTTTTTTCAATAAAGATGATATGGAATGTTCTGGCTGAAAAGTACACTGCTGTTACGATGGAAACAGAAATACAAGCAATGTTTTGAGGGGTTAGTGAAGCTGGATTTGTTTATATGAGCTGCAATTCCTTGGCTAGCTACAGAGGTTAGGCTACAAAAAAGCATCACTGGCATTATCCTTAGGTGTTAGGGTATGGGTTTGCTTTCAATGTGCTTGTAAGCGTCAGTGAGCAACCTTGTCCCTATACATACTAAAAAGATAGTATAGTATAGTATAGCTGTCAAACAAGTAATCTTTCCATTGTATTTCAAGTAAAATTGAAACTCAAACTGCTAGGATTCACCATGGCACATTCCTCTTACTTAGATTCAGCAGTGAATAACTGATCAATATTTATTTATCTCTCCTTACTCTTCTCTGCTTTTCATGTCTGCTATTTTGTTAATGGAAGTAGAGAGTACAACAGCTTGAGAGGCAGGGGCAGCCTACTTAATTATAATAAATTTGTGACTCTTATCTGTCCTTAGTCAACCTTGGCAATTTTTACTGCATTCCTTTTACTGCTCACTCCTCAGTGGGCACAGAAAACACCCATCTTTCGTCAAATATCTGCTTAAAAACACAAGACAAACCCTTATCTACAAGCAGCTGTGAGCGTGTTAAGAGAGCAAATGATTTAGTTCCTCAGTACACTGCAACTTGGCCTGTGATGCATTGAATTTCTCAGCACTGAGGAGACAGTGCACTCTCCTGCTTTGAATGGAAATACTAGATAAATCTTGATAAGAGACATGTGCAACTTTAAAATGAATACAGATTTCAACATACCAAAACATTATTTTTTTTCTTTATAGGCTTGTAGGCTAATAAACAATACTTTAATCTATCATCAAATCTGACAACCGAGCAACTAAGCATGCAATGTTACAAGAACAGAGTTGGTGTCTTCAACATATTACCAGTAAACAGTCTCAATGCAGCAAGAAAGTAAATCACAGTGGGGCTGGAGCAATGGACCAACAGCACAGTGCAAGAACATCAAAAGCCATTGAGAATTCACAAGTTGCCTGTTTTCCTGTCTGACAATTTGCTGTTGGGGCACTCTCACTCAAAATAAATCAGTTTTTCCAGACATAAAAAATTGAACAATTGGAACAATATGACAGTGGTTATGTACTGTATGATTCAAGACTGCGTGTGAGTTCATATGCAGTACTCTTGGGTGTTACTTACACAGTAAATTCCTAAAAATATTGATTTAAAGTAATAATTAAACAAGAACTTCACTATATACTATATCTAGAGCTGCTCTTGGGCTTGATTAAAATTCATAATCACAATTATTTTGATCACAACTGAAATCATGAATATTTAACACAATTGCTCCTAGAAATGTATTATTGAACTTAAAATAAATAAATAAATAAATAAATAAAATTCACCCATTCGTCCAAATATCCATTCATCCATTTTCTGCCTCTTATTTGAGCCTTAATAGAAAATGAAACATTAATTAATTGCCAGATTCTTTATTGCACTTTTGGTAAATAAACAGACGTAAACAACATCAATCTAATATTTTCTGTGTCCACCCTTTGACTTTAAAAATAGCACCATTTTATATCAGTTGGTATACTTGACCAGACAGTACCCTTTTAGACGAGGAGCTTTTAATACTTTTTATATCTCTTCCAAAGACGCCCTTTTTGATTCCTCACTGTAGGCCAAGAGCGCAATTATCAGTTTTAGGTTTTATTTCTCACTAAGTCAGAGAGGAAACGTTGGGTGAACCAAGTATATGTTGATTGATACCATGCATAATGCTGCATAATGATTCCCTTTTGAAAAACAAAAAACAAAAAAAAACTCTATAAACATAAGTAAAACCTTAGCCAAGCAACAGCTCTTGACATCGGTCTTAAAATGGAACAGAATAAAGACTATTGGACTGACTGTGAAGGCCAGCTTTATCAAGCCTATATACTCCTGTACCAACTCCTGGCTGCATGTTAAATCATTTTGACACTCCATTGGTGGTGCAAATGTGAACCAAAAAAAGCCCCTGAAGCATGATTTCTCTGAGCAGCCCACAGCTGGGTAGTTACCCTCAGCATGTTCTCAGAACTGTTTGGTTCTAGAAAAAACTAAATACAAACAGACCATTGTAAATGCTTGCTACAAGCCAAACTGTGGAATAATTTTGGCAGGATAATTAACTTTTTTGGGAAAACTAAACTTGTTCAAGTGGATGTCTGTCAACCTATACACTACCTGCAAAAAAGGAACCAAAAAGTAACAAAATAGAAACACCTCTGCAAGCAACTCAGCATAACAAACAGTCAAGCGTGCTGAGTGATGGACTGAATACCTTTTTTGGTTTTGACCTTTTCACTGGATTTTCTTTTTTAATTTATTTTTTGTTAAATACCAAAAATAAAATATAATCCTAAATGAATCCTTTAAAAAGTGCGTAATCTCTTGTATACCCTGAATTTTAGAAATTATACGGATCAATTCTTTGTTCTAAGTATATTGTAACAAGATGAACTTTCTTGATCATTCATCCGTTAAAATGTGGTTAAAAACCCACCTATACAAAAGTCCAATAAAATTAAATGCAAAAAAAAAAATCCATGCTTCAGCAAAATTCACTGATGCTAATGTTGCATGTAGCGAGAAAAGAAAAGTGAAAGAAAGAAAATAGCATGAATGCTGTCTCAGCTCCACGCAAGTGCTCCAGTGAGACAGCATTCAGGGCCCTGGCACCAGGAATAGAAAATGGAATATAGCTACTATTAATGCTGTTAGTTACAGTTGTGTTTGACTAATCGAACCATCTTTTTATTAGACATGACTATAAAAAAGGCACACAATAGTCCATATACATTTTCATTTCACTATACATGTCATATTGGATTAAAGCAAACCCTGATGTCAAAGAAAATTTTATGCTTTCAGCTCAGAACAATTGCTGATAGCTCTAAGGATCTCAATCATCAGTGAACGCTATGATTTTTTTCTTTTTTTTTGGAGGAGGGGGAAAAAAAAAAAAAAAAAAAAAAAACACACGCACTGAAAGACTTACTTTACTCAATGAATAAAAGATGGTGCTATAATTTTCTGGTTATCTAGTTGCAATTCTATTTGGGCCTGACTTTGTGTGACATCCACCACTTACTGTTTAATGCTAATAGATCAAACATTTTAACACTACGAAGTTTCAAATGAACTTGTCTCATGTGCACAGGTTGAATATATCAATTTGTAGATATCTGTTTATAGAGTTTAGCTACCAATCAAGAGGTCCTGGGCAAACCTAGGAGAGGCAGGAACGATATACATTTATCTGCTGGATTGGGAATACCTACATGTTCCCAAATGATTTGGGGGAGGTGACTGGAGACAGGGAGGTCTGGGCTTCTCTGTTTAGACTGCTGCCCCCATGACTATCACCCAGGCTCAGATAACCAGCAGCAGAAAATAAATAAAGCAATGGATGAATCGATCCATTTCTATGCATTGGAAGCCATGTTCTTTTGCCTCCAAAGTAATATCAAAAAGGATTTGCATGGAGGCCTGTAAGCAGACCTCTATGCAACCCGTTTGATGTGCTTTAGTTGACTTAAACAGAACAATGGATAATGTATTATGCAAGTCATATGCACTTTATGTCTTTGATCACACACACCATCTATAACTGATCAAAGCTTGGTTAGGTATGTGCATTTCGACTGGTACTGACAGTATGTAGACTGAACTATTGGTTTTTTGTTTGTTTCTTTCGGAGTGTAGGGTATTAGGCTGTGGTGATAACTGACATGGATAGAAAGTGCAATTAGATCAAGTTATTACACTTTTATGTATGGTGAGAATCAATTAAAGTGAGATAATGTATCTGATTTTGTGGCTCTCACTGCAGTTTGAACCAGTACAAGAAACAAACTTGTTTCTTTTAACACTGGCTACATTTACTGTAACAGTACAAAAAGGGCTAAAAGCCTTCCCCCTATATGACTGTAAGACATGGACTCTGGTTGACAAAAAAAAAAATGAAATTACAGCGTATGATTTTATTCAGAGTTGTGATATTGAATAAACTACATCCTTCACTGGTTTAAAGTGTGATATCCAAAAACTGTTCTCTGTATGCTAACATTCATTCTTTTTCTAATAAACTTTCAGGACTCCACAGGGAAGGCAATTAACAGAAAAGCAGTGGTATGCACATTTTCAGTGCACCAAATTCATCATTTGCACATCAAACAACCTCCGCCTTTATCCCAGTCAATTTGCATATAATACCACAAAGGTGCATCAATGTCAAATAGAAGTCTTCATTCCAATGCAGCAACTATGTCTCCTCTGCTGGGATGCTGAGAGAGGTAGCTGCACCTGAGAAACACAAAGAAGCAGGTAAAATGAGGGGCAGGTAAAGAACAGATACTGAAATCACAAGGGAAGTTGTTTTGCAGTTAGAGATTAAAAGGCATGGTGAATTATCTTACAGATGAAGGTTTCTTTTGTAGTGTTTTTGCCAATATCCAGATTAAACAGATATATATTAAAGCTAAAAAAAAACCCAAAAAAAAACAGTAAGGAATTTTAAAATGTAAAAGTATTTTTTTCAAATTCAATCACAATAAAAAGGGAATGCATAGCAAATAGTAATAGTTACATTAAAAAAAAAATATAAGGCATGCTTTTTTTTTCTTCTTTTTTTTTTTTTACCTGTTGTGAGCTGGCAACTTGTCCCAGGTGTACCCTGCCTCTTCCTCTGTGACAGGTGTGATAGACTCCAGCCCTAATGAAATGTTGCTAGTACAGTAAATGCAAACTATGCTGAAAAGCAGGGAAATGAAAATTTTGAAACATTTTAAACTGACAATAAATCAACTCTCAAGTAAACTGAGAAAAAAATATAATAGTAAAAAACAAACAAACTAAAAAAAACAAAAACAAAACACAATTACAATGTTATATTTGAACAAAATTAAACAATTATCTTGTTTCCATTATCAGTGTTCAAATTTGCCTTTGCAATGCAGAAATTATGCAGGAACACACCATGACCAAAGGACCACCAGTAATGCTATTGGCCCAAAGTATACTAGTAGTAATAGTGGTGACATAAAGCTAAAATTCTTAGTCAAGATTTGATTGACAAGATTTGGGCCCCACTCAGTGGATTTTTAGTGCATACAGGCCCTTACATTAATGCTGACAAGCCAGTTATAAAACACCTATTTTCACACATTCCAAAGAGATGTATCCCTCACATCTGAGAGAAAAAGTTTGATCATTTCAAGCACTGACTAAAGTCCTACTTTAAATATCTAGCTAGCAAAACACAGTAGTTTGGATCCATGCATTATTCATATATCTTCTCTCCTAACAACGGCATATTAAATATTTGTTAACTGGTAAAAGCATCATGGAACACACTGCACCTCAGAACTATCAATTTTCCAGACACGCAGGATTCTAAGGTACATGTGTTACATCACTGATCCTATTAAGGCCAAGATGGAGGGCTTGAATATTGGAGAGAAGCAGTTAAAGCTAAAAGACAGGAGAAATCACAACGGAGGCTCTAAGTCCACAAATAAATATAGCAAACATACACTCACTGTGAAACAGCTATTGCAACATATGAAATCCCAGCGATGCTATACACTGACACAGTGACACTGATGAGAGATTTTTATACTCTGAGCTATTCCTATGTCATAGAAACCTTTTGTATATGGACCAATAGTGAAAGAAATATTACAATTATAATTAATACTGAAGTAGGAAAGAGTGTTACAGCTGAACATTTTTCTTTCATCAGCTTTTAAAAACAGTTTCTGTAATAACTCAATGTTCTTGGGATGAAAAAGTAGGATGTTCTGTACATTAGTTATTGTTTTAGTTTACTTATTAAACAGTCCCAATAAATCATCTGTAATCACTAAACAGCCAATGTAAGTAACCTTAATTTCATTCTGTGCATGCAGACAAGCCAATTACATTACACTATATATACGATCGTGTTCTTTTCTGCAATGATTTATTAGGGCCTATGTTGCTTAAATAATATTATTGTATTACAGATTCAAACATGTACGTGTTTGCATCTTTGTCCTTAGATAAATTAGACCAGAGAACTTTAAGCAAAAAACTTGAAAAACTTTTCACTGATGTTTAGGTGGCCCGACCTAATTACCCATCTCCTTGAACTTGTAAGCCAGGTTTTATGCTTTTCACAACTCAACCCAGACACAGAGGTTTTCCTTCATACAAGAATTTTTAGCAGACCTTAAAGAGGGTTAGGTTGGACTCAAATGCAGACAACATCGCTGTAATTGTCTAATACACATTTTTTTAAATCAATTTTTATTTAAAATTTAAAATTAATGTAATGCAGAACAAATAAAGAGGAACTACGTAACATGTGGCTTTAAGTAATCATTCAGGGTTTATTAATTCATTATAGTTCACAAAAGGTACGTCTTGTCAATTCAATTTTATTTATATAGCGCCAAATCACAACAACAGTCGTCTCAAGGCGCTTTATATTGCACAGCAGATTTATATCTACTTTACTACTTTTTTACGGGCGATCGTGGCTCAAGAGTTGGGCGTTCGCCTTGTAATCGGAAGGTTGCCAGTTCGAGCCCCGGCTTGGACAGTCTCGGTCGTTGTGTCCTTGGGCAAGACACTTCACCCGTTGCCTACTGGTGGTGGTCAGAGGGCCTGGTGGCGCCAGTGTCCGGCAGCCTCGCCTCTGTCAGTGCGCCCCAGGGTGGCTGTGGCTACAATGTAGCTTGCCATCACCAGTGTGTGAATGTGTGTGTGAATGGGTGGATGACTGGACATGTAAAGCGCTTTGGGGTCCTTAGGGACTAGTAAAGCGCTATATAAATACAGGCCATTTACCATTTTACCATTTATTATCCAGGGCATTGGCTTTTTCCTTGTCTCTTTCGCTGACTTTTTGACCCATGTTTGCCAAAAATAAAAATAAAAAATCCTAGGCTTGAATTGTTCTGAATAAACACTTCTGGTTCAGTGTGCCAGTGTGCAACAACACAAATCTTCAACGCAGACTGTCAGAAGCAACTGTAGCTCCACACAGAGACAGACACCATTGTGAAAGTTGTCTCACCTGTCTCATGCCTTACCTACTACCACATACCAGCCAGTATCTTATAAGCAACTGTTCACTTATCAGCTATGTAATTTCTGTCCTTACCAAGTGAAGATTGTCTGCTGTCCCTGAATAAAAATTCTAGACTGTATATCAAGTTAAATCTGTAATTATTTACGTATTTTTTTCTATTTATTTCTTTATTCATTTTATTTTTTAAAAGACAAAGCTAGAGGCAACATCATTTGTCTTGTGTGGCACTGAAAAAAATGTCCATATTTTAACAAAGAACTTGCAAAGTAAAACAACTTTCATCAAGGTCAATGCAAGAAAATTGGTGATTAGGAGGTAATTTACTAAACTTAATTGTTCTAAAGGGAATGTAAAATACTACCAATAGATTTTTAACAAAGAGTTTTGATTACGTAGTATATCAAAAGTTTATCTGCTTTGTAGAATAAATTCTTTATTGTGTGTTTTAGTAGGCGGACTTAAGTAGTTTCTTGATAAGGATATCCCAAGAGTAGAAAAAGCTGCTCTTCCTCTCTGCAGTTTCACCTCCAGATACAATCAAGGCCACTGTAATTCAACTTCTCTTTGAACTCTTGTGATTATATTTCAAACCTTGAAAAGGGTGCTAGTTTTTTGTAGATGAGCCATTGCATTGCGATTTAATTTAACATCCCAGTTCCTTTCCTCTTGGCATAATTAATATATCCAGTGTGTCTCTAATTAAGCAATGTGGATTAAAAAAACAAAAAAAAAAACAGAAGAACATTGTTGCTTGTTTTTTTTTTTAATCAAATTTGATGGAGTATCAATTTCCCATCTCCCTATTAATTGAAAATGTGTTTTAGAGATAAAATGCAATACATTATATGCCCCCAAGACATGATTATCTTTGCTACTGTGCATATCAGAAGTACAGATCAAGACAGAGAATCTGGTATTTAAAAAAAAAAAAAAAAAAAAAAAAAAAAAAAAGATATAAGATGATGATGATGATCTTCCTGCATGCCGTCAGGACAGAAAAGGGACACACAGAATCTCAACAACCTATTTATTCAATATCTGGTCTATCATCCTTCTATGGAAGTCCACAGCAGACAAAAAATAAAAGGCCACTAAACAAACAGGCAGAGTTTAGAGGGCTGGCTGTGGTTGCCCAGAGGCTCATTAAAGCAGCCGGCCTCTCTTCTTGAAAGCATTTCTATTGGCAGAGTCACCGATAGAAACTCCAAACTGACAGAATATTTCATTACAAGTCTTGAATATTTCATTTGAATGCCGATCTTCGTATGCAATTCCTCTTTGCATTAGAAATTAGGTGCAACAATTAAAGACACCCATTTGCATATGAGGAAAAGTATGTTGAATCAGCGCTGACTCCATGCAAACCTTGTCCCTGTTCTGAAATATCCTTTCCAAAAGATTAATGAGATAAAGGGTGCTGTAGAGTAAGTTCCCACGCCTACTTTTAGTACTGAGGCATATCAGCAGGTTTGTCAACATACCTAACAACACTCATTACAGCTCTAGCCACTCCACACCCCATCTGAAGTCTTGTGGCCCACAGAAACCAAAATCCAGCTCTCCTGACCATTCTGCCACTGCGTCACCATGGCAACTGTTCTTTTTTTTTTTTTTCCACAGCTACATTTCCTGAAGGCTGGTTTTAAGCAAGCCATCCAACTGATGTTAAAGCACTTGAAGGTGAAGTTATGGCACAGTGCCATGTCCCCCACCCCCTACAAAAAGTACAAAGCCAGATGAAAATAATTCAAGACAGCTGTGTCATAATCCTTCTAGGATTCATATAATTAGTAAACAAAAAAAAGCACTGGAGCTATTGTTCTGAGATGTGCCAATTATTGTAGCATCGGTCTTTTTGTTTTATGCATCTAGAGCTTCTTTGAGACACATCAACTACCTTAGCACTTAACGTCACCATACTAGATATTCCTTATAAGGGAAAAACAAAGACTTGTAGAGTTTATTTTCCATCAAGATATATCTATCATTGCAGCTCTACAGCTCTGCTCCTATTTTCCATCGAGGGTCCAAGGAATTACAGAATCGACTCAGATAATACCATAAAATCAATTATTGACTTGTGGTCTGGTAACAAGTACATGTGAGCCACCTTGTACTTGAACATGTTTGATTCAGGTCAGCCTATGTCTAGCACAGAAGTCAACCAACAAAACACCACTGTTTTTTCTCTCAGTTACCAGGTGACTACAGCATTGCCCAAATGAGTGTTCAAGTTTTCTGGGAAAACTATGGAGTCCCAAGGCAAAACCCCATACAAGAGTCCACCCATCGAATCCAGGAACACTGAGTATTTTAAACTGCCATTTAGCACACATGCACAGACAGAAATCTGAACCCTACCCTCCACAACTTGAAGTTTCACAGTGACGACCCTCTCACTTTTTTGAAAAAAACTGCCATACTGCTCTCACCATGCTCCACTCCAGAACCCTTGCAACATTTGGAGGTGAGCCTTACTATATCTAGTCAATAACAGTCCATCTCCTACACTAGCTCTAGTTTCCTCCCCACCAGCAAGGTGACATTCGATGTCCCAAAACCCAGTCTACGATGCTGAGGTTCCACTTGTCCAAGCCCCTGCCTACCGCCCAGCTAGTACTACACCTGACCCACTTGTCCCCACTGGTGGTGGGCCCACAAACTGAGGATCCATGTTATTTTTTGGGGCTGGGCCCAACTAAGCCCCATGGACACAGGCTTGGCCACCAGAAGCTCATTTGTAAGTTTCTCACTTCTAGGGGAAATTAACAAGCTCCGAAATCTCCAATTCACTGGGGTTTTCTGAGTCTCTTTGTCACTCTAGCTATTCCAAAAACATTTTACTAGGATGTTTGCAGTAGTTTAACTGCAAGCTGACACTACTGAAAAGCTCTGATCCTCCTTCCTCCTTTTTTTGCTTCTTTGACTTTGCAAGATTTGGTGAGATTTATCTCTGTATACCCAATGAGGTTGTAAAAACATCTAAAAATGTATTTAAGATCACTCTCATATTTTTTTTAAATTCAGATCCTTCACTATTTATCTACTTTATCATATCTCTCTTGCTCAGTTAATTAAATTTATTCTATTATTTTAGTTGCCCATTGCTATAACTCTTGTATTCACTGTTCAGGCTGCAAATGACAATTAAACTGACATGATAACAAGGGTATACTTTGAACTTAACAACTGCTGACACTTCAATCCTTATCAGCATTATATCAAAGCAAGTTACAACGACAAATGTCAACTAAAAGTGCCTAATTAATATTTAAATCACATTCAAACAGCAGTGTAGACACGGTTTTACTTGTTTTATTTATCTTTCCAACATCACATCCCAGTGATGTCTCTTCACACCAGTCACACTAATCATTATCCCCTCATTACATGTGCTACCTGTCTAACTTTATCTAAAATAGCCTTGGATTCATGCTATTGCATTCTAACCATTACTTTACACATTTTTATCTGCCTGTTTACGACCCTCCTTTTTGTCTTCTCTCCCCTTCCACAAAAATCAGCTGTGATTTTTTTTTTTAAATCAGAAATGGTTAGTGTAAACTAAAAAGCTGATCTTCAAGTAATTTTAGCCAAGGGCTTATGAAGGAAACAGTTACTTGTCACACCACTAGTAAATTGGCACAAAAGCATAAGTAAAGAGCCATCCATTATCAAATTGTGATTTAAACTTTACTTTTCTTGTTGATGCTTGGAAGTACATGTGTCATATTTCTACTGTAGCTCTATCCCTTTAAACCAGTGAGACAAGGGCACTCAGTTGGGTATAACAACGTCTGTTAGAAATGGCTTAGGGTTATTGTGAAAGCGTAAGTGCTATTTGCAACAGTTGTGTCTTTGGAAGCCCCTCTGTGGATATAAATATTGCATGCTTCAGATGTGTTTTTTTGAACTTCATATGACAGCCGTCCGCAGCGTGTGAAACTGCAGTGCATCTGGATGATGCTTTTGGGTCAAAGACAGATCATGACGTCTCTGAGCAGAGAGGAATCTGTTATCAAAGAGCTGCCTTGGAGAGGCGACACAGAGGAAGAGGGCCTTATCATGTTGAAGCTTGAAATATTTATTTGATACAATAGGCACTTACAGTTGCTGTAGTTCAGTGTGATATGACTGAAAACCACAGCAAGACAATGTTTCACATGGGGATACAAGTAATAGATGATCCTTTTTAAACTCTCAATTTTTATGTAGTAAAAAAAAAAAATTATAATAATTTATAATTTTGCTGAGCACTGCTGCCTCACAGCAACAAGGTCCTGAGTTCAATTCCATTATCAGGCCAGGGTTTTTCATTTTGGAGTTCACATGTTCTTGCGAACGGTTGTCTGTCTCTATGTGTTACTGCGACAGACTGGCAACCTGTCCAGGGTGTACCCCACCTCTCGCACTAAGGCTACATTCACACTGCAGGCGAAAGCGCATCAAATCTGACTTTTTTGACCCTATGCGACCCATATCCGATCATGGTATGACAGTGTGAATGGCACAAATCCGATATTTTCAAATCCAATCTGGGTCACTTTCGTATGTGGTACTGAATCCGATACATATCCGATATTTTAGAAAGTGACTGCTGTTTGAACGGTCATGTCGCATTAAATCTGTCTTTTACATCACTGACACAAGACAGACGCCAATTATCAGCTCCGGAGAAGCACCCGAGAAGACATCGCGAACGCTTCCTGGCCATCCAGTGTAGATGTCAGTGAAACTGTTGGGAAGACAACGTTGGAGAAACGTGAACATTTTATTTATACTGTATAATCTGCAGATTCTGACAGAAATCTGCAACTATCCTTTGAAGCACCGCTCCTCTAAAACAGCAATAAGGATAATTATTAGGTTATTTACATTATTATGTTAATAAAAAAATAACTTAAAACAAAAACTGGGAAACGTAAAGTCCAAAGTCTTTATATTAAGGGCCATCAGTCAAACAATATTGTTTGCTCTGGGTCTAAATAGAGCGCGTTGTGTGTGACGTCTTCTTTTGCACATGCGGGCCGCTTTGAGGGTTCACACTAGAGCGCGTTTGCTGTCGCATTTTATTTGTAGTGTGAACAAGCAGACACAAAAATCGGAATTGAGCATTGAGTCCTGCAGTGTGAACGTAGCGTAAGACAGCTGGGATAGCCAGCCCCCCCCCCTGCAGAATTGATGGATGGATGGATGGATGGATAACATTTTGCCCATGTTTCTCAGTAATCTTCTTTCCTGAAGGTAATTTTCACTTGACATATTGTTTCAGTTGAAGGCACCGTTTTAAATTAATTCTTTTCATCTTTCTAAAAAATATTCTCCCATTTACAGGGTGTATCCTGTCTGTAATCTGGCAAGTACAGAGCAAGTGTCATGACCAGCCACCCGCCAGAGCTTCACTGAAAATCATTAGGAATAAGGGCATTAAATTATAACTCTTCTATGGAATATCAGAAGTTGTTAGGAAAAATTTCTTGGTGATCGTTAACACTACCAGAACAAAATGAGAAGACCTCCACAGCTTGTCTCATGTCACACTTTATATAACCACAGTACTGCTTTCCTAACTGTTTTTTCAAGACAAATGCTTGAAATCATTTGCCATTTCTCAGAAACTTATGAGATCACATTGCTGTACATTTACAGTTAGCCTCCAGATATAGCTTCCTTTTTTCATTTATATTCACTTTGTGGTCTCTCTTTAAAAAAAAAAAAAAAAAACATTTGTCTTTTGTTATTGCATTCTTTGTATCAATGTTCATTGGTGCCCTTTATAAAACCCAGCCTTTATCCACTCATTATTCTTACAGAAATGTTGTTACTGTTATGTTAAGAACAGCAGTTCACATGTATTATAAACAGTCGTTATGAGAATTAATAACTTTGAATATTAAAACTTTAAAATTATCAATTCATCAGTTAACATCAAATCATTGCTGACATATTTTCTGACAGTTGTACTCTGCAAAACAATGGCTTGGAGCTAAATTAGTGGAGCGTTGGCACGCTTGAGTCAGTGTTTTTCTCTGGCTCAGAAAGGGTGCAGAGAATAAAGGCAGTCTTTAAATGAGTCTTTGTTATGTTATTTGACAGTAAAGCATTTGATACTTATTTCTAGCCACGCTAAACAAAAATGTCTATTATTTGGGTGCAGGAAACTAACAAAAATAGTTACACATACATTTTATTATGATATTGGGGATTTTATCTTGGCTCTGACAAAAACCTCAGTTTTTCCAAGTAAGAGGGATCTTATCGACTGTATCCCTAATCAGTAGTGGCAATACTCTGAAAATAGCCTCTTGTCTGGTGACAGCCTATTCCAGCTGTCATTGGGTGAGAAGCAGGGTACACCCTGGACAGGTCACCAGGGCTATTGCAGGGCTAAAGCATAAAGACTGACAAATGTTAACACTTATGGCATATTTAGAATCACCAGTTATCCTAATAACCATGTCCTTGGACTGTGGAAGAACTTCCACAGAGTATTCAACATAGAAAGACATCAGCCAGCAGGTGGATTTGAACACAGGGCATTCTTGCAGTGACGGTGCCAACCACTGCTCTACTGTAATATCTGTTTTAAAAATAACAAAATGATTTCTCATTCTAAAGAAAGTCATCACATTTGTGAAATCATATAATATCTGAAGGCATCTGAAAGGGACATACACTCATACTGATGATAACCACGATAATTAGAAAAATTCAAAGCTTGTTAAAAATAAGACTATGACAATATTGTCAACAGTCTCTACTTAGTAATAAATATACTGCAGCCTCAGCTTATCCACAAAATTTATGGATGGCTAAGGGAAAGGTGATGACTGCTAAAAACTCACTTTTCTGTTGCACAAGCAGTTTATTTTTCAAATAATCGTGCATATAATTATTGTTTAGAGAGCCAGCAGTCTGGTGTACAAGTCTATTGTGAAGGTCTCAGAGTCCAAACTGCAATTGCTAAGAGAAAATATTTCAGATGTAGAAACAGCCATGCAAACATAAGTCAATCTGACTCCTTGGTTGATTGTTCCACTCTGAAAGCAATTGACCAAAGAAGAAAAAGTCAAAACTCACAGACACAGCAGGTCCTGGTATTATTTGATAATAGGCAAGTAATTATAATGAGAACAAACTCAAAAAGTGTCGGATCATTTCAAAAACACAGCTTATCATGTAAAAAGCTTAATCTTTTTCACTTACACGGTACCTAAAAACTTAAGAAAACCCGCATGGGAAAGCTGAATAGTCTGGTCAGAATGATTATCTATCCAATTAAACAGTTTCAGACATTGTCAGGCATCAACCAGTGCTGCTGTGGCAGCAGAGAGGGGCAAGATTGGGTCAGGAAGAGATAGTTGCAGCTAATCAAAAGAAAGATGAAGGAGAGGAGGACAGAAACACTTCAGTATATAAATTGTTCATGAAACTGTTACTAGATCATTTAAATAATGGGTTTAAAAAAATAATCCAACAGTGATGCGATCAGCACATAGAGAAGATATATGGTGAATTCAAAACAAACAACTGCTTTGGGAATATCTGTGACTTTCAGTATAATCTGCCTTCTTGTTTTTCCTTCAGCCAGTATGTGCAAGTTTCAGTGTCTGCAGTGCAACGACCTGGATTCCAATCCACTGGGAAGAAGGTGGGGAAGCAGGATAACAAACTTCACAAGGGACCTTAGGAAGGTTTGGCTTTAACACATGCACCAATTACAGTGAGCACAGCGTGTATCCCATTCCAAACACTGCTGAGAGTGCCACACACCCCCTGAGAAAACATCTGCTTCTGTACACCGATCCCATTTCTACTCCCACATACACATGTACTCTGGTGCACACGCACACACACAAAACAATAAATAAATTCCAAATAACAATAAATGAACTTTTTTAAAATAAGAAAGCACATTTAATTTCTTTCCGTCAGAATAAAATATAATTGTAATTCATATCTGTTTTGCCATTATCCAAATGCTCACTGACTGTGAAATTAAAATTTGTTTCAAAAGCACTAAAATAATAATTCTTTAATCTTTCTCATCATTTTTCTTTTCATAATGAACAAACCATTTTCTAAAATTTTTCACAACTTTTCTGTCCATGATTTAAGATTAGACTCACATGTGACCAACATGCATCACTCTCCTCAGAAATTAAAGTCTGTAGATAGAAGCTGTTAACATTAAGTTCAATCAAGATTTTAAGCAGTAAATCAAATACTAAATACATCAATAAAACACAGCACAGATATACTGTAGTAACTAGATTAAAGAAGATGCACACATATATATACATACATTTAGCTGTGTGTGTGTGTGTGTGTGTGTGTGTGTGTGTGTGTGTGTGTGTGTGTGTGTGTGTGTGTGTGTGTGTGTGTGTGTGAGAGTCAGTTCACCATAAAGGATGATGTGGCCAAACCTCGGGTTTTTAATCAAAATACTACTAATACTAAAATCAGATTTTACTGTGAATAAGAAATTATTTATGGAAGAATATCAAAAGGTTATAAGGCCAAGGATCAATGTATGTGGGCATAACAGGCTCAATTTTTGTACAGCTACTGGAGGTACTGGCGCACACACACACTCATTCAGCTATCTTAGTGAGGACCTTCATTGACATAATGCTTTCCCTAGCCCCTTACCCTAACCATCAAAAATGAATGCCTAACCCTTACCCTAAACCTAACCATAACCTAATTGTAAGCCTGACTCTAAAACCACATTTTGAGCCTCAAAAATGCCTTCAAACTTGTGAGGACCGGTGAGTGACTGTTGACTGTTGGTTCTCACAAGTATAGTAGAATGCAGATTTCGGTCCTCACAAAGATAGCTAGACAGGAACACATACACACGTAGCATTAAAAGAATATTACCATGCTTTAATGGCCACCTAAATAGCACTGACTGACTGTCTTATACTTAAATGCCTCAAAAACATACACTTTCACTATCCTGATACGCATTAAGCAATATGTAATCTATACCAATCAAGAACTGTCTCCTTACACAAGATGAACCACACCTGTGTGTTTTCATAGATATGATTTCACATTGGGCCTCAGGTGTCCCAGGCAGGGATACTGATAATCTGTTCTTCGCCATTTCCCAGGAGATGTATTAGGGGTCGTTCATTTAAGTTGGTTAAAGCAGGAATAATATATGTGATCCATCTGCACGGTCTAATTTGAGGTTTGTGCTTCAAGTTTTCCAATCTCAACTCACAAAGAAAGTAGCCTCAATTAAAACTTTCAACTCTGCAACAAGTTCTGGTAGAATAACAAGATGACCTCCTGTACTGTGCTGTACATCAAACTGTTGGGCTATTCTAGGCAGTTTGTACTCCAAAATCACAGCCTCTCAGATAACGTAAAGGATCAATGCACACTGAGCCCCCTTTAAGCTCTCACACTAATTTCCCTGAAACAAAATTCCAGACATATTCTCTGGTTAATGAAAATCACATTTTAAATTTTGCAAATGAGTTTATGCCAGACGTTTTTCAGTTTCTGGAACCATGTACTGTAAATTCTTTGACCAGGCTCTATTTCAATTTTAAAGAATTTGCAACACTGGCATTATTTCACTCAGTTATAATTACCCAAGTACGATCAAGAGAACAATGTCTTGTACTCGTAGATAACAATATTGCAGATATGCTACTACTCAACGTTGCCTACAGAGTTTATAAATAAAGGGAAATATTTGCAGTGATGGTCATTTATATTATAGTTTTGCAGTGTTTGTGCTTTAGGACTTCCTATATCCCACCAAACAACAGAGAATATTATATTTCCTATCAATGAAACTTGAAGGGGTGCAGTGGAATTGCAAATGATTGCAATATAATAAATATAACTTGCATACTAAATGAACAGTTGTTTGTCTTAGCTAAAATCTTTTGATTGTCATCACTCACTGCTAACTCTGTTCTGTCTGAACTCATAATGGCTTATATAATATGTGTGGGCAAACAAAGGATGATGGAAATGATGATGATGTAATTTCTGACTGCCTCTGTAACAAGTTTAACAGATTTCATTACTCCCTTACACAGCACACTGACGGCCACCCAGAATGGGCAACAATTTCTTGCCAACCAAAACTATGCAAGGTTGTCAAAACCAACCTCTGCATCCATGACTCAACAGTGACTATGTAGGTCAGCACCGTCTGACAAGCTCTAATGCTTGGGGGTGTTACTGCACATTACAGAAGCAGACACACACACACACCTCAACTATTAAAAGGCAAAACCCAGTCAGTAAATGTACAGAAAGAGATCATGAACGTCTAAGAACTAATCCAGTAATACAGCAACATCGACGAGGAGGACGCAACAACATCATACAGCCTACTTCATCTCAACTGACAACAATAAGATTAAGTGAGGAGTAAGAATCCAGAAATCTCCTGAGTTAGTAATCAAGCAGAACATTAGAGTTTTATTCAAAGATAAGAACAAAATCCTGATTAAAATAATCAGTGATACTGGATTTTCATGGCCAATAGCCATTTTTAAGGAGTTTTAAAAAATTCATTAATTGTTTGTTTTTTTGTTTTTTTTTTATCATTTCAGTGTCCAACTTACATACAATTTAGACACCGCATGGCTCTCCACCACCAGCTACAATGATGCAAACTGGAACGTAAAGCAGATAGTGCTAAGGGTATAACAGCAGAATCAGAGCAACACTACTCTTAAAACATTGACAACATTTTTCATTTAGCCCAACGATCTTTTCTGCCTTTTGTTCTGCCAGATGATATGAAGAAACATATGTAACACATACACTGTATAATATATCAGTGCTGCCATTCTTAAAAAATAAATAAATAAAAACCCTCACAACCCACACATAGACAAATTTATGCATCTGGGTACCTTGGATAGTAACATGTAGTCATTCAGAGGCACAAGAAGCAACCCAACAGTTTCACTCCTCAGGGTAGTAACTATAGACAGGTGGGCTCATCATTGTAAGATAAATTATTATTTTGTAAGAGAAAGCACAACAGTGCACTGGCCACAAGGAGTCCATAACTACTGCCTTGTGGGGCCCTGCTTATCATCAGCAGCAATTTTTGTGTCGCAAATATTCCCTCAACAGCCTTTGATGTAATTACTTTCCAAACAGCTACCCTCGAGCCCATATCCTGTTCTAAATTCATGGCTTGACTTGTTCACAACGTCACTGGAACACACACGTTTTTCATTTGTTGCCTTCTAAAAAACACTTCCACTAGGGAGAGGACCCGCAAATATTTAATAGTACTATGACAGACAGTAAACAGGTGAATTGCAGTCTGATGGTGCACCAGAAAACAGCTACATATAATTAAAAAGTGGGAGAAAAGTGTTGTGGCCAAGTTTTAAACTTTGTGAGGGTGAAATGTAAAGGAAGGGAAGGTAGGGATGCAGCTCATCTCACAAAAAGGAACAACTACCTAACTTGGTCTTTTAATGAATGAATGAAGCTCATTTAATAAATGAGCTTCATAAAGAGACTACAAAGCAAACAGAGACTAGATCTACAGGTACAGACTGCCATCTGCCCTTTTTGCTCTAGTCGCTTTGCAATGTACTGTTTTCATTGTGTTTTGGAGAATGAAGCGTTTCAAAGAGTGAAATGTTCTTTCTTTTATTCGTGTACTCTCTTCTTAGATTAAAAAAAAGACAAAGTCATTTTGGAAGCCTTACATCAGATTCTGTGACAATTGGAACTTCATTGGGAACAAAGTGCCTGGCCATCAACCTTGACTAAATTGCACAATACAATTCCACTTCTAGGCTTCCAAACAGGCAGAATTATCATTTTGAACAGCCACAGATAATTTGGCCTAATGGAACACATTATCACACTACAATGACCAGAGTTTATTTCATCTTATAAAAGATTGTTTCAAGTCACCTAATGTGCCAAGGATCACAGAATAAAGGTTATGAAATGAATGTGACCTTTAACAAGATATTTGTCAATGCTTTCACAGATACATCAACATTTTCATTACGACTTGATGAAATCTGCTTCAAAGGGTGCGTACATATTTTGGGTGGTGCAGAAAGGGGAATGCATTTCTGCTCATGTAACTTGACAAATTGTGCTTCAAGGTTTCTATTTATATCTTTCTCATCTCACAGGAAGGGTAGAATCTTCCCAATTCCCTTGCGGTTTGCCAGAGGCTTAGTGTGACATATTGCTAATCTGGTTATTATGCAATTTATCAGCCGTCTCTCTTTTACAGCCGTGCATGAATATTATGCAGGTTTCTCATGAGCCAAACTGCAATAACACTGCAAGGAGCTAATGAGCAACCACTACTACTGTGGTAATATATCTCAAGTCACTTCAGGGTACTCTTGTTGCAACAACTTGTTAGTCTAAGTCACTCCATTAAACTAACTAAATTATTTTTTTGCTAATGATATAGAAAGCCTCTCAGGCTGGAGCCAATGGATTGTGACCAAAACAAGGAGCGAAGAACTCATCAGTGTCCTCTGTTTGACAGCAGATACTTCAGGAAAGAGAAGTTAGAGACCTTGCTGCAGACCAAAAGCCTTGCATAACTGGCACTCTGAATTGATGCAAAGGAAGGAGGAATCTCAGCAAGGATTCATTATTGCCTCTGGCATCTCTCAACATATGAGGTATGGCCACAGTCACCAGTGGAAGCTGTTTTTGCAAAGTGAGCACGATTTGATACGGATGACAGATTGAGTGTGGCCTGAAGCAAACATCTTCCAGAGCCTTAGATGGTCATCCTTTTCAGAAGCGGCTGCGTTTTTGTGCCACCAGCTAATTAAGAGTGGCCCATCATTAAAGACGCGTAAATCAGACCTTAATGTGACTCAAGAGCCTTGGTGAGACACCGGGCAGAAAAATGTGGTCCTCTGATTTAATGGGCCCTGAACTGAAGGAGATATAAGTCTTGATAATGATAGTCAAGTACAGTGTATTGATCACATCTCCCACTGGAGTCTATGTGGGTTAAAACAGCCAGCTCGGAAATTGAACAGGGATTTCTCGACTGTGTAGAGCAATCTTACAGAGAGGCGGGATGGTCAAAATAACCTGACTAATGCATTTCTACAAGACAACTGTGGTTCACTTTGTCACTTCTACAATATACTACAATAGACAAAGTGCTAGTTTCCAGCAGGCTAAGTTGCAGATGACAAGAAACATATATACACAAAGGAGAGCATGCCGTAAAAAGATCTATTATTTTTAACTGTTTAATTGTCAAAAGGATTAAGATTCACACAGTGGACACAAGCGCTAAATTACTGTTAGACTCTGCAACTGGCTATGCTCTCCATACAATTCCCTTCCCTGTCACCACGTATTCATGAGTGCGCTAAATGCTGGCTGAGGCTGCCCTGGGAAATTGTTAAGACAGTTGGAGCTTTCTCTAATTACAAGACAACAGTGACAAAAGTTTGACATTCAGTGGTTTGGCATTTTGCATTCCCATCATTATTGTAATGAAACATTAAACATTTATCATATACGAGCTGGGGAGGAATCATTTTTCCCGATGTCATTAAGATTTTGGTTAATTATCATGGCCCATTGGGTCCAGCACCGCCTGCAATGTGCTACTATCCTCTGTCCATTATCCACAATGTAATTATCAACACATGCTGTCTAGCCACCATTACAGCATTTTCTCTTGGAAACATGTTTATAATTATACCTCAAGATGTTGATTTGCCAAATGCTGTTAATGGAAAGCTCCTGTTTGCCTGGAGTTGAAATCAAAAGCCATTTATGGAGGCACTTGAGAGTGCTAGCTGCAATTACCTGTTCAGTGTTTTCAAAACCACTTTTCTAACACTTTTTTTTTTAAATCTCAGAAGACTTTGAATTAAAAGTACAATGACAATATCCCATCTTGGCGTAATGGTTGGCAATCTTGTATCTGTCACACTAAAAACAGGATCTTTCAAAAATGTGTTTGTCTACCATCCATCACGAGTCTGATTGATGCACACATTACAACAGATATGGTTATCGTGTTCCAAAATATACACAATAGTGTCAGAAAATCAATCAATTTCTCAGACACAATATTCACAGAAAGATGCAAGAAATAAGTGCCTACCTGACCAGACTAGACCGGACTGAACCAAACCTCAGAAAAGTCTTACAGAATGAGATCCCACATCCTGTGCGCATTTCCTGTTTACAAAAATTCAAAAAAAATGTAGAACAATATGGATTTTACTTAACCAAAAAGTTGCAAGAACACTGTCTTAAATGGTTTCAAATACAAGTGTCCCTTTCATGGGTTAGTTTACTTTTTTTGACCTCTGGCGTCATTCTGGACCATCATCTACTGGCAAATGATATACAAAAAAGGTCTTCAATACACTAATGCTAGTTAATTTTTAAGTATAATTTTAGTGTTTTCTTTATTAATTTAATAATTTAGTTCTCTTTTTTTTTGTAACATACAGAAAGCCATAATGTAAATGTCAGATGATTTCATGAAAATCCTCCAAAAACGCCACAAAAGTCAAACTAGCGAGGTGAGCCATAACAGACAAGACTGGCTTCAACAGCAGGTGTAAGGAAAGTTGCCACGTCACGAAGCCCAGTGTCACGATGGATTGCTCATTTGAAAAAATAAAATAATAATTAAGACGCCCAAAAATTTTTTACTAGTCTGTAAAAGCTTTCAAAAACTGAGAATTTTAACACATGAATCTGCTGAGACTGACTCGCTTTTAGAGCCAGCCTCAAGTGGTCATTAGAGGAACTTCATTTCTTTTTCGGGGCTTCATGCCGAGAGGTGAAAACACGAAAAATCTAGAGAAAAGTAAGAGGACATAAAAAGGCTTTGCAAGGGTATAAGATTTATTGCCAAGAAGCATTGTTACAACAAAGAAACAAATAGACCAAGCACAAATCTGTCTTTTTGTGCTAACCTGTGCTAACCTTTCACCTTTCAGACTAGATTGCTAGTCTGAAAGGTGAAGCCAAATCAACCTCATATCTGCATGCTTTTTAGTGGCCACCAGGAGGCAACCCCAGTGTGTGCAAACAGGCTTCCAATCCTTTAGAACTCTATGGGAAAATGCGTCAATGCTGACCTTATTAAAACACTTTCCTGGCCAGTTGATGGGCTCAGTCACTCCTTTTAAATGTTAAGTAGAATATGAACTCTATTTTGTAAACTTTGGTTATTCTAAGTGTCTTAAATGATATGTTCATTTACTAATGCTTCTTGATTGATTCATTTTAAAAAAACACTTATCTCAGCATTTCATAAAGAACCTAAAAATCAGCAGGTTGCTTCAGTATTTAGTTTCATACACATATATTTTTTCACCACTTCAGCTACTGCCTGGAATGTTGTTTTTGTTGTTTTAAAAAGAGCTGAAACCCTTAAAAGTTGCTTAAGTTTTTAGTTATCTGTGTTCTTTCACATAGTGTTGTAAATTTAAGAGCATTAATGAATATTTAAAGGCAAACAAGGAACACTTGTTGACTTTGAGTGGTACTCAGTCAAGAAACCAATCAGTGTTACTGCACATTCGTATTCATCACAAAAATATGGAACTCACAAATTAATAATATAAATAACATGTAAAAATAGGATCCTAACTTTGGCTGTAAACATGCAAGTTTAGATAAAAGGAAAAAAAATTATTTGGTCAGATATGACAGCGCAAAAACAATTAATGAGCATATTTCGACATCACAGAGGTACATGCTGTCATATGGCTGGGAAGCATTTCTTTCGCGCTCCCAGTGTGTCCGGTGATGACAAACAGTAGGAAGAAGGACTGAACGCAGCAGTGCTTTTCCATTGCCTCATGTCTCTTCTCCTGCTGAGATGCAAGTACAAGTGTGCTAGACTACGTATAACACGGTGCCTTTCAGGTGCAGGCATTAATTACTTGTTTTGTTTGTGAGTCCTTCCATTGCGTCTCATTTTTTGTGGCACCTGACAGTGGATCGTTGCCCAATCAGTCGTGAGCAGTCCTTTGGTCTCTTTTTTAAAATCTAATGTTCAATTACCAAAAATTCAAAGTCACATGATGCACACTACTCACAAATGGCAAATCTAGCCATCTGTCTGTGGCTTGTTGCAGTTGGCTAGTGGGAGTAATACAGGAACTCTGTGGGCAAGAAATTACATTTCCTGTTTAAAGTACTGAGCATTATATGTGTTGTATTAAGAATTATGAAAATCAAATGTCATTTCCCTTAACAGATGCACTTCTTGACGTCAAATTTGATGCCTTTAACCTATTTATCATTTATGATAAAAATAAAATAAAATAAAAATATGCTGCTTTTAGGATTTGAGGAAAACTCGCTAATGAAATCCAGATAGTTCTGCTGATGCATGACAAAAGAAGACTTCTGGCATTAAATCTGGTTTTAGTCAGGCTTAATATAGATATAATTGAAGGAAAAAGTGTCCAGCTAATGTGCTAGACTTGCTCAGAGCAAAAATGAGCCCCCCCTCCGCCCCCCAGCACACACAGTTATTAAAAAGTTGTTTTGTTTTGTTTTTTTGTGCAAAAGTTAAATCAGTACCAGTCTCAGGCATGTGTATATGCTGTTTCCAGTAAATACATACCCCAAAGCTTCCCATGAGGATTGCAGAAAGTATTTCTTATACTACAGTAATATATGACCACATAGAGTAAAAACACATTTTGATGTTTCCTTTACATCTGTACTCTTAAATCTGTCTCATTTAGCCACCATATTTTGTGCTGGACAACACATGACTGAGCAGTGGAAGAAAATGCACTGTATCAACCAAAGCACAGTTCATCATACTAACTGGTTTGTAAATGCAACAAAGGCCGTGAAACTGAGATAAAAAGTTCCTTTCTTAAGCACTATTTTTTATTTTATTTCTTTTTTCCATAAAGCAGCTACTTGACAAACAGTTTCTCCTCTAGTTAATCAAGACAATGACAGGGATGTTTGATTCAAAATAAAATGAGCCCCTGAGACACGTTGAGAGCCATGTTGACTGATCACAAATTAAGTGTATGCTTACTGAAGATTTCCCAGTTGCCTTTGACTTTGGGGGATTTCATAACTTTCACAAAGAGGCTGTCTTAAAGTTTGGGCATCAGTTGGAAATTTATATATTTTTTATGTATTTTGTTGCTTTATGCCAAATCCACACTGAGTACTCCTGCTTTCTCCCAATATCCAGAGGCATACAATAAGTGGGGTTGGGTTAACTGGTGATTCTAAATTGCCATGAGTGTGAAAGTGAGTGTGAATGATTGTCCATCTCTCTGTCTTAGCCCTCCATTAGAATGGTACATTGTCCAGAGTGTGTCCTGCCTCTCACCCTATGGTAGCTGGGACAGGCTCCAGCCCTCCTGCAACCTGATTAGCAGAAGAGGATGGATGGATGGATGGATCCTCAACATCTAGGGTTCCCCTGAGCAGCTGAGCAGAATCTGCGAACTGAGCTAAATGATGCCTTCAAAGCAGGGTCTATAAGTCTATAAAAAACATTACACATCAAAACTACAGTATATCAGTTTAGACCATGCTTAGAAAATGTCAACCTTGCAAAGAGCTGTCACAGGATTGGTGGATTTTCAACTTTGCAGTATTGATGTAAAAACAACCCTAAATGTGACCTCACACAAAAGTCTTCTTTTCAATTCAAAGAAAAAACATCCGGGTATATAAGAGATTATAACAGAAGATTAAAGTGATGGCATTAAAACATCTATCCAAACACCTTAAATTCATTCTGGTTACTTCTTTAAGGAGTAGAGTATGCCACACCTTTTTTGTGTATAGAAACATGCTCCATATGATCCTTATGTTTAGTCTGCCAATTGTTGTTGTGTAGCTCAAACTGCCAGCTTTCATTTATAAGCGAATAAAACGTGAATAAAAAAAACATGTAGTGGCTTCACTGTGATATGCCACACTTTCATATTTAAAGCAGGGTCATGAGGAGTTTTAACAATCCTCCTGAGGGAAACTGGACTAATTTTCATGACCAAACACAGCTGTCAACTTCCAATAAAAAAAAGTAGAGGAAAGAGATACAGTGCCCAATATAAAAGTCAAATGACCTCACTTTTATTTTCCTCCAGCTATTTAAAGCATAGCGGGTCATGAAAATGAATGCCAATGAACAGCAGTGTTCATTCATTATTCTTATCAAGTGTGACAATCCAAAGTTTATCAGATATGGATTCCTGAGAGCAAAGACAACAGAGGAAGGCTTGGATAATTTGGCTGAAATAGCAAGTAGCTCCAACACCCCCACCACAGCTTCCACTCCCCCACACTGAGCTTAATCTTTTATTGAACAACCTGAATAACACAAATGAGTTCGTGCATCTTTATTTGTAACATTCAAAGGGACCAATCATTATCTTTTAATTACTAGTACCCAGTAGTGGGGCCCATTAAAGCAAAGTAATTAATCTAACACTTTGGCAAGGGAGGGGATCTGCTGTACAAACAGCAAGTTCATTGAAACTGGTTTTGAGCTATAATATTTATACATGAAGAGGCAGTGAACAACAAATTAATGGTCCAAACAAGGACTAAACTGAGGCAGTACAAAGAAGTGAAAATACTCATGTGATGTATAGAACACAATAGCTTATCAGAAGCCTTCTTCAGACAGTTCTTTTTATTTTCTGGTCCCATTGGTCAACAGAGCACTCCTGGCACAACAGATAAAAAGAGCAATAAACAAAGTGCAAGTATGTTATGATCATACATAATCCCTTGTGTAATATACATTTGCCTGCTTTTAGTATGAATGTTATATCTCTTGTTAACATATAAGTGTCTGTCCTAGCTATATTGATGCCCGATTAGCATATCGGATTAAATCACTGTGAAAGCAATGTTAGCTGTGCCGATAGTCCAGTTATAGCCATTAACTGGGCGAACCTAGCCAGTTCTCAAGGACAACTTTTGTCAAATTTAGAAGCTGTAGCAGGAAACTGCTTCTAGAAAAGAAAAGAAAAAATAACACTGATAAGCAGATGTACAGTCAATCACAAGATGCAGTATGACTAAAGATCCATATTTGTTAATCATTAGTTATTAGAGGCTGAAAATTAATAATTGCAGTAAATTTGCCACTGAGGAAAAATGTTTTTGGTTGTACCTGATATCGTTGGTCATACAGCACCCATGGTACATCAAGAACTGTGCATTCGAAAGTATCCTATAACAACAGAGTCAGGCTCAGTCTCTTCTCTGTTAAAAATAGTACGGGAGTTGTCGGGTGGCATGCAAAGGAAAAGGGGACTTAACTGTATTGTGGCTGTATCTGGCAAACCCGTATAGATCCATACCCTGCAAACGTCTTGAGCTAGCTCCACACTGACACCATATTCCCAGTGAAATCAAAAACCTCATCCTTGATTATTATAACAAATGGTAAATGGTAAATGGCCTGTATTTGTATAGCGCTTTTACTAGTCCCCCCTAGGGACCCCAAAGTGCTTTACACACCCAGTCATCCACCCATTCACACACCCATTCACACACTGGTGGAGGCAAGCTACAGTTGTAGCCACAGCTGCCCTGGGGCAGACTGACAGAAGCGAGGCTGCCTTGACAGCCTTCATGGCCTACCTTATGGTCATCAGATCAGTCCCAAGCAGCAGATGGATCCTTCAAGGACTAGTGAAGCTCATAACCTGGGCTAGGGTAAGTTTAAGTTAAGTTGAAGAATAACTTGGGGCCTGGTTCACCAAGACGGACAAATCAGACCTTCCCAGGAGACTCAAGACCTGAATTTACCAGCATTTCATACTACCCTAGATCTTGTGGCCTCTGTAAGTGTTTGAGGTGCCCATTACCACAGTCTCTGTGGAGAGCAAGATCAGCATCTACATCTTGAAGGTTTTAGTTGCTTTACCACAGAGTTCATGGTGTCACAGATGTAGGAAGCCTTATAGTGCAGGGAACCCAGAAACCTAAAAATGGCAACCACGGGTATCCACATTTAAACAGGCAAGAAGTGGAACACAAGCAAATCTCTGGAGGTGGCAGAGTCATGGCTGAGACAGAAGGCTTAGGTGGGGTCCATTGTAATGCGCTACTTCACTAAAACCAGAAGTACCTATGGGCAAAAACCAGTGACAACTTTTTCAGGGCAAAGAGTGACTCAGCATAGATAAAGGTCAAACAAACAAGATGATCGGGGTGGGACAACAATGAGCTTGGACAAGATGGAAAGGTGCAGCAGAAAATCTCATGTTCTAACATCCAACTACTGCTGTAAGTTTCCTGATCCAGCATGTATATGATGCAGTATCAAATCCTCCAGACCAATCAGTCTGGGGCAGGAGTGAGACACCTTCCTCCCATCGGCTCTGGAAAGAGCTCCTCAGAACCCCTTCTGAGCAGCTGCCCAGAAGGCCTTAGAGACAGTTGTTATCATTTGTTTCAAGATTAGGTCCTCAGTGCAGTGACCCTAGGGAAGCAGCGGAAGTTAATCCAGTTATGATCATTGTATCTGAATCCACCAAAGAATGGAATTAACAGTACCCCAGAAAATGTATCAGGAACTTGTTGATGCATTGTTAAGGAAAGGGTGGTGAACCCCTGCAAGAATGTGGCAATGGGCTGTCAAGCATTTGCACATTTGCTCTGCAAGGTGATTCTATAGGCATCACTGGTCAAGATAAAAGGAGGGTCATTAAATCATGTACTGAAGCTGCAGAGAAAGCTACTAGATGGCTATGGATCAAGGGGGCACATCTGTGAACAACTGTTACTGGGATGTAAGCTGGGGTAGGATGATTCTCGTCTGGATTACCTGGGAGAGAATGTATGATGCTGAAAAAACATTTGCTGACTCCAGGTTACATCACTGATAATTTGTGCCAGATCATCCGCACTTCATGTTTTTTGTTTGGTTTTTTTTAATCATCATCATCTATCTGATATATGTAATGCACAAGTGAAAGATGCAAAAATATCTATTGGAGGTATTTGGCATTTTCTAAACTTGCAGCAGGATCTAAAAAAAAAAAAAAAATCCAATAAGATACTGCTGTTGCAGTATCGTTTTTCCCGTATTGGAAGTAGATATTACAGTATCAATTTTCCATTTTGATACTGCACATTGATTTTCGATATCAGTAATGGAAATCTCAGTGTCTGTTGACCCAAAGGTATGTTTTTCTGATAAATCTGTTGTAATATATACCCATGCAGTGCATATTTCAAAAAGAGCAAGTGGCATCCCATACTAAAAACAAATGCTGCACCATGCTGGGTGTTTTGTTTGTTGATATGCATTCAATTCACAGTTTAAACTGATTATTGTTATCCTCCATCATTTCTATCTCAGTAAAATCATAAAATTCTTAGAACTAAGATTGCCTCTCAAAACAATATAAAAAAAACATCCTTTCACTCTCTGAGGGGGAAAAACCCCCCATGAATGAGCACAACTAATTGCACTTTGCAAAGATTTTATTCCTGCCTCAGGAAAAGAGAAGCCATCATGACTACTACTGGAAGAACACAACAAGGTACAACTCCAGAGGAAAATGGTTTGGAAATTTGACAGCACTGTGGTAGTTTGTCAGGGTCATTCTCCAAGATCGTCTCAACATTGTCCCCGCACTTCATATGATGATTCATCTGCATCCAGAAGAGAAGCTAAGCGCTCTTTCTAAATTACCTATGAGTTATCTCCCCAATAACTTCTAATCAGACAGCTGCCGTTTCCTCCACTGTAAACAAAAGTAATTACAGTAGATGTGATGGATGGAAAGAATAAGACAGCTTCTGCATGCTCAGGACCAGTATGGGGCTCTACAGAGCAGAACACTTTAATTAGGGACGGCCTAGCCCAGCACAACAGAATGAGTCTGACAAAGCACACGTTCCAGTTACTAAAATAAGCCTCTGCCTATGCAGTGTCTTTTGTTTTTCCAAGTTTGGGCAAGTGATTTACTTCAGCACATTTGAAGAAGTTGTTTTAGAAAGGGAATAGAATCTAGCATGATATCACTTCATTCTTATTAAAAGTAATGAAATTCTAAATAGAATTTAGGAGGGAAATCAAATATGCAATATGGAGTCAGTCAAAGCTGCAGTTTCAATAGGCCGACCACAAGGGTGTCATTACTTATTTGCTGTTCAGCACACTTGATGATTGATCATTATTTATTAAATACTTTAACCCAGAGGAGACACAGTAGAGTACAACTGAAATACAACTAAAATCTAAATTGTTTATATTCAATTCTGCACACAGTAGAGAAAAGGAAACACTGACTGAGTGCATTTATTGTACAATACTGACAAAGGTTATTCGGTAAAGCATCTCCATTTATGTTAATTAGTAGGTTATAGACGTTAGAGGGGACACTCTTTAGAGCCACATTTGCAGACCCTCATGAAAAAAAAATCGGAATGCCAGTATTCACAAGAGAGATGTTAGACAAATGTGAAGAGGCTTTTGCAATGACACAAATACCATTTGTGAAACAGACTCTGATTTGCGACATTTGAACCTGACAAAGTTTAGGCAACAGCTGAAGCTACCTCAGCCTATCTTACAGATACCCTTAAAAGTGATGTCATTATTTTAATCAACAATTCATTTATATTTACATGTGCTTTGGTACACTGCTAAACCAAATTATAAACAGGACCTTACAGTAAACTCATAAAACCCTGAAGTAAACCTAATGAAAGATTTTTCTTTTATAGCTCCAATATCTCTCTCTATATATCTCCAAACACTGACCTCCCTTGATTACCACAGTATACCCATATTCTGAAAGCTGTGTCTAGCAGGATAATGCACCATGTCACAAACATCTTGATTTGTAGTTTTTAATATAAGTTCAGTGTACTCAAATGATCCCCAGATCTGAATCCAGTAGAGCATCTTTGGTTCGGGGTGTGGTGGAAAGTGAAATTAGCATCGTGACAAAGCTGATACATCTGCAGTAACTGTGTGATACTATCCATTCTGTTCATGCTATTGATTATGGACCAACATCTCTAAGGAATGTTTTTAGGACCTTGTTGAATCTATGCCACAAAGAATTGAGGTAGTTTTGAACGAAAAGGGAATCCACCCGAGTACTAGAAAGGTTTCAGAGTCGGTCATGAGTATAGTAAAATGTCTGTTGTTTTGTGATTATGTATAAAATGTATGTTCTATCTCTCTGTGGTCACTGTATTACCGCCTTTACTAACAGATTATTAGCATATTTTTAATGTGTAGTGTATTATGTAATGTATAAAGGACTGAAAACCAAAATAAAACAAACAAACAATAACAAAACTCATCTTTTCTTTTTATTGGTTGCTTCAGAGACCCAGGCTGCATTGCTTAAACCACAGCACATTTTCACTGATCAGCAGCTTGTGAGCGGGGAAAAAAGGCACATTTATGTTGGTGTAGACGGCATGTTTCCCTGACTCACACATTCGTTTGGCAAATGACAGCATTTTGATGAACTGGCATGTCGAGTTCAGTTAGCAGGGGGGATTTAGCCATTTCATTCTGTTTTGGAGGATCCAAAGGTTGGCTCGCGTCCAGATTCAGTGGCCAAGATTTCAAACAAACAAGTACCAAACATGAAATATGGTCAGGTGCAGTTTGCACCTGTTAAATGTGTCTATACGCTAACCTGTCGAAGTATTTACCTCAACAAAAAATAACTTGGATGTGAAAGTGTGTTTCAGGGAAGTAGAGGTTCAGTCAAATACTATTAATTGCATGCAGAAAATGGGGCACACAATGCTTCTTGGAAGAGCAAAAACATCAAAACTCACCATCATGTCAGGTATTAGACTTTTCACTGTTGCTGATTACGTGGAAAAAAAAAAATCACAAAAATGTTCTTTGATGTCAGTTTTGCAGCTTTGTATGTTTGCTTGTTCAAAGCAATCTTGTGTTTGATACTGCAAAACTCCTTACAAAAATATCTGTCATGTCATTGATAAAGACAATGAACTTGTCAAGAGCCATGTTATGGAAATAACTGAGCAAAAGATTAACATACACTACATCACAGCGGGGAAAAATACACTGCTCAAAATAAATAAATAAAAGAAACGCTTTAAACACTTTGAGATGTCAGTGCGGCTGGGGGACCATACTTGATATATATTGATATGGACTGGGTAATGTTCAATTCAAAATTCAAATTCAAAAAACACTTTTGTTTGTTTTAGGAACCATGGAAATGAAAATGACCAACCTACACAGGGCTGAATTCAAAAGCAACTGTAAAATCCAAGTGAAAAAAAATATATGTCAGGATAGGCAAAATAGTGCTCAGTTTCTATAACACCCACTTGCTTGCGTGCGTGCTTGACAGCACTGGAGCATGTTCCTAATGAGACGATGGATAGTGTCCTGGGGATCTCCTCCCACATCTGGAACAGGGCATGACTGAGCTCCCGCACAGTCTCAGGTGCAACCTGATGGTGTCAGATGAACATAATGTCTTAGAGGTGTTCTACTGGATTCAGGTCAGGCAAGTCTGGGGACCAGTCAACGAGATCACTTCCTTCATCCTCAAGTTGGGGTCCCAAACTCCAGGCCTTGAGGGCCGGTGTCCTGCAGTTTTTAGATGTGTCCTTGATCCAACACAGCTGATTCAAATGGCTAAATTACCTCCTTAACATGTCTTGCAGTTCTCCAGAGGCCTGGTAATGAACTAATCATTTGATTCAAGTGTGTGGACCCAGGGTGAGATCTAAAACCTGCAGGACACCGGCCCTCAAGGCCTGGAGTTGGGGACCCCTGCTCTAGGAACTGCCTGCATATTGTGCATCAGGGGGAAGCCAGGACCCACTGCTCCAGTATTGGGTCTGACAGTGGGTCCAGTGATTTCATCCTGATACCTAATGAAAGTCAGGATTGAATTGGCTAGCTTGTAGATGTCTTTGCATGTGAATCAGCGATGGTGTGGGTATGCCTCCCACGTCATCGCTGATCCACCACTAACCTGGTCATGCATTTTCCACAGCTTCTCCAGACCCTTTCACGTCTGTCACAAAGGCTCAGGGTGAACCTGCTCTCATCTTTGAAAAGCACAGGTCTCCAGTGGTGGACCTGCCAATTCTGGTATTCTATGTCAAAAGCCAGTTGAGCTCCACAGTGCTGGGCAACTGGCCCTAATGAGGCCACCCTAATGAGGTTTCTGATTATTTGGTCAGAAATATTCATACCAGTGACATTCATATTCATACCAGGCCATTTGTAGGATCCTTGCCGTGCTCGTCCTGTTCCTCCTCGCACAAAGAAGCAGATACCAGTCCTACTGACGGTTAGGGACCTTTTATGGCCAGCTATCCAGCTCTCCAAGAGTAACTGCCAGTCTTTTGGAATCTTCTCCATGATCTTGAGCCTGTGCTGGGAGACACAGCAAACCTTCTGGCACCAGCACATATTAATGTGCCATCCTGGAGGTCAGTCAGATAAGATAAGTAGGGAAAAACTGCCAGTGGCCTTCACCTGCAAAACCTTTTCTATTTTGGGGGTTTTCTCATTGTTGCCCCTCTAGTGCACATGTTGTTAATTTTATTAATGCCAAAAGTATTCCCTTATTTATTTTTGAGCAGTGTACATATGCAGCCAATAACACAATTCTGACAACCGAGGATAACACAAAGGCTTGAGTGTGTGGCTCCAGTGATTTATCCATTTTTACTGATTATCTACTTCTAGTAGTTAAGTGGTGTTTATCCTCAGCCACGTACCCCAGAACCTAGGGAGATCCAAAGACCATCCCAGGTTAACATGCTCTTGGTCTGCCCAGGTGGGTTTCCTCCCAGCTGGATATCTTCAGGATGACTCCACAGGGAAGAATTCAGTAGAGGCCACTGACTGGAGGCCTCAATTGGCTCATTTTAAAACAAAAGCCCAGTGGTGCAACTCAAATCCGATATCCTCAGCCTATCCCCCTTTATACCTTTTCTTTCTTTTGGTCTTGAATCTTCAAATTTATTTTCTATCCAAGTTAAATCAAGAGCTTTGCCTTCAGGCTCATTTCAATCTTACCACAGATCCCTGGTACAAAGAACACAATAAGTGCTGTATAAATCCCTGATTTGATTCCTTTCTGTAAATATTAGTCATATTTTGAACAGTAAAGCTATGAAAACTATGAAAAGCTGTGTAAAAATCCCTTCAAAGATTTTACAGTACATATTCACAGCTGGTATTCTTGAAAAATTCGGAATACGGCTTTACTTCTAACAACCTAAGCTTCTTTTTTTTCCTCCTTCATTGTAGCTTGGCTTTTCTGCCCCCCCAATAGAAAACCTTGATTTTCTGACTCCATTAAATCCTTGCACCGGCATTTCATGCCCAGTAAGGTTGCTTGTCATTCACGGAGGAGTGTTATTCAGCTACTTTCAAGTAATTTATTTTGTTTGTGTGTTTCCTCTTCCACTTTCACATAATGATCCATTCAAGGAATTTTGATCTAACCTCAAAACCTCAACTCAAAACTCTTTTGTCCTTGAGGACGCAGCTTGCATGGGTATGCATCCTTGAAAATCCACAACACAAACTATGACCTGAAGAGTTTGTTTTTTAACAAATATCTAACAAGATGGTTCAGCTGGGTTTGTGTACACAGCATACTGACTTATATAATAAAAATGTCAGTATTTTACATTCAAATTCTCTCAAATCCATTGATGTTATTAATTAAAAAAAAAAAAAAAAACCTATCTGTTGTACCAGTTTTTAAAGCTGCAGTAACATGTTGAGCCTTTTGACAGAACATTACACTTACACTACACATTATATATTATGCATTATGCTCAGGTTAACTTCAAGTACTTTCTAGGTCTGGTCTGGTTGTGCAATGTATTGGATTTCGATTACTATTTAACATAAACACAAAGCCTCTTTAAATAGAAGTTGACACAATACTAAACCTGCTTTTGTGGATTTTGATGGAGGCCGATGGTTTGAATGCCGTCTCAAAAATTCATCAAACATCACAGCCATTAGCAGCTTTGTTCCTGAAGTGCTGGTCTTAGCTTGCAAGAGTGCATATTGGTAAAACACCACAGCAGTTGCCTGTTTAATGTTTTGCTCCAACCTCTGCATACAAAATGCACTGCTGAACCTCCTCAGGAGAAATAAAACACAGTGTAAAATGCTGGCAGTGTTTTCTTCTTAAGTGGTGAACAAACCAAGCAGATCGTAAAAATGATGCAAGGACGCTCGCAGTGAGCTGAATTCTTAGTAGGCGTTTACACGCTATGCTTAAATTCTGGGTAGCTGACCGATGGCTAGAGCACAAATTATTTACATGCATCTTGATAACTTGTGATGAAGTGGCCTGTCCCATGGTTCCATGAATAAACCAATTAAACAGCAGTCTTCAATCCTGGTTGCAGAGCTGGTTTTCTTTACTACAGCCAACTTAATTGCAGTCACTTGCAGTCCCTGGTGTGAATCAGTCCATGATTAGACTGAAATCAGCCAAACTCTAGATCCAGAGTACTTGGACTGGGAGTCACTGGCCTCAGGTGTTTCATCACAAACAGAATACAAATCACCAGTAACTATGAAAGGGTGAATTTGCCATTTGCCTCTTCCTATTAGACTCATTACTTTTAATAGATGTGACAGAAATTATTCATGTTGTAATGAAAGGATGCTTACACAGAAGAATCTGTTAAACAAAAGGGATAGAAAGTACATTTCCAAAAGAGCATTTACCATGTACTAAAATTTAAAGAGCACAGCTGTCCCCATTTAAATGACTACTTTCCTAGAACCTCATGTTCAAATTAAGTTAAATGCTGAGTAGCAGAAGTGCTTACATAAATATATTGTGGGGTTGGACCACAATCTGAGGCACGCTGTGCTCTGGAAAGTAAAATAGCGAGAGCTTTTTGAAAAATAGATACTATTTTAAATAAGTTACGGTTTCATCTTGTCTGCACTGACAGCAACATTTTTACATTTTCACTGAATTTTCATTGTGAAGTTTTCTTTTCCTTTTTGACTTGACAAACAGCCAACATATAAGTATATACAAGGTGTGAAGTGTGCCTGTGTCACAACTATTTAAACCTTATGTACTAGAACTTCAGCTGTTTCTCCTATGCCATTGACAAAGTAGAAACGTGGAATACCTGCAACTATTAGGTCATCTAAAAAAAAAGTATGCTGAATTTGTCCCAATTCAGAATTCGTCTAAATCAGTGTGCCTCATTTCGTGTTTGAGTGACTTTATAAACACTCGTGTCACCTCTGAAGTATTCCAAGCATGGTAACTGTAACATGTAGTCATCACCACAGATGAAAGGGAGCGTTCAACTCTTAAAAAAAGATTATATTTCAAAGGAAAAAACAAGTACAAAGAATTTTAAAATGACTGAGTATGCCAACTGGACTGCACTGCCAAATGAGAAGCTGGCACGAGCAGGGATGCTTTGCTTGAAATCACAGATGCTACTTACTATACAAAGGTTCCATATTATTATTATTGGTCATATTCATGAGTCTATGCACCAGAAGAGATTTAGGTTGCACAGTTTGGCTTTAGATTGAAAAAGAGTTAAAACAAGTCTAAATTTTGATGTGATGCATAATTGGTTCATCGTCTTTTTGTATTAAGTATTAGCACTACTGCAACAGTACTAGAAGTAGTAGAAGATGGGGACAAAAATCAGTTTTGTGTAAGTAAAGCTAATATAGAGCATCGGTCATCTAATTTAGCCAGATGAGGCAGTTTTCTAATAAAATAAATACATTTAATTAATTAAAATAATTAACACACTTTCTTTTTCTGCCTTCAAACAAACTGTATGTGAATGCAGTTGGAAGTGAATATAATTTTTAATTAGCGTAACATTTGCCTTTCTTGTTTTCCCTAAAATAATAATTTTTTTTTAAAATCCTATTCAGGACGGTCAAAAAGTAACTATGACCTACTGAGACGACGCTTCATCAGCTGAGCTTCTGTCACTTCCTCCTATAATGTAAGATTTAGAAATCTTTGCAGACAATTCAATTTTATGTGACCACTGGCTGCAGCACTCGCTGTCACAAGAAAGAAAATATCTTCAAGACTGGAATTTTCTCCCTTAAATCCCACAACATCTTTTCCAGTTTGTGAATGAGAAAATGAGCGCTTCACTGAAGGGCCAACCAAATAAACCCCTCTTTGGGCCTGGAGCCACTAATCTGTAATTTAATTTCAGGCGGGTGTCTGGGCTATGAGGACACACAGCAAGGTCAAGGGCTACTGTACAGAGAGATCTGCGCATTTGGGCACAACCTGGGGTTTGGTCAACAGTCTCAGCCAGCTTAAGCAAAGGACACAGTGTGTGCGCGCATGTTCCTGTGAATGCCGTATGGGTATCAGTATGGTTAGGTGTGCTGGGAAGGTATTTCTGCAACACTTCTACAAGTCAGACTTGATACAAGGTAGCTATTTTATATATGACAGCAACAAACAATCACAGAGAAAATCCATTATTCAAAACAAGTAAAATGTTTGGGATGACTGAGCATCTGCAAACAGAGAGGGATTAGGCCCAAAATAGGACTGCGTCTAACTGGGAACAATTCAACATGTCAGTGTTGATCTGCATGTAAATGAAATATTTGTGTTACTTTGACCATAATTCATGTTTTACTCATTATGTAGAATAGGGTAGTCGGCAGACATATCAACTAATAGAAAAGTGGAAGGACAAATTTGAACTGCGTGGCTAATCCTGTGAGTGAAGAGAAGAAATGTCTGTAATAAACGCGACCTTGCTCTGCCTGAACGAACACACAGTGGCCCTGGGAACTGGACCAATAATTACCAATGACCAGCCAGTTTCACCTTGTCTCTTTAATGTAAATAGGCATACGGTTATCAAACACAAATGGCTTTGACATTCATACATGGACATACCTGTACTGCACAGGAATCTACTTAAGTACTTAAAAAAAAACTGCAATAAAACAACCTGCACAACCCCTGGCCTGGGCGAGATAAAACTTTCAACACCAGCTGTAGAAGCTAGCTATGATAGTCTGACTTCATTAAAAAAAATTTCTTACATACAAGGCAGTCAGGTCAGTGAGGAAATCAGGGTGTATCCCATGCACCATTTGCAGTTTGTTGGAGCTTAGCTGGCATTCAATTTCAATTCCCTCAACTTACTGAACATAGGAGAGCGGCACACACTGACAGGTACAAGTTACTCCAGTGACAGACGCTAATTAGCAAGTGCAGGAGTAATGGGAGAGCCAAGTTCTCTCCCTGGCCAAGAGACAGTGATAGCAACTGAGGCAGGGTCATCTCTTTAAGTGTCTCACTTCCTATTAGACAGGAGATCTCTGGCACATGCCCCATCACTACCCATACAGAGTGATCTCAGCGACAGAGAAAGGATCCTGTCACATCCTGTAGTTCTCAAATAGAGCTTCTCTTTTGCATAGAACACAACCCACTCAACTGCATTCACTCACTCGCGTGGCCCTCCGTCGACAGAAAGGGAGGACGGGCAATAGAAAATAATGGCACATGATGTGTTTATGTGTTTTGATGGAAACTCGAGGGAAAGTCTTCGAAAGAAGATGATGGACTCGTCTTCTGCTCAGCGAGGCTTTGACATTCTGTAGGGGATGCTGGAAATAGTCTCCAGGTTGATGGATAGGTGGAGTGGGATCACCCGCCAGACTCATCTCCTCCCCCCCATCTGGCCCTGACTCCTGAAAAAAGGCACAAAAAGAAAATCGGCATCAGCCTGCTCAGTGTGGAAAAGGTGACGATCACGGCAGAACACAGAAACAAAATAACTAATGCAAATAGTGATGAGTCAGCTTCACACCAAGTAAATAACAAGTTTCAAAGCACTATTGTCATTATTATTATTAGTGGTAGTAATAATTTAAAAATTGCAAAGAAAGAGTCAAAAGAACCCAAGTGGATTTCACATTATTAAATAAACAGTTACACCAGTAAGAATTAGTCTTTTCAACACTGTTACAACCTACAAGTCTCTCTCTATCCTCCTCTCTGTGTCTTCCTGAACTTCCCTTTACTCGTGGCCCCCGTGGACCATCCCAGTGCTAGCGCAGCGAAAGAAATTGTTCTCCCTGCATCATTAAACAGTATGAATTAACTTGGGAGGAATTTAATTATGTCACACATGACGCTCTTCTACTTGAAGCTTTTAAAGGCAGTATAGTTGCCTACACGCTTAGAGGTTCAGTTTTTAGATCCAACAGTCAATTTAGCCACATCTGCTGGACTCCTAAATAAACATATTGAAGACAGATATTTTCATTTATGTTTCCTGCTAAGATGAATGTACTCTGAGAGGGTCTAATAATCTGACTTGTGTGCTCTCTGTACCACTAAGACTTTGGCTGTCTAAACCCGTCATGAATCTACTTTTGTTTCAGATAGAATATAACTTGAAAAGCTTTGACTCTGTGCACTCAATAAGCAGATGTATTGTGGTGTTTGAAGCCCTCACTATAAATTTCATCACAGGAAGTACAAAAATAGTCCTGTTAGCAAGCTGCTCCTACCTCCTAATTAATGCTTATTATCATCCTTTTATTATATTTTACACATGACAGCTGGTGTGATGTGGATAAATCCTAAATGAAAGCCCTAAGGGTATTGCTAACAGCTCCAAAATGTCAGAGCAACAACTGATACAGTTACAGAGACTGTCATTATGAATGATAGGAATCTTTGCAAATTGTAAAGCTTGCCACAAGAAGATCCATTTTATTTGCTCCCTGTCAGAGTGTAATCTGACTTCCTAACATATCCATCAACCAAATGAACAACAGATTTTTCAACTGATTCAAATCTGCCCTTAGAGTCAGACATACACATTCTCTGAAGATGTGTTTTTCAAAGTCATCAAAGCTTTTGAGCCCAGAGCTCAGAGGTGAAAAAAAAGCACCCTTTGTTCAGTGAATATACAGCTACACCACAGTAATGTAGAATCTTGCAAAATAACAAGCTGTCCACCGGTAATCAAAAAGTAAGATCCACTTTAAATGTTTAATTAACAGCTTCTGTCTGAGAATACAAAACCACTCCTGCAACCCAAACCCTGAGATACAAGGCAATGGACAGATTCATTTACAACAGGAACCACAGATTTACTGGGGCTACAGGAGGATATTCATTTGAATGATACAGCTGCAGAGGGGGTTCAATCTAATGATTGATTAAATCCACACTGTGCCCATTTCTTTCCTCATTTACAGTAAAATAAGCTCCATTTCATTTTTGTCATTGGTAACTTCTCCCTAAAAGAATAACATGAAACTTCAAGTTAATAACAAGCAACACAAGAACAATCGGAATATCTATCAAAGACAAAGATCAGGCATAGCGCTGTGGAAGAAAACCACTGAGAATAACCTTGGAGACGAATTTGGAATAATGAGGAAGCAGCTAAACCTTGGTGATACTTAAAAGATGTTACCGGATGATAAACACATCATGACGCTTTCTTTGCACAAGAATGAATAATTATGATAGGTTAGACATCTCTGCCTTTAAAAGTACATTTATATTTATTTTTAAGTAGATACCCTAGAAGCTTATAATGTAAAGATGATGCCAGGGTTACGGCAGGACAAAAACTGTATGCTGTGAAATATATTTAAATAGCAGTTACTATCATCAGTGTGGGAAGACCCACAAAAGGCTGTTATTATTAGGCTTAACCATGCATGTAAATGCACTGCCTTCAAGTAAAGTATGAGGAATGTGACTCTAAATAAGGTACTAAAAAAGTTAAGTGTTTTATTACCTCTCTCTTTTTTTTTGCAGCACCTTCTTTTAAAAATAAGCTGTAGAGTTAGTGACATAAGCATTACTTGAGGCAGAACTCTTAAGTCAGATTTCACCATTTATTTTAGAATGACATACGTTGTCATTGACTGTCCCTGAGATCACATCCCAGAGACTGAGATTTCAATCAACCAATCAATCAATCTTTATTTATAAAGCACTTTTCATACAGGAATGTAGCACAAAGTGCTTTACCTCCAACTCACTCCCCACACTGTCATTAACATAAACGATCATGGAATTCCCCCCCCCACACACACACACTTAAAGAGTAAAATTGGGCTGGGCACACATGAGCCAGGTGAGGAAACACTATCACAGGGAGCCATCTGCACCGGGAGCCGGTCACAGACCGCAGCCTCCAGGCTGGGCACACAGCAGGAGGGAGGCAAAGAAGCCCCCCAGCCAGGCTGAGAAGACCCACAGTTAAACCATTTGAATGAAAGAAATACAATATGTACAATGAGGAGGAAGGAGATGAGTTTCAGTGTATCTGGGCAATGTAGTGTGATGAGGTGAGCACAGAGCAGGAGGAATAAAGGACTTATAAAGCAAGCTACATGGTTGGGCTTATGAGTGTGGCCCTGTCTGAACTAAAAAGAAGCACCATTAACATTAAACATTTCTATTCCTAATTTAAAAATAATTACTAAATACTCTAAGTCCCGCATTAGAGCACCTTGTAGGACAAGAAAATAAGAAAAAAAAAAAGGGTCAGAAAGAAAGAGTGGCAGTAACAACCTGCCTACTAGCATCTATTAACACTAGGGATGCAACGATACCAATTTTTTCAAACCGATACGATACCGATACTTGGATCTGAGTACTTGCCGATACAGAGTACAAAAACTGATACTTCTACCACACACACACACACACACACACACACACACACACACACACACACAAATGCAATGAATTGGAAGACAGGTTTTATTTTATTCCCTGCCGATAATAAATAATATCTTAATAAAAATGACCACAAAAAAATTTCAAGTGAAAAATAAGCACTTCTGTTAAATTATTGCAGAGTCTCCACATTGTAATTTAACAAAATATCACTGAACTATTGGCACTGTCTCGAGCTTTCGGAATAATAAATAAACACTTCTGTTTGGAATAAAATAAATACAAATTAGGTTTGAGAATAAAATAAACTTTTAAATTGTTGCAGAGTGTCCATATTGTAAACAAACAAACAAAATGACGAAAGTATTTGGCATTGACGAACGAACTCCCCATCTGCCCGTGGATCATCAGTCCACTGTGCCGTTAAACCAAGGACTGACATCGCGCACACACTGCTTGTCTTTACCTCTTTAGAAAGTTTTGGCACCATTATCTCCCTGATGTGTGGGTGGCTGGGTATTTCATATCGCAGCTGGAGTATGCTGAGAAGAATCCTATGTTTTCCACGACTGGCATTGGCTGGTCATCCAGAGCGATAAAATGAGTCAGAGCCTCTGTTATTTTAACTGCCCGTGGATTTTCTCTTGACATTTTTCATCGCTTTTCCAAAACCTGAGTTAAAGTTGGCTGTTCCGGTCCACACTGCTGACATTTTGTTTAGCCTAGCTACAGCAGCCTCCAGTTTCTCTTTTTTTTATCTGGAGCTGCCAGTCTGACTTGTCTAACCCTGTGCCTGTTTAGCACGGGATGTCCCCCTAGTGGCCAATCTAAAAAACTACAACAAAAATGACAAGCCTCCCTCTGATTAATGAAATAAGTTAGTATCGTTTCATGGTATCGGTTAACTTTTACGAGTATGAGTACACACACATTTTACAGTATCGGCCCCGATACCCGATACCAGTATCGGTGCATCCCTAATTAACACCTTATGTTGTCTTTGGTAGATCTGCACAAAACCCATACTTTAAATATAAGTGCTCTAAAGTGAGCTCTAGAAGAACTGGGAAGCAAGCTGGCCATAGCTTCATACTTACAGATGAAAGAATGCTATCAATCTTCTCCTCTGGTTCTTGTCAAGAAAACAATAAGCGATAAAGGATTACATACGTGTCATATTCTCTGGAAATCGGCGCAGACAGTTACTTAACTGGAAACTGTGTTAAAAAGAGTTGTGGGCACAGGCCTGTGCTGGGATTTAAGGGGGAGGGGGGCCCTAGTCCCGTGCAGAGATAATTCAATAGATCAGAACATATAACAATGATCACTATGAATGATGGAGTAATGCAGCAGCTCTAGCTATGGGCTTTTCCACTTTATCCCAATAACAATAAGCCAGAGTGAGGTGTCTGACAGGTCATTCTGTTACCACACTGTTGTTCCAAAGCAGCAGCATATATCACACTCTAAAAATCTTACACCTTTATCAGCTCTTTTTCCTATGGTCGCGGTACCCCACCCTTAACCTCTTTCCAAAAGCAGTCTGCAACCCCCCTGGTGTTAATTATAAGACTTTCCCCCCCAGAGCCTGGGCAAGACGTGGAAGTGCATTAACCTTGATTCTTCACTTCAGTCTAAAGGATCATTTGAAGAGACTCCTGTGGTAAGCCCCAAAGGTGAGGTGACTCAGTACCAGGAGAAAGGTACAAAAAGGGGTAAAGAAACTGCCCTAGTTTATTCTGGGCGCACACTGGGACGCTGGCTACCTCAACAGGCAAGTCGATCATTTACCCTAACCACTTGTATTCTCAGTATGTTAACTTCGAGGAGTATTCAGTGTCATACAGGATGACATGCCAAGAGTCTCTTACCTGTGTTGTGAGTCATTTGTTCCCTGATGCAGCATGAAGGTGACTGTCACCTTACAAGCTGAACTGAGGCGAGTTGAGAGACAGCTAAAGGGCTGTGACATGTTGACGTCAAAGATTTTAGATTCAGCTCCATTTCATTGCACACTTTAGTCCATTACAGTTGTGCATAAAGGTCAATTCAAAATGTTTTCATGGAAGATTCATATTTCCCATTTCAGTAGGTTTCCGGGTATCTTTTTGGTCTTTAAATGACTTTTATTAATGTAGAATAAAAGTGTTTTGTGATGTGTAAATAGTTTGGTACTCATTTTATAGCAACAATCCATTGCTGCCTGATGCACAATTACTTATACGCCAGTGCGTTCCTGCACTGTTTTGCTGGCTGTGTCACAGACTGTTAAGTGGAAGGATGGAAATGACACGGGTAATCGGGTAATTGCTTAAAAAAACAAGCAATAAAAAAGCCTGTACGTGATAAACAATGGTCTGAACACACAGGTCATTTCTGAGGATAAGAGCAAAATGATCACTTCTAACTGACTGACAGATTGAATATTTACTCATGCACTACTATGCTGGATGCGACAGTAAAAGAATTAATGGTTCCATTAGAAGAAAAGAAAATCGAGAACATTCTTACAACCGTGTTAACAAGTGCATTTCAACAACATCTCTTCTGTGCACTTGATTCTGAATAGCTTGCTCTTCGCATTTGATCATGGTCCTTCTTATCTCATTAACTACTCTTCTGCATTACTGAAGCAGTTAGCCTGCCGGGACATGCATGTTTAAGCTTCCGCTGTCTAATCATGCGATTTCTCCTGTAGTTTCACAATAATGTGCACACTTCTGAAAGCTATCCATGAAAGTCATCTTGCCATCTCTCCGAGCAATATGGTTAACATATTCCCTTCACAGTGGGGGGTTTGTTCAGTGTTTAGGTTTATGCCATCTGTAAATTCTCTAGCGCTTAGCATATTCACTTTGATAACCAGCAGCATCATAAACAATACGCTGGGATCCATTTAAAAATACCAGTTTTTACAAGTGATGAGTAATTTATGTATAAAAAGTAGGTGCCAGCCCGTGTTTCTTGATAGGAACTGAACATTTTCAATTTGAAAAGACAGTTGAGGAATATTAACCGATGCTATAGCTTATTATAATTGAATTTTAGTCATTCTGTCCTTACCGTAGTGCACAGAGCCTAATAAAATAATCTCACAAGATACAAACATGTGCACACAACAGTGTCTATTATCATTATCAACATAATAACTTTGTTGTTATTGTTGCTGCTATTTGTGTGGAGGCTTTTTTATAATCTATGCATTGATCCCATATCTCACAATCAGTGTCCATTTGGTCTGTATCCACGAATGCATCCACTTTGTGTTCGCACGTTTTTCCAGCAGTCTTTCATCTGCATTATGAGTAATCTATGGTAGTTAATTGAGCCCAGAGGCAGTTGGTTTCAATGAAGGCTCCTGTGCTTTCCTGGCAAAAACAGTAGAGAAGTAACTCTCTGGAGAAGGCAGCTCTCTGTCGAGTGGCAAACAGAGCAGAACTCCTGCCGTGTTCATTAGCTGTCATTGATCAGTGATTCAGTTGCTGTGCAACTCCTACCATAGCTCACATATTACCAGTTTCATCTCCTAAAAATTAATATAAAGGTAAGAGAGCGAAGCCAGCACAGCATTTTCCTTCTTGTCTTTTATTTTTTTTTATTTTTCACAGCACTATTTTGATGTGGATGGATGTTTGCCAAGGTTCTCAACAGCATGCAGAGATTGCTACGCAGCACACTTGTCCATTCCACAATTTTCTGATATCAATATGAGCTACTATATTCAGTTATTGGCTTCCCTCAGAGGCTATCATCGCTGCAACCTACTCCATCACAGGAGATGTACTGTAGAATGAGGCTGCGAGGTATAAAAATGCTGATAAATGGCTGAGACAAAAGCATAAATAATGCAGAGATCAGAGATACTGGAATAGTGAGTCAAACTCTACTTCAAGATACCCCACACCTCCCTGGAGTGAGTCCAATGTAAGTGTCCTGTCTGACATGATCAGTGTCTGCTGGGCTTCACCTGCCACGTACAACACGGAATTCAAGAACCTCCTCTCTAGCTCCCCTTGCCCTTTACTACTCCTTGCTCCAAAAAACACAACATCAGAGAACTCACATCCCATCTTCTAGAGTACACCTGGCTGCAGCTAGCTTTTAAAATACACTCAGGCTAGTTTTCTGTTTTCAAATTTCACCACATCTCCCCCCTTTTCATCTTTTCATATCTTTGAAAAAGAACTCCCTATTTGCAGCACAGTATGTAGTTAAAAATCCATGATAGAGCCAAGCCGGAGCTACTACAGCATAGAAATACAACAATGAGATGTATTATTCGCATGACAGTGCAGAGTTTAAGTGAATGTATAGGGGTGAATTAAATCAATATTTCACAACTCCGCCAAAGAGGCTGCAAAAGGGCCATTATGTAGCACTAATTGCACCTATAGGGCCTATCTTTAAAAAATGTAATCTGCACTCTCATTGGAATTCATCGAAAGTCCTCAGGTAGATGACCGGGATCGTCCGTGCTGCTCCTTATTTCACTGAGTTTTCTTTATTCCCTTCATGTCTCCCTTTGAATATTTATTCTCATCTCATTTGCAGCTATCTCTGGCTAGGCCAAGGTTCTGCGCAGTACCAGTGCTCATCCCCCCTTAACATGCACAAAGAATAAAAGACTTTAAATATCATTTCAAATTACGAACAGAGAGAGCAAGCAATGAAATGCAGAATTTCACCTGGGAAGCTCTAAGGTTTCTCTAGATAATGTCACTTCTAAGATATTCGCTCTTTTATGTCAGACGAGTCCATTGCACGATGTGATACATTAACTCCAACTCTCTAAGAACAATGCATCGATGTTCAACTTTTTCCTCGCAGCATCATTATTCAGTGAATATCCTTCCATAGGCAGAAATACAAAAGGGGGATTTTAAACTAAAATGACAATTATGAAAAACTGGACTCACGGTGTTCTGTGGACAACAAGGAGATTTTGTTAAACGTTTAATAACTTTAAGGAGCTCCTTGTTGGGGGAATAAATGAAAAAACCTCTCTTTTAAATCTCACTTTAAAGAAAGAACTGTTGTTCCCCATCAATTGTATCTGACACCTTTCAATGCTGAAAATATCCCACATATATTGAACTTTTATTAACAGAAAACATCTTCTGTAATTTTCAAGGACCAATAAGTTACCATAATGATCAGCACCTTATATTTACAGTGTTTACAATCTACAAAATATTGAGTGTTCTACAGATAGTAATTATCTCTACAGTCTGTGTGTATTGTTGCTAGAAATAAAACAATAAAAGTTTGAGTTGATAAATAAAAGTCACAAATGAACACATGTAAGGCAAAGGTTTATGAAAACAAAGTGCCCCCTGACTCGAAAACGACTTAATTAAATCCAGAGCCTCGTTTTATTAAATAGAATATGCTGCACTCTGCATAAATGCATTAATCGATAGCAAAGCTGCCACACAAATATTAGAATAATTGATCCAGGATGATTCAGCAGTGGGGAGGTCTAGAGGTTTGCAGGATATTACCTTGCAATAACAGTCTTGATGAAAGTCAGTAGATGCTACAGTAATGACAAATGTCCTCTCTTTGACTCCTTCTGGCCAGACTTTATTTTGGCTAGTTACAGGAAATTACTTTCTGCACCCTCCATCATCTTCTACTCACTCTGCATGGTGCTGCTGCTTTATGGCAATGACCAATCAGGGTATAATAAAAACAAGCTGTAACTGTCCGGCTTTATAATAAAAGTATTCACACAATCGACACCAAACTGCTGGTTATTAAAGTACGAGCTAGAGGCCCAGCGAAGAACATTGTGATCTATACTTTGCTAATGTGTGATAGTAGTAAGTAAACGAGCCAACAAACTCCACTGGAACGGCTTGTCAGATGGTGGGATAGCTTAGAAAACATCCCGCCAACTGTTTGTCACACTTTTATGAGTACAGAGTACAACACTGTGAATGTCATCTTGTGGAGATGGTTTGAAAATTAGCCATTATCCGCATATTTAAATTATATTGCATCCTATCCCTACGCCTGCTGGTTTTTCACCCCATACTTCAGTGTGTCTGTACTGAACAATTATATACACTTAATGCAGGACAGGGTTGTTAACCTTTCATACTGATCTCTTTAATAATAATAATAATAATGGATTGGATTTATATAGCGCTTTTCAAGGCACCCAAAGCGCTTTACAATGCCACTATTCATTCACTCTCACATTCACACACTGGTGGAGGCAAGCTACGGTTGTAGCCACAGCTGCCCTGGGGCAGACTGACAGAAGCGAGGCTGCCATATCGCGCAATCGGCCCCTCTGGCCAACACCAGTAGGCGGTAGGGTAAAGTGTCTTGCCCAAGGACACAACGACCAGGACAGAGAGCCCGGGGATCGAACCGGCGACCTTCCGGTTACAGATACGCTTCCCAACCCCCTGAGCCACAGTCGCCCTTTATTGCTAATATAAGTGCTCGAGGTCCATGTGCATACTGTATCTGTACAGAGACCTCCAGGTCTGTATGTATGCAAATCTGTACACACATACAGACCTGGATAACAATTAAATGCATTAGAACTTGAATTGTAGATAACGACAAACTTACTGTGGAATACTCTGAAAAAACAACAACAGCAAAAGTATCAGAAATTCTAAATAAAACAAGCTGTGTTTCATTTTCTGGCAAAAGACAGACTCTTATCTCTCCAGCATCTCAGTGACAAAATACTTCAGTATTTGTCAAATCAAAATGAATGGACTACCTTCTAAAATGTCTCCCAACATATCAGCACCTAATATCAAAAGATCTATGTCAAACAAAAGGGAAAATATATCTTTTCACTTACAAAAGAAAGCTTTGAAGACAAAAATATATTTTTTCCTCATAACAACTTCTGTCCTTTGTTGGTTACAGTACTGAAGCTTTCCCAAAATAGCTCTAAGGTTCTGGGCTTTCCTGGCCATGTGCTGGGTTCGGGGGGAGAAGGCTAATATAGCCATATAGAGAAGTGCCTAGTTACCCAGCAATTTAAACACTGCAATTCAAGTACTAAGGAAAAAGATATACAAGAACAATGCCCTTGTGATAATACCCAGATGACAAACAACTGCCAAAGTCCCTCAGGCTAGATAGAGAACATGAATGGATTCAGTCCAAAAGTATAAATACCCAGAGAGCATCTTTTGGGTTGGAGAATGGCAGCTAAAACAGGGAGGACAGCCCAGCTAGAAGGTGCTCATAGGGGAATGTATCTACAATGCAGCAAAAAAAAAAGAAAGAAAAAAAAGGCAGTTTCCTGCATTCCAGACAATATGGATATCATACAGACAGCCAGAGAACTCCGTGAGTTATCTGTTTACTTGTTGGGCCACTTCTTTGTGACTCTGTATAATACGTCTGTACTGATGAGGTTCCTCTCAGTATGGTCACAACATTCCCTTGACAGTTATGTAACAATTCTCCACACGCTCTCCAGGGAGAATCCCCTCAATAATCTAGTTCACTACTCTGCTTTTATGTTCACCAACTCTTGGGGTATATCTGAGTCATTCACTAATTCACAAGAGACCACAGTTCAGACTGGCCAGGTACATCACCACTATTAAGGAGGCAATCCCATTCAGAAAGCAATACCAAGATATGCAGATCTTCAGCCATCTGCTCCGTCTTCATTTGGGGGTAAAAGTGTTGCTGTCCATGGTGCTGAAAGCCTTTTCTCCTCTTCCTTGCATAAATAGTGGCCTTTGGTTATGCATCACTTAATAAACTTCTAGTTTATTTCTTTTATATAAGCTTTAAGAAATTGAAAGACAACTGTCTATTATTCTATGCTATAAATGTTTTCTTTTATATTGCTACTTGGGGATAAATTGTTGCACTTTATTTTTAGACTTTTAATTTTCATATTATGGATGAAATCTATTTTCTAATGTGAAGACTAAATTCTCACGAGCCCTGCTGTACTTAGTATATCATGAATCCTGTGCCTTTTTACTGATTCTTCATTTTCTGTAAATACACTAATGTTGTCAGATCTACCAATCCCAAGTCAAGTCAGCTTTATTTGTATAGCACATTTAAAAGACAACAAGTGTCGGCCAAAGTGCCAACACTTGAAAAACAGAGAAAGTGACTAGTAATCATGTGTATCTTTAATGGTGACAAGGATGTCCAGAAAGCCAGCATGATGGTACCAAAGTGTCCACTGTATGCTGATTAAAGTAGATGTGGTTAGTTTGGGTTTGTAAGAAAAGAAGCTTCTTTTATCCTGCAACACTGGGTGCACTCTTCTAAACACATTACATTCTAGATTATCCAAATATCTATAAAGAAAGCATCAACATTTTAAAATGGTCTTATTAACCTTAAGGCTCTGATTTAAAAAAAATCAGTGCAGTCTGTTATAGCTATGTTCAGGGTGTAGCTAGCAGTTTAAATGCTTTATAAGGATGACACTGAGCACATGTTTCAGATGACATCAAAAAGGAAGAGACCCTGCATAGCTCACAGCTTAATTGTTTACCATTATTAAGACTTTCACTGTGGTTTTAAGGAGTCCAGGAAATCTGTCTGCATGGCAGATGAAATTAAATAGATTCATCACATCAATCAGTGACCCTGTGATTCCAAAAATCAAAATGTCAAGACTTGTCATATTCCAGACTTTCTGCTGAATTAATACATCCTAGCCTCATTACAGCTGCACTACCCGTATCCTCCAGAGCATTACTACTGAGTAAGACTACCAGACAATTGTGATAAGGAGAAAAAAAAAAGTGCGACAACTGAGCAACACATAAAAAAAACAGATCTACTTAAAGACACATATACTCACCTTTATTCGCTCGACCTTAGCTTTTCAGTGATATCATTCCTGAAGGTAAGAGAAGGAAACAGTTAACAATTCTGCTCAAAATATGAAACAACTGTATGACAACTGTACAGTGGTCACTTTAGTTACTTTCTTGTCCATTGTCTTATAGACCAAAGCATTATCATAGGCTTAGTAGTTGTTATCCTGTTCCCTTCTTCAGTAGCACCCCTCTGCTCCATCTTTGTGCACCAACCTTGCCATGGCTAACAGGAAGCAGAGGGCACAGCGCTTTATTTAATTAGTCACAGCAGCTGAGTGCTCATGTGGAACCAAACAGGGGAGGCAGATTGGGGTAGTGAGATGGATAGGCACTCTCCCACTGGGTCTTGGCTGTGCTGTCAGAAGAACGCAGATTACATGACAGAAGAGGGATTGGTATAAGGTGGGTGGGTATGGCAGGAGGATGTAAATGGCACTTGTACAGGGGGATTCATCCCAGAAAAAAAGAAGAAGATTGCTGTCACTCCTAAAGCAGTCTTATTCTTTCACAAAAAACCCAAAACATAAACTCTTACTTACATGTACTGTTACATTTATCCAAGCCGTGGAACTAGGGATCTGTTTTTGTGATGCGCAACAGTGAGCAGTTTGGCTGCTTTTATTAACTGTGACAACGCTCGTTATTCCAAATGATTTAGGACCTGTTCTTTCTTACTCTTCTGACAATGTTCAGGTGGCCTTTTCCTTACAGACCAACAGATAACCTCTAAGACACTGCAGAAGTTGTTTGTTGTGAAACACATTCTTGATGAATTTCTAAACTCAAACAACTTGCAATTCACTTTTGTAAATGCTGATTTTTCAACTTACGTGTACTGAATATATAAAATAATGAGTAAGCATACAGGAAATAATGTAACCATTTGTATATAATTAGAAGATTATATGTGATGTGAGGACTACATGATTCATGTGGTGTGAGGTTTATAATTCCATTATCATCGAATCAGTGTTACTTGGGCTGCCTCAGGGTTTACCCTTGCTGAAAAAACAACTGTAAACATGTAGGTTACTGTATGTTGCTGAAACAGCAAAGGACATGAATGCAGTACTTGTATAATTGTGCGCAACTACTAAGCAGTGGTGTGCAGGGAGCTCTTTTAATTAGCGCTCTTGAAGACATTCAGTGACCCACATCTAATAATGAAGGCAACATGAATGTTCTATTTACATATCTTTACTCAGTAATGTGTGACCGTTGGGAGAGCTCAGTGGTGGAGATTCTGATGCCAATGAAAAGGGAGGGCATGTCAAGCAGAGCTGCCTGAGGCTACCTTCCAAGGCCTTCTCAATCTGAACTGCAGCAATGTGAAATGGTATGTTAGCGGCCTGCAGGTCTGTCAAAGTGGGTTATGTTATAAGGAAACTGTGTGCAACTTTTAAATAAGGCTTCGACTTGTAATACCATGTAGTCCAAGAAGTCAATTCCAAAAGCCCCCCCCACCGCAATATGCAGTTCTGGTTAGGGCTTATTGATTTAGACCATTACAATTATTGTATCACAATACACACACTGGAAAAACTACTGAGGCCCATCAGATCTTTTACTTCTTCATAAAACATTGAAAAGCCCATATCTCAGAAAACACCTAAAATATTTATTTTTGTTTACATCAATATTTTCTTGCAACTAGCCTTCCACTAAACCTCTTGTTGGTGTTGCTGGTCGGTTAATATCACAGAGAGCAGCTCAACAGAATAGCATGGGGCGATCGTGGCTCAAGAGTTGGGAGTTCGCCTTGTAATTGGAAGGTTGCCGGTTCGAGCCCCGGCTCGGACAGTCTCGGTCGTTGTGTCCTTGGGCAAGACACTTCGCCTACTGGTGTTGGCCAGAAGGGCCGATGGCGCGATATGGCAGCCTCGCTTCTGTTAGTCTGCCCCAGGGCAGCTGTGGCTACAACTGTAGCTTGCCTCCACCAGTGTGTGAATGGGTGGATGACTGGGTGTGTAAAGCGCCTTGGGGTCCCTAGGGGGGGCTAGTAAAAGCGCTATACAAATACAGGCCATTTACCATCAAACAAATAAGAACACCCGATTATTTATTTATTTTTATCTGCCCCAAAAAAACAACCAATCAAAAAAAATATTACTGCTTGTGGTTATCTAATTTTTTACATTGCAAATTAAGATTGATTAAAAACTACTTGCTTACTCAATAGACAAGACGTTAAGGTAATCCATAAAGCGTGGCTGTCCTTGTTTCTGTTTGGAGTCACCATCTTGAAGCCTTAGTCAGTCAGCTGTTTCAAATTATCACAATATCTAAGGTGACAAAGTGCTGGGATTGAATCTTTAACATGAGTTCAGTAACTGTCATTCTTCTTTCAGTGGTTGTCTTGGCACAAAGTTGCTAAGAGAAGAGTGAGTGAGAAAAGATGGTGGGACTTCCCTCTGTCATCACCTTTACAGGGCTTGCTATTCCCTAACCTTACACCTTTACAGAACCTTGCCTCAGTTAAAAGGGGTCAATAAAACTCTTTTTCAAATTCTGCTTCCTTTTAAAGGAGTATGTCAAATTGTTATTTTCCAATGATTCTTTGTCCGTGAAAGAACTGGGTCACTGACTGGCACTCTCTTTCAGGGCCTTGTTGCTAAGGCCTGACTCCTTGGAGTCCAGGCTTATGGAGACAGGGTAGTGCACACAAACTGAAGTCAGGTTCTGACAGGAGTTGCACTTGCATGACTGCGGCCTTCTCTAAATAGCACATCATGCTCAGATTACTGAACACATTTCTGAGCGGAGGTAAGGGATGAAGGCAGCTAGAACTGTATGCACTGCACGTGTCTGCATGTGAATGGGCACTGGTGTAAACCACTGCTTCTGTCTGTGTGCGGCGGGTGTGTTCCTTTGCTTCTGACTGTGTGTTTGTGTGTGAAAAGGTTGCTGCTGGCTTTAGCCCCTAGAAATACATTCAGAATTTGAGCTCCACTGTTTGTTAAACATTATTTGCCTCTGCTGTAAAGGCAACAAAGGGATTCTATCCCACTGCAAATGAATGAGTCCAGGTCTCTAGTTATCGCTGGTTATTGTTCCAATCAGGCTGGCTTTGAAAGGGGAGGCGCGCTTTCCTTTGGACAGCTCATTAAGATAACACACAAACGTGGCTCCCCATCATCCTGGGTTTATTAAAGTGGGCCTCATTTCAGCTCCTTTGTCTCATGCAAGAACCTCTGCCTTTGTCAGCGCAATTGGAGCCAGATGGCAAAACAAAGCTGGCTGTCTGGATTGCTTAGAGAGCTATCTCTGAAGACAGAGCCATTAGCTTGACTTCACAAGCTCACCGCCTACTATGTCCACCTGGATCAACCAGGTGTGCAGACGATCACGAGAAGCAGTAAGACCAAGGGTGGCCTCAAGTTGTGCTCTTGTCACTGCAATACATGCATGCATACTACAGTCTCTCGACTCTGCTATCCTTTACTCAGGCCCTTTGGCTAAAGCTGAGCTATTAAGTCTCGCTAGTTGCGGGATGGCTGACCCTGCTCCTGGCTGCACAGATCTCTGAAACATTCATGAGAGAGGCAGTAGAGAATAAAAGCCACTGTCCCTCTTCACTCAAAGACTCTCCTTCACCTCTCAGCTTATTAAAATCACATGGTATTAGACTTGGGTGTTCACAGAAAGGCTAAATAATTCAATCAGAATAAAGAAGGAGTCAAATGAATAACTCTAATGACATTAACGCTTGAGGGAGAACTGCTCAGGGCTGTGAGGGGTAGTTACTGAGGCTAGGCAGCCAGAAGAAACTTGCTCTGCTTGCTAATGGCAAAATTAATTCTGAACTCAGAAGGTCATATTAATACTAAGCAAAATATCACAGCACTCTATTCAAGGGAAAAAAAGGCAAACATGACAGTATTTTATTTTCGTTCACTAGCACACTAGAAAAGGCAAGGATAAATACTGAAGAAACCTACAGCTCTGGTTCAATGTGACGGTACATCTCGAAAGTTTACTAATTAACACGACATGTAAACAAGTCTGAAGTTTTACAGTGTTTGTGCCACTACTTCTTCCCGCTTCTCAGACTCTAACTTCAACAGTACTTTACATTTACTGCTAATGAGCAAATATTAACATAACATGCTAATATGCTAAACTAAGACAGTGAAGATCCTCAATACAAGGAGGAAAGAAAGAAAGTGCAGCAACAACCATGTCACAGTGGTCTCTAGAAATAGTAGAAAATGACTCTTGTACCGCTCTGGATTTTCACTGCTGTCAGTGCTGAACTTTACATGATTTGTATAGAAAGCAGTGAGTGCAAAAAAAGAAGAAAGAAAAGATTCTGTGGACACAGACAGTGTTACATTGCAAATATGCACAAGTCTTTTTTTTTAATCGTCTAATTTTTGTCACTGTTTCTGGTTTTGATTGGTGCTTACTGTCCTGCATTGTTAGTTAATATATTTGAGTTAATTTCTATTGTCCAAAGTTTTGAATTTCTGATTTGATCTTTTTATAAGTTTTATAAGTGTTTTGAATCCTTTTTTCATTGGTATTCTAGTATGCTGACCTTTAGTTACCATGGTATATTGCCATGGTAACCGCCTACTGACCTATCAGTTCTCCAGAAAATAGCGTCACCATTCCTGGAAGATCCCTTGAACCTCTGCGGGGTGAGAAGGTTTTTGCATTTCCCTCATGAGTATCATTCGTGAATATCAGGAATGGTTTATAAAATTTGAAGATTTAGAAAATGTATAAATTCTGTTCTACTTGATATTAATCTGCTGCTAAATCTCTTTTAAACTGCTGGAGTTGTACCTACTAGAAAACAGGACACGTGCCAAGAATCCCCGTTCGAAATTCATTTTATTTTGATCTGTATTTAAATTAAAGTGATTTCCACATTTCCTTACTTAGGGCTAGTAATCTTTAATGTTTAAATGTATTCCGTTTAAAGTTTTAAAGCTCTAATGTGCAGATGTCATGCTAGAAATAAACAGTAACATAGAGAGCGCACTCAGCAATAAAATAATTATGTTGAATTATCGAGTCAACTGAGTTAATAGCTAGCTTCGTGTGACCGCTTACCCCGACTGCAAATGTTAGCATAAGTACATTTGGATAACGTAAAGATACCCTGAATTTGTTGAACTTGCTTTATAGTACAGGGACTCAGTCCTCCCTGTATCCTATGTCATATTTGTTTAACCCTTCTGTGTAACCCGTAAGCTTAATTTAGGCTTCTGCTGGATATCTATGTGCTAATTTATGTAGTATCTGGAAACTCCTTTTATCGGTACACCGCAGCCTTCATGGTATGTGTCGACCCAACTTGTAGAATAATTCCTGCATTAGTGTGCGTTGTCCTGCTGTTTATCCCCCGTGTTTTCTGGTACCTCCCAGCTCTTCAGTTTTTGGTTTTGTTTTGATTTTCTCTGCCATGTTTCTAATTTTGATAAACCTCGATAAAGCTTGTCCTTCCTATTCTGCCTTGTTCTGCATTTGAGTCCTCCACTTCCACACTACAATCCACACAGCTACATTGTGACATTTTTAGTATATTGGCATCAGAGCTGTGCAAGAACACACTATTCACATTTTCAGTAAAAGGTGTTCGCAGTTAAAGAATGTGACATGAGTTTCAGAATACACGGGTGCTCTGAAGTGCCTGTGCCGCCTGTGATGGACTGTAAACAATAATAGAGAAATGCATGACTACTGCTGGCTTCAGTTCCAACAACATAGCTACCAGCAGTAGTGCTGAGGCCAATCTATGTGAAGATTTGAGGGCAAAAATTCTGACTGAAAACTCTCACATTTCAGTCAGATCATCAGCTAAACTGGCAATCACTTTGAAACAACACTGATGAGCCTGTATTGGGTGACTGATGACAACAGGAAATAATTACCAATGAAAATGAGCCAGCAGCTATACAGCTGTTTTACATTTGTAATCTTTTACTTTATGACGCAATGCGGTAAAGTCGTAAAACACACAAATGCATGTTTTCTCTAGACTTGTGAAAGTAAGGTGTGTGTGATTCTATAGTGGTAAACAGTAACTGTTTTTATTTGGTAAATGGTAGTGTAAGATGATGTTCTACTGGAAAAGAAGACCTCAGAGCACCTTATTTAAACAAGTGCAAGAAGTTTATGTTTTTTATTCTTTTGACACATCCGCTTGCAAGCTGATTAGCATTTCGATTGCAAGCATGTTATTATCATATTAGCATGCATCTTTCTCTGCCTTAGTACTACCCAAAAAGAACTGCTAGTGTGTGTGTAGATGGTACAGCTCTGACCAGCTCCTATTCCATGAAAAATTCTAAATAATAAGTAAACGTCTTTAGGCTATTGGCCCATTGGATACATTTAAAGAAATAGTGGCATGGAGACTGCTAGAAGTGTGTATTTATTTTGCTAGACATCATAAAATTCAAGGCAACTTATTTCAAGTGACAACAATATGCCCAACACATTTCAGCCAGGATTCAATTGCAAAATCAATTTGCCTTGATAAAAAGGATAATTTAAATGCAGGACACGGCAGCACTATTGTTGGCATTTTGAGAAACTTGAAACTTGTGGAACTTGTTACCATTAAATTTACAGACAAGATAAATTTTACTTTTATAGCTGTAGCTTTGGGGGGTATGTATAATGTAAAACAGCTTGTTGGCATCACTAAATTAGTGTGCCCGTCTCCCTCTCCCTGCCTCAAACACTTACACACACAGACGTACACACACACAGACGTACACACACACAGACGTACACACAAAGACGTACACACACACACACACACACAGTGGAAGAGTTATGCCACCGGGTTGCTGTGTTGAATGGATTTGATGCTTGGAGCTGGTCTTGTTTCTCACACGCACTCATGCTTCATCAGCGCTCACTCACACTTCAGTAAACAAACTTAACATTCAGTTACTTGTGCTGTTGAGTCCCTACAAACCTGACACCTGCACTTCGTTTTAAAGAAGCTAGACTAAACTGTGGGGGATTTTTGCATTATTTAATATTTTTGCAACTTGAAAGCCCTGCACTGTAAGTAAAGAAACCCATATGTCAGGAAAACATACACTTCTAGATCAAACCACATATCCAAAGTGTTGCATTTGTAAAGAATTGATTGCCTTGTTTACCAGCTTGGCTGGGTTGACTAATCCAATTAATACGGAACTAATTCTTTCTTTTTTTGCTACCTTGCCTGGTACTGACAGTGTTTGCATGCATGCATGCATGATTACATTTAAAGTATTTAAACATATTTAAACATTTTTGATACAAGCCAAAATATGTCAAGCTTTAAAAAAAACTATTTTCAACCACATCTCTTCTCTGACCATTTGAAAAGCTGAAACTTGACCAGGTGTGTATTTGGCTGACCTGTCTTTGACTCCTCTTCTTCTTCCAGCACCTTGGCTTCTTCAGCTGTGGGAAGACAGAGGAGTCATTATCAGTGGAAGCAACAGTACAAAGGCAGGCACACAATGTAGTCACTTCATCATAAGCCTGTGGTGAGCTGATCCTTCCCAGCTCAAAGGACACGCTGTGATGACAGAGCTATATGACGATGACGCTCCAAACAATAGTACCCCCACTACATCACATGCAAGCGCGCACACAGACACGCACACACACACAAAGAGTCATATCTACCCCTTAACCTCCTATCCAGCTCTCTCACAAAGACAGTAATCACATTAGGCTTTAGCTGTGGGCTCTCTGAAAACCACTGTCAACGGAGTTAGGGAGCCCAGTGATGACTGTCACACTTTATACACATGTGGCATACGTGTACACACACACACACACACACACACACACACACACACAGGCTAAAAATAGCCTGGGACAGAGCATCCGAGCACCAGATATGCATTCTGTGAAACCATTCTCACTGCAATCAGACTCAAGATCCACTCTTTAGCGTGTGATACATGAGATTAAACTGCTGGTTGAACAAAACTAAATGTCAAGGAAACACAATTCAGATGTTTATATTCCAGCACATTTGCCTGACTTTCCTGGACTCTGACAGCAGGGACTATAATCCTCTAGGGAAATTAAGCAAAATCCGTATTATTACAGCAGCAGAACGTGTTGAGTTTCCAGATTCAAACAGCCTGTATCTAAGTCTTCCCACACCATATTCCTTAGTTTATCCTCCACTGTGTTATGATGTATTTGGAAACCTATTACACTCATTGACACATGTGTCATATATTATCACATATTTTTGTTAATCGGACCAGGTTTGGGCTTAAAGCTGAGTTGAAGATTTTGGGAAGGGTTTAGTGCCCTCAGCAGACATATTTTTAGCAACTTTAAACTAAAAAAGCAATATAATCCATAATGTTACCACATGAGCCTGTTTAAATTCATGTCTTTATTCAGCACCTCCAAGTTTGACCAGTCCTAAAAAATGGAAGCAGTCAAAATACCTTGAGGGACAAGACTTTGATAGGAGAGTAAGGTCCGTTTAAAAGTCACCTTAACGTCAGGGTGAAGACGAGGCCAACCACAGAGAAGGGGTGAAAACTGTCTCCCTTGGACACTGAATGTTACAATTTTATACCCCTACTGGCAGTATTCCAAAAGCGTGGGGGTAACAAAGAGGGCGGCTATGGCTTAAGTGCAAAAGCTGTCCGAAAACACATAAAAGTAGAAAGAGTCAGGGGACAGAGATTGCTGTTCATTGAAGCTAGTAGAATGTTAATGTTCCTCTTCAACCTGCCATCTGTCCCTGTGCTTCTGAATTTCTTTAAATACTGCTGTGCCATCATGAATGATTCACATGTAAGCAAAAGAGAAAGGCCACAGTTAGAAACCTATAGTACTAGAAATACACTCATTAGTGGCTTAATTAATTCATTCTTGGACCCTAGAAGCAGCAGAGACTTATTCTTATAAACCCTTTGTGCATATTAAAACACACAAGACTTAATGGCAGCTGCGTTTTGTGCTGGTAGGGTTTTAAATCTCCCTTTGAAAATGAGTGCTGGATGACAAAAATCAAGCTATTTTGCCCATTTAAAAAAAATAACCATTTTGCTAGTATTTTGGTAAGAGATTTAACGAATGCCTGTTTTAATGTGCTTTTTACATGCACCTGGAACAAAATAATTTTGTTATTTCAAAAGCTTGAAAGCTTTTTGGCATGGGGTATTCCTGTTTTTTGTGCCTAACCATTAACCCCAGTAAAACATGTGCACCACTGTGCTACAGCCCCACAGGGAAAACACTGACTCCCTTCTGACTTTCATCTCTCACACGGGGGAGCTCTGTCCCGTGTCCCTTACAGATGATCCCAAGTGTAGGCTTGATTAAATCGCACGCTTATGTGAATGTAAATTATGCTTTAGAGAAATGGATCAGTGGCCCCTGCTAGCATATCTCAGACACATAGTCATAGTAATTATGTAAAGAGGCCAAAGAGAAGTATGAATGAAAAATACAATATGGGAGAGGGCCGAGCCATGCTGGCGTTGAGGCAACTCTGCCTCTGGAAGGGAGCTTTCACTTCCAGCTGCAATACCACAAGCAGCTCAGCTCTGTTATGATACATATTCTAGTGCCCCACATACATTATGACAGGGAAGAAAAATGACTTGCTCACTTCTCCACTTTTACTGACCCTTCCACCCTCGATACCCAGACACAGTGAAAAGGAGTGTCAACTTCAATCTGACCATATCCGGGAATACCATTAAAAGATAAGACAACCACAATTAAGTTGCATATCCCTGCTTCCTATTCTCCCCACAGCTCTGGATATATGCGTACCAATCCTATTTTAAGCCACTCAACGTCTGTATTCACAGAGTATCACTTTATCAGGAGTATAAAACTTTGCATGATATGTGAATAAGTCAGCATTCCCACTTTTCAGATCGGTGCTCGGAAAAATACATTTTAATAAGGTGGGCAGTGGATGACCACATAATCAATCCTGCCTTCAGTGGTAGGGCTGCAGGCGAGACAAGCAGATCATCTTCCAGCCCAATGAAGAAAGGGGTCCCACAACCCCTAGGAGGCCTTTGCCCGTGGGAGGAACTGCATTATATTTTTCTCTTTCCATTTCATTTGATTTCATATGTTCCATGGAGCTATTTACTCTGAGTCTGTGTCACTTCCATATTTATTTTTAAACCTCTGGGCCTTGGTGCAGACACTGGCTGACCTTTATTTAAATGTCTCCTCCACTCTGAGCAGATCTCATTACAGCAGAGCTGGTGGCTTTGCACTATCTATCTCATTTCAAAACTTTTTCTCTGTGCACTTGCGGCGATCCTTGGCTATTCCGCAACGCTAATTACCAGAGCCTAGTAATGATGTTCCTCTCAGCTGAAGATATGTGTCCCACCATCCGAGATCCTGCCTATATGCATTAACCAGAACTCCCTCTGGATTCTCACAGTTCCTTGAGCAGTTAACATCTCATCTCTACTTTCTCCTCTATCTCCCTCACTCTCATTGTGCCTCCCACGTGATCTAGGCGACACATTGGAGTACTGCATCATCCACCGGGCCAATATGTGAAGAGTTTAATGAATCATCCAACATTTTAATGAAGGCCCTGAGAAGGCTTGAAAATGCTTGAGAGCACCACTGGTTAACATCCATTATTCAGTAAGCCCTTGGATTATGTATGTAGTAGGCAAACATAGTCCAAAAACTAAAATATCAAAATAGACGACATAATATCATGACTTTATTTTATTTTTTGTGGGAGATAAAAGCTGCCACTGCTCTAAGATTAATATTTCATATTTCCTAATGAAAGCAAGGCAGCCCTAAAACATTCTTTTATCCAACCTTGAGGACTCAACACAGAATTTGAAGAGGTCATCACCCATGAAATGTGAGAATATACACTGGTGTTGCATGTGCACAGCCACCTCTCCATTTCCCCCACCTTCTCTCTTGGCCTCCTCGCAGCTCTCCTTGATCTTCCTGCGGCAGACAGCAGCCAGGGCAATGAGCAGCACCAGCAGACATACAGCCAGGCCAACAGTTACCCACAGAGCCACCGGAGGGAACGCAATGTTCTGACCTGAAGCAGAAAGGGCAGAGGGAGAAAGAGCCTCATTATTCACTCTTGCAGTGCTAAAATAAGAGTGCAACTGTCACTGCTGTATCCATCACCATTATCGTGCTATTTGACAATTTTGCTGTTAGAGTTCCTTGCCATAAAGAATGTGAATTACCAAGCCTGCAAAAGTACTAAAGCAAAACATGACGACACAGATGATGATTATTGCCATCATCATCATCATCAACACTGTCAGATTGACTCCATATTAGGTTTGACTTTCAGAAACACTGGGACTGTCAGAGAAAATAGATATTACTGGGAAAATTTGCTTGATGTGAACAGTAAGAGCTTCTTTACTACTGTCCAATTAAGACACTTGAGCCTTTCAATTGAGCCCAGATGGCAGATAGTTTACCAGTCACACAAGACTGTGTTGTTGTTTCAAACAGCACTGGCACCGCTTTCAGAGGTTGCTGGCACTAACTATCCCACTCCCTACCTTCTGCTACACATTGGTCAGATGTGTCAAATTTTGATGATTTTAATACTCTATAACTTCCTGATGTACCCAGTCAATGACTAGTTCTGAGTTTTGAGATGTACAACAAGCCAGAAGATTCTCAATTGTAGTTGCCAAAATTTAGTTCATGTTTGTTTTGTTGTTTTTTTTGCTATACATATGCCCATACGTTAAATACAGGTTTGTAACCATAAAATGCTTTCACTTCACATCACTTTTCAGAAATTATCCATCAAAATTGGTGACAGTATCCTGGCTAACTGGAAACTGATGAGGACAAATAAAAAACTGGTCAACGGGACAAAAAAAAGATATCAGACACAGCCAAATTTCCCTGGGGTATTCAAACTGAACAGAGGGAGAAGGAAACAGCAGAGCCACTAAATAGCTGCGAGCCTGGCTGTAGCACAAACAAGCCTCCTTCAGAGAATGCCCACTCGGGGCTAAAAAAAAAAAAAGAAGAAAGAAAGAAAACAAATGCTGAAAAAATGACTGGCATTGGACAAACGCAACAGTGAAGCATGTGTAAAGACTTGGCATCAGAAATGAAGACAGGCAAGCTAAAATATAAACCAGCCAAGATGGAAGGCTAATACCGGCATTTAATCTCCGAAGGAAATCCATTAAAAAAGTAAACACCAAAACAAAACAAAACAAAAAAACATTATCCTGTAAAACAAGTGTACTTGATATTAAAAAATAGATTTATTTGATATGGCAACATTATTTGGTCAGTATATTGGCTTACCATATTATTAGATGGAGTGGTGTGGCATTTATTGTACAAACATGACTCCTAATGACTTCAGGAAAGATGCCAGTTAACGTTTTACAACAATAACTGGAGAGATTTCTTTAAGTCTGTACACATATTCATCCTTTAACTCTTTTGTGAATGCCACGATCACATCAAATTCTCAGTTTGTACAACATTTTGGTTTATTGACAAAAAAACCCTGCAAAATGACTATTCACCTTCACTGTGAACATATTAGCATGCTGATGTCAGCATCTAACACGATGCACCGTTTGACTTACACCCTGCTTTGTTATTTCTGCTCGACGAAGATTCATGCTTTGATATCACTCTAAATTAAGAGAGCAGAATTGCATACAAAAACGTATGTTAAGATTATACTGTAATTTTAAGGTTGCCATGGCCTGTTTAGCTGTTTATATCCATTTCAAGAGTGTCTCTCAATACAAAAGGCATTATAAAGACTCCTTGGTGCTGCAACTGCAGAGCAGAATAAAGAACGAAATGTCAGAGAAAGGATAAAATCTGGAAAGTCAATCTTGTCATTATGATGAAGCTGTGTAAGCCTCCCCAGGCTAGCCATGAGTGATGATGCTGTGGACCGCTGTCCACTGAGCCCTTCGCTCTGCTATATTTAAAGAATGACCATCTGAAAGCCACTTCGTACCAGGAACGAACACATGTATGACAGAACTAATCGTACAAGAGCTGTTCACGTGTCGTGATTGCAAAAAAAGGTAACAAATGTGTCTAGCTTTTTGTGGCGAGTAAAGAAGGTGCAGTGCTCTTTGTTTGCATGGTCTCTCATTCTCTTTTTATTCTCATACCTTCCCCACCATGCTTTTCCTCCCTCTAGGCAGGCTGATAAAGACAAATGCCATAGTCGGCTATCATTGCAACGCTGGGGCCCAAAGGGCTGCAGGATCATATTTTTCTTTTTCTCTTGTTTGATGATGTGATTTTGTTTTCTTCAGAAATAGATTTGTCTCTAATGGCTCTGTTTACCTATCCTCTCTTTCCCCTTTTTCCCTACTCCCTCTGTGCAAGGGTAAGGATGGAGTGCTCTGGGCTGCACTGTCACATTACCTGGAGCCTGCAGACAGAGGACAAACTTAACTGATACACTTGGCATTTTCTCAATGCTGTTAATGTGTAGCACTAATCAGAAAACACACTTAAAATGTTGTCTGTTAGAAAAATCAATTAGAAATTTCAAGCCAACGTTGTACTCAACACTGTTGGAAGTGTAATGTGTGCCTAACATTAAGCTGATTTGATTTGATAGAGACAGACAATGATAATAACAGACCTAAATGCCAAACTCTCATCAGGGTTCCTTGTCTGTATTTATTATCCTTCCACGTTTGCTGATGCCAACACAAAGTGTTGTGTTACCAGTAAACATGAAATGAATATTATGTGCACTGTGGGCAGAAATGAAATCATGTTATCTACAGAGTAGATCTTTTTTTGTTGTCATATTGGCACATAAAGAACTGGAAGTAACGATCTAGATACTTTTAGTGTATTTAAACTTTACAGCATTTATGAATTTAGTCTTGCGTAACAGTAATACATTTTATCCTGAAATAATATTTGGTCTTCTAAAAATTACATTTAGTATACTTCATATATGAAAGAAGATCAACAGAAATCTCAATTTGAATTCTGAGGAATTTTCTTGCTTGTGGCATGTGATTCCAAACAAGCAGCCTCTGGTTACTCGTTTATTAGATATTTCTGTCTTGTGATGTGGCCACTAAGAAGGGACATAATCCATAGCTCATGTAGAGATCACATATTTTGTGTACATTACTGATAAACAGATTGTGAGGACATGGCAGTAGTAACACCAGTGCAATATCATAGCTTACTGATTATGTTGTGACTTTACTCAAAGTGTTGGTGTGACGCTATATATATGTAAAATATAAGGCAGGTGCAGAAGCTATAAAGCGGTCATTTTCTATTACGCTGCACATGGATATAACACACTATGTTGTTTCATTGCAGATTTTTTATGAGCATAATCAAATTTCTCAAAAAAAAGTGCCATATGGAAGGTTGCTACAATTATACCATCAATCAATTTTTGTAGCATTTTTATATGTGATAACAACCACACCTAACCCAGGGCTTATCCTGAAGTAATACTTATTATACAAGGGGGTGCATCACCGTAGGTGTTTTGTGGACTGTAGAAGACCACAGGAGCCTACTAAGATAAAAATAGATATTTAATGGGGGCAGGTAAGAGAATGATAAAATACCACCTCCATATGGAGCCTCTAACATAGGGCACAACGCCAGGGAGAAAAGAGGCTCCCTTAGTCTCTAGAAGACACTACAGAGGACTTGCAAGGGCCCAGCTTAGGTATTGTTTGGGCTTCAGTAAAAGATTTGCAGGCATTTTTACAAGCCTGAGTGTTTTCTCTCCAGCACCTCTGGAGGAATAAAGTGCTCCTAAGACTCCCTTGCCTGTCATCTTGGTTCTGCAACGTGAAGGCGGTCGAGATCAAAGCTGCTTTCTCTCCAACTGTCACCCCAGTTTTACCTTCCTAGAAGACACCTTGCCTCTTAAGCTGGGACCAAAGGAGAATAATGTCTCTTGACGGAAGGATGGCTTCAGGCTAAAAAGAGCCTCAAGGCTCATTGTAGACAAGCTGGACGGATGAGGAAGAGGAGAGGAAGAGTCAATTAGGTTTTTCTTTCATTGTCAGGATGAACAACTTGGCCTTTTCCTGGCTGGTTGTGAAGATGGAGGTAGAGAGAAAGGGCACCTGTTACAGAGGAGAATTGATCACAGAAGAGCAAGCTGGACTAGGGGCTAGCCCAAGGGTTGAGCAGCAGCAGAGCCCAGCCCTGCTAGAGGGCCTATACAGCCCTGGAGACCACAGAGGCACAGCTAAGCCCAGTACTAAAAACAGGCTTATATAGCTTTCTAACAATGAGTCATAAGGTAGAGATAAAGACATTTATTCTGACAATACAGTAAGAGCGGGAAGACAAAGTAAAGTGAATGAGATATAAAACTCAATGAGACAAAACAGGAGCTCAGAATTAAATCATACTCACCGTAAACTAGTGAAGTGATTGATATATATACACACTACCTCAGAAAGTGCAAATAGATGCACAGGCATTGATGATTTCAACTTTTTTCATGCACTTTCTGCGTAACACAACCTGACCACGGAAGAAAAGATTGGCAGAAACAATAACAACTGTGCTAATGGAAAGATGGCCTCAGTGTCAGAGGACACGGATTAATCAGAATGAAAAACATGAGCATGAATATTAGGATTACATTGAACGAATGACTTTGAATTTGTTTCAGCTTCAGTTTCAATTATGAGCCTTTATTATCAACCTCGAAGGTGTCCATCAAAACCCCAGAATCCTCCCCATTCAGCCCCAGCTTGAAAAGCTTGTGACCGCACAGGCACACCAGCTGTTCTTGCAATATTTCTAGGAACACCTCTCCTCACCAAGAGAGGACAAGGAGCTGACTTGTAGAGGGAAAACTTGGCAAACTGAGATGGATGGCGACAGGTTTTTGTCCTGTCAGCATCTTTGCTTGGAGCCTTTGCTCTTTTTTGCATTTCAATAAATAGCTTTTCAGTAAGATGCTACCTCACTGTCATATTGGCATGCAGAGAGGCAATGTGCTCATCTCTAGGACGACCTAGCGCCCATTTACTTACACAATTTGTCTGACATTATTGCCCTTCCCCTGACGCTATGGGTTTGAGGCAAGCAGGAGTGTATGATGTGCAGACGTGCACATTAAAACAAAATAATGGCTCTGCATTTATAGGAATAAAGATTCTAACAGCCCTCTTTTTTTTTCTCAGCGGGAGAACTATAAAAGCCATCTGGTGGTGGTGCAGAAAGTAGTGGAAAGTATACAGGAGAGCAAGGTGGATGAGTTAGTGAGTCAGTGAAGGTTGAAGCGATGGGGGTAAGCGGGGGAGTGACCAAGTGACCTGAGTAGGTGAAAAAACAATTGAATGAATTAGTTTTTGCTTCATAAGCAAGCAGAGACTGAGGCTGTGACTGCGTGAATGCTGGACTGGGCTTGAATCACAATGAACTCTGTGGTATTAGTCTACTCTCAACTCGTAAGCTATCTCTCAGACATGTCAGGCTGCTTCTGACCTTTCTCCAGTGGAAGGTTGGCTCAAAGTGTGGAGGTAGTCTGCCTATAATGCAGTGCTATGGATTTAGAATGATGAGATGGTGTGCTAAGGTTACCTCCCTCATAAAATGAGTCAGACTTTAATCTGATTGATCCACAGGTGAATATTCCCTGCCACTCAACAGTCGCACAGCACAGAGAGGTTACAATGAGACATGGAGATGGAGTGTACTTGAGTTTCATTTGGCAGGTCAAAGCCAGAGATGGATTTCGATGATCGCAGCTTTTGCATATGAAACAAAACAGTGTAGCAGTATGAATGAAAAACTAAATTAATAGTATGAATTCACCTTTTTTCCCTCTCTTTGTGTTTATACACCACTCTGCATTTCCACAGTGTGTCTTTTGTCTCATCTCCCTCACCTCGCCCCCTACTTGCCACAGCAGATGGCTGCCCCTCCCTCACCCTGGTTCTGCCAGAGATTTCTTCCTGTTAAAAGGGAATTTTTCCTTCCTACTGTCACCAAGTGTTTGCTCATGGGGGGGTTGTCTGATTGTTGGGGTTTTCTCTGTATTAATATAGGTAGGGTCTTTACATTACAATATAAGGTGCCTTGCAGCAACTTGTTGTGATTTGGTGCTATATAAATAAAACTGAACTGAATACAGAGTATAAAAGATGGATATAGCAACTGTAACATGACCTATTGGTTTCTGAAGTCATGTTTTGATGCCTCAAACAATTCTGTATCAACATCTCGGTTGCAAAAAGGTGGAGCTGATAACGAAGAGGGGGCTCTGACTGTAAATCTGCGTGCTGATTGGCTAATAGGTTTTGGCAGACAACTTATTAGCCAATGCGCATAAAACCATTCAATTTGAAGCATAGTTTGAGACAGATTTATTAAAAATGCTTAACGTTTTTATTCAATGTGACCACGAAAGATTGACTAACCCATAAACTCAGGACTAAAGTGTTTGCAGAAAGCTGTTTTCAGAAAGACTTCCATAATGCCAGAAGTCTTTTTCAATCATAGCTATCGCCATCTGGTGGCCTTCAGACAGAATGAAAATTGTTAGGCTGAACTGGCTTCATTTTTGTGACCCAGAAGCGATATCCATGTTTTATACTGTTGGTCTGTGTGTTGTGTGGGAAACAAGGTTAGCCAAAGAATCAAAATGAACTTAGTCAGCATCTTGGCAACATTGTAATTGCTGTAGTAAACACTTATGCTTGCGCAGGCGACTTAAGTCTTTAGTTAGATGGGCTAACTTTATACAGTTCTGTTTTTTTAAGTAAAAAAAACAAAAAACAAAACAAAACAAACAACTCTAAGCACAGAGCAACATGACATGCATTAAAAAAATGGCAATAACATATAAACAAAAGGGGAAAAAGGTAGATTCATAACTGTTAGAATTTTTTTGAGTTTTACCACAGTACACATAGCCAAAAGTACAATGAAAGTTACTGAACTGTCTGATGGGAAAAGCATGGGGAAACTAAGTCACAAGTATTTACAAATTTACAAAATGATTTCAAGTCTTGCTCATATATGCCAGGGGCAAGGTTAGCGTGAATTTTCTCATCTTTACAGCTGAAGGTAATCCCATACCCAGTAGAGGGGCTAATTAAGTGAATATACAGCTCAGAGCCAACTGCACGGCTGTCGTGTTAGTAATGCAGAGGGTACGTTACAGACAGAGAGGTGCGAGGATGCGTAATAGCTCTGTGCTGGCATATATAAACAATGGCCTGGGGTAGAGGTGCGCAGTATAACCAGAATAAACTTCAGAACGGTAAAGACACTATCTGATGTGGATTTGGATACACTTATTTGTTCTGGTGCAGAATGGAATTTAAATGTCACATCAAAGAGCACAGTGAGCATCTTAAATGGCTTACTGGATGTTAACCAGTAAGCATACACTTGCATTTTACAATAAAAAAATGAACATTTGCATGCAAAGAAAATGGTGGGTGAAGAAACAGATTCAGACGGCTTAACAGAGAGACGCAAACCATGAGGTAGCATGTCAGTAAGTGTGTGGGATGTTTGAGAATGTGACCCAGCTGTGACATGAACAACCCTTGCACTGGTGTAAAAAGAAAAACCACAAGGCACAAGACACTGCTGACCGAGTCTCTGTCCTAATGATAAGACAAGTCAGCCATGGAAGGACATGGTGAAAAAACAGGATTCATAGTACATGAAACACAGTTGCAAGCCTTTTACCCAAAATGAAATCCCAAACCAGAGGTTTTGTGAAGCACACTGCATGGATATAAACACACGCACACACTCTACTGGCTACAGGATGCGATGAGCTCTTAATTTTAACCAGCATGGAGCTAACCTCCACAACTACTGTAAACTAGAACAACTTTAAATGTGATGATAAGTTAAACTTTAGCTAAAAAATGTATACAAACAATTCTGTGCACATTGTCTACCCTGCATTTGAAACCTATTCAATTAAAAAACATGAACTATTAAAAAGGTACACAGTTCTGATGTTTGCACAGAGACCACAGCTGCTTCAATAATGTTGAGGTTCAGGTTCTGGGGAGGACAATCTATGACAGTGCTCCATTGTGTGTTTTTCTGTCCAGATATGCTTTTACTGCAGTTTGAGTGTTTGAGATCACTGTCACACTGAAAAATGACGTTGTCGCCGATTAGATGTTTTCCACACGGTATTGCAAAGTCGAACAAAAATTTAAGGGCACTTTTTATCAATTTTAATAAAATCCCAAACACAAAAATCAGCCCTGAACTGTCACAGCCCCTGCACCATGTTATACAAATGGCTGTAGGCACTCACTGTTTTGCCTCTCTCCTGACCGATTCTTGACAGCAATCTTTCCACCGAGACCATTTCGGATGAGGCTTCAGCAAAAAGTAGATGGATCAAGTGAAAAGTTAACTGCATCTCTCAGGTCCATGGCTAGATTTACCTAGTGTCCAGCTAACAGTTCTTAAGGGATTACCTCATTAATACTATTTTTTTCCAATACACTGAGTTATCTTTGGCATTTTGGTAGAGTTGACTATGACAATGGGAACAAATGTGTTTTTTCGACATGCTCCCAGTAACAAAGTTCCTAGAAATATAATTTAAAATAAGTTTGTTATCCGTTACAGTGTTAAGTTAGGTGCATTTTGTATGCTCCTTTAACAAACAAACAAAAACAAATTCCTTTGAAAATGGTCAAGTTCAAGGACTGGACTAAAAATCAGTGAAAAAGCAGCCAATGCCCTTGAGAGCAAGAAATGAGAGGGGGCTCAAGACTTTTGCACATTGCTGTACTATAATAAAAATTGTAATATAGTGTGCAGCCTTAGCATGGCAGAGGAACAAAAGCGTGTGAACACTGTCTCACTAACGGCCTTCCCATGTCATCTAATACGGGCCAGGCTAACGCTCTTCTCAGCATTTCCTGTCTCCCTGTCTGCCCCGCTGGGGCCTCAATTAAAAACTCCTCTGATGTCTAGTAACTGACAGAGAGTCCATCACTTCCGCACATCCCTCTCCTCTGAGAGTGGCATTAAGATGTTGGAGGCAGAGTGGACTATTGATTTCTTTTTTTTTTTTTGGGGGGGGGGGCTTCATTTCTTCACAAGGCCATCTTCACGATTCAGTCCCTGAGTGTCAGTGCAATAATCAGGTTACAATGTTGCCTTGTCTAAATTTTTAATTAGCTATAAAACAATCACTGTCTCTGAAGATGGTGAGAATGTGTAGGAGATAATCACTAGTGACAACTATCTGTACCAAAGCAACGTATCTGGCTGGTTGATAATGGAATAGTAGAAAAGCTATGTTACAAAAATACAAAAAAACAAAAGCAAATAGGTTTAAAACACTAAGAGAAACAAGAGCTGAATCTTGTTTCTTTGGTAGCAATATTATTTTTTTTAGCTATATGGTGGCAGGTCAACAAGCTGTAGCCACTTATATTATACAGTTAGGTCCATAAATCATTGGTCAGTGACAAGGTTTATTAAATTTTGCCTCTGTACACCCACAACAGTACATTTAAATCAAACAATCAAGATGTGTTTGAGGTGCAGGCATTGAGCTTTACTTCAAGGGATTTAACAAAAATTATTTGGGCAGTTCACTGGCATGTGAGACCAATTCCCTCCTTATTTCATGAGAAATCAAGCAAATAAAGGTTTTGAGGTTGAGTCCAAGTGCTGAACTTGCATTTGGCAGCTTTTCACTGGCTTTCTTAATATGAAGCACAAAGAGATGTTAATGCAAGTGAAGGATGTCATCATTAGCCTAAAAGACGAAAACAAATCTGAGCGAGAACAAAAACTGACTGGACGAATCATCACTTTGGTACATTCTTAAAAACAATGAATGCACCGGTCAGCTCACTGATACAAAAAGGCCACAAAAGACAACGATAGAGTATGACTGCAGATTCTTTCTTTTGTTTAGAAAAACCCATTCAAACCATCTAGCCAAGGCAAGAGCACTTTGTTGGAGGTATGTATTTTTGAATTGAAATGCAGAGGGTCTATAACAAAGTAGGGTTATACCAAAACAACAGGAAGCAGAAAGTAGGAGAAGGAGAAAAGGAACAGCTACCGCCATGTTTAATAGAACTATCATACATAGTGGAAGCAACTCTACGGCATGGGCACATGTCCACCAATGAAACCAAATCGGTAGCGTTTGATGATGATGTGAATGCTGATAGAAGTAAGAGGATGAACATTTTCTCTCTGCACAGTGTTTCACAGCACAAATAGATAACAACCCAAAGCATACTGCAAAAACAACTCAAGAGTTTCTCAAAGCAAAGAAATGCCATATTCTTCATCAGCCAAGTCACCTGTTCTCAACCCAACAAAGGGTACGCTTTAGTTACTGAAGATGAAGCCAGAGAGACCGGCACATGAAAGAATAAAGTTACGTTGAAACCAAGCACACCATTGTTATTCTTGTGACATTACCAATAAGTTTGATGTGTCACATGGCCCTCTTCCTATTGAAAAAACAAAAGTTGTATCCAAGATGGCCGACTTCTAAATGGCCACCATGGTCACCACCCATCTTGAGGAGTTTGCCCCCTCACGTATACTAATGTGCCACAAACAGGACTTTAATATCACCAACCATTCCCATTTTATTACGGTGTATCCATATAAATGGCCCACCCTGTACAATGGAGCCATGTTGATGTATTGCTTGCAGAATATGATTTTAGCGTTTTTTCTTACTGAAATGAGCACGGCCTTCTCTAGTTGTTGCTACCTGTGCATAACGTTCAGTCTTAATGTTCCCACTCAAGCATAAGAAACTTTTCCCATTCCGTGTCTACTGATGAAAACAGATACCTTTATAGAGGCTGTCTTTGGGACCAACATAGACCCTCTCTTTTTTTTATAATAAACTTTGTTTGTTTAAAAAGAAATCCAAATGATTATAAGTATTTTGAAAAGTGATAAAAATCATCATGTTTTCTTTGTATGATTTTCAATTATATGAATAAGGAATTGAAAAAGTTTTAAAAAAAATTATTACATTACATTTCTAGGGATATTTTATGCATATTTTATGTTTTGGAAATGGCATTTCAGAATGAGTGAATGAGCTAAAATTTTAATGGCAGTTATGACATTAAGCTAAAACAGACCATAAAACCAAATCAAACATGCCTTGTTATCACATGGTACCTTTTCCCATAATTAAATGTAATCCACTATCACTATGAAAACATGTTTTACTGCAGCTTTAGACATACATAACTTACTGAAATGTTTTTCTCTGTATTTTCTCTGTATATACACTGAAAAAAAAACCCAAACACTTAAAGTGATGATTAAGTGAACAGATGGAACCATAACAAGAACGTCTGCATGCATAATACGTGACACATAGACAAAAATTAAATATTCCATTTCAAAATACTGAAATGTCAAAGTTCCATGGTGGATGAGCCATATTTCCAGATTCCTGATGCTCATTCCTGTGGCTCACTGCTCCGAGAACAAGCTGCAGCCTGAAACCCTCTGCAGACACTCTGTAAAGTGCACACCTATTGCTGAAACAACTCCTGTGTTGCATCAGTATAGTGCAAAGTGGGAGAGAAATATAATTCCGTATATGAACCTCAACATGACACTTATTGAACGATCCATTCGAAGTGTTCATGCCAGAAACATACCCAGTAGCTGCACTAGTTTTGTAATAGTTTTTCACATTTGATTTTCATCTCTTTAGACTGTTAAGAAGCTGTAGAACACTACATCCTGTATCTAGTGTGCTTAAGTTCTAAAAACGAAAGAAAAAAAATGCCATATCACTTGGAAAACTTTCACTCAGTCATCATTGATTCTGTCTAGCATCCTCTGGTTAGACTTTGAAAAAGTGAGGCAGAGATTTTAAAGTATCAATGTTTGTTTATGATGAAACAAAGCCATAGTTCAAACCATCAGGAACGGTTTCTGCTTACATGACAACATCTCTGAATAAAAAATGACAGGATGTAAGCTTAACCCTGTATCACAAAGCAACGTAAGCTCTATCCAAAACATTAAAGCACTGCCTGGACCTCTTCAAAGAGCACAACTTCTTAGTATGCTTCTCCCACTGCAGTATTACTAGGAGAATATATAATGATAGATTTTTTTAAAGACATGTCTCTGTATGTCTCTGCCTAGGGCTCTCATTATAAAACAGCATTTCTCATTTTCCTCTGCTGCAGTCTTTGGTGGTTACTGAAGAGACAGATGAATATTCTCAAAGCACTCGAGCTAGGCTGGACTCGGATGCTGATGCAGGTCAGCTTATTTGTGTTATTCATTTATCTCATGAAAACAACCAAAATTCCTTCAGTGATTAAACTACATTTTACCTAGTCTAGAAAATATATAACAAATCTTGTTGCTTTTAGGCAAGTCAAAGATCGGATTTAGCTACTGAGTACTATATACATGACACCACTGGTGCTATAAGGGATAGCACATTTTAAACATTAACATATTTTTTTAAACCCATGTGTCCTCAAAGGAACAACAACATATTTATTTATTCAACATCCACAAGTTAAAGCAGACAGCAAAGAGGACACATAGTCTTGGAGGGAGCACGTGGCCTCTATGTACTATTACAGAGGGTTTGAATGCAGCCCAGGTCCTTTGCTGCGCATCTTACCATTGCTCATTCAGCCTCATAATAGATGCACCTATAAATTTAAAATTTCCTCTGTAATTTTTGTCAAACTTGACCTCTGACCTTGACCTTGATGTTGACGTCACTGGGATTTAAACTTGTTTGAGATTATTACACATGCACCTATGACCTATGGCAACTTGTTTCATGAGTTATCACGTTCATGGGATTTTCAGAAAACCCGACCTTGGTCAAGGTCAGAGGTTCAAGGTCACTGAGATTGTCCAAGAGTTTTAGTAGCTTTCAAAATCCTGTGTCGCTTTGTTGTCGAGTTATCGCATCCACAGTCTTGGGTGTTCATGACGCTCGCCCGCCATACCGACAGGGTGATGATAATACCTCGCCAGCCGTTTTATGCAATAACTCAGCAATAAATAGCTTAAATAATAAATAATAAAGCAGCGTGGAAGCTGGCAGGAAATGATTAAAAGAAAACAATTCAAATATTTTAGGCTGTTAAACAGTAAAACAGCTTCACCATGTCCATTAAGAGCTCTTCTAAATCAATATAGTTCGTCTTAGAAAATCTAGCCATTTATTGAGTCTAAATCATAAAACAGTCCCTTCATTCACTTTTCATTGACTGTGTTTGAAGTTCTTGTAAAATACTTTGTAGCCAAAAGTCAGCACTGACATTGGTAAGAGTGTCATTATTGATGACTAAAATTACATTAAAATATAACATTTTGGCACACTTACATTCTTTCTTTACTGCAGTCATTTGACAAAAGCAAAAAGCTACTCCAGGCTTTGCTTTGACAGTTCTTTTAGAAGAGTCTCTAACAATGCCTTTAAGCTGTTCCAAAATCACTGTCAAGTTCAGCTTCTCATGGCTTATTGCTTAAATATACTTTGTCTCCTTCCAGCACTTTTAAAATACGGTATTTTGGACAGACTGAAAAAATGGCTCTGTAAATCTGTCTCTCTCAGTGGAATTTAGCTAATCACAGTCTCACAACTTGTGTGTAGCTAAGTTATTTAGCCTGAGAAAATGCTCAGCCTCTGGCTGAGAAACGAGTCAGGGACAATATGTTCATACTAATGTCCCACAAGGGTGGCCTTTCCACAAAACGAATATATTATAACCAAACAATGCCTTCTTATGCACAAATGAGGACAATTATTCTCTCATTCACCTTAGAATATCTACACTGGGGGCACCGAACAACTGAAGTAAGTTCTGAAAAAGTCAGAGTCAAACCAGATTAAATCTGAAACTGACTGATCATAATTAACATGTCAATGAATCCTTTTTTTCTATCAACAGATAGAAAAGAAGACAAGGAAAAGTGCGACAATGATGAAAATGAATAAATACCAAGTTTTGCTCATTTTTTAAAAGTTAGAAAACATAAAAGTATGTTTAACTGTCCTTGAGCACTGTATTATCTCCTAAAGCTCATCCCAGCTCAGTTACTGGCATATGAGAACACTGGTCATTCCCAGGTGTGACTATGTGAACCAGGTCACTGCTATAAACAGCAGCTATGCTAAGCAAGCATTTTCTTAATAAATAAAAACAAACTCAGTTGGGGCATGACTTTGAGACAATGTTCTTTCTGTAGAACAATGAATGTCTTGAGAACCATAGGTGCAAGTTTTCAAACAGTCTGACAAGATGCACTTACACTAGGGCTTAATTATAATTACAGGTGAACCTTCATATATAATTTGCTCAGGGATGTGCAAAAACACTGAGAAAGGATTGAGTCACAACTACTATATGAGGCCGGTAATGTGTCAGTGCATCCAATGTATACCTGGTTTGATGGCACATGTACTACAGAATGGATGATGATTACTTCTACCAGGACTTAGTTTTTGATTGTATTCTTCTTTTTTCAGTTACAGAATACATCTTTATAGGTCAAGGTCAAGATAATCTTTTTAACCCTCTTTAAGCAATTTGTTGAACAGCCAGCAGCAAATACAATCACCATCAACAGTCTACACACAAACAATTTATGCAAAAAACCCCAAAACAAAACAAAATAAAAAATGAATTTAAAAAATTGCATCATGTTATTCAGAAGCACGATCGCAACAGGAACAAATTAGTTTCTTATCTATTAGTCTCGCTACTTGACAGATTATATCAGCAAACCAAATGGATGTAATTTGAACTCAGTGAACAGGGCTCCCACCATCACTGCACCTAAACGACAGAAAGACCTTGAAGCAAATGTTTAAATGAGTTTGTCCTTTGTTTTCCCCTTTTTTTAAAATCATATTTGAATCCATTACAAAGCACATCAATGTCGTCTTTGAGGTTGTCTGTCCCTCGCTTTGAAGCACATGATAAATAACAAGGAAATACAGGGAAAACATTTTAAGACACTGCTGAAGAATCAATGGCAGGTTTACAATGTTCAGGATTACAACTTGAATCCTATTTTACTCTGTAACCTTGACAGCTTCTTTTCCTGCTTTGGAGTACCGGCACTAATTCTTCTCATGGTTCACAATACAAAACAGGACACACTTACTTTCATCTCTGGAAGTAAGTCATAGTTGGTGAAGCAGCACATATTTCATACCTATAAACACTTACATTATCTGGTCAACGGTGTCATCACTTTATGTCAAATAACTTTACACAGAATTGATGGAATAAAGAATTCCAAGGACATCAGTCATCAGCGTGCTTGTAATGTATTTTAGCAGGTATATAAACAACATCCTATAATATGAAATGTAATATCACTGATACAAAATCTCTGCACACCGGAATGTGATATAGGTGAGTTGATGAAAGAAAACTTCATAAAAACAATTGTCTCAATTACTGCTGGTGTATATATTTACATATTTATTAAATTGTGTTTCCGTCCATTTGACTTTCATCAGATTTACTGGCATGGGCAAAATAATCAAACTTTATACACACACGTTCCAACATATATGTTGCAAGGTCTGTATGTTTTATAAATATACAAAAGGCTCAAAAATAATTGGAAAATCACATCATGCCCAGGTGTTTTTTTTCAATCACAAATGATGCACATATAAGATCTGCAGCTTATTGTATTTAAGTGTTGCAGCATTTGGTGCTGACTGACAAACTTTTTATTTAGTGGTAAATCCTTGTATACAAAATTATGTTCATTTGTCAAAATTACTTTTGAGCTGAAATATATAAATATGAAATATATAAAAATGGTTATAATGAACAAACAGTTAATGCATTAGTATTCTTTGAACTGCTTGAAATAAAGTAGATGGCTGTAACCCTATCAAATTTAAAATCTACAGTGGCCCTGAGAGGCCAAATTAACTGCAACTTAAGAAAGTGCCAGCAACGAGAAAAATGCTGCAAAAACACATAAAACACAACATAAATGGATAAAAAAAAGACACAAAAGATAATAATGATAATAATAATAATCATAATAATCACAAAACAAATTGGAAATGTTTCCAGGGACACAATAACGCGATGAACCGGGTACATTTGTGAAAAAAACCAAAACATGCGTGGATTTAACTGAGACACGTTTAAAAGAAGCAGAGGGTTCATCAGTGCTGATGCAAGTTAATATGTGTTCTGATCATATGATTTATACTATACTGTAGATACACATTTGAATTAGCTGTTTACTGTTAGCTTGTCACTTTCGCAGCGATTCTGCGATTTTATCGTGTCCCCAGAAGCACTTCCAATTTGTTTTGTAATTTTCTTTTTTTTTTTTAAGCTTGTGCTGTGCATTTGTCTATTTCAGTTGTGTTTTATTCAACTTCCACTGAGTTTTTTGCAGCACTTTTTGCATTTGCTGTTTTTTCCTCAAGTTACAATGTATTTTACCTCTAAGGGCTACCATCAAAAACCATGTTTTTGACATGTGGTGGTGGACAGAGAAAAGGAAAATGTAACTGTCCAAAAGCTTAAGCCTCTAACTGTATATGAGAAAATGAGAAGTTGCCCACAGAGGTTGGATGGACTGGAACATGATTAATTAACTGTACCAGAAGTAAGCAAAACAGCGTGCTAGAGTTCTGTTTAATTTTTTTTTTTTTATAAAGATAGTACACTGAAAATGTATGCAGTGCTTATTTCTTTTGTTTTTTTTTTTTTTTTTTTCATTTCACAAGCCAAATTAAATAAAATGAAAAACTTGAAAATTTGGCATTCCAAATGTTTACAGTAATGTATATTACTATTGTTATGATACAGATAGCTTACATGTATTAAATTAATCTTGCCTAGACACCACTCTCATATCTGAACTGTAAAACAAAAATCAGATATGGCTGCAGTTTTGGCCATTCTGCTTGTCTTTGTACAAAGCCTTATCCTAGCTCTGTCCAATCAGAAAATCATTTTTAAAGTTAAATAACTATCAAACAATATTTTAGTTGTAAGTGGATTTTGCTACCTTTGGACATGGCTTGGAAGTTCCTGGTTCCACAACACACTCATAGTACAGTGAACGATCCAAACCCTGTTTGGTTTCACTTGACCCCTCTAACAGCCACATTTGGAAAATAACCCAACAAATAGCATCACTCTTATTCCGGGAGAGTCACTGACTGAAAGTGTGGAGACAGATACATTATAGATATGACAGACTCTTGTGGTGTGGGTCACTGAGCTGTCTGTGCCACTGACAAAGAGTTGCACTTACTGCGGCATCACACATGAGAAGGCCAAGTGATGAAATTAAACACAGTTGACAATATTAATAAGGTAAGTGGAGCGAGTTTGCTTCCTTGTGGACAGTTTGTCTGTAATGAGCTGCAAGTTGTCAGGCAATAGGGAGACAGGCATGGCTACAAACTCCAAGCCAGCAGGAAGATATTAATGCAACGTGAAGGGGATGTAAGTCATGCTGAACTACTGTCCATTCAAACTGGTATCATAAGGAGCACGGCCACAGCATGGCTTAATCACAGTTATTACTGTGATATTTGACACTAGGGGTTGAAATAAAGGGCTCTGTAATAGGTGCGTTTCTTTTCATGCAGTGAGTCAGCGGGTGCTTACATAGTTTCAAGTCGAGCTGTCAGTACAAAGAGAGGTGAGCGAGTCCAGCATATGCTTGCTCAAAACCACTCTCCTTTGGGACACAGCCACACTCAGTCCATTCTTAACTTCCATTTCACACTTGGCAATCAATTACTGCTCTCTAGAGCTATTGAAGAAAAGAGTCACCTATCCCGAGAATAAGCTAAATCTCTCAACGACTCCTAATTGAAAACACATTATAGCGCTAGACAATGGTTTTTGTGTGTTGCCAGGCACTAATTTGGACTGCTTGCATGCACAGAACAAAGCAATTTACTGAGGTTGCAAACATCCTTTGCAGGACAATAATTCATAGTGTTATCAGGTGCAGAGTTTAAACATCAAATAAATGGGCTGAATAATTAAATAACCAAACTTTGAAGGTGTGCCCAGTCATTCGTTGGTGGTTATTCTCCCAGCAACTCTAAAAAGCTGAAACTAATATGATTTCATATCGTGAAGCCAAGACAGATGCCAGACCTCCCGAAACCAATCCCTCTTACAGGATTTACAGGGAGCTGTGTGAAATGTACACTGCAGGGCCCGACTGGTCCCAATGATAGTCCATGCTATGAGTCCGAATCAAAATGAAATCGATCAATAACAAAAGAGGACTTTTGTGTGTTTACTACCATCATAAATACAGTGTCCTGAAAAGAAAAGCGAGGGTAGACATAGAGAGACAGGTTTCCACCAGGCTGGGAACAGACATAAAGATGTCAACCTCTACTTTGTGGGAAGGCAGCAGAGGCTAACGTCATACTGTGTTGGTACAATGCCAAAGCTGGACCCCGTTTTGATTAAATACGGAAGACCAAAATAAAAACTGAGAGGTGTAGTCTTGTAGAAACTAGACACATTCATTCACTAATGTAGTCTGTGTGTAAATGCACATAGACAGAAACTGTTCTTAGAAGATAAAATACTGAACATAAAAGAGAGGAAAAATTCCCTATGTAGTAAGAAATGCTCTAGCCAGGGTCCTAAGCTTTTTGGACAGTTTACAATTTTCAGAATTTTGCCTTTCTATATCACCACTATAAAAAAGTGAAGTAATATACATAATGAATTGCTGGTCTACTAGCTTAGTAGCTAGTAGTTTAACCAAAGAAGCAAAAAATGCTTCAGCTTCTATCAACAGTTAACACCGCTGAGCCATTTACATTTGCAGACATACAAAGCCAAGTCTACCTTTACCATGTTTGATAGGTGATTTGATATGTTCTGAATTATGAATGCTTCCTTCCCATCCCCATAATATTCTCATGTGATCACGGTGGTACAAGTTCATCTTGGCTTCATTTGTCTAAAGAATCCTTTTGGATGTTTACTAGCAAAGTCTACTTCCTGTTCTTGAGTGCTACCACTGACAGGTAAACCCTCATTACATTCATGAATGCACTGTTTGTGGACTTGACAATGACATGCCTAAACAAGTGTCCTTACTTGTCTGTAAAGGGGTATTTCTTGATCAAATAGAAAAGAGTATTTCTTCTTTTTTTAGGACTGTGCCAAATTGTTGATTTGGCCTCTCCTAAAGTTTTTGCCATCTCTCTAAATTGGTCTGTTTTCTTTTCGCCATAATGACAGCTTTTTTTGTAGCACCTCTCTGCTCAACATACTGAGAGTTTCTAGAAAGCCCTATCAAAGGTAAATTGAACAATTGGAATTAATTTCACACCAGTTTATTTCCTTAATTTGTCATTAAATAACAAAAAGCCAGGTCACACATGGCCATGGTACTGCATATCAGTCAAGTTTCCAATTATTTTTCAGCCTATGAAAAATGTAAAAATGGGTAACTGTAATATCACCTCGACTGCTTCATTTCAAATCAGTTGTGGTGATGACCAGAGTCACAATTACAACAAATGTGTTATTGCCCAAAAGCTCAGAAACTTGACTGTAGGTCAGTGTTGCTTTTAATTGCAGCAAAGAAAAACATTCTGACAACCTGACAATGCCAAAAGCTTTGCAAAACCACACAGATCAGCAACTGCCCACAACGGAATATAACCCAACAATCCCTCAGAGCTGCTAACAGTACTGGGACCATGACAAATAACATTGCCTGGGCCATAATACAGGGATAAAATTTCCTATACTGAAGGCCCAGAAGAGGATGTCTTAGAGCACTGACAGCAGCAAGTGGCCTGGAGTTAATAATCCTGATAGGAATTAATGTGCTTACAATGGTGCATTGCTGCCTACCTGAATTTATTTTAGATTGCCTACATTACTTCATCTGTCTATTGGGTTGTTTTCCCTAGCTGGGCTGCAGATAACACAGAGCATACATTCAGCAAGAGGAAGAAGGCCTGTTTGTGCACTGGACACTAATTAATACAGTCGAGAAACTTGCTTGCTTGCTGCTCTGCTGACAACAGATTCATTTATACTGTTTTTTTTCTGTTTCTCTGACGGCTCTGTTAATTGCATTTAAATTAGACTTTGTTCAACAGAGAACCAGGGCCAACACAGTGGTTTGTTGTGGAATCTAGAAGCAAAACCTTGATTTGGGGCAAAATATTCCCCCAACGTTGACGGACAGAGCTTTTGATAAGAGATCCTACTGAAGTAAGATGCAAACATGCTTGTAAAATATGTCATGAATAATTGCAATTACTACATTTCACCACAACAGCTACTCTAATGAGAGAAACTTTAAAGCAGCAGACACTGCATCTTTCTGTTTAGCCCTTTAGCAACTGGAGTACAGCAATGCTTTTACTTCAATTTAAGATACATTAATGTTTCAAACTGCTGCACAATTTTTTCTTCAGGGATTCTAGGAGAAAAAAATAACGTATATGACAACATTCTGAGAAAGTCATTGAAAGTCTTAGAAACAGCAGAGAGCTGGGTGTTTTATGGGTTGAATGAGTCTGGCAGGTGGCTATTTAGATGGCAATATGATGTCAGGATTAAGCTTTGAAAACATAATGACACAGACTGTAAAAAGTTGTAAGAAGCAAGCTGGCACACATCTAATGATGTAAAATAATACTTCTAAGTGGAATGAATACAGAATATTTTCACAAACCCCACTTACCATTAGCACCTGTGTTAGAATCCGTCTGCCTGACAAAGGTCAATGTTTGTATAGCAATTAAAAATACTTTTTAACCTTGATTTACCCAGCAAAGGTTGAATATGAATGCATTTGTTTCACAATTATACAGTAACAAAATCTCCTTGGGGATACACCGCAGGCAAAAGTTTGTGGTGTACCTTTAGAATGGGCTGCTCAGAAAAGACTCTCAGAAAGAAACTGTTAAGGTATAAAACATTAATGTTCACCATCAGGCATGTATTTGCATAAGAGTCTTTCATAAAGCCAAATGAGTTGAGCAATCCTTTAGATATTATGAGCTGAAAGGGATTTAAGGACGGTTAGTATTAGTTAGAGTTGGGTTCATGCATGGTAAAAAAATGTCATGTACTGCTTACGAGCAAGAAGATTGGTGATTGTTGCAAAGCAAGCAAAACACACACAAACAAAGCCAATCCCAACCATTTGTGCCACACATTGTGTCACACCAAGAAGATTCTGGGTTTCCACCCCTGTCAGGGCAGAGAAGTTAAAATGTTCGCTGTGCTTGTGTGGGTTTTCTCTTGAGCTCCGAAGGAACCACAGAGGAATCGAGTTTCTCCTACCATCAAAGACACACTAGGTCTTTCATCAAAGTGATCAAGTACCACCAAGCTGCTCCTAATATTAAGGATTATTTAAATACCAATAAAGAATTACCCTACACGGATCAGTATAAAATAACTTAAGAAACTGTAAATTGCCCTTTTACCTAGCTTCCTTAGCTAGGGTCTACAAAGAACTACACAATGCCTTTGAGCACTTGACAGAGGACATTCTAGAAAAGGGTTTTTCTTTAATACTTTTGCTCCACAGCAAAACTTTTTTAGGGTCACACCAACATTTTCACAATAATGTAGTAGGGTGCTGGTTTTGAGGCAATTTTAGTTGAGCCGGTGAAGCTGCCTAATGATCACGGAAGTCTTAACATAAGGTGTTAATCACCTCAGAGGCTGCTCCATTCCTCTTTACACAAATAAGGGTACTTACTGAATTAAATCTGAAAAAGACCCAATCATGGCTAAAATATTAAGAGTTGGAAAATGTAAAAAAAGAAAAAAAAAGAAAAAAAAATGAGGTTAAAAATAGCCATTTTCCCAATGATTGTTCAGGCAGTGTACAAAATAACAGTGCTAACCTTTAACTAACTCTGCTACCCAATGAAACCTTGAAAAGTGTGTAAAGATAGTAAAATCCAGCAGGAAATTTTCTGTGCTGGGTGGGATGGTCTCACATTCCATCTGCAAGTCTATCTCCAGTGTGTCAGGTCATAAATGCCACAGCTCTGGGCTTAGCAAACATTGTTGTTTCCATCTTACTTTCTGTCATCTACTTCATACCCCTCCTAACTCTGCCTCCCTTGCTCCCTCTATCTCCCTACATCATCTCTCTATCTCCTTCCTTTCCTCACTCGATCTCCATCGGCACACTTTTCACTGTAAATGCTGTGCCAGCAGAGCAATGCCGGGGAAATGGTGCCTTTCACATTGAGAGAGCAAGCAGACGGAGTGGGGGTGGTGCTGGAGGGGGTGTTCAGTGACAGTCCTGAAACCCAGCCATCAGACAACACACTGCAGCAATCACACAGCTCCAGAAGATGGGATACACTGCTAAAGCTCTACATTCAGAAAAGGATCTGGAAATCAGAAAAAAAAAATGATAGGCGACAAACTGCTGATCCCAAAAACATAATTGTTTTTGACAAGAACAAAGTGGTCAGAATAGGTTGCGAGTGTGAGACAGTGAACGGCATCAAGAAAAGAGAAGGGGGAAGGGAGGGAGGTTCGTGCCCAGGCACACTGTCCAGGCAAACAAATAGGCAACGGTTCATTTGAGGACAGAGGCTGCGCCTTTCCATCATTCAACTGTTCATTAATACCAACCATTCCTGTGGGTCTCCCCACACCTAATCTGTGCTTCACTCTGCAAATTTATCAATATCCCAGCAACACAAAAAACATTCTCTACTCCAGGACCTCAGCTTAAAAGCTGACCAACACTCTGCAGGGCATTGCTAAAACAGTCTCAGAGATGTCTGATGATATCTGCATATGCTGTGTGAATGTTTTGTTGGAAGTTAAGATGTTTATGGTGCAGAAGTTTAAATAGTACTAACAGGAAAAGAGGTATGAGTATGTGTTAAGGAACACTTTACACAGACTCTCAACATGTAGCTCATGCCAGACTACATAGTGCTTGGCTCAGTTTGGGTAAAGGGTTCATTTTCTCAAAATTAACCTTGTCAAACTTGTGTTCTGCCTGGGGGAGATTTGTATTACTATTGTAATTTTTCAATCAAAGACTGGGGAGAGTGTGAAATTTGAACATGCTTGTTCACACTTTACCTCTTCTCATCTCTCTCTCACGCTCTCTCTTTACTCTCTTATTTCTTACTCTTTTTTTTCCCACATTCATAGTCCATTTAGAATTTTAAGCAGATTTCACCCATTCTTATAATAGGATTCATCCCTGCCTGAGTGTGGTGTGCTGTTCCTAAGTGTATACAGCAAGTGCGTTCACAATATCAACTCAAGCTCGGCATACTCTGCTACTCCAGCAGAAGAGTTCTGCTAGGTCAGAATTAATTACACAAACTGTTAAGTACACACCAGCTGTTGTAAACAAATGCAAATACATTTTCATTTCAAACAAGCCCTCTTGTATCGTGACACACAAAATACTATAAATCTTCTGTGTGTTTACTTAAAACTTGGGCCATCATCAAGCTGTGCTGCCGCTCCTACTGAGAAATTACTCTTATTCATGTGCACCCAGTTGCTGAAAATTGCAATCACCACTGCTTTAATTAAGGGTTCCCCTAGTTTATTTGTGGATTTGCTTCTTTTGTTGTCTCCCTTTGTTACAACAAGTTTCAACGGGGTCTTTAGCCAGACACGTTTTTGGACTATTTTGGTTTTTCTTGTCTTCTTTGATTGGGTTTCTTGACACAGGTTTTCTTTGATGTTTAGTTTGGGGAAAAAACCAAAACCGTAGAATGATATGTAAGAATAGCTTTACCATCAGGGAACAAATCTGTAACGTTTAGATGTCTGGATTCCCATGTACAGGCTGCATTACTAATAAAAGCTATGCAAATAAATAAGAAAAATATTGTTGTAGTATTGACTTGCCTCTCCTAGAAAAAAAAAAAAAAGACCAACTGCATGACCTTTTAAATCACTAGCCCAGAAGGCTTCATCAACATTTTTCAAAATGGGAGAGTTTTGTTTGTAGAGAGGAAACAGAAGAGTGAAAGAAAATAACACTATTATATCTATCTCAGCAAAACCAGAAATAGTCCATCAATCCAGCAAATGGAGAAGGGTAATAGCCACCACAGACTATTTTAACAATTACTTTACTTCCCTTCAGTCGTATTTCATTCACACCGTGTTTTTAATACCTTTCTACTCCCCCAATGGTACTTCTGACCGGTTATCTGTGCTGTTTTAAAAGAGGCCAACCAAATTGTTAGAAAGGCCACCTTCCCTCAGCCATCCAGTCCTGCCAATCGGCCATCCTGTTTCCAGACAGCACAGTCATTTCCCAGCCCAGTGGAGCAGCACTCCCTGACCTCTGCCTCGACCTCCGCCTCAACAACCCAAGCTCCAGCACCAGCTTCAGCCCAGAGAGCAGGCTCAGGCCACCTCTACTTATTTATGAGCCATTTCACACAGTGCTGCTCCCATTAGAGACCCAGCCTTGGCCCACCTTACACGGTACTCTCCTTGCACTTAACACACAGAATACACCAGCAGCGCAGGGGGGACATGGATGGTAGGTGGTGGTGGGTGGGTGTAGGAGACTATTAGACCTGTCATACAGGTACTGTCACACATATTGCTAAAGATTACATAAAACAATGAAAGAGAGGACAGCACATCATCCTGATCCCTGGTTAGCAAATGCTTCCTGCAGACAGCTGCTGGGAGGCCAATTGCTTCTTACTGCACATTCTTTCATTATCTGCTGAATAGCTATTTGACTATGCTTAGGGAAATAATAACTCACTGATCTAATTTAACAATGCACAAGAACTGATAGGTTATGCTTATTGGACCATAATTGGACATTTCATTATTTCTCATTCATTTCTTTATATCATTAATGTGACTTAGAAAGGGAGAAAAAAGTTAAGCATCCACAGCAGAAAATTCAACTCATTGATTGATTAACAAGACTTTAATAAGAAATGCTACATATTTATGAATGAACAAAAAAAAAATGCAGTGTAAGCTGGTTACGTTAAAAAATGTTGGAAACCAATGAGAATTTGCTTGTTCGCTCCCCACATGAATGAGAAAACTTTTATAAATCCCACCTGTGACTGTAACGGAGATGTAGCCCTCCTCTCCAAGTATTGGGTTGATCAGTCGGCAGCTGTAGGTACTGTTGGGCTCCAGCACCACTGTTAATACACTGGTCACGGTAAACAGCCCTTCTCCATTGGCCACAACTGAAGTGGTGATATTCTCTGTCAGGTTGCGCCCGCCCGCGTCCTGCCATATGACATCGCCCTCAGGATAACCACCATAGGAAACACAAGTCAGGGCAACCTCATCACCTGGCCGCAGGTTGGATTGAGGCTCTAAAGTTACCACGGGCTTGGAATAGGGTGCTGGGGAAAAAAATGTGCACACAAAGAAAGATAAGAGATGGGTTAGGACTGAAGGAGGGAGTGAAGAAAAAAAGAGGACTAGGATGAGTAAAGAAAGGTGAGAATAGGGATAAGAGAGCAGCAGAGCCATACTGAATTCACTAGTTTTAGATTCTCTGCAGTGAGTGTCACCCTGGGAACTGTTTGACATGATTCCCATTAAATTCTTAATTATATTTAGGGAGCTTAGCATAACACAGTGCTTAAGATCCCACAGACAGCATCTGCGGCACATCCTGATGCTGCATCTCTACACTCTAACGCCACTCTCTCTGGAGACCCAAAGCACTGAGCCACTCCCAGAAAGAAAAATATAGTGCAAGCGAGTGAGGAGGAGGCCTGGGAGAAAACTGCCATGCTGAGAGATTTGGGACGACTCAGCCTATGGCACAGAAAAGAGTGTAGAGGGGTGGAGGTGAGGGGTGAGTCGTCAGCCTCGGCTAGAATCACGCTTTTCCAATCCCTTGAGCTGAAGCATGAGTACAGAGGTGGCGAAGAAAGAGGCTGCTGTATTCCCAGAACCAATCATTGCACAACAAACAATGGGGTGGAGCTGAGGGCGAGATGAAATAAGTTTGTGCTGCTTTTTGAAAAGTGGACTCTCAATACAAAGACGGATATAGTGTGGCACACACTAACTTCCTCAGCTGTCCATTTGACTGACAGATTTCCGTTGAGAGTTCCATTCATTTTCTTTCAGCGCAGCTGAAGGAAATCTGCAGTGTTACTTTAAATGCTGGCTAAAAATAGAATACCTATCATTCTAATGCATAAAATGAAACCAATTTGTCACCGTTGGAGGCAGTGCTGTCCCTTTCCCCGGCAGAGGGGAAAAAAAGAATACATATGAAACATATTCATTAGCACTGCCTGATGCATAAAACAGAAACAAACTCACAACAGATACAGAAATGTGAGAAGGGATGAAAGGCACAAAGTACCACTACAAATAAAAAGAAGAATCCCTGCTGTGAAAGTGGGATGTGTAGTTACCCAGAAGAGAAGATGTTAGCGATGGCTGATTGACCATAACAACGGCTAATAATCAATGTCATCAGATAATGATGACAGAATCAATGTTTGACCAAAATCAATGCTTAACAGCCCAGAGGAAACTGTTTACATCTTGAGAAAGGAATTTATCCCAAAGAAGTTAATTGTACGAAAGTTAAATTGATTATATTTAACTGGTGCATATATGCTCATTATGTAGTTGTTGTTAGCGATACTAGATCAAGGTGAATTCATAAAAATGTGCAACTCTATTTCTTTAGCCTAATTCAAGAATCAGAATGAGAATACTTCATTAATCCCTACGGAAATTATGATTCCATTACACCACGAATGTAGAATATAGCATTTATCGATCTTGAAAAACACTTTTCACATTTTGTGCATTTTAATGTGTCACAGACATCACAGCTTGACTTACCAGCCACCTGCAGCAGCAAAGCAGCGCTGCCAAAGTCCTGCACCCTCACAAAGCAGGTATAGCTGCCTTCATCAGCCACCACCACCCTGCTTAGTAGGAGTGAAGCATTGCCCAGGCCCAGCTGGTTGGGAAACAGTCTGGTACGGTTGGTGAATCTCTCTGCCTGGTCTGCCAGCTGGTCGTGTCCCTCCAAGTACCTATGCACACTGCGTTGTGTGTCTGTCAACTGCCAGAAGACACTCAGATCGGACAGGTTGAAGGGGTTGGTGTGGTTAAAGGAGCAGTTGAGTACCACATCACTGGAGTGCAACGCCACAACTGGCTGCTCTGGGACATTCAGTTCCAACACAGCTATAAGAAAGAACAAGCATTACATGAGTATAAATAAAAAGAAAAGACTGGGAAAAAAATACCAGTATTGTAAAGAAATGTTGTATTCTGTCAGCAACAGAAAAAAAATTAATTTATTAAATATACTTTTGGACATTTTTCCAGCAGACATCTGTAGTCAGAAGCCTTTACTATGCCAATCATGCATGCCAAGCATCATCTCTTTGTCCCTTGGCTAGCCTAAAATAAACAATAAATAGTATTATTAAAGACTATTTGGCTCATGTGTAGTATAAACATAAAGTACTCACTGAATCACAGTATTAATTCAGTGTTCAAATGTGAAAGACTGACACCTACTCAAATGTGAATGTCTTTGAAAATGAAATCAATGCTGCATTTTGAAATGTATGCTGTGACTGAAACATCCACTTTGGGCAGCACAGTAGCATAGAAAAGGCGAGACAAGATGAAGGCGAGAGGGGGATGAAGAGTGGAGATCTGGAGGTAAGCATTAGGACTTTGTGTTCCTATAGGCCTTGCCTCCTGGCGATGGCTCAGTGTGCTGAAACTCAGCAACGGAAGCAACAACATCAGTATAGCTTTAGGTTAAATGTTAGTTAAATCTAAAAAGACTTTGGCGGTGATAGCGGTGGAACATAAACGCAGAAAAACTATTGAACGTGTGTTTTCGGGGACTAAAAAGTGACTGTGCTTCGTACTCGGAGGCTGTGCATCTGTATGTATGCATTTTGTCTGTCTAGACTAGGCCAAGCGCAAAGACACAGCATAATCATTGTGGATTAGTAGCCATTGCAGGCAGTCTAAAGTACATCCATGGTATTCTCAAGAGTCAGCATTCTCCATTGATCCCTGTCTGCTGTTATACAACTCTGAGACACTCATCAGCATCACAGGAGAGAAAAAAGCCAGTCGGCCCCTGGAGCAATACACTCTATGCTCAGGCTCTCTAATTGTTATAATCACAGCGTCATTTTAGCCTCAGCACCCCTTTTTGAGCTCTGTCTATCTCACAGCCAATGTCAATGTTGAATCACTTTGCTATGAAGGATATTTGACTGCTGCAGAGGTGCAGTAATTACTTTGCCTATTAACAACAAACAAGTCTTTCATCTGAGAGGGTTCATATATGGATGGATATTGCTAAGTCAAGGCAGACCTATTTTCAATCACATTCAGCCAATCCCAGCAAGGTGGCCTCCACATTACACCCCCCAATACCCTGCTCCTCTGCAGGAACAGTGCCACCTACTGGATTACCTCTCAACTGCAGATGAGGACAGGAAAAAAGCATCGATTTATGCTAGTAGAATCTCTTGTATGCAGAATACAACTGCATATAAATGGCTAAAACTGAAAACACAATGCAGTTTTCTGTGTTTTTACCTAAGTAAAAAAGTTACAGTGAAGGACACGCTGCATAAAGCAAAAACAGTAACAAAAAAGCAAAAGCACAAAACTGTTTCTCTTAGAGAAGACCATCATATCTGTGTCATAGGTTAATGAGTTGGTATTACCTCAGTGTCTGCACCAACGAAGTGCCAGTCACAACAATTCTCTTATCCTCAAGGTGAAAATGGCAGGAGGCTTTTTTTCTGTGATTACAAAAGCTCTACTGTTGTTGTGGGTGTTTTCTATCTCCCTATACTGTGCACACATTCACTCAGCAGGGCTACACAATACAGAAGAGTTATCACACTAAAGCGTGGCAGAAGCAGGCGGCATTCTATCGCCACCAATGGGGATAACTGAGCAAATTTTTAGAGTTTGCATCGGCACTGTCTTAGAAGACAGTCCAACCTTTGTGGCAATGAACAGGTTGATGGTATTTTTTGTATAAGTATAGGGTCAGTGACGGCCTCTACGAGACATGCATGTTGAGGGAGGAGGAGAGAGAGCAATTAAATCACTCCCCGAGCAGCCTGGGATGACTCACACCACTGAGTTCGTACACGAAGGGGGAAGGGAAGAGGGGAATAAGAAAGAGAGGCTGGTGTTGAGCTCACACTTAAAGATAATATCTGGAAACAAGCCAAGGAAGAGGCTGTGGTGGAGCTTCACACACTAATCCCTCAACCCAGACCGGAGCCATGTCAGAGAAGAGAGAGAGATAGAAACTCCCCTCTCTCATTCTACATCTCCACCTCTTCCCACCTCTTTCATTCACTGCTTCTTTAAGCAGTGACCTACCACTCACTCCAAGGCCCTGTGAGGACACAGCTCTACACAGGGACCTTGTGTAGAGACACCGACTTGGGTTTGGAAAGAGAACACAAGGGGGGAATTTTGCATTGCATCAAGGGGAGGGGATTGGACAGGAGAGGAGGGCAAGCTAGGCCGGCTGACGTCATGGAAAACGCACATCTGATGTCCTATTCGTCAGAGGTGAAGCACCACAAGCCAAAGCGAATGAGCACACGCGGTTTTTGATCTGCTGCTGCTTACAACCAAAATCATTTATACGTTTAAGTGCAAACAGCAGAAACACAACATATATTTAAATACGAAAAAAAAGAGATATTGGATTGCCCTCTAAAAAAATCATTTGGAATATAATGGCAGCAATGCATGTAAAACATATACAAAAGCACAAAATTGTTGTTTTGTTATGGGGGGGTTTATTCACCTGTGCCTACATAATCTTTGGTTTATAAAGCTGTATGCATTAAATGAAATCAACTCATATAGCATAAAGACAACATCCCCAAGAGAATGCAACTTTACACTAGCATGCTGTACCTTTTTGGAACACTGCTGCACAACAAACATCATCTTCTGTACAACAGTTGACTTTTTGATATGTTTCCACAGAGGTCTGCTACCGACACGAAAAAACACACTTTCTGAGCAGAGACAAGCATAAGCAGGAGAAGATAAAGAGTGCAGTGCTTGTGGTCTTCCATGAGGAAGCTGCCCTGCACATTGTCTCCAGGCTATTCATGTCTTCTCAGAGGGTAAGTGAGGATCTCACCTCTCCCTTCTCTCTCTCGATAAAGAGATGCTCAGAAGCCATAGAGGGCAGGCTGGGAGATGTCAGGCTGTGGGGATTTACACACTGCACTTTGTGTTTATGGGTCTCAGCTCTGTTTGAGTGCCTGCGAGACAGAGACGGGCACTTTCACAGCCGACATGAAATAAACTCATTACAGCCTTTGCGAGCACTGGCAACGGGCCCCGCTTAGCAGCAAGGCACAGGGCTGGCTAGAAAAGGCTGCAAGTGATCTTAACACTGCTCTCCACTCTACTTTCAAGACTACCCACTACCTTGTCACTATCAACACCTCCTTCCATCCTGCTTTCCTGAGACATGCAAGGTATGGGTGCTACTGGGTTTTCTTCTACCCAGAGTTTTTCATATAGTGAACAGCATGCTCACTAGGCACATGAGATGAGCTTGGAGGCTGACTGTGAGACTGAGAGACAGTGTGATATGCAAGAAGACAGCAAAGGTGAATCTGAACTGTTATACTGGGGCTGCTCACAGGGTAAAGCACAAGGCTGTTGGTAAATAAAACCCACAGATGCCTCGCATCAAACTGACAGATACCGACAGGTGAGTGTGCATGTGTTCACCCACATGCATTTACAGATGCAGTATGTGTTCGCGTTGGATTACCGAGCTGTAACAGTCAATCTAGTTATTACGATAGGCTTTCATTTCGGCAAGTCTGATGTGCACACCTCAATTACTGTGTTATGTTATGTGCTGGATTTACAGTTAAACAAAATCAGTCGCTGAGTTTGTGTAATTTTCAACAAATTTTTAACCTTGATGTACTTACGTATTTCTGTATATGTAACTGTACAAACAACATCTGGATTAAATGATTAACGTTAGAAATAACCAGATATATGAAGATTAGATACAAGTAGAAACAAGTAAGAGCCTCTTAACCAAGTATACTTAAACGGTGGAATGAGTAACTAGTATTGGAAAGCCATGTTTCCAGGGCACTGATATAGTAATAGAGTCTGCTGTGACATTAGTGAAACCAGAAAATACTCCTTACTCCTTGTATAGAGTGAATAAAAAACTGACTATGTACAATTTATACTACCAGCTTTATATATCATGAAAGAAGGGAAAGTATAGTGCCATTGAGCTTGAGTTAGCTTTATACTTGTGGCAGCTTTGTACTCTGGCAAGCTGTCCAGCCCAAACAGCAGACAAAAAAAAGTTGTATTAGAGACAATTTGCAATATTTAAAGTAAAACGCTCAAAACCAAATATATTTTAAAAAAAAACAAAAAAAAACCTGGAAAGATGTCCTGTCATCACTTTCCTCCTGTCACTCACTCACATGCTTCACATGCGTCATGCAATTTACTCATTTCAACATCAACTTTTTTTTATCCCACAGCTCCAAAAGTGAGTCAACAAAGGGATAAAATGTACAAGCACATTCAGCTGCAAACAAGACCATGCACATACACTATACAGCAAGAGAGAAAAGGATAAGACAGACTTACAAATGAGCTTGGACATCTGTGTGGGACAAGGACAGTTTAAAAAGGTGCAAAAATGAGAAGAATATCCTGTTGCAGACAAGCATGCACCAATACAGAATACAACCAGGGAGAAGGAAGAAGAGGCAAGTTAGGTAGTGGTTACTGGTCTAAAGCGAAGCATCCATTAGTTTTCTGCTGCTAGATCATAGTACTGCAGAATTAAAATAAAAACCAAGCCTTTTCCAACAAACAGAGGTAAACAAAAATTTAAGTAGAGCAAGAGTGCAAGGGACAAGCTACTACCATATGTTCTTTCTGGAACATACTGAAGTACAGATGAAGACCTGGACAATAACACTCTTATCTTGCATTGTTGTTGATTGTTATTACCTGCTGTGAATCACATCACAACTGTAATCTAACTGACATGAAATCTCTTTACAACTAGATTTCAAATCTACAAATGGAAGAATTTTTGATACTTAAATAAACTAATATATTAGTGAAAACTTGAGAAAAGTTTCCAATAGCAACAATACACTATGTCTCAAAGGCTGCATTCACTCTTTTGATCAGCTTTAAGTATTCTTTGGGGTGTTTTAGCTTTTATTATGAGCAGAAAGCTTAGAAAGAGAACAGAGGAAAGACACAGAAAATGGCTCCTGGCAGATTCAAACCCAGGCATCTGCAACAGCCTTACGGCATATGAGCCACCTGCTCAGCCTCCACGCCACCTAGCTTTAATCTCTAGCCTTCTCAGAGTCACATCATGTTCCAGTGGTCCTAAGTTTAATCAAACTGTTGATCGTTGCAAAATCTGATCCCTTCTGGAAAAAAAAAATGCTTGGAAAAACAAACTGTGCTGATGCCAAAAAGGGTCAGTTCTGCATGGATGTTAGTACAAGATTTTATTTTATTTTTTTAAAAAGATGGTTATGTCATTCCTGCTGTCTTTCAAAGAGCTGAAAGGTTTTGCACAAACAGTATTGTGCAGTAGGAGTAACAAGTGCTGTACAAATGTGTATATTGCAGTAGATCACTACTATGCTTTGTTGGAAAAGGGAAAGGCTACATAAAGTGTTAGTATTGATTAAATGTATCAGTGTTATCTGTATGAATGCAATTTTAAACAAAATCCAGGTCCAGAAACACAATCCTACTGACATATACACATATAGAGACAGAGACACAACTTCATGCAGAAACAGACACCCAAAAGCCAGACAGCACATTGATATTCCACACCTGTATGACTGCTGACAGCTCCACAGCATCACACTGTCAGAGGATTTGGACATGAGGTACCCTGACACTACAATGGAGACACTGTTACAAAGTTGCTCTGGAGCAGAGAGGTTCCATCAGCCACAGACACAAACACACACATGTATACACAGTGCTACATCACTACCTGGGCCCCTTGCACTGTCCTTGACACACACACACACACACACACACACACGCACACACACACACACACCATTCGTCATTATTCAAATCAGGAGTTTCTGCAGTAATCTACAAAGATACCTCCAGTCTTTATCATCAATGTCCACTACAAAAAAATATTTTAACACTCAGTTCAATAATCATTTTTTAGCACTACAAAAAAAGTGTCTTTGCTCCGATTAGAGTTAATTTCATTCCATTCTGTCCCACTTCATAAAGCTAATAATGGCATCAATTCACTAACAGGGAATGAAGCTATTTGCACAATGAGTGTTTAACACAGTAAGTGCATGTTTAAAAGGTACAGCCCTGCTGAAACATGATACAACAAGTGCTAATATGATTTAATACATAAGGAACATCAAGCACAAGCACTGGAGGGGAAATTGCTGGGGCAATATTGACACAGCAAAGCAAACCGGTACGTAAGGTGCAATACTAACAGACTGCACCGACAGTGGGTTTTGGTTGGGCAGGGAGAGACGCAGGAGAAAAATGCTTTTACAACAGTGCCCCCCTCTGTTGATGAATGTAACTGTAGCTCAGCACATTTCTATTCTACACATTACGCTCTACCTGAACATCAAAGGATTTTGCTCAAAGGATCTGCAAGCCCTTTCATACCGATTACTCTTATGATATTACCAATCCCTGTATAAGTCTGAGGGGAACACTAGCTTTTGATTTCATGGTGTCAGAGCAGATGTGCATGTCCATAACACTCCTATTTGAAAAAAATGCATTTGGAAAACATTAACTGAGTGATGGGAGCATGTGCATAGTAAGTATGATATGGATAGGAATCACTGAGGACTGAGAGCTTATTCTCAAAAAATATCATAAATCACAACAGGAATTATCATTGCTCTATTTTCCTTTTTCTCATTCATCTCTTACTTGTTCTCTACCTGTGTTTTTTCTGCCTTTCTTTCTTCATAGAAGTATGTCATCTCATATCCCGTCAATAACTCGTTAACGGATTTCGGCAGTCAGATGGTGTTGGCTAAAGAACAGTGGGCAGATAAAGGCAAGCCTCTGGCTTACAAGGGACAGAGAGCCTTTGATGAACAGGAGACAGAAAAACTAGTGAAGAGATGGTGTACATGAGAGCGCCTGAAGGTAGCAGTAGGGTCATGGGGTCAGATATTAGTAAAGTGAACATGATTTCTAATATTTAAAGCCTAACAAAAATAAGTGCTGCAGTTTGTTTCCAATTACAAAAGGTGAAAAACTAATTCATTTACTTGTTAATGCTCCACTAGGTCACAAATTGTTAGTAAGAACTGTTATTTGATGATGAATCTAGAGCTGATAATTTCTCATACTCTTCAAATGTTTTAGTAACGCCAACAGTGGCTGAAGAAGCTGAAAATTAATCCAAAGCAGGGGAAGGCTATAATTTCAAATATTTGTCACTATGAGGTATCTGAAAGGGATTCTAATGTCACGCAGTTAGTCAAGAAACTGAAACTCAAAATTGGCTCCTACGACAAAACAATAATTGCAATGAGACCTCAAAATGTACTATGAAGTAGATTTTGCTGCAGTAATGTGCAACATCTACCAAAGAAGGGGTACTGAAGAAGTTTCTTGTACATATCTCACAATTGTGGTTGGGTTTTTTCAGACCAAAAAATGTAACTAAACAATGCAGATCATGCATGCAAATTCAGTTTGATGGGTGTTTGTTGTTGGAGTTGAACATGAAACAACCCGACACATCACGACAAAAGACAGAGGCAGAGTTTTATCCCCACAGCACCCGATGTCACCACCGCCGTGTGTCAGACGCAACACCAGGCAAGCAGGGGTCTCCCTCTGTCAGCTGCTGGGATGCTTTCGCAGCAAGCCAGTAGTAGCTGTGACACTTCCCAAGCACAGATCAGCATCCGTTCAAAACATTCATCAAAGCCTACTAGACACACAGCAGGCCCACATATGGCTTCAGGCCTCTCTTCCCCTCCAGAACTGCAATCTCGGCATATTACCTGTATCAATTTTTTAACGATCCACAAGCCAGCATTTTTAAGACTTGTTGAAATAATCATGAGGTGCTTGTTGGGTAATGCACTCTGTTTCAATAAGTGAACCGTAAGAAAAGAAGAGCTGGGAAACAGTGAGACAGAGGCAAGCCAACAGAGACTCGTCATTATGTATGCACTGCAGCGAAACCAATCTTTGTTGAGCCTGTCCTCGATTGTTTTTAAAAGGATACTTTACTGGACACAATCAAATTAGCAAAAACATCACTGATACAGGGTAATAACCCTAAATTGAATTTGTGCACAGGCTAAAGTGTCCCCTCTCTGCAGAATCAATTGCTGTGAAGAGAAAAGGAGGGAAGGAAGAGGGTATTCATAGTTAGCAGACCTTTAAAAAGTACACTAGAGATGAAGGCATGAGCGGGCTATTTTCACGCTCTGGGGCCCTGCCATAATCTGTGCCTGGCGACTACTTTACTAGATGCAATCTATCCAATTATGCTAGTTAATTTGAATTACCTTACAGTTGCCATCACTGAGAGTAAAAATCGTGTCTGGTTTTCAATTCTACATTTGCATGGATGTGATTCTCTTTCATTGTTTGGTTTCTAAGAGCTGCCCACAGCGAGCTCTGGCAGCCTAGTGACTGTGCTAACTGAACACAGAGTATGACAACAACAAGCAATTAGCTAGACAGCCCCCTGTTAGCTCTGCAACAGGCTGACACTGCTGTGTGCTGCAAGCCAAGACTGTTACTGTACTCAGCTAACTGTTGTGGCTCAGGCATTACTGTACACAGATCTGCAATTTATTTTGCATTTTGCAGACACCTGTAACCACAATACGTTATAATGAGTGTGTTAAAAAAAAAAAAGTAACACTTAAGGTCAGGGGTCAAAGCCAATTCTGAGCAGGGTGGCAATCTTTTCTCTCTCCTGCTTCCTAAATAGAGAAAAACAACATCCACCTACAGACAAGGCTCTTCCTAGCTCTGGAGGCAACAGCTGTGCAGTGCTGTATGAGTAACATCAGGGAGAGATTTTACTGAGAATAATCCATCATCTGACTCCTGAGTCAGGATACAGCTGGGAGCTACAGAGACAATGTTACTATGCTGGGATGACAGTGCTGTCATGTGCCTTATTTCTTTTTCTTTTTTTTTTACCCCAAAACATACCATTTTCACAAAGTGTTTTGGCAAAGCCCACAAAGTAAAATCACGTCTGCTGATATGGGAACTTGCAGGAATTATCAAGAAATGACATGGTTGAGTACAACAAAGATTACAGCAAGTAATCCCAGCGAGGGAGTTAGAGACCTCGGAGACCCTGGATCATATCAGCACAGCCGTCCACACATAAATAGATGCTCAGTTAAATGCACAAGTCTGTAGGTTTCTGTGTGTGCCAGCAGAAGCTCTCTAAAGCTACAGGAAGTGGTGATAATAATAGTTTAAATAATGTCCACAAAATATGAGACTTTTGTAATATGATACGGTGTTACATAGGCAGACTGTAGTATCAAACTAGACTCCAACTAATTCACTTAGTGCTCCAGTTAGCAGAAAGTGAATCATTGTGTGAGCTACAATATAGCCCATTACCCGTGAGTTAAAGAGCTCCATCAGTCCCTGACACCTCCTCCTCCTCCTCCTCTTCCCTCCCACTGAGGGAAGCGAGTTAGGCAGTGGATGCTACACAGCCAGTAATGAGCAGGCCGCAGGCCCATTTGTGCTGGGAGAGAATGGGTCCCTAATGAACCACTGAAGACACTTAGGTCCACTGAGTCAAAATTGTAATGTGCCACTGATGGCCGATAGGAGGTTGTGTCAGCTCAACCGGAGAGCAGAAAAGGCAAAAAAAGCTCTTTAAATGATGCCGTTTTGGACGATAAAAGTTCTTTGTGAACTTTGAGGATTTGCGATCTGATTTTGTCCTTCTTCTTCAGGCTATATATTAATATAGAAGAATGGTACTCAATATGAGATTTAAATTTACATGGCATCAGCCACACACCAACTGAGAAAGGGCTGATGTTGAAATATATGCACTGTTGATACTTCTTTCGGCATATGCCATTCCCTTCTTTTATTTACTGTCATGAGATGCCATCACGTCAGCCCAGGCTATTTGTTTCTTTTTTATGATGACAAGTTTTCTTTGAGCGTCATTTCTACTGAAGTGAAACTTTTGAGTATGCGAGTCATGCATCCTCAGTTGCAACATCAACCACCAGCACCCTGCTTCCCAGTGTTATAAATATAATACGATGACTTCCTCATCACCCTTCTTGAGTCAAGGCAGGAAAACTCAACTTCTAGCATTTTTCACAGCGCACCTTACCTATGCCCAGAGCTCTCGCCACTCCTCACATGCGTGGAAAAGGTCAAAGCTGTTCTCTTTTACAAGCTGAATTATAAAGAAAATACAAAACACCCTCATATGATGAAGTTGTAACCCTTTAAAACTAAACTCAAAAGAATTACTGTGAAAAATATCCCTTTTCTCCTTTAGCCAGACATCTGTTTAAATAGGAATTTGCTCTCTGACAACTCATTTCAGTTGATGTGGGTTTAAACAGGGACAGTTTATAACTTTTAAACTATTGGCACATTATTTTTTGGGAGTAGCCTCATTGGAACGGTTGTTTTTTTCCCAGTGAAGCTTTTGAAGGCAAAAGACTAAGGCCCTGCAGGGTGTATTGTTTAACAAGCGATGACATTTCCCACCGCAGTCACTCGAATCTAATAGCAGGGCAGAGGGAGCAGCAACACCCACCCATCGCTTGGACAGCCAGCACTGCGGACAGCAGGAGGGACAGCATGGTCTTTCAGGATGGATTCAAAGTGCAGGTCAACTTCTTCAGACACAGCGCTGCAGAGGAAAAAACACAGACATATGAGGAGCCCCGAGATTTTTATAACAAGGACACAATAGTATAGCAACATAAGGTGATGAGCTGATTGGAGGGTTACTGAAAACAGACGGGTTGTCTTATACTAATGTGTTTTAGCGTTCTTTAGCTTGTTCTCCCAAGTGAAGAGAATTTGAGATGAGAAGACAATATGTACTATATGAAAATCTCAAATTAATTTTGTCATTTACAAACTTTACTGACAAACTAAGTTACACGTGAAGGTGACTAAGACAGTCCTTTCTCTGGCCTGCTGAAAGCTTCTTTCTTTTCAGAGCGAGTAAAGCTGTGATGACAAATGGGGACTTTCAAAGTTGACAGGAAACAGCCAAATCATTCTCTCCACTCCCCAGAGGGAAACACTTTGTGAGGAGTAAGTACAGCCAGACAAAACTATCTCCTCCTTGTCTACCTCCACTCTCCCATGCATGAAATATTTATAAGATACTTATCTCAGCTAGACTGGTAAAGGTCATTATTTGTATCTGTATTTGCTGAGACAAAACCCTGATTTTGCATCTTGGATAAAACTGAAGACTATTGTTTTTTCCCAAAGAAAGAAAGTCACTGTGATACAACCACAGAATATGAACTAGTGGTGTAAAACTGTGTAAAAAACACACAAACACACAGATGTTAGAAAGCACCACTTTGTTACATTTTTTGTTACATTTTGCAACTATTGTACACACAATCTCTAGGTAATGTTTTCTTGAGATAAACAATATTGATGAACAATATTTTGGCTATTAAAGCAGAAAGAAAACTGGTATTTTGTGGATTACAATACTACATGCGTGAGTAATTCTCACATTGTTAACGCTGTTAATAACAAAAAACGGTAAATTATTTAAAAAAAATATAACTTAATTGGACAAGGAAAACTGAACTTTTCATATATGTTTGTGGTCAGAAGTTTACATGTGCTTATCATGGGCATGAATATAAGGGTTATTTGGGGCTTTTAATGATTTTGTTGAACCAATTCTTTTTCCAGAGTGAAATGATTGCACAGCATGCATCTTTAATTACTTTAAAAAATGTATGCCCATGATAAGTATACGTAAACTTCTAACCACAACTGTTCATTCTGTAGATAACTCCCATTGCTTCGAGTTAAAAACATCTAGGTAGAAGGAGCAAAAGTCATAAAAGGCTTCTGTAGGTGAAACTGTGGAAGGATCCTTAACGGTTGCCTGCAGCTGCTTTCGTCTCCCATGGTCTCTCATTTGGTCTGGTTTTGGAGGCGTACGACCACAGCATCAGTTGTTGACCTCAGCTCTCCATCTCTTTCTCTCTGGCTATCGTGTAGCTCTCCTGAGCAATGCGAATCTGCCTTTTGTTGCCCCTTTCTGCACCCGCTGACATCCCAGTAGAGACTGTGGGCTGGCAGGGGCCAAATGACTCTGTTTCCCGCAGTATCCCTCACTTTTTTCATTAAAAGTTCACTCCAAAGTTTTTAAAGATCGAATAAATCACTTGTAAAAAGACACCCTTTCAAGTTAACGTTGGTGTATTTAAATAATCTAGATAATTACTGACCAAAATAATCACTGCTTTTGCCACATCCGGGTAGTCCTACCTCGATGCAACTTCTTTGAAAACACAGAAAATGAGCTCAGGGCTTTGTTTTTTTCTTTTATACCACATGAATGAGGATTATCCAGGATTTATAGCAATCACTGAGTGTGATTCACTGCTTTGATGAAAACCCTGAAAATCCAGGTATGACTGTAAGCTGGGCAACGCCCTACCACTCACCACAAGTGATAAAAGTTTCTGGTGGATCATACAAATCTACAAGTTCTGGAAATTTTGTGTTATGTTTTGCATGTGCAAACACATCTCAAAATGGGAAAACAGCTGATGGATCAAATGTTTTGTTTTAGTGCTATGAATCATTTCATCATGTAGCTCCACCTCATGGCTTAGCCAAAGCTTTTTCCATGAGTTTCCATTTATGGCTTCAGCAGAGAGGATGTGGGCCGGAGTGCCGTTTCATCGCATTTTCCACAACAGCTCTGCTCTCCACTCTAGACTTTCTGTATCACAATGTGAATTTCTCTAACCTTAGAGACACTGAATTCTTCACAGCAGCGAGACTCAACAATGAGAACAAATATTAATTGAATAAAAGAGCAGATGTGTATTGTAGCCAGCATTTTTCCAGCTTTACCTAAATATATTCCTAATGGTAGCATGAACTGTAGTCTGCCAACACACCAAACCACAGTCTGACTCAGTCTGTGCAGCCCAGACATCAGGAAGCCATCAAACAGATTTTACTGAATGAGTCACATTGCTGACCCTTTACCAGCTTTTGTTTCTTTCCTTTTTCAATTTAAGATTTAGTTAACTAAACTTGCATGTCACAAACTTTATATAAGAATACAATAAAGCTTAACTGTAGGAAGTTGCAGTTGAATATTATCCATTACCATCTTACATCAATATATAAAAAGTACTGCCAGCTTTTTATTCAGGTTTTGACATTTAAATTATTTTCATGTTATTATAATAGTTAATTGACAGCACTGTCATAAGACCATATAAATGAAAAAAAGAAAGGGGTTCAAAAGCTTGCTTGACGGCGAAAAAAAGCTCAAATTTCTCTTAGTAATTAGTTGTAAGCTTTTGAGTCATAATTGCCCTTTTATATCATTTTGACACTATATGTTAAGGACTATTAAAGTTCTTATTGAGGTCAGGGGAAAGGGAAATGATTCTTGAGATGTCACAGAACATTAAGATGAACAATTTTGCCCTGCTCATTGTACCATCACTCTATTCTTTCAAGTAATCTCAGTTATAGTGGTCCTCTTTCTTTACTACTACACTCTTGAATCCAAGATATTAAATCTTGACTCACCTTTCTGACTCAAATGTCTGATTGGCATAAAGCATCGTTATCAAGCTCCTCAAATCATCTGGACCATCATTCACCTCACTCACAATACTGACATTTTTTTAACCTTAAAGACAAAAACAGAGCCCCTGAAATTTATATAGAGGCAGTAGCTAGATTTTACCTGAGTCCTCTTAGGAATGACTGGATTCCTTTAGTCAAATCATTAACAGCATTACTTAATAAAAGTATAATATAACATATAATTCGCTCATCAAACTGAAAAGCATATCTTAAACTTTAAAAAAGGGCTTATGGCTAAGGAGCTGTATAAAAGTTTGACTTTTACTACTGAATGCCGAATTTACAGTTTTCACTACAGCGCCACCTTGAGTCTCATACTAGTGTTCAACATGTAATTTAGTGATGGCTATGAGGCAGGGGTATACATCTGTATGAATCAATATTTGGCTCTTGGTAATCTGCAAAGCTTAGAGTAACTTTTATCTTATGGCATTCTTGATATATGCTGCATGTGGATTGGCACGGGGAAGCAAAACAAGAACTAAAAGAAGGTGGGGCACCTGTAAAAAAGACTAAATAAGCTCATCCCCTAGCCAGCTCTTCGCTTTTTTTTCAGTGATCAGTTTTCACAGAGAAATATCCTGAATGATAAATTCTACATCCTCCTGCTTCCCACGGGTAGATCTACCTGCCTGCTAAGCGCAGCTGCACAATCAAGTGACAATTGCAGGATGACGGCAGGCAACATCCTATTTGCACCATTCCTGTGGCTTCCAACCTTCTAAGCTTGTTTTCTTTAAAGAGCAAATATGCCGACTTGCAACCTCACTTTCCTGACTGTCATCCTGCTGTGACATCCAAGAAGTTCACTCTAGAGAAAAACTTATCCTTCAAGTTTTGCATTAAGAAGCAAAGATTAGGAGAAAGCCTTGTCTTTCTATGGTAGAAATATGAAGCCCCAATCTGTCTTAGAGTACAGATTGGTGACCAATGTAATCTAGGATAACCTGGTTTGCCACTTTATGCGTGCAAGCATTTTTATCCCCCACATATTGAGATTTGATTTGGAGGAAATATTTGAGTGTAAAGAGACCTCACACAAAAAAACTTTAGCCTTTATTTAAATTTATAACAGGGGTGTTAAACTGTATTCAAAGTAAATAAAGTATATGTGTTCTTAATATTCAAACCTTTAGCCTGCATAGCTTGTTTGTGTGATTTTTTTTTAGGTTAGATATATCAAATTATCAGTCTGGTAGGACTTTTTAGTACTACCAGGGTACTATTTACCCCACATGTAGTTTGTTTGAATCTAGTAACAGTAATATAACACGGGCCTCCATCGCCACAGCTCAATCAAAAACACAAAGAAAGAAAATATGAGGAAACTGGAGGAAGATATTGCAGTAGTAACCAGCTTCTTTATTAATGCTACTTTATTTGGAACTACCGTTAAATGCAATGCTCACTTTCTATCAAACGAGGGCGCAGTCCGTTTAATTCATAAATATGAGCTTTTTAGCTCCATTTTTGATAGAGTATACTGTCTAGCTTAGTAGGCCCACGACTTGTTTAAAAGGTAAGCTACAAACATCTGTACCAGACGTGTCTCTAGATCCGGTGAACAGAGCAGACTAAGCCTGTTTAAGTCAGCCATAGCGCCTCCCTGGCCCGACTTCGTGGAGTTTCCCTTCTCCCCAGCTGTTGCTCGTCTTTTAAAATAACCTAAGTTTCCCGTTAGCTTTTTCACTATGATACAAACAAAACATGCCGGTTAGCTGGTGCTTTTGCCCCCAAACACTATGTATAAATGCTTACCATGACAAGAGGGAGAAACTTGAAAACCACCAACCCTCCAGCGGAGGCGACTCTTTTCTCTGTTCAGCACTGGCGGTGTGATTTTCCAGAGCAGTTCATTCCTCTTAGAGCAAAGCACGGCTATAACACTTTGTTTTGACGCTGGATAAAACTATAGGGCGTTTTTCCTGAGTGTTTGGGTATGTTCCATTGATTTGGGACGGGGAGCTCTTCACAGAAACCACTCCTTGCTGCTTCGTCCAGCAGTGATGTCATGCTGACCCCCATCCCCCAGTTAACCATTTAGTGTCGTACCTTTTTTCCGTGAACTCATCGACTTTTCTTGCCACGTTACAGTATTTCAGGATAAATACATGGTTTGACTGAGTACTTCCAAGTCCAAGTGTGTGCAGATCGTATGGTCCTAAAAGGTATGGTGGCCCTAATGTGGTAAAATGTACAATTTTTTAATTAATAGGTTAATAAATAAATAAAATAAAAACACACACACAAATAACGAAAGAATGAATTGTATTGTGCTTGGCAAATTTTTGTTTTCACCCGGGGATAACACAAATTATTGTAAATCTTTTTTGGATGCTTGCAATTTGGTTGCAATTTCAAAACAACGCCACTGAAAAAAGCCCCCCACACACTGGCACCATCCATGTGCCGCCTAAACAGGAAATTATGGTTCAGCAGTGCTAGTGCACTGGGCGTCTGTGGCAGTCTGTGAAGAGCTACAAACAGTGTCTGTTGTCAGATAGGGGTTGTGTCAAAAGTATGATACTCTTGCTTGTGCCGTTCTTGGTCCATCAGCCAGCCACAGAGACAAAAACGAAATAAAAATAATGGAAACTGTCCACTGCAGCCACTGTCTGCAATGTTCATACAATGTTCAATTATTTGTAATATCTTTGATGGGTTTTTTTGTGCTTCTTCCATTCTTGGTGGATTCTGCTGTTTTCTTCTTTTTCTTTTCCCTGTTCTGGGAACAGGTCAGCATTCGACCAATACACAGCACTACCCACATCCAGCAATCTGCAGTTGAGACTGTGGAGGACTGCACTGGAGCAGAAATGGAAATGGAAATGGACACAATCATGGTGCCATAAATCAAGCATTATTTGGCACACTTTTTTCCCCACATGCAGTCATCGACTTTTCTTTCCACATACAGCATTGCTGTATTTCATAAAACACAACATTCAGAAGAAAACAACACAATAACAGAGGGGTGTGCTACAAAGTGATATTAATGGCTTGGCAAATTAATTTCATTTTGATCTGCTGACAAACTAAAGTGATTTCCACGTCTTCTTCAGCGGGCTATGGGATGGTAAAAATGTATTTTTAAATTGATTAAAGTTTGACATTTCAGAGCTCTAATGTGCAGATGTAAAAAAAAAAAGAAAAAAAGATAGTGGTATTTAGAGTGAGCTCAGTGATTAAAAAAAAATATATATATATATGTTTTTTTTTTAACTGGAATTAAATGTTTACCACTCTTCACGTAAATTGTTAAATTGTTAAAGCCCAAGATAAACTATTTTCTACAGTATTAATCTTTTGTCTCATTTGCAACAGGATTGCATTTTATTGTTATATTTTAGATGTTCTTTATTGATTTTTCATCACAAGTTTATCATCATCGTCTGCTTATGAGCAGTCAGCACTCATAAGGATCATTTTGTGTGAAAGAAGAGTTATACAACCCATGAAATGCACTTTTTCTTGTGAGCAAGCACAGAGCCTGAAGCAAAAAGCCTAGCTTAACTGAGAAAGTTGATAACCGCTGTCATGATACCCATCATATCCAGCTGGGTTTTGAATTTTGTCGAGCCAGCTACGGCAAAGAAAGCTTGGTTGTGTTGAACTACATTTATAGTATACCCTTCAGGAGAAAACACAATTATTTGTCAAAAAGCTTGAAATTAGGGCCTAGATGCAGACTGAGAAGGCAGGCAAAGTAAACACACACAAAACACACCTTTAGTAGCGAATGGATCTCATTCGCTACTAAAGGTAATGTTTTGTTTGTTGCTTGTTTGTTACATGGTGATAAAGGCTGAGGAGAAGACAGTAGACTTTAATATACATAAGGGTAACCAAGAGAAGTGGACAAAGCAGAGTAAGCACACAGATGATAAAAAAATAAAGACAATGAGACAGGAGTGTAAGCAAACCTAAACACAAAACTCTAGAAACAACAAGCAAAATAAGACAGAAAGAAACTAATACAGAGGCCAGACCCACACAGACACCTAAGAGCTGCTAAACAACGAGGGAAACTGGAGTGAAAGAAAGCTGAGAATGTGTCGATAGTTGTGCACATTGTCACTTGGTAGGATATTAGCAGCAAATACAAGCAATGCAAGGGATAATACATAAAGGTTGTTTTTTTGTATAAAGGGTATAATTTTTTGATAAAGTCTATCAATGATTGCAGAACTGGTGATAACAAGGCGATTACAGAAGTGTATAATTTAATGGTAGTAGCAGCAGTAGGACTTTTTGTTTTCAGTTATTCCCCGAAATTTGATTTGCATTATAATACAATCCTGATTTTATGAACTTTAAAAAGCATGTTAAAAATTTTCTTTCCCCCTTCCTTTTCCTTCAGTGACAGATTAGTAATGGATAGGTACAGCTACAGAGAAACAGGCTGACATATTTCCTGTCAATTATGGTTTTCACAAATGTTTACTCGTTAATTGCTCATCTAAAGTAATTGATTAGCTACCCAAGGGCACTTATTGCTCATTCAAAGTGGCCACTTACACTTGTCTAGCGGTTTATTGGTAATTCAGACTATTCTTTTAAATGTTGTAGCACATGTTAACCAATCAAATCAAGATTTATAGAAAATAATTGGCTCATTTAATATAATTTATTATTCATAGTATTGTTTACCTTTGTGATAATAGCCCATAGCCCATCCCTGTTTTGTGAGATGTTGTTTTATTTGCTTTGTTGATGTTGATTTTATGATATGGAAGAATGTCATTATTAATCTGCTTTATGCAACAGACATAGATAGTGACCGATGAATTTACATATTAATGATTCCATATTTGCATGATTGTTTATTCCAATTGGTAACACTACCAGTTCCCTCAGCGAGGCTCTCAAAACACTTTCCTCACACCTGGAAACAATATTCAGAGTTTTACATGTTTCTGTGTAAAACCTTCTTTCAATACTGCATGTAAAAGTGGACTAATTAACCATTCAGTGCAGTATATACGGTATGCACTTTAACACACACAGTCAGTCCAATATAGTTAAGTCAGCATCATCAGAAAACAAAGAAAATATAATATAAAATATAATCTATCCACAGCTGTTAACACAAAGTCATTAATAATCTCTATCATTAGTAATCTCCATATCAGTAAACTGATGCCCATTCTCTGAATACTGATTTCAGAGCATGAAAGCCCATTTTGGTATTAAGTGAATCCCTACTACAGCGATCAAGGTAGTTTGAAAAAAGGGGTTTACAAAAGGTTTATCAGTTGAGGGCTGGGGAATTTTGGACTGATTCCATCTTGGACAGGTAGGATATGAAAGTCATTCTATGTGGGAATACGCTAATTGTGAAATTACAATTAGCGTATTCCCACAGATGCCGTGGGATAGAGATACTGATGTAACAGTCTGACCGAGAGCTAAGTTGGATTAGCATTTATTTTTCATTTGTGTGTGTGTGTGTGTGTGTATTAAAGAGTCATCACAAATCTTCGAAAATATATCTATCTATGAATATCACAGAAAAGTGAAAGCTCCTTTGTTTGGACAGTGGACGTAAACGCAACCTAGACACGTGACTAAAACCAGGAAGTGAATTCAGTGTCAACAACAAAAGGGTGAGTGTGCAGTTATTCATATAGAGTTTTAGTTTTATTCTTAGTTCTATAAGACTCAGTTATTTAAAAAAATGTTTTAAATCACCCAAACTAAATGGTATGAAAAGTTTAATTTAGAAAATCGGCATGCTTCGTGAGCAAACGCTAGGCAGCTAACCGGGTTGAGTGGTAACGTGATTCATTACAACCTCGTAGAAAAGGTAATCGTCAGGTAATCGTCAGAGTTCCTCCTGTGGATCATGAGTCTAAGGTTTATTTTGTGTCAAAAAGACCTGCCTTATCTTCACACTGAAACAGAGTGAAGCTGTAATATTATACTGTTAGCTAACAGTGTATATGTTGTGGTCTACCCCACTGTGTTAAGCTTGTGTTCTGTGGACTAATTGCAGGTGTGTAGGGTTATTAAACAGGAAGAGATGGCCTCGTCAGAATGGAATCTGTCTTTGAAGCTGGTTGATCAGCCCAAATCTACCTTCCACTTCCCGGAGATGATGCCAGGTGATGTTCCACCTGGAGGATACAGGGTCGCCACCCTGAAACAGCTTGTTGCAGCTCAGTTCCCAGACTCCATCCCAGACCCTGAACTAATAGGTACGTCACCATCATCCTTTAGCTGTCAGTGAAATCTGTGCATGTCTCTGTGTGAAAATCTCACCACTCTTCTGTGTGTTTACCAGAGTTGGTCCACTGTGGACGCAAACTTAAAGATGACCTTACACTGGATGCCTGTGGGATTCAACCAGGATCCACCTTACACATCCTCAAAAAGACGTGGCCAGAGCCAGAGAGTAGTCCAGGTCTGTGTGTAGGCATCATTTAAGCTTAAAACTGTGTTTAAGCTGTAAATGACATTGAACGTGTGAATCTGAATGTGTGTTTGTATTTTCCAGAGCCAGTAAACAGGGTAACTGCAGCAAGGGAGTTCAGGGTGTTTCATGCTGCTCTTCATTCTCTCAGCTCGGCCTACAGGGACTCGGTGAGTAGAGGAGAGGAAACACACTGACGGTAACTGAGCTGCTTAGGATTTCAGCTAATTTTTAGTGAGTGTTAAAAAGAACTTGATCCTTCATTCACTTCTTATGAGATTTCTCTCTCTCCACAACAACCATTTTGGCTAATATCTAAATTTTGTTTGAGGAAAAGAAGAATCAGAGATCTTTTGCTTGTTAGGCAAATGTGTAAACAAGCTGCTGTTTCAGCTAGGCGTGAATGCTGTTATGCACAGTATATTAGATTAGTTAATGACGTTATAAATTAACATTGGTTTTCCAGTGTTAGTCCATGATGTGTTAACTCTATTTGAAGTAAAGTACCGGAATAAGAAACTCATTTCAGCACCTGCAACTGACGCATGCAGTAGAATGGGACCACTGAAGGTCACTTTGAGTTTCATGTATTGTCCTGAAGCTATCATTAGCTTCTTTACTTTCCAGAGCCCTGCCATTAGACAAGGCAGTTCATCTTTCAGAGAAAAGTACACAAGTGTTGACATTTTGTGTTTTTGAAAGACATCGTACTCTTTCATTAATGACAATTATGCTTAAAACAGTTGGCCCTAAATATGAACCACTCAGCTGGAAATATTTTGTGGTGGTTTCACAGCTGCTTCTTGTGCTTTTTTTAATTATTATTATTATTTTTACAGTGATTACATGCCTTGAACAGACAGCAGTGTAGTTCCAGAAAAGAAATGTTGTTTTGTGTTGAGTTAAGGGAATAGTTATCAAGTGAAAACATGAATCAGCTGTAAGAATGGAAAAACAAAAATCATTCATAATTCATTGGCTTAGCTCTTTATTTTTCTTTTTTTTTTAGGCCATGTGGCTTCACAGCTTGCATAAAGTTATTTGACACAGGCACTACATTTTATTTTGGTCATGCCTTAAACTAAAATAAATACATAAATAAGTAAACAAATAAGCGTTTGTCCTTGACCATGCTGGAATCTTCTCCACTGTCCTTTGGATGACGTCACATCTTTGTTCAGTGGTGTTTACCTCTGACTGCATCACCCTAGTTGCATGTCGGAGCTATGGATAAACAGATCCCAGGCCACTAGGAGCTGCTTTAAACATAAATGAGTTTAACTGTTGCAGCCTTTGCAGCATTCAACCTCAGCAACATTACAGCATGTTGGCTTAAAAAAAGATTGGACTAGGTGGATTCTACATAAACTGGTATAAATAAGTCACTGCTATTGATAGTGCACTATATGAACAAAACAAGTGTGCCACATATGCATTACAAGAGCTGCTTGGCCCTGGTCTACTGGAGCTCCAGGGACACCTTATTCAATTATTAAATCTTTCCCCCATAAAGACAGCATTTGATGACCTCCCCGTACCCTTAATGATGAGTTTTCTGACACCCCAGAATAAATCTTTTTTTTTTTAAAGAGATGTTGTTTAACATCCATTGGAATTGTTTCTGGGTTTTTCCAAGCTGCACAGGCAGAGACCAAACCCAGTAATCTTGTTCTTTAAGCAGGCCTGACATATGGCAGAAGCCATTCACTTCAGAAAAACAAGTTCAAGGGTTACTTCTAGTAACCTTTCAGGGAGTAAAGAGTTATGAAGTGTGTGCCCCAGTTCTTTGGTCCATATAGTGTAGCTCATAAAAGTCAGGTCAGATGATACAGTAGGTCCTGTAGATGTATATAATCAGACGTACTCGTTAGTTCACATGCTTTGGGTGCTGTGTTATGGCCCTCAAACATCATTGCTATCATCCTCAACTTGTCATTTACATTATATATAATGTATTTGAACAACTAGTACTTGCCCATGCTACAGTATTGCTTGGCCTGTTTGTACTTTTTGGCATACTGATAGACTGCATTGCCACGAGAAAAGTGAAACAAAAAAAAAATCAGGTTAATAGATGTTAACCTATAACATCTATAATAGATGTTAATAGATGTTGTTCCCAACAAGCTCATCTATAACCGGAAGGTTGCCGGTTCGATCCCCGGGCTCTCTGTCCTGGTTGTTGTGTCCTTGGGCAAGACACTTTGGCCAACACCAGTAGGGTAGGGTAAAGGGGCCGATGGCGCAATATGGCAGCCTCGCTTGACATGTATAATTCAACTTTTGAGGCTACAAATGAGATGTTACTGGCATGAAAATAAAACAATAAGATGCTTTCATGTGGCTAAAAACAGGTTATTTTAGCTCATTGCTTGGTGGCTCCCAAGACACTTGATGGCATCATAATATATCATGAATAATACTACAAATTAGTCATTTTAGCTTGCTAGTTGGTTGCTAGGCAACAGGATGATCTTATCATATCTGATATCGATTATAAGGTCCTAAGATGCACCCTTGTGCCAAGTTTGGTTACTTAAACTCTTGATGGTCTCCGAGGAGTTTGCGAGCAAAGAAACAAAGCTAACCCTAACAAAGAGGCAGAAGTTTCATATGTTATCGTAAGAAAACACTAGTAAATACCACAGCTGTTACTGTAACTGCTGCTACATCACCACTTCTTCTTCTTTTGCTACTATATTTATTGTCTTTTCCCCTCTCATAGGTCTATAAAATGCTCACAAACAAAGAGTCTCTGGATCAGATTATTGTAGCCACACCTGGACTCAGGTCAGATCCAGTTGCTCTAGGTAAGGTCATTCTGAGTTTTATGAACATCTTTAAGCGGGTTTTGTTGTACCATGCAAATAGTAACAATTTCCTTAAATCCACACTCAGGAGTGCTCCAGGATAAAGATCTCTTTGTACAGTTTACAGACCCCAACATGTTGGATGGGTGAGTATGGCTTTCCTCTGATTTCAGCTCTGTTATGACGCATAATATTCATGTACAGTGCGGTGGATGGTTGTCTGTCTCTCATAGGTTAATCAGTTCACATCCGGCCCTTGTCAATGCCATCATCCTGGTCCTGCATTCTGTGGCAGGCAGTATGCCCGCTCAGTCCAGTGCCAGCTCTTCTCGCAATGTATCAGCCAGTTCATACAGTGATATGCCGGGTAAGCAATACAACTGAACTGAAGGAGGAGCATATCGATAAAGTAGTTCCAACTGCGAAATCATCTAAAATTCATTGTGCTTTTTCTTCCTTTTAATAATATTGTGCGTGTTTCTTTTAAGTGAATGTCCAGGTTATTAATCAGACAAAGCTTTTTGTGTTTCTTGGCAGGAGGCTTCATGTTTGAGGGCATGTCAGATGATGAGGATGAATTCCAGTCTGTAAGTCAATACCAAACTGCAAAGATCATGTATAGAAACACTGATGCCGTGTGATGTTTAATGTTGTTAATAGCCATAACGTCACTTGGTGTGCCTAAATATGTGTGACAGAGTAGCCCAGCAGGCCCCTCTAACAGAGGCGGAGTCTCGGCAGGAATGCGTCCAGTGTCCCTGAGCCATAGTGGAGCAACAGGACCGAGACCTATTACACAGAGTGAGCTGGCAACTGCACTGGCCCTTGCTAGCACTCCTGATAGCAGCGCTGTCACTCCGACAACGGCAAGCCAAGTGAGGGTTATTTCCATTTTGAGATAGATATTCAAAAACATGCATAAATCTTTAAAATACTACATTTATGCAGAATTTACTTAAGATTATAATGTTACACATTAAAAAAAATTACAAAAGCATTATTCCTAACACTCCCTACATCATTGCTTGCTTTTATTTCTCATCCTGTCTTTGATTAAGTCGGACCCCTCCAGTGGCATAGCCCCCATGCCAGCAGGGACACCAGTCAGTAACGATCTTTTCAGCCAAGCACTACAGCAAGCTCTGCAAGCCACCAACATGTCTGCTCTGCAGGTGAACTAACTGAATAAATCCCACATGTGTTCAGTTTATGGAGAAAATAATAATATAACTGCCATTTTCCTCAATGGGTATTGGCTTAGGTATGTAGTCCAGCTGCAAGCTTGTTTAGACAGGGCTATGTGTGGATAAAAGATTAGGCCTTGAACATGTTTTTGTTTTGCTAGGGCCGCTGGCAGTCCCAGATGCAGCAGCTCAGAGATATGGGGATCCAGGATGAGGAGCTGATGCTGAGGGCGCTACAGGCCACAGATGGTGACATCCAGGCTGCCCTTGAGCTCATATTTGCCGGAGGCCAAGGACTCTGAGCCTGTACCCCACGGACAGCCTTTTATAGATAAGAGAGCTTAAAAAAGCTGGTCACCCTGCTGCCCAGAAACAATAGAGCAAATTATGAGTGACAGTGTAAGGATTTCTTAACGTTTCCCAATAAAGAACAGAAGCAATTCAGCTCATCTCCACAGGCCATTTTGTTTCTTATTTATGAGACAAATCTAATAAACTTGTTCATAATTACCATTCAAGCATTGTCCATGCCAGATTTATAGTTTGTTTGCAGTATTAAAACCTTAAAGAATACCACTCAAAGTTCATTTAAAAAGGTATTGGCTATATTTTCTTTACTACCATATATACCATCATTAATAGAATTAATTGACTCGTCAGGTTTAAATGTTGATTTAATTTTGTAATGACTAAAATTAACAATTTTTTATTTGGTTTTTACTTCTTTTCTGCCTAATGACTTGAAGGTATGCACAGGCATGTGGCCCATTGTAGATTTTTAACATTTCCCACACCTCTATAAAAGATCAATTTTCAAGTTGTTGTTTCATATAAATGTGTTAAATAAAATCTTTTTATTTCAGCTCCAGAAGTTCCATTTAATGCACGTAACACTTATTCTGTATTTACATTATCCGGCCTGCATATGCAATTCCCCTTTGTGTACACTAGATGGCAATGCAGTAGTTTAGTACTGTGGAGCGTTGCCTGATTATCATCTTAGCACACTTGCTGCCCTTTACCCCCCCCATATTGATTAAAAGTCTTGGGTTTGATCAGTTTTTTGCTGAACATTTCTTGGTAAATGGTTTGTGTTTGAAGTTGTGTGCCTTCATTTCTTTCAAAGGAGCACAATGCGCCTAGACAGACATCAGCATAAAAGAGAAAGTTACACAGATAAGGTGAAAGCTTTATTAGCATTCTGATATTCCTGTGCTTGTTGGAGAATTGTTACATTAGTTAAGCCCCCTTTCCCCCCCCCAGCATTATTACAGACGGATACATTTGCTTTGTTTTGTTGTCTCCCGTTGGGGTATTCAAGGGGAGGACATATTGTTAACCCCTCCCCCTTAACACGCACACACATACACCCTACCACCCCCTCTTCTTCTGCTACCTACCGTTCTCCATCTACAGTAATTGCCCTGCTTAGTTTTATTACAGCATCTGTGAATGTGACAGCTCAATCAGTGGATTGGCCTTTCATGAGCACAGCACCCAAACAGCGCTTTGTGTCTGTCTGTCCCCATTACCATTTTATATGCACGCACACCTGCGGGCAATTTCCACCTCCAACTGCCTCCAAGGGTATTTTAAAAATAAAGCATTTCTATTGTGCTGAAGGAAACTGTGTCACAGGTTCAAAAGAACAATGGTGAATAAAAGTGCCATTGCCTTTCTTGCATATTAAAAAGGAGACAGTTTCAGTCTTTCAGAAAGAATTGTTTAATTTGAAGCCAACAGAGTAGATGTGGCTTTTTGGTGCTTTAGCTGCAGAATAAATTCAGTTCATATTATATATACTGGTGTTTTGAGTGCATACTACTGTATCCAAAGCACAGCTTCCATACTATTCTGAACAGTTTACTGTGGCAAATGGCACTATGAGAAGTTGTCATGGAGATGCTCGATGGTGTGCGAAATGCTGCCACACATACGGTATGGAAAACATGTTATTACACACCATATTTAAGTCCCTTTTGTTGGCAGCTGTGAGAGTATTATTGACTGTGTAATCCCTGAAATTATAAAACACTATAGAGACTGTTGGTACCTATCTATATTGATCTCTGGAAAGGTGAAAACAGAGTCGACAGGTACCAACAGTCTATCTATAGATCTAGATATATCTAGATCTATCTATATCTAGATATATACATGTCATACTCATACCAAGTATGAGTATAATAAATATATATAAGATCAGACTATTCCCCCCAAAATTTAACAGATTATTTCTATTTAAATTGTACAACAATTACATTTTGATACGGTATTAAAGCATTTTCACATGAAACCAGCAAGTTTGAGGAACAGACACACTGTCATTTTATTTATTTATTTTTGACTGTTTACCTGTGTTTTTGTAGATCAATATAGCCCTATTTACTAGGCTTTGCCATTGTTATCACAAGGTGCCTTCAGTGCACTACAACCCTAGATGATAGAGCTTTTGAATAGCTTTGATAAATCAGATATTTTTAAGACATGGACCAGAAATGGCTTAAACAGTTGGAAAAGGGTCCTTTTTAATGAATCAGGCCCTGAGCTTTGAAGCTGGCACAAATCTGCCCAATTATTCCCACAGTGACCTGGGATTCAGGTAATGAGCAAGGTTCTGGAGCGTGTCATTAAGGGCAATATATTAGGCCAATAGAAATCATCAATGCCAGGCCTTTTGAAATGGTGTAAAAGCTTGTCTAATCAAGCAGCTTCGCAGACAAGCAGAACATTACCAACACTATTCTCTAGATGAAATCCTCTGACGTGCTGTTGCAGGAGGATAGGATAGGGCTGGTATAATGGCTTCCATACACTTTTGTTTTTCTGAAAGGAGGCAACTCACATGTTATTAACATAAGGTCTGTTACCTGAGATTGCTTTCTGCCCATCGTGACTGAGCAGAATATGAAATGAGCTTCTGATAGACACGAGGCCATTTTATCCCCTTGTGGCCCATTCATTGCTTTCAAGCCATGCTTGTATTCGTTAGCCTTCTTTTGCGGCACACTTTTTGCCCACAAAAGGTTCTTTGATGCATTTCATCCAGGGTGCTTTAACCCTTCACGGAGCTTCTCTTAAGGAGAACAGAGCTGAAGCAAAGAGAAGGGTAAATATTCTAGAAAGACTACTGGGGGGAGTTTCTGAGGGTACAAAGCTTGCTCCAACAATCCAAAGACATGCATTTCAGTTTAACTGGTGATTCTAAATTAGCTTTAGGCGTGGATGTGAGAGTGTGAGATTGTCTGTCTCTCTGTGTTAGCTCTGTGATGGACTGGCAACCTGTTGAGGGTTTTCCCCATCTCTCTCTGTGGCAGCTGGGATAAGCTCCAGTTCCCAGTAAGTGGTTAAAAAAATTGAAAATGCAAAGTTCTGTTTTAATTGTCTTTTTTTGACCGAGGTTATGAGTCAGATTAATTTGTGTTGGGTATGAGAAAATGAAGGAAAATGTAAACCGACAATGTTCACTGTCATTTTTCATTTTATAGTTCTGCTAAGAAATTGCTGGGGAAAAAAAAATACACAGAACAATTTGATTTAAACTAACCTAAAGTTGTGGCTTTTGCATAGTTAGGCGAGGCAGTAGCTGCAAATGTTTCTCTGCAAGTGACTGAAAAACCATGCAAATCGCAAAACTATTTATGCTGTCACAATGCAGTCCTTGAAGTGATTTTATGGTAAGGGATTTTGAATTTCACTGTTCCAATTACCTTCAACAGCTGGACTCGGCATATGATAGTGCCATGGTGAACTGTCTGGTTGAAAAGTAAAGAACGAACAGAAAACAGTGCAGCTTTTATCCATTTACAGGAAGTAAAATTTTTAGAAAAGTTAAAAAACAAACAAAAAACTTAATCCTTTGTTGTCACATTAAACAAATTAATGGCACTGATTTTTTTTTTTTTCTTTCTAGCAGTTGTTTCAGAAAATTTTACAGACCTATGAATAAAACCATCACCAGGGAAAATTAACAGTTGGCCAAGAAATGGCTGCTCAATCTGTCACTTGAGGTTTTTTCCAAATGCTAAAAAAAATCATGTATTATTCACACTCTGTAAAATCTAGGAAGGATGACTACACCTTACATATAATTCTGATGTACAATAAAGGCCGAAAGATGTGATTAAAGGGAACCGGGAAACTAAATGTAGGAAACGCTGCCAATTAAACTTCAAAGGCAAGTCAAGATAATCGTACTGGAATGAAGAACAGAGTGAAAAATATATTACGAGAATGCAACAAAGTGGATCAATAAAGAACAACAAGGGTTTGCAGTACTGGCTTGATAATAGCTTCAGCATTCTGTCCTTGACTCAAACAATGGTCGCTCTTCACTGTTTATTGAAGGGCCTCACCATGGTAACTGGTCATGGCCGAGATTCTGAAAAGGGTCTTTTTTTCCCCCCGCTTCTTTTACCAAATAATTACGAGTTTGCTTTATTGATCTGAGTCAGTGTAAAACAGGGACTGTCAAATCAAACTCAACTTTATTTTTGAAATGTATTTATTTTGTATTTATTTTGAACCTTGATGCCTCTATGTCCCCATACAATACATTCAATATATACATTTGGCCATGAGGGACTGTACAGAGATATGTTGAAGTAGTGCATACATACATGGCACGAAAATGTACACAAAGAAAACTCAAAGTTTCCACTTTACCACAGTAAAGTCTCAGGGCAAGTCTGTGCCTGATGGCTGCTTACACCAGTGCACACACATGCGCGCACACACACTCACTCATTCAACAAACACTGCTTCAAGCATGCACATTGTGTGTGTACGTACACCAACACACACAAGCTTTAAGACACTTCCGAGGGAGGAGAAGGGTTCTTTCAGCTTCTCATAAATAGATACACAAACGTAAAGAGAGCGTCTACTGACTGCATCACCCTTTTTTCAAGAACACCCTCTCCTCTGTCTCCTTTATTCTTCTTCTACATCTTTCCATCTTCTTACTCTCCAAAGCTAAGGCCTCTCTCTAGACAGTGCTGCCATCATACGCAGGATCTTTCCTATAGTAGGGTAACACTCATCAGCAGCAGTAACTTAATAAAGAGCTACTTTCAACATTTGATCTCTTAAGTAGTGAACATTCGCAACATAAAGAATTCAACACACACACAGTTAATTTTAAATTTGCATTTCCTATTTGGATATCTTCTCTCGAGAAGCACATAGGTCCACTTCAACAATGCACTATTCCTCGATAAAGCTGCAGTGCCATGATGAGACACCCTCATGCGATAACAGCACCTGTCTCTTCACTTAATGCACCAGCAAAATATACCTCTAAATACATACCACATTCTGCAGTTTATTTTTTACTAATGCCACTCTAGTGATTAAATTTCTTCCTGGCAGACATCTTGTACCATCACATTTGTCATTAACATTTGTAGGAGGCACACACCTGACATTTTCCCTTCAATGACTGTAGTTTATAGTTGCATAGCACACAGCAGAGATAGTGTTAAAGCCAAAAGTTAATTTGGCTTTATACAGAGTGGTCATGCTCACATAAGCCAGTTTCTAACTCTTAGTGTCTGTAACTTTTAGGTAGGACTAAAGCCTCTCCCCCCCAACTTTTTTTTCTAATTGCTCATTAAACCAATGAGTTTTTCAGCTCATAAAAAGTGTTAAAGTTTACCAATGAAGAAGAAGTTTGGTCACACATGCATCAGGCAGCCTTATTAAAATCACTTCTCAGTGCGACTACTGTTGGAAAATCGGCTTATAATTTGTCAGTAACATTAGAAGCAAGCATGTCATTACTTTGAGTTGTTAAAATCCAATCTGCTTAATGAAAGTATACAGGAAGAACGGGGGTAATAAAAAAAACCCAACAACAAACAAATAAAAAAAAAAATAATAGTAAGCCATAGGTGGGGGAGGGGGGGGGGGGGGGGGTAGAGGTGACAATCTAAGAGGTTTGAGCTGTACCTGTCACCAGGGGCCAGCGGGGTTAAAAAAAAATAATAAGAAGAAGAAAACGACTGCAATTCTGAGTGTGTGCACACATTCTCATGTGCATACAAATACTGCACACACAGACCTGTTGGACACATGCATACTCACGCTTACACCTAGTATAGACATCTGGAGATTTTAATGAAAAGTGGAAGCATGACAGGTTGAAGGTAGGTGATTATCCGGTTTGGACACGCTGGACTGTAATCGATGTGTGTGCGGACGGGTACGCAATCGTCTCTCACACGAGGTTTGACAATCCTGTTGGACAGGAGACGCGGTGACTCGTGTCCCAGAGTGAGGCCACCGAGGCAAACTTGCACTTAGCAGAACTGGAAACAACAAAAATGCTGAAGCACCACAGCAAAAGAGGCAGGAGTAGTCCCATAAAACACGATCACGTTGGCACAGAACGATGAGGGTGGGGGGGAGGGGAGGGGGGGAGGGCCAATCACAAAGGAGTAAAACATCAGTAATAATCACCCCAGAATAAATTACAGTCACAGAACAATTGTTAAAAGCAGAATTAGAAATCAACTGATCTAGCGGACTGATTTGACCCATGCATTTTATAAGGCATTAACCAAACATTTCTTACTGACGTTGCACAGTATTATAATAGTGACTATACATACAGTTGCTGATCTGAAAAAACAAAAACAAAAAACTGCTTGTGTTTTCATAAAACAAATCTCAGATTAATTGTATATATATATATATATATAAAAAAAAAAGCATATTCCTAAAACTAATGATGCATTCTTTAAGGGAATTGGGAATGTCGAAGAGAGAGCAGATCGATGTCTGCAATCCCATTGTACCTATTGATCTGCACATGGGCGAATGAAATTGATTTTCTGAGGTAGACAATACAAGCATATTTCATTCTCCCGATGCAAAGCCATTCTAAGCAGGGGTAGTGGGGATAATTTGGACAGGCTCTGGTCTTTAGCCTCAGCCAAATGTACTGTGTCAGATGGGTTGACCCATCCATCATGCTCTCCTGCCTGTCTCAACACCACGGTACTTACATCGTCACTGGTGTGATAGACCCACTCAATGATGGATAGCAGACAACATGCACTATGACAAGATAGAGAGATCAGTCTGCACAGCTCACAGGCTTGTTGTTTCCACGCAGCTGGGGACGCTTCATTCATACACAGCCAGTTTATTTAATATCCCGGCCACTGTATGAGGCACACGTGGACAATATCGCTCGACATGCATCATAAATGTTGCTTCCCTTACAGAGGTCTTATAATCTTCAAATCCCCTTTGCAATATGATTACAATAGCAACAGAGCCTAACCGAATGAGACACTCAAACAAACATTTCAAATATAATCGTCATTTTGTGTACTCACAGGACACAGGGTACAACAGTTTATGCTAAAAGGTAAATCCCAGTGACAAACGTTAAGTTGTACCTTTCTTTTTCTTTACATCTTAAGTGCTATGGGTAATCAGCTCAACAGTCAGTGAAATGATGTTCTGTAGATAGTCAGTCTGATCTACTAAGCAGATGTCTATCATAAATAAAATAAAATAACATAAAATAAAATAAAATAATAAAAAACTTCTGCAAATCTGAGTCTGTATGTATGAGATAGTAAGCAGAGGGCCTTCAAACAGGTCTGGAATCTGTTGGCCAGTGAGGTGAGTCAAGATCAGCAGTTTAGGATGCCACTGTTCATCTTCCCGTGAGCCTAGTGGGCTCTTTCCAGAGGGACAGGAAACAGCGAGCCACAGGTTGGCCCAAAGTACTGCAAAGCAGATGCCTGCAAGAGACCTGGAGCACTATAGTGTCCTGATGGCTACAGGGTAGAGCAGGGACATATGTTCAGCACCCTTGATGGGCAGCTTGCGGCTGGAGTAGAAATGGATGATCTCAGGCACGCTGTCGAAAGGGCAGCTGTTCTGGCCCAGGATGTACTTGTTCTCCTTGGTCCGTGACAGCTTCATGTGCATGAAGCCCTGGCTACTCCTGGAGACAGAGGAAGACAGAAAAAGCTCAAAACAAAATTCTGATCTTTACAAGACAAAACCAGATTATTTTTATCATGCTCTGACACAAAAAATCTTTGAAAAAAATAATTTGTTTTGTCCCCACTCCCTATATTTCGGGAGCAAAGAGGCCTTTCCTTGCTTCAGGCTCTGTCCTTTCACCCAAAAATGAATTTCATGACAGTCCATTGAGCTGACGTAAAGACATTTCACTCAAAACCACAAATGTCAATCTGATGTTGTTGCCAGTCAAGCCAATTTGTAGATGTTCTAAATACTGTAGTTGGGAGATATCAGTATGGATCAAAGCTACGTATTGACCGATTAGCGAGCAGACTGATATTGCCATTCCTGGAGTCACACCACAAGCATGCCTTAAAAAACGCTCACAAGAGACAACAAGTATGTCAAAAGCATCAATCTATGGGAGTCCCAACAGATATCCTCTTTTTTCAGCTTCCCCTCATTTACTCCTCCAGTAGTTGTTCCCCACAGTATGTGACAGCGCTCTGAAAGCTGGATTATCTCTGATAACTTTGGAGGTGTCAGGGGAGGGGACTAAAAGGCAGGTTGCTTAAGGTGCTGGGTTTCACATGCAGTGCATAAGGATGAGGCTAATGAACCCCCAGTATAAATCACTCAAGCTACAGCAATAAATGCACAGCAAATTAAAAGCTCCCCGCGTGTTCCAAGGAGCCTTCGATCAATACATTTTACAGCTTGCCAGTAATCTTCTGCTTTAAAATAGAAAATTACTTTTTTTTTTCCCCACTTGGGAAGAGATGCAACAGTAAGCTTTAGCGAGTAAGTGACACAAAACTAATGTTCACTGTAGCCTGTTTTGTAAATATTCTCTTTTAGTAATTTGACTTTACAGACTACATTAGCAAAACAGCTTTTTCAATCAGCAGCTAATGCCTCCAGCAGGTTATGATTGCGTTAGGCACAGTTCATTGACATTATAACCTGTCCTCAAAAATAAAGTGCACCAGCACCTGCCTAACATTTATTTTTTGGAAAATAAACTCTCGTGCAAAAGTTAAGAGGGGAAAATATGTTAACCACATGTAGTAATAAAACTCCTATTTTTCACTAACCTATCAAGCAAGGATAACAGCGGTAAAGGTATTTACTTATGAGGCCAGTCAGTATAATCTACACTATTCCATTCTGTGCTTCAAAGTTTATACTGAGCAGGGCTCTTGTGAAAACTGTGAAAATGCAGGTTTAGTATATAGAGAGTGTGGAGATATTCTAACCACAACAGACAGGAGCAGTGGGCTGTCAAGGCTGTTGATGAGGCTGCCACATGAAGCAACTACAGCAAATAAATTTATGTTTTTCCACAGTAAATATATGCATATTTTTGTAGTTATGCCCATTATCTTTGATGAACAGGAGTGACAACTTGGCTTTAGGCACCTGAAGCATCAGGCCGTTCTTTACTTATCTCCTAATTGCATGTTTGATGCCGGTGGATATGTTCTCTCTCTGATGCACAGAGAAAACCCAGAAGAAAGATAGCAGTAAGATGAAAGGAAAAACAAAAAAACCAACAACAAAATACATATACACATATACATACATATACATACATACACATATATACATATACACACACACAGGTTCAATTTAGGGACACTGATCAGGAATAAAGCACAGATTTTTCTTGATTTTAACAGATAAAGTGTGTGTTTTGGGTTTAGCATGATTGAGAATATTACTATAAATATCCAAAATATTTCAAAGCTAGTTCGGAGCTTTTTATGTGTAAGAACTGAAACAAAAAGCTGCAGGATTTCTAAGCCATTAAACTGAAATACACACGAGTGCCACCTCTCCATTATTGTGCAGATTTCCAAATTTCCGTTGCCACGGGTCTCTAAAATGCTATGATTCTGCAAATGGTGCTTTCAGAGCTCATTTCCAAAAAAAAAAAAAAAAAATCTTTCCTGCAAAGTGCATTTGATGAATCTTCACATGGAGCGCTGGGAGAAAGGTGTTAGGTTACACAGAGGCACACTTAAAAAGGCAAACACATCAATAGCATCATTTTTAGATTCCCATCTGATTTTCCAGTTGGTGCTCAAAGCTGCTTATTATGTTACAGTCCTGCAGAGACAGAAACCAGGACAACAGAGCAACACGGCAGTGTTGCTGATAAAATGAATACGGGGCTATTTTTGAAAAGACAGGCCTTTGTGGTGTTATCATAACACTGTGTTCGTGAACTTATATTTGTCTAATCAGGATTAATCTGACTGGGGAGGTGTGCTGTCTTGTTTATTGAGGTTTATGACTTTGATTTAAACTGAGTACCACTCAGAGCAGGAACAGCCTGACAGCAATCACAGCTTATCTTCACCTTCCATATATTGGATGGCTTCATGATTGATACTCTCTGTGTTATGAATCTAAGGCAGCAGAAAAAGCAAAGTCATATGCCAACAAGATAGTGAACCATAGCAAAAGGGCTGACCTTTTTAAGCCTTTCTGGGCATTGGATGTCGTATGTACTCATGATTTTATATTAGCATACACTAAACCTCCCTGGGATGATACCATTCTGTACGTTATCGACGCTAAGGTAAGTGGGTGAAGTGGCAGACAAATAAACATACAAACAACTCTTGGCATAGTTTTGTTCTTCGGCCGAGAAAGGTCAGGCTAATTTTTGTGCTCTATGCAGTCATTCGTCTATTATGTGTCATAATATGAAGCTGGCATTTTGCATCTAAAAATGTTCAAGGTGTTTGGAGGTGTTCCAGCAATAGAACACACCAGTAAGTTGCTAAGTTACCCCATTTACCCCACTGGCATCAAACAGTCTTTGAGATACATTTCCCCTCCTCAACCAGTGGAAACAGGCTCTGCAGAGCTCTCTCGTGACGTGAAAAATGAAATGACACTGTGCTTTGAAAGCCCTGTGAAGGCTTTAATACAACTCAAATACCAAAAAAAAGGTTCTCTCCACTGAGAGTAAAGAAGAGGAGCAGGTGAGGACAGGTGAACATAAAAAGGGGTTTAGGAGGGCAAAGCAGACAAAAAATGCTTTCCGTAAGGCCAGAGGACTCTTGAGGCAGGAGGTCTCAGTGACGTCTGTCTTTATCAATAATGCAATACACATATGTGGCACCTCGCGGCCTCATACATTTTTCAGTAACCTCAGACATGTCGGATCTTCACCTTGGGTTTCCACTCATTTTCTGTGGCAGCAGGGGAGACGGGCTAGAGTGAGGAGGCTGAACTCATATTTGTAGGGACCTGCCATTTCCACAAATGAGCATGACGGTCGTTTTCTAGGTTTCAGCTGGTTTACATCAAGGGCACAAGATTCTATAACCCAAATGTGCTGACACACAGTTACACAGAAATTATGAACAATTATGAACAATCTGCTGTTATTTAATACAAAAATCAGAAGGTTAAACTCCTAAGATGTTTGGTTGCTTACAACTTTAAGATCTCATATGGTTAAAGTGAGCTCCCTCAACAGGGTGTGGAATAACAGGGGGAAACCACTGATTTCCAGTGCTATTGGCAGACCACAGCTATTCCCAGGCAACATTAAACCTCATTCTACTTAAGGTTCCAAAAAACCTTGAAAGTAGGCCCTGGAGCGAAACACTCTAACAGACAGTGAAAAGGTATTCCTAAAGTGCTCGAGACACCTTATTCTATAGTTCTCACTAAGTCGAGACGAGTAAAAAATTCTGCATCAACAGTAATGACCTCATCGGCATGACCTTTCTCCTCTCCTTGTTTTCAGACTGACAAACAGCTATTAAATGTGTCACAGAAGCCAGTCAACGTTGTATCTCTTAAAAGAGTAACCATCAGAAAAGCGCAGTGTCAGGGGAGCAGAAGGATCCGACCTCATGAAAACACTTTCCAAACTGTTCTCTGATAGTACAGGCCATTATTATAAAGGTCCATCTGAACATCCTTTAAATGTGGATTAGTGGAATGAGACCATTACTGAACTAGAAGGTTAAAACATGTTTTAACCTCTCATCATTAAATACAACTTTACTGACCATTGCTCTTATCGTGGCCTGGCTGTGTTCAGTATAGAAAAAAAAAAGCTAAATAAGTTTCATGGCTCCAGGCCTTCCTCATTCCCCCGCCTCCCTTCTCCCTCACTCAGATAATCTAACAATCAGCTATTTCATTACTGGAGGTAACCCCAATGGCATTAGACGGCCAGTCTCTTTTTAAACATACGAGAGAGATGGATGGATTAATACTCTCAAGCCTGGCACAAATTATACACTACATTTTCATATTTCAAAATGGGGCTTTTGCTTATTAGAGGGGCTTTCGTCAAACTCGCCGTCTTCATCATTACTCTGCATATCATCATCCCGCAGCAAAAATATTCACTTGTTATCTTTACCATTTTGTTAAAAGCGGAATTATTTACTTTTCTAGATCACATATTCAGGTTTGCACTTTACAAACATCAATATGTGTCTTTTGAGTACTAAACAAGTTATTTTTGTTGCTTAAACTGACATTATTACATATTCCTAACTCCAAGGAAAAGTCTTTTGGTTTTACTTTCCCAGTAACTTCATATTAGACTGTTTTGTGTGCCAGTCTTCTACAATGACTATGCAATAAAACATCTGTGCATTAACTGTTAACATGTCTGTTTGTCTTTTTTATAGTGCTTAGCTTTAAGCATGCATTTATGACACAATGCATTTAATTCAAAATGACAACATATGAGACAATTGTTACATATTCAGACAAATATTTTTCTCCTGCTGTTTGCAGTCATCCAAAAGCCAGTGTACTAAGTCAGCATCCTAACAGTGCGTCTTCTTTTCAGTCAGCAAGCCAGAACAAGAAGCAGTCATACAGATGATCAGCCAATGAGACAGGGAGTTACACAGGCAGTCGACTATGGTACTGTCAAGAGAATTGGAGCAGCAGCAAGCAGAATTATTATCTTTGTCTTCCAAGTTATATAAGCCTCCAGCAGGCTGACTCCACTCAAAGAACAAAGGCTAATCAATGTGTCTCTACATACTACAGTTTTATTTCATCTGATGGCTCCCACATATTGCAGAGATTTTTCTAAATGTCATGGGACTGAACCTTGCCTGCAATGGTTAATGGAGCATATATAAAGTCAGTTTGACAAGACTATTTGTTAACAGATACCGAAGCCGGTTAAACACTGTTGGTTTTGGAAGACTTTCAGGCCGTTTCATATTTCTGATTATGTTTCTGACGCCGTAGCCGTGACACCTGGTAGCAACGATCGTCAAAACAAATCCAGCAAAACTCCACATTCCTATCAAAGCGATGGGACTGCACTGTAGGACTTCAGGCTAAAGTAACCTCTTCCAACTGTCAGGCTACACGTAACATTTCAGAGTAGCTTTTTTTCGAACCCTCTGCTGGACGCGGCGGGGATCAGGAGGTCAACGATGAAAGTGCACCATTAGCCAAGTTGCGGGTACATCAGCAATTCGAGGAGCAGATTCTGTCAGAGGGGTTACTGAGCGGAGGTGGAGGACGAGCCACGGGCAAGGTGTACAGCAGGTGGGGGATAGAGGTCTGAAGGGTGAAAGCTATTACCATATAGAAACGGAAGAGTCAGCAGGTATGTCCGCACCTTGACAGGGAATGATGTTACACTAGTCCACTGTGTGTACTCTGCCACTAAGTAAGTGTAGCTACTATGATAGGTCACACTGTTTTGTGAGTGTGTGTTCCGTGTACAAATCACTGACACAAGTTGTCACAACAGGCAAAATGGCCCCGAGTGCTTGGAATCACATTTTCACCAAGGCTGCCAACCGAAACTGTGCATCTGATTATACTGTTTGTGGATGGTCATTTAGGAGACGAGAGCAGAGTTCTTACTTGAGGGAGAGGGAGTAGTCGTTCTTGCTGGTCTCGCTGTTTCTCACAAGATAGCTGGCCTCCTTACAGAGCCTAAGCAGAGACTCTGCATCTGTTCGGCTGATGGCTCCATGGTACCAGCTACAGCAAACGACAAGAAACGAGGATGAGAAAGGAGGAGGAACAAAGGAATGTTAAGTAAGAAAGAGTCAAAGCTGCTAAAGAAAAACCACGATTTGACTCACAACTGGCTTTCCAGCGGCATTGTGGGATCGATACGTTCCCCGAGAGAGGAGCTACAGTGGTCCAGTGAAGTCATTTTGGTGTTGACCAGACAGCCACTGGAATGTCGCTGCAGCGGCCGAGTTTTCCCCTCCTTGGTGGGCGACATTCGAGACTTCTCCACACCATCAAACTGGACTGTAATAAGAGAAAATACAGCTGAAAAGATTTCAATCTGGACAGATTTGATGGTTCAAAATGGCTCTTAATAAAGACAAACACCTGTAAACACCATTGAGCTACACTTCAGATTAAGGTCACTTGGAAAAACAAATTGTGCTTACAAGTTACAACATCCACGGTGTCACATGTATCAATTAAACTAGACTACTGCAAAGTGTGAGAACCAAAATCCACGCTGTGCTTTTACCAACTTTCACACACGCGCACACACAGAGCCGCTCTGTTTAACTCATCCTACTGAAGGGCATGTACACATGATGAAAGATATATAAATCAATCTAGCTTGCCAGTGTACACATTCCAGTTAGGCAAAATACACACACACGCAACCTTCCTCCAAAACAAGCTCATGCGCCTGTAAATAATCCCATATATACTACTGTATGGCTGAGCATTTTCACTCTTTAAGTATACGCAAATGCGCACACACTTAAGTGCACGCCCAACTCCAACACCCAGGTTCTGCAAGTTAAACATTGAACTAGCTTTTCAAACTCTCACGGTCAACTGTGGACATGACAAGCTCTCTTGGCAGCCTCACAGGGAAGTGTTTGATGGTGTTTGGGGGCTTAAAGTGACCTATGCGCACACATGAAATGCCAGGGGTCACGGGGCAACTTCACAGCCAATCAGCAAACAGAAGATAATGCTCTCAAGGACAAATTAAATGTGAATTTACACTTGTGGGAAAGAGTCGCACAAGCTAAAGGAATAAAAGGCTGGACAGTGGATGTAAGAGTAACTATCATGCGTCACAGGCAGCTGAGACATTTTTCCTCAGTAATCCATCACTGTGCTTCATGTCATAACACCTAAAGCTTCTGAACCCCCCCCCCCCCAAAAAAAAAAAAAAAACTATTTAAAGCTATTGACAAGCAATAACAGAGGGGCGGCTTCCTACATCAACCGTATGACAAGCTTTTCCTGGTTATTGTCGCCTGCTTCTATATGGCTCATGACCAACAGATAGCTGTTTTTGTTTTTTTGATGGAAGTGGTTAATGTCGTATGAAACTCGCATCTACTAGGCAACATCAATCTTTGCTGCTCTCTGTCACTGATGGCCATCCTTGCATCTAGTGTTTAATTACCAGGCAGAACATGGCAGACACTATACACAGAGACAGGCAGTGTGATCTTAACAACACGTCTACATCTGTCTAGACTCTGCATTCCAGTCAGAGGATAGCATTACACTTTACAGATTGTGAGCTTGCCAAGTGCCTCTGTATCACGCTGAGTGGAAGGGCTGACAGTTTAAATCAATTCAACACTACTTACTACAAGTAGTTTACTTGATTATTTAGATGTTGTGCCACTTTATTGCTCACCTCTATGACATCTCAGCTACAACTGATACATGTGTTTCTATAGAGCCTGCTCTTTTTCCAGATATTTCATTTAAAAAAAAAACCCAAAAAAACAAACAAACCACATGATCAGCTTATAAAATGCAATTAAATGATAAAGAGTGTTACCATTCAAAAAAATCTGGTTAGTGGTTGCTGTCATGTGTAAAGTTATTCAATGTTTAATTACCAGCAATTAAAACAAGTATTTTAATTATAGTAATTAAAAGAAGTGCCACTTCCATTAACAGTGAACTACTGCTTATTAACTCGGGATATCGGAAGAGAAGCTTGTAATGAAGTATTTTTACAGTAGTGCAGTTGTAGTCCTTTAGGAATATTTTTTCTTTTTCGAATACTTTCTATGACATACCATGATGCCATCGCAAGCAGTGCTTTTTTTTGACAGATTACAGCTGTTTCAGGTCTGACCACTAGGGGCTCCCCTTAACCTCCACACTCTACTTGGGGTTGAACTCGTTGGCCTTTGGCTCAATGATGCGATTCCCCAAACATAAACTCATGGAAATGATTATTTCAAATCATTCCGGCTGTTATCTTTGCCTCTGCACATTTGTTCATTAAAGGCCGACAGTGGGCTGGTAAAATGACAACAAAATTGTACTGTTGCATGACAGCTGGGTAAATTCTAGGTCTAACCCTTGGAAGAATACAAGTTGCTGATCCATGTCCTTGAGGTCTGTCGCTCCTAATATAGTAATTCACATTATGATCCCGTGTTGTGTCTGCATTATTTTATATCATAGAGTCCATTTAAATTACATGCTGAATACTGGGAATTTGATCCAAGTCAGATGAATATATTGTATATGTGTAAAGGTGAGAAATGGTGTTTCCATGGAAACTGACCAAGGGGACATGGAGGATGCATGTTTGTTCCATTCAGCCCCTGTCAATGCTGACAGATCACAACATGAAGATGGAGCCAATTGCTCCCTGTCCTTTGCTTTCGATTTCTCTCTGTTTGCATGTGTCCAACCTTCTTCTGCCCTTTGCCTTCTCTTCTATCACTCTTGCCTCATTATTCTAACTCTGATTTTTTTCCCCGAGCTCTCTTGCCTCTCAGTGGTGGAAACAGATAGGGGAAAATGGACTGTGGAGGAATGTCTCCACAGGAAAAAAGGGGTGTTTTGATCAGTTATCTCTGATGGTCCCACTGCAGGGCAGACTGTCGCCAATTACACCTACTGCTACAACAAAACCCTTAAACCATCTACTTGCACTTCCATATTGAGAATTGACTGTGAACATAATATTATCATCTCTTCACTGATTAGTGACGCAACCATAAGAGGCTGGAAAAGGTATCAGACATCGTTGTTAAGGATACAGGATGCAATCTTGGCTTTTCCCTACATAGTCCATATTGTATCTACAATCCACTCACCCATGTGCCTGACCTCAGCTCTTCACATTTCCCTCCTCTTACCCAGACACAACAATCAGTGATTTATTTGATCGTGATTAAACTGTTTTTTTCCCCTCTCCGCTACCAAGAAAGGGTGGGTTGAGTGGCTATTCTTAGTGTAGCTCACCCCGTCAACCTTTCTTGTCAAAGTGGAGGCTTCACTGCAGGCAGAGTGCAGTGCTCTACAAGGAGAGTATTACCCTGAAGAAAGAGCCCCCCAAACTAAACAAAAGCCATCATTTTTATTTGCTCAAGAGTGAATGGACTCATGTCTGCTTTGTTAGCTGGGCGCCTCACCATCACCATTCCGAAACTGATGTAGAGTTATGTTTTAAGGCAGAAAATCAGTGGGAGTGAGGCAAACCAATTCCCCTCTCTCATTCTCCAGAGCACACAGTTCGAAACATGGACGACAGGAGATTGACGAGAGGATTGGCCCACGGGGGAACAAAAGCCGTAAGAGGAAGCTTAAGAGGGACGAGAGGGTGAAAACCTCCACACGCACGCACGCACACACACACACACTTTAACACATGTCTCTTGAAATAAACACATAAAGGCACATGGGCAGCTGTGTATGTTATCAGAATTGCTGCTTGTAAAGCACTGCAAATGGAATTTGTGTATCAGATTGAACTGTCAGTCAGATGGTGACAGATGGCTGAAAGACCTGTCCCCTTCAGACACACAGCTTCCTTTAGAGACAACTATATAAAAAAAGAAAAGTAAATAACACGCACACACCCCCCACACACACATAAGAGGATGGGGAAAGAGTGCATGACAGAGCGAGCTGATTGGCTAAGGCACAGATTAAAAAGAAATGTCAAAAGGACATTCCACGATTACAAACCACGAGATAAAGCACTGCTATGTAATATAGTGCTGCAGAGCAAGGCACAGGTCAGCACAGTACATAATAATGTCACTATCTAACAACATAAAAAACACTCCAAAGTAGAAGTCACAGTAATCAAAATAAAAACGAAGGGAATCAAAAAATAAAAACCACAAAAGTGTAGTGACATCTGTCACTGAAGACTCAGCACAATTTAACTACTACTACTGTCTCCTCTTCCCCCTGTGCACAGATTTCTCTAATTAAGCCGGCTAATTAATTCTCATTTACTAATGATACTCCTATTACAAAGGATGACTAGTCTGAGGGGCAAAGTGTTTCATCGGCTGCTGCATTGTGAGGTGAAAATTAAGTTTTCCAGCTAGGACTTGTGAAATGATTAACAGGTTTCCAGCTTATTAGAATGCAGTGCACGCTAAAAATAGGGTTAAACTTTTACACTGATATTAATTATATGCACCAGGAACTAAAATAATTGCTGGATGGCTTTTATAATACTATATTTTAGAGCCCCACTGTGGCCGTTTGAAGCTATAAGCTTTATTTCTGATGAGTCAACCATCTAGGAATATGCGCTCTTCTTTTAAATAAATTTCAAAAGGAAATTCCAAATTAGGTTTTCCAAGACAAAGGAGTGACCCTACCAAGTGTCAGCTGGGAATTCATTTAAAATTAAAACTGGATACCTTTTAATTACTTTGGTTTCTTAGATTAAAAGAAAAATTAGGTACGATAAATGCTTCAAAGTACATATAATTAATTCATGTTAAAAAATAAAAAAGATAGGAATCTCTGTATCACATCCAGAAAAAAGTGCCTGGGCGTAATGTGTAGATGTATTATTTGTTCTGCCAATCTGCATTTGAATTTTGGTAATGATGTTATATATCTAAGGACTAAACAAATGACCCTATCCAGCTTTCTAGTCTGGCTGACTCATGTAACAGATGACTAATGTCTTGATGTGTGACTGAATGTCTGCCTATATGCTGAGGTCAAGAGAGTACATTGCAACTGTATTCACAAGGGTTATGGAGGCCATCAAGCCCCCTCCCCAAGTCTACCACTTGGACCTTTGACCCCTAAAGATGTAGACTAGGGCCATACCGGCTGAGACAGAGAGGGGATCACTTTACAGCTGGATGCCGATCTTAAACCCACTCACTTCACCGAAGGAACCAGAACCTTTCTCATGGATTTACGGGCATAAATCAACTCCTCACCCTGTCCTCGCCTACAACACACATTGGTGTCCTCTTACATGGCCTCACTAAGTCTTTCCACTCTGTCAGGGGAAATCCCATTCCTGAAATTAGTTCTGCTACATGTCCTTCTTTTCTCTGGATAATGACAGCAGACAGAGGGCAAGTGTGTGAGAGAGCTACAAAAATAAACTAATGGCTCTCTCAGTTAAAAATAGGTCAATTACTTGTCCACTGCATGCAATGAAAAAGGTAAATATGGCAATAAGTCAAGAACTGAATTCGTCTCCAATGAGTTTGATTTCCTAATTCGTGTGAGCCACTTGTAGAGAACAGCAGGCCAGAGGGACATCTGGGATGGTTACGAGTATGTTGACAAGAGGAAATGGGGGGTCACAGTGAATGGCAATTACGCATGCAGAAGGCAGTTCGGCACAATTAAAACTAATGAGGCTTCAGCCTAAAACCTGCAAAAGAGTTGGTGATTTTCTGCCACATGTAATCCAGATGGAAAAGAGCAGTCATTACAGAGCTAATACCTATAGTCAGATTTTTCAGTACTTCTCACATATGGTAACTCTTTCAGTACGCCATCAGTGACCAGAAAATTTGGGACAAACATAATCATACATTGCAGTAGCAGACTAACCCTACCTATGTTTTGGTAGCTGCATATGCTTGGCTAGTAATGTTTTTTTAAATGTTCAGTAGAACTAAAATACTGAGCTGTATGCTATGTAAAACACCATGCCTTCATTAATTAAAGACGGACGGACGGATGGATGGATGGATGGATGGATGGATGAACAGATGGACGGATGGACGGACAAACATGCCAACAGGGAATAGGAAGATGGATTGGAGTGCCAGGGTAACTGATGGAAAGGATGCTGGACAATGAACACCAACACCCACCATGGTGGTGCTGGTCACAGCTCGTCTGTCCTGGCGAGGGCTGAACTGTCTGGGAAGGAGACTCAAGCTCCTCCACTGGGGGAGGGCTGGTGTTGAGCTGGCCGACAGGAGGGGGCCATGGTAGGTCCTTGATCACTTTAATCTCTACTGCAAGTGTCACCAGAGGAGAGATGGAGGCAAGGAGACGATAGCAACAAGAATAATAAAGAAAGGATTGAGTTAGGAAAGGGAAGTAATGACAGAAAACAGAAGAAAAAGACAAAAGGTAAAAGGGGTAAGTGAAAAATACTGTGGATAAGAGCAGGAGAGCTGGTTTATACTGTGATCCAAAATTCAGCAGCAGCTGTGGGCTAGAAAAGGAAGGAATACAAGAGGACTGGAAAGGAAGGAACGTTAGTTCTAAAAGTAGGGCTGGATTTTATATCCACTTCCACTCTGATGCAGAGCTGGATACTCAGATTGCTGAGAGGCCCTGAAGGTAACAAAAGGAATGTGAAAGTTTTCAATTATCAAATTCAATAATACACTCAGATTCAGCCAATAACTACAGTCTCACCTTGGGAAAGATACACTAGATAGATGCAACAAGAAGTTCTTAAGGCTGAATTGTTCAAGCTCTAATGCATGATACAGTGCCTAATATCCTTAAATAACATTCAGGCCCAAGTAATAATACTGTACTTTTAATGAGCAAACTATAAAATATAAACCTGCCTTAAGCCAAACTAGATGATCAGTGAAAACAGCACAGCTGCATACACTCTACTGTAACTGTTGGTGTTGTGTTTGATGACAAAGACCCCCGGCCTGTATATTAAGCCAAGTCAGAGTGTAGACAATATCTGTAGCTAAAAAGTACCTAAGAGTAATCCATGAAGGCAATGGACGCTACCCTGGCTTTGCCCCTTAAATAATGTATGCCTCATGCAGCTGGGGCTTTACCAGGGTAATTGAGCACTCATGCAGCAGCACATCTGTTTCCAGCACAGGGCCACTTTTTAACCAGCCAAGGATAATTAATGAATGAGACAGAAAGGGGAATGTTTTTCTTCATACAAGAGAAAGCCAGTGATCGAGCCAAGGCTAATAAATAAATGCAATCCATGGGTAATAGCTTTGGTGAACGACTGCATGTTCCTTGGGTGGTTGTGTTATTTGTGCTTAGATTTTGCAGAGGTCTCAAAAGACATCTTTGTGCCATCCAAGCCACAGCGATTGAGTAAATTCTAAGGTCACTGTCCATGGTGCTGGAGATTTTATTCCAGTTATGAAAGTACTGTAAAAGAAAGGAATTTTAATGTGCAGCTACTTTTGGCACATAACTATTAACGGTTTCTTTTAAGGTCTTATGAGCTAAAACAAAAAACAAAACACGTCATCCTATTAAATACATGTCATCCTTCATTCTCTTATCTCCTTTATCAAAACCAAATGCATTCGATGAGTACGTTAAGTTTAAAGTACGGAACAACAATGGCAAGAAAGGCTCTCAGACGGGTCCTATTCTCCAATCAGAACAAACCCCAAACATCTGCAACCCTCATTGTGACTGATATACAGCAAATATTCGGTCATCTGTCCAATAAAGGGAGTGGCAGAATTGTTCAAACATGGACAAACAACAGGCAAATAGATGGGTTGATGTAAATCAGATATACTATTAACGCTGGTGCACAGACTAGTTTTTAGTAGGAGGATGAACATAATGTTATGAACTTGTCTTCCTCCCTGAAAGGAATTGAACCATGGTGGTGGTACAGGACATGTTAATGAGAAGCAATATCAGTAAGCTAGATGAAGGGGAGACTGGAGAATATTCAATCCGACAAGCAATTAAATAGCCGGGCCTGGGGTGTCAGGGGGCTAATCTAGAGAAAGGTGGCTGGAAGGAGGAGCTGCTTGCTGTCTGTCCTGATGGGAGAGGTGTAGGCTAGAGGAGTGGATACAGAAGGTCAAAAACTCTGCTAGATAATATAACTTCCTCTACTTTGGGGTGAAGTAGGGGACTCTCTTCCTATGAGATTAAAAGCCTAATACTCATTTCACATTGCAGATTAGCGTGTAATTGTTTGGGGGAGCAGAAGGCTGCCTCCACTCTGCAGCCTCAGTGTGGGGACGAGGAGATGATTTCAGCGCGCGTGGTTCAGACTCGCTTGGTTGCACAGCTGAATAATAGCATTTAGCACTGTGAAAATTAAGGAAAACTGATTCAATAGTCAGGGTTTTGGGTGTGTTTGTGTGTGTTTTTTAAACCTGGGTGCCTCACCTTGTGAAGCATTTTAAGGTATTGTTACTCCTAAGGTTGTCACTGACTTTAGATGCCACGCTGCTGCACAGATGAGTGCATCTTTACATTGCAGGGACAAATTCATATTCAGCACCGAGGTGACAACAGCAGTTCAGGTGATTTACACATGGACCTGAAGGCTTACCACACTGCAGCCCACATTTTCACAGATCACACTGCCCACACTGGCTCTATCACACTGCCCTCTATCAATACATACCTGTTTACAGCTAATGTAGATTTAGACCCATTATCGGGTCTGTGGGTGGTAAATTGTACTCTGTGTACAGGTTAACTGCATCAGAGACCGCACACGCATATCAAGTAGAAAATGTAAATCATGCTCAGTATGACATAAATACTGTGTATTTTGTAGGTTAGGTTAGTTATATGTGTTAATAATCTGAGTCATATTTGCACAGCACCTTTCTAAATGAAAAGAGAAATAATGCAGAAATAATGCAGAGCCCAATTAATAATTCTGAACGTTCATGTGAATACATCCGATCTTTTTTGTCATCTAATCTTCCTCACCTGGATAATCCTCATTCAATATTAGTACACACCTCCTCCTGTTGACACAAAAAGCAGGTTATTGCCTGCCTGGAACTTGCGAAGCAGCTGTCGCTCAAAAGTGGCCATGTTAAAAATTTGAAAACTCATCACTCATGTCCCTCCCATTGTCCTCCTCCCTTTGGATATGTACTTTGTTTTGTGTTGACAGTGTAGAAAATAAAAAGAATAAAAAATAATGGATAGGGGTATGCGCTTTCCTTTCCTTTGTTCTTCCAGGAGCCGTTCTTTTTTTTTTTTTCCCCTCTCAAAGCCAGGTATTTATTTACCCGGGCTTTTCATTAGCCCATGGCACTTCATCACTGTAAACAGTGCAGCACCATAAATCACCAGCTATGCTTGTTTTCCACCAATGCCGTTTAATTTAGTTCTGCTTAATTTGGCTGGCTAATTGCATGCATATTCAAAACAAGCTGGAGTATTGTGATGTTTATGCCGCACATTATGAGCGGAAGAGCTCGAAACACAAAAACAGCCTCTTCCGAAGACGTGTTTGTTCCATCTGCACTCAAATCATTACAGATAACAACTGTGTAATGCTCCAGGGGAACTGAAATGCCACTTCATAATTTTTCCCGTATACTGTATCCATCACATTACATAGTCCGGCTTTCTTTTGAAAGGACCTGCGTTTGTATTAAAAATGAAAGTGACACAGAAAATGGGTGATGGTTAAAAGATGACAGCAAGGCCTTTTTCCATGCTCTTCCATATAGAGAGAAGGGAAAGATGGGTTACTGACAGCTGGCCAGCAGGAGCTTCCATGGGGGCTTTCTGGCAAAACGCTGCTTCTACACTTATAGCGGGAGGTTTACAGTGCTGTTGTGTGCGGCCAATGTGTGTGAGTGAAGATAAGACCCATGGCAGCAGCGCTCCGTAGAGAACGGTGGGACACATTTGAGGCTCATGAAAGAGGGCTGACAGGAAGGTTATCAGCAGGGTGTTGCAGCAGAGGCCAGCAGGACGAGACAGCGCTGCAGAGTGACAGGCCGCGGTGGGGGATATCGGATCAGCCAAGCACAGAGAAACTGAACCCCGACACCCACAAAACAGCTGGCTTTAACCCTGTTGCAAGACACCACGGTAGGACTGTAACTGAATCAATTATTTATTTTAGAACATTAGAATCAGATCTCAGATTTCTAGGTCGTTAAGCCCATGAAGATTCATTAAAAAACCATAAAGTTTCCCAAGACCTGAGGGGCTAAGCGACTACACTGCCTCTGATCTCCAGTGTTAAATGCACGGTACCCTGCAGGCCAGGAGTCAAGTGAAAGGAGTTAGTAGCAAGTAACAGGGCAAGGAGATTAGGTAACAGTGGCTCTTAGTCCCAACTCCTGCTGAGACAGCGCTCGGATTTCCAATGGCGACGTGTCCGCGTCTGGCTGTGAGAGGGAGGATACTATATGCAGAGCCAAAATGTACAGGGTGATAGACATATGGACAAACCCTACACGGGCCTCATATACTAACGCTTCATATATGGTCAAATTCTAATGCATCTTGGTCACACTTCACCTCCAGAATCATCCATCACGTACTCAGCATCCAGGGAGTAAGGATAGAGGTTGTGTAGAGTACCTGTGTTCGGCAGCCGAGTATGGTGTGGCGCTGGGGTGGAGAGGGACAGTGAGGATGAGTGATTAACTAAACCGCAAGTACACAGCCTCCCAACCCACTAACAAGGCAGAGGATTTACATTCCATTGCATACCTGTCAGGAGATAGTCCAACAGTGAATAATAACACCAGACCAAGTGTTGTGAACAGGCGTGCAGGCAGGCTGTGATAGGGACAGCTGAGGAAAAGGGGGCTGCAGCAAGGAGCATTACTCTACTTTGCCTCCCCAGCATTAATGAAGACAAATAGTCTTTTATACAGATTGCATTACCGTGTTATACCACTGTGGGAGGGCGTAGGCGGCACTTGGTACTTATTTAATTGTTTTTTTTTTCCTTTATTTTTGAAACACCTACTGCACAATTTAGCAAGGTTGTTCATCTTTTTTCATTATGTGATAATACTTTGTTTGGCGACATTTTCATTTCCCACATAATTGTGGGAATATGAACTGTGAAGGTTTTGATGGGTTCAGCAAACCGCTTCTAAATCTAAATGGTGAACAATATCATTAATCATTTATATTGCACAGGCGTAAAGTGCTTCAGCAACTATAGAAATGTTGCTGAGGAGAAGTGCCCTCTGGAAACCTAAAAAGCCCACTGAGCTATAATTAGTCCTATTTTAAAAAAAACAGGCTATGTGAGCACAGAAAGGCTGGAATCACAACTTACCGCAGCCTGATAACGTATTTACTTAACTGCTGACATCTGGAGGCATGGCAGCATCACCACAATGGAAATCAGGGAGATCTGAACATGAACAGTCAAACAATTACAAATCTATATATAAAACAAATAAAAATGTTGTCATATTCTGCATAAAAGAAACTTAAATCAGATTTAGTCTTACAAAATCTGATAGAAATTTACAATGGAAAGCTTGGAAAATATAGTTACTTCTTTAAATTGGTGGTTTGGGTAATATTTTTAAAGCTTATGATAAAAATTAAGCCAAAGTTTTTGTTTTACATGTTCATGTATGTTTAGTTTTTAATTTGGACCTTTGTTTTTTTCTGTCAAAACATCACAAACCAAAGGTATACTCTTTTGTATAGACTTTTCTGCAAAATGGTTAGTGGTTCTGAAAATCTAACAATCACTTCAACTACAACTAGGTTTGGTAGATTACAAAAAAAGGCGTTTAGGCTTCTCAAGCTCTAACGCACAGAAAGTTCATGATCTAAAATTATAGGACCGCCCCAGTAACCCTGTCTCGAATAAGGATGTAGGACAATTCCGTATTGGATCTGTGACTCATTTATGCCACAGATTTCCTGGCAATGAGAAAATGAATGGATCCAAAATATAATCGACAGTGGTGCAATAAAGCATCTCTGGGAAAAGACAAGAGTAGCTGGGCCCTAACCTAACTCTTAAAACAGTGCCAGAAGGGATTAAATGGGGATAACTGCTAAGCATGTGGCTCACATGACTTAAACATTGAAGCAATGTATAATGTCCTGAAGTCGCAGGTAAGCTTGTTGCAAAGATCAGAGACATGGGTGCAAGCACACAAACTTCAAGCTTGAAAGGTATGAAACTTTCTCTAAGCCCCTTGATGTCAGGATCCAAGGCTGGTCTGCACTGACACCTGCGAAAGCAACAAGCCCATGCTGACAAGGCTTGTCCTAGAGATGTCTTTCTTCTTTTTTTCCTTTCTTCCCTTTTCTGTCGTTCAAATGGTGGGGAATTATTTCGGCTTGAATTAAGCATAAAACAGAACACAATCCAGTAATAAATCAAAGTACTTTTTACACTGCAGCTTTCCTCGAAAGACAACTTAAAGACTTATCTCTTCAATTCCAAACCAATATACTTTGACATGCACTGGAAATTGAATTAATCATCATCAAAAGAGGGACACTCTCTGTAAGAGGGGGGAGTTGAAAGAGGGATGTGTTGGTAAATAGTGTCCTAAACAAACTCTCCTGAGTGCTGCTTGACAGAAAAATAATGAGGGAGAGAAGGAAAGTGATTAAGAATGCAGCATCCTTTATTTAACTAATCACTAGCACAGGCAAAAGAACGCGACTCCTATGAAAACCTCGGGCCGAGGGTACACAGAAGTAAACAGGAAACAGAAATTAAGTGGAAACATGGAAGGATGACGAATGAACAGACTGACAAATTTATTTTATACATTTGCCTACAGAGTCTCACTACACTCTGCCTAACATGAGCCAATGAATCCCTTAAATCACAACTCCTGCCACAGTCAGATACATCTAGCTGAATGCTATCTATCTGTGGAAATCTTCAAAACTAGCCCAAAACCTCTCAGTGGACAAAGATAATTTTCTCATTTATTTCAAGAACTTGTGCTATCTGTAAGCACCATTGATTGGTACATACCAGTACTCTCATTACCTGCAGGTATGCACCAAATACTCTTATGAGACTCTTATCCAGCAAATGAGATTCATGAGTTTGTTTCCTTCGCAATGCCACACAAGACTTTACACGTACTTAAAAATGAGGGAGCAGACCTTCTCCATCATTAATAACATTACAAATAATCTACACAAATAGAAAAGTGTGCTATTCCAGCGATTTGGGATGGATCCGTTTTGAAATAGTCACTAGCTCTGACTGGCTCTTTGAGGCATTACATCCAAATTAGATTCAACAATTGTGATGAAAGTGGGTTGGAGATGTGGCATTAATTACATGCTTTATTGTTGGATATTAAAACGTAGCTGTGCATGTAAATGATATTTATGGCATAATTCCCTTCAACTGCGTGACTGTGTGAAGTCCGTTGAAACAACCCATTAACAGCACAACACCACAAGGGATTAATGTCTCTTTCATCTTCTGTATTGTAACCGTTTTACTTTATTGCAGTGCACTTCATCTGTGATTTCAGAGCACAAAGGGAAAAATAAAGGACACATAAAATAGAGACATTTGTAGAAATAATTAAACTATAAAGAAATTTAATTACAAAAATGTGAATTATTTTTGTACTTTGCATCACAGTGAGTTTTGATTTACGGTGCTATGCCGCGCAATTACTTTTGCATGTCGAAAAACCAAATTACAAGCTTTGCCACTTGTTCCCCCCCCTTAACTGTACACCAAAATGAGCCTTGAGGCCATGCGTCGTTTTAATAATGCATGCGTGTTGTTTTTATTTTGCTGTGCATCAGAGACCACTTTGCCATATTTTCTGTTTGTATGATGATCATTTCCACAGAAAGCCAAACCGCACTATTCTTGTCATGGAAAAAGAATAATTAACACTGCAAAGGGCGGACGAGTAAACACAGTTTGCTTCACTTCCACCCCTGCACCCTTCACCCCATTGCCTCTTCTTTTAAGCAGTGCTACTGCACTTGCTAAAATTGTGCGCCTGCTGAAAGACTAATCTGAAGTACTTCCTACCATGCCTTTGCCTTTTTTTTAGTCCACTTCAAGCTCTGGGGGATTGTGCAAGTAGCATACTGATAATGTCATTCTAATTAGCAACATTTTCCAAGGCGTTTTTCAGTAGGTGACCGCTGGGTTCATTTGGAGAAAACAGCACTTAGGATTCAAATGTTAATCAAATCGTGACATCGCTAATAAACTGTAAAACAAGCTTGTAATTTTAAACAGCATTTCCAGAAAGTAGGGGGCAACCCAGAGGTTCAGGCATCAGTTTCAAAAAGCTCTAAAAACATCATACAAAAAAAAGAAAAAGAAAAAAAAGGAGACAATCCCCAGTCCCGCCTCCATTGGTACCTGTGAGGGATTTGGAGTCCTTTCTGCCGTAGGGATCTGATCCAGTGCCATTTACAGAGCCCTCGTAGCTAATGCAGTCATAACAAAGCAGAGCTGTTCAAGGATGAAAAAGAACAAAAATATATATATATGAAGAGAAAAATGGGGCGATTGAAAATAGTCAAGGACTGCTGATTTTCTTGAAAAAGGTTAAAATACTTTTTTTTTTTTTTAAATTTTAAATTTGGGGTGCATATTTATATTCTGGCAGCATATCTTTCCAGGAACAGCCCTGTTTGATGTTATGGCTGTTTTAGCCATGCTGAAGCTCTTAAAACCACAGTGACTACCTGGACCTACATGCACCTGCGCAACCAATCATGCCTCCCTGAGCAGCGTAGGTATCAACTTAGTTTAAACAGGCAGGAGCTGGATGAAAACAGTAAACAGTGTTCTGGACACCTGCAAAATGAAAGTAGCAGGTGCAGAGGAGAGGGGGGAAAAAAACGAAAAAGCTTAAACAGAAAGGTAAAGGCAGCAGCAGCAGCGGGAGCCTCATAACCTGACAGAAGCCTTAATCAAATTCGTTAGTGCTGGAAAAACAGACGTCTGGGTTAGTAAAGAGAAACAGGTTCAGATTACGCTGTGTTAAAAGCTTGACAGTTGAGCCGTTAGTTAGATTCAGTCTGAGCATTTGACATTAGAACAAAGACTGTGAAACAGATCGAAATGAAATTCTGTTTGTTTTTTTCCCCCCTTTTTAAAGATACTTACTAAAAAGGTAGAAATAATGTTTTCAGAGTAAAAGTGCATTATGCATCTCTTGTTCAAAAGTCTTCTTTGCAGTACTTTCAAGATTTATTTCACTTACTTCTCTCTGTGCCGTAAGTTACAGTGAGGTTTATATTCTCCTTCAGTGGTCATAATAATTCGGTCAGTCAGTCCTACCTGCAAAGGCTTTGGAAATCCTCTCCTTCTTCCACTCCCAGGGCTGGTCGTACTCCTCAGGGGGTCGCTCATCATCCTGGGGTAGTCTGCTTTCTCTGGGGCAGCGCAATCGGTCAGGGTCTGAGTCGCCACCGTTCTCAGCTGGCTCGTATGGTGTGTCGTACAAGGGCAGCTGCCTCACGGGTCCGTCCTTAGGACCTCTCCCGCCAGACCTGATCTCTAAAAAACATAAGAAAGACTCATTGTTAACGCTAGGTCTCTGACATAAAACTTTATAGATGAAAGCTATAAAGTTATGACTGTAGGTTCACTGGCAAACACAAAGGCAACATATTTTATCAGGCCTGAAGTGGATATTTCTTGTAAAGCACGGAATATGGAAGAAATATGGAAGAAGTAGCCTCACATTTACACTTTTAGCATCTGTGTTAATACAGGAATAAAACTGTGACCAGTGACATCAGTTTGATGGCCAAAGGGCACAACTAGCATCAACTATCAAGCTGAAGACTAGAATCTTGTTTGCTATGTGTTCAAATAAGAAAGTATCCATAGGCTGAGCAAGTCCCTCACTTAGTGGGTCTAGCAAATTTACAGTAATATAGAAATAATAAATAAAATATAATAATAAATTTAGAAAATAAACAACAACAAAAAAACTGACTAACAATGTAGTAACTTGTGGTGAGCCAAGTTATCAAAACACTGTTGTACAATATTAAAAAATTGCGCTTGGTCTAAAATGCCAAATACATTTCTTGTACAACAGCTAGAAGCATCTCAGTCAGAGGCCATATGTAAAATAGCAAGGCAATGCAATAGTTAATACCGGCATAAGATGGGTGCAGATAGCACAAGTCCTGCGATATCAGGTACAGAGCACTGTCAAAAGCAGGCTATTCTCACTGAAATCTGCCATCAACAATAGTCAGAAAGCAAAATTGGGCATGAATAAATTGAAAGGCAGGGCCTCCTACAACTATTATTCAGTGAATGGCGGTGACAGTTTGCTGATGCTATTTGCAGAAAGTGGGAAGCGAGTCTGCACTGAAATAAAAAAAAAAAAAGAAAGGGTTCATGCAAAAGCAGCTCTCAGCATAAAGCGTAGAAATCACACAGCGGTCCTCGATGAACATGCCCATCACTGTCAGAACTGAGTTGAATATAAAGTACCAATTTTCTTTCTCTCTGTAACATTTAACGACTCTTTGAAACCAACAGAAACCGTCACAAGCGTTAGAATAATTTTGTCGTAAATTATGTGAAACTGTCAAAGGGCCAAATAACGCCCCTGATCTTGATGTCACAAAAGCGAAGCAAGCTGTGGTTTCTTTTAAATAAAATGTTTTGTAGCCTCAATTTAGTTCTCAAGCCACATAAAGCCTTAAATCCTTTGAGCCTATTCCCTCTAGTGTAGAAATACTTTAATCATTTGTTTTGGAGGTGGATCCCAGAATAACTATTGATACAATACAGGAATGACAGGTTAGCCACAATAATAACAGTGTCACAAAAAAAGCAATTCCCAATACACTGTAGAACAATTTTCCAGAATATCTGTATAACTGAGTAATAAAAAAATAGCTTGAAAAAGCAGACAAACACCTATTATGTAGTGATTCACTGCATTATGGCCTCACCACACAAAGTGGTTAAGTACTGACACACGACATGCTCGTTTTAATAATATAAAAACACAGAAACAGTGCTACAGTGTATTCATCAAGTATCACTTGAAGAAGCAATATGACATACTAGATATTTTTCCCACAACCTACCTAATGTATGATTTCATAGCAACCTTTGTACTACTTGTCAGCATTTCTCCATCAGACTTAAATTCTTGGCTAGACGCACAAACAGAAATGGTTACCACCTGGTGACCTAATGCATTAGAAAAAAAATTTTTTTTTTTCAGAATGACTTCTCTTCAAGAAACATGATGTTTGCAACTGGCAGAAAAGATGTGGGCACAACCCACATCCTCAACCCTGCTGTTCAACCCAGAAAGGGATTTTCCTTATGAATGTGACATAATTTAACAGCAAATACTTATTGTATTAAGTTTATGTGCCACCACTCATGAAAAGATGAAATGCAGGAGAGGATTTACAGTGCCAGAAAAGAAATAGCAGGATCAAAAAAAGAAAGAAAAAGAAGGAGGAGGGAAAAAAAAAGCTACTGGTCTCTCAGTGTGGAGGTGATTTTATCTATCATGGTGGTTGGACAAAAACAAATGTGGGCATAATGACATTATACTTTGTGCAATCTTTGTGGAGTTCAAGAAAGGGCTCCGTTTTTAAACTTTGGTACCCTCCTGGAACATACACCATTAACCGGTTGCTGGAACACTGCCAGTTTGTCTATAGACATCAGTTATAAAACGTCTACGTTTTCTTCTGTTTACATGTATAACCATCAGTGAAACAGAAGGCATTGAACGTTGCTTTGTTGTTCAAAGGCGGTGGAAATACAAAGTAAAACAACTTAAGCATGTTAACCAAATATGACTTTCCCCCTGTAACTGTTGCATGCAAGGAGCAAAACTGTCAATCCAGTGTACATTTTTATATTCATGAGTCACGTCGCAAATCTAGTTAGCATCACCTGACCACAACTAAAACGCATGCCCACCCTTTCACTCTCCATGTAAGAAGGTGAAAAAGACCTGACTATGCTAATGAAGCATCATGCCCTTGAGAACTCTCCTCTCCCTCTTCCACCGCCTCCTCCCCTCTCCAACCTTCCTCTTCTCACATGAAGTTGTTAGCAGCCTGCACCTTTCCTCCTGGGCCACATGAAGCTGTTAGCGGCCAGAACCACCATAGAGCAATGCGATGTGAAGAGAATGAAATATTATGCCACACTACTGCATAATTGCCTCTTAGCCCAAGGGAGCTCTTGCGGAAAAATGAGCAATGCGTTGAGCCTAATGGAGCTACCCGCCACTGGTGGTGGTGTAGGGGTGGAGTGAGGTGAGGCTGCCAGGTCCCGTATCTGAACGTAATCCCGCATTAGACAAACTTGCACTCTTTGATCTTGGCAGTTAAAAGCCTTGGTGTTATGAGATCCTACCACGATTAGGCCCTACCTTTGTTGCAGAAGAACAAATAGCTCTGGAAGAAGGGAAAGAAAGCAAGTTGCAAAGAAGGGGGAAAATTAATGGGGGAGGTGTTACATTGGTGGGGTGAGTACACCATGTGGAAAGAACCCTTTAATTGAAGGCATGTTGCCTTCAATAAACTGTTGTGGTGGACTGAGACTCCCTGCTAAACCAGGCTTGTGTATGGAGACAGGAGCCTTGTTGGCCTCCTTACCTTTCTTTGCATTAAAAAAAATAAATAAAAAATTCTTCCTCCCAACCTTTCTTTCTTCCTTCTTTCCTACTGCTCATCTTATTCATCCCGTCAGTTCCTGTTGATACACGTTTAGTAAACAGGGAGGGGGCACATCTGTCAAGACAAATTGCAGAGACGGGCCTGACCGTGGGGTTGCATGTCGCAACACTGCTGCAGCCTATATTTTGCATTTGACCCCTACCCTCTGATCAGGGTCAGAAGTCAAGCACCACACCCTCTCTTGATCTACCTCATACCTTCCCCTCCCCGGATGTCAGAGTTCCTGTCCAGATGCTGCACTTCCACTTTTTGCTTTTTACAGCCACCCCCCAAAAAAAGCTTGCAAAATGTGATTTATAAACCTCTCTAGGGGGCAGCAACATTGTTTTTGTATGTTGGAAAAGCCCTAATACAGTCCACCACCCTCAACAGGGTTTTCAAAAGTCATGTAGTGGCAGCAATCTAACACCCACAACCATCTGTTTAGTGCTACTAAAAAAGATGTTTGCGATGGCAGCACACTGCTGAGAACCGAACATCTGCCTTTGCACCGAGAAGCAATTTTCCCTAATGAAAAATGACAAATACTGCATGCTAAAATAATAGGTGTCCACAACTGAAGGCAAAAAAATAAATAAAATAGGAAAAAGAAAATTTAATCTCCAAAATAACAGGCAGATCCAATCTTTGTTTTCATTTTTCTTCCTGTGGTTCCAAACTAAGGAGATTAATTCTGAGAGAGAGGAACACGTTCCTTGCTATAAATCCAGGGTGGCTCCTGTTCTACTTACTGCATGAGTAGCCCTCTGGGCATATTATCATGGCAGCGCAAGGGCAGTCAGAAAGCTCTGGATTAAATCAAAAAACATTAACTGCAACAAACCTGGCAGCCGCATCCTGCTGCACATAAAGAACTGAGCAAGCCATCCTGCCATCACCATCATCCAGACCGATTCTGTGTTATTTTCCTCCATTTCCATTATTGACAGTCAGTAAATTCACTGCATTTGCAAGAAAGTAGCAAACAACTACATAACCGTGCTTTTATTGCGAGGCTAAAGAGTGTAATATGTAAAAGAAAAACACATTTATCTGCCTCTCTGGTTGACTACCACCCACCCACTCACACTGAGCCAGAGAGAATTTGCTGCTGTGAGGCGATTTCAGGGGCACAGGGAATATCTGGATTTGATTGAGGGCATCTCTTGAGCACTAGTGAAGGATTAAATGTGACTGACTTTACACCCCTAGAAAACAATGTGCAGAAAATATCCAGGCTTAAGGATTTGCTCTGCCTGCTCTACCAGCTAAATCACTCTTAAAAGAAATCCTTTATCATTTGAGTTGGCTTGCTTTTTAACAAGGTGAATTTCTGCTGACAGCAACTCCTTAAAATGAATTACAAAATATCACAAGTGAAACTGGATGTAGAAAATGAGACTAAAAATGGCTCTTTTGTTCATGTATTAAACAGATACATTTAATTGCATTTGCTTTCTGATTCGCTAAAATAATAAAAGACGTGGTCCTCCCAAAGACACATATTTAACAGAAGTAGAAAAGGAGCTGATGAACAAAGCTTTGATTTCGTTCCGTTTGATTGGCCTAGTCTGTGATGAGAAAACGGGGTTGATCTGGTGTTCAAAGCCAGAGATTTGAGCAATATCGGGGGGCACCCACAGGTGCTGTGTGTCAGTCAGAAAGCTTGCTGACAAGTAAAGGTGTTTGTTCATTGACCCATGGCGCCTCTGTGTTGAGTATAAATCTGCTTAGTGATTAGAGCCAAGAGGAGGCTCTTGCTGCTGACGGTTCCCCACAGATCTCTGGGAGAAAAGTTTCAGTAAACAAAGACAACACAGTCCTGTCATCTTTGTGCCTGTATCTTGGCTAAATTATGATTTCATCTCTATGTTTTATAGAACATAAAGGAGAAAAGACAAACATGAATACATTTATGTATGCCTTTTTAACAGTCTGAAAATATCAACTTAAAAAAAAATTTATTATTTCATAATATTATATATTATAAAGAGTTTTTGTGAACAACTCAGCGTAAATGTTTTTCCTATCCATGCTCATGCTGTGACACGTTTGTCCACGTGTGAGGAGGACGTGCATCTGTGTGCTGCTGTGTCTCCATCAGCCTCCTGCAGATGGAACAAAAACAGCCATGTCGTTTGTTCTCTCGCTCCTCCTTTCTCCTGGCTTAACACTGTACTTGAGGTGGATACACACTGAGGCCTGTGACAGTCTCCCTCTCCCTCACACACACACATACCTATATATATATATATATATATATATATATATATATATATATATATATATATATATATATATATATATATATATATATATATATATATATATATATATATATATATATATATATATATATATATATATATATATGGGAAGCCTGGAAACTAAGTCTATTCATGCTTGGTCCAGAGAGGAGAATATTTTGGGTCTTGCCACACTATTTTTGGTTCGTTCCTTCCTATAATTTCTGTTTCTGTTGAAGGCTGTACTTACTGAGAAACAAATGACACACAGTGACAGGCGCTTGTCAGCAAACCCACATAATTGGGTCACCTTTGTGAACTGGTGAAAGAAAATCTATTAAAATTATTTAATACAAGCCATAAATATGTACTAATTTGTTCAGCGATGGTACAAAAAGAACCTTCTATCAAAATACCAAAACATAAAAGAAGGCATTGAAACCAGCCAGTCACATATCATATCCCAGTGAAGGCATGCCTGTGTTAGTGTGTGCACTTTATGCGTAAATTGTTTGTTTCTCTAGGTGGCCTGAGGGAGTAGAAGATGAACAGTGTCTTCCACAGCACTCTGACATGTATATGGATTCATTCCCTTACTGGAAAAGAGAGTAAGCCTAAAGAGACAACATACACAAAGCAGAAAACAAGACAGAGGCGGGCGGTGACGGAAGTGAGCCAGACAAAGTAGTGGAGACAGAGAGCGAGGGGAAGAGAGGAAAGCATCGGAAGGAGACAGTAGGGATGTATTAAAAAAAAAAAAAAAAAAAAAAAAAAAAGACAACAGTGACAGCGAGTGAATAGAGGAGGCGAGGAAAAAAAGAAAATTAGAGACAGTCAGGTGATGCAAGTTTGCCACAGAGGGAAATATAAAGAGAGAAAATCAGGAAGTTGAGGAGAATGAAAGCAGGAAGCACAGATGGTGGGAGAGTGTGGCAAGAATAAATATACATAATAAAAATACATAACAGCGGACAGCTCTAATGAACACATATCACTTGATATTTGAAGCTCAATATTAAGAGACCACTGCTTCTGAAGGGTCAGGAGCCAAGAGGAGGCTTTTGCTGTGAACTGGTTTTAAATATGAAGGAGACGTAAAAATCCTCTTCAACATAGTCTTCTTGCTTTAATTCTCATAGGAGGGGAAATCCTTACTAATTAGTCACACCATTACCAACTACAACTAATACACAATACTCTAAATTTTACCAACCTCTAAAGAAAAAACATCTTCAGATTTCCTTTACTGCATTCCTTATGATGCTTTTTTTTTTTCTTTCTGTAGAGTGATCCATGTCTAAAGTGCATAATATGAAAACAGTTTTTTCCCCAGATGTATCCGAGGTCTAAGCAAATCAAAAACAACCATTTAGAGGAGCACACTTAACTATCCGTATCAGGAAAGGCTACAAAGAAAACAAGTGTACCTAGTATTGCTTTATAGAGAAAAAATATATATCAGTGCTGTCTTCTGCAAGTCATCAGTTGCAAGATTTATGACTTAATTACTTTGGCATGCAGACTAGAGGAAGCGGGAATCAAACCACTGAACCTCTAACTGGTAGACGATCAGCTCTACCTCTTTAGCAATGTTTACATTCAAGAGAAACACCATAAACCCAAATACTTGTAGGTGTGGTGGAACAGATTTACTGTCAGAAGTAACAATGCTAAAACCATCAAACGTGGGTGGGTGAGCTTTTGACTATACCATAAATTTTGTCTTTTGAACATTTACAACCAGTTCTAAATGCAGTTTTTCAAGAGTGAATTGCAGTCTGGAGCTCTTGTTCTGCCTGCCCTACAGAGGTGGCATACATGTATATAATCGCATCATCAGCCTAGAGATGTACTTTTGCTGGAATGCTTGCGCCAAAATAAATAGAAAATAAAATCTGTCCGAAAATGACCCAGCCTCTAAACTCCCCAAATTCCAATCTGATCACACTTCTTTTGGATGTCCAGAATGAATGTGATTTCTAGATGCACTACTTTGCAAGTTCTGTAGGTTGTGCCCCTTGCTAGACTCCACAGCGTACCCTCGGAGATCCAGTATCTGTACTGTGACAGATCAGGATGCATGATGGGAATTTTCTGGTTTCAAACATTGTCTGAGAACCATGAATGTTGTCTACAGCAGGTGAAAACCTAAGAGATCAACAAAGTCATCCAGAATTCATAACACAGTTGGCAAATTGTAATGCAAATATTTTACAAATATCAATCTGACTGTGGTGCTAAGACAGTCAGAGATTATCAGTCAACAGGATTCAGGTCATATTTAAATTTTGGCCAAAGTGTTGGACTACTCCCAACTCACTGACATCGTCATCACTGTCAACAAACTACTTGATGAGGTCAAGCACTCAACACACACAAACTTAACACTTGAATAAGTCTTGAGTTAAGCCTAAGAGCTTCCTGTTTTATTTAAAGGATCAGCTTAATAGCTGACACAGTCTGGCAGTAATGAGTAATTAACTGGATTTTCTGATTACCATGGGATCATTTAACACTGTAAAATCGACTCCCTGTGATTTGATTCTCGCTTCACTATCTGATTGGCACTGCCTCACCTACATAAGCGCCTGCCCACTGTAGGACCACTGCATATAAGGTGGCATTGATTCTTTGCGTAGCTGCAATCACAGCTCATTAGGACTGAGGTAAAAGCTCATTAATAGAAGATTAATGGGAACAGTGGCTTGGACAGGTGCCTACCTACCAACATGAATCACAGCATAGCCCGAACAGCTAATTTATACCGCTTCATGGTGAACAAACAAAAGACAAGCGACAGATCAGCATACTGACACAATGACAGCAAGCACAGATACGAGAAGTCATTTGCTCTGGCTGTCAATTGCACTGCAATAATAGAAATTCCATTTCAACCGACAGTCAAACACACAGAAGCTGAAATAATTTCTCGACAAACAGTGAGGAAGACTTCATGTGAAGCAGAGACAGGCTGCTTGGCTGATGCTGCTGGATGCAGTGTCCCACAGCCTTATGGGAGCAGAACATTTTTTCTGACGACTGTAACTCTGAGCCATGCTACACTCTGTAGCTATTGTTCCTGAGCTGAGATAAGACATACGGCGGATTAGAGGGGAGTGCATCCAGAGTTCAGGTTGTGTATAGCTGGTGAAAGGAGAAGACAGCATGGGAATGGGATTGGTTTTGGTAATGGAAATGGGAAGAAGAGAGTGGATAAAGAGAGGACAGGAGAAAGAAAAGGACAGGAAAGGATAGTTGAATTGGTAAGCACCTTTTGTCATGACTCCTGGGTGGTCACAGAAGAGGGGGACAGGGGAGTCAGATGACACGTGGATGTGGCTATGATGTATTGCCACTTCATGCCTCTACCCCATTGGGGGTCAATAGCCCATTAATGTTGAAAGGCCTCCAGCAACAGTCAGCAAAGACCCACTCGCGCCCCCACCACCTTGCTGCCACAACCTTCAACTAGCTCACATTCCTCCCGGGAATGTCAAGACAGCTCATTCTACTTCTCTTTTAGAAAGAAAATGCATTGGAAAATGGACTGGACATTGGAAAGGAAAGTCCTATATAGGGCCTACAAGGGCTGTCTTATCCTCCCAAAATTATTTGCCAATATAAACAAACAAAGAAAGATTTAAATTGTAGAATTTTACATAAAAAAAAAAAAAGATTGATTAAAAAAAAAAAAACCAACAACCAAAAAACCCCAAAGATTACAAATTTCCCAAATATCACCATTCAAAAATCATACAATTCCCAATTAAATATATAGTTTATATGATCTGCAAATCATCTTCTTGTGTTTTTGGTTCACAACTTTTTAAAGATAAGCTTGTATAATATACAAAGATAATCACGTTGGATTTCCAGTTATACTTCCCCAAGAGTCTAGCTTCAACAAATAAAAACAAAAAAACAACACACGCACTAAACACTTAAGTGGTGAAGGCGCGAGAATCTCATGCTTTTAAGTCTATTTTTTTTTTCTACATTTTCCCTCATTGTGTGATAATCCGATAATCTCCCCCTGCAGCACAACAATGCAGACAGAAGCCGCAGCCTAGAAATATGAGGAAAATTAAATTCTATCACCTCCGCACTTAACGGTGCTGACAGACACCGCGCTCTCCTTAGGCTGTCTCTCATTAGTGGAGATAGATTCATGCTCAAAACGCTGACATATTTTACTCTCAAACTGGGTTGCAAACAGAGGACAGAAGCAAATCATTTCTTGTGGCAAAATTATACAACCTGAACTGTGCGTGACCTCAGTTTTGCTACTCGTAATTCACAGTAAAGTCTAAACTACAAATACACCCAATGAGCATTTAAATAATAAAGCATAATGCCACTCTTACTATTCCATCACTTCAAAGCCATGGCTCATTTATGAGTCATATTGCGCATAAATGAGGATGCTATTGCAGCGAAGTAGGAGAAATAGTGTAATTAGCTCAACAGAAAGGTATAAATATTTATTATGTCCAAAAAAAGTTAGATTTTCAGGCTAAAAGGGGGGGTACATAGGGAGACGCCAGAGTGCTTGGTATTGATTTGTTCTCTTTATCCGAGATAGCTACTTCTGCTGGTGCAGCATTGTGACCTGTGTACCAATCCTGCTATTCCAGAGGACGTACGTGTCCTTGGGGAAAACGTGCATTAGCGAGGCTCGGGCAATGCAAATAGTTACACAGCATTGACCGTGGTCTCTCTTGACACTTGTGCTGTTTTGACCTTCAGATGAGTGCTGCCTCTTGGTAGGTGTTCCCCACTTGATTACACATGAAGAGAAGTAAATACAGTAAGGGCGGATTACCACTGTAAGCTGCTAACAGTGTTTACATGACTGCCTGTGATCTGATCCCTGTCACCCTGCTTCTGAGCAAATGAGACAACATGACTGCCAGCAGATTAAACAATGGGGAACACCAACAGTCTTTCTTAGAGAAAGTGGGGTTGGAAATATTTTAGAAAAGGATAGTTGCAGTCAACTTATTATCAGATTTCCACAGCAAACTGCAACATATTGAGCTAAAATGCAGAATCAGCAATACAAGTCTTTTGGCAAATATACAAAATAAACTTTCAAAATTGGACCTTTGTTCAGGAAATGATTGAATTTTTACTGAAGTGTATTTTGCCAACAGCATTCAGAAAACAAACTCCCTTGAGGTCAGACGTAATTGATAACTTGATCACTCAGGCATTTGTGCTGCGCTGGTTTTATTTTAGCCATTCAACTTCATCTTCTATAAAAAGAAAAGACAACTAAGGCAGAGAAGTGGCTCTAACGATATAATGGGAGAGTGGATAATGTTTTTCATTTCTGCTGGAATGCAGTTTTTATAAAGCCCACGCTCTAATATTGAAAGCATCCAGTCCAACGATCAGACATGAATCATTGCAAATAGCCAAAGCCTAATTAAAACCTACTGTAAAAGTGTCTGACTACAGCTTGAGACTGTGCTGTCGGTTACTCCAGCTAAACTTTACACATATGCACTGGTTTCAAAAAGCAAACAAAAAAAAGAAAAAGAAAACCAATAACATATCATAAAAGCTTTATATAAGCAAAATGATTAACGTCATACACTTCACTCCTCTAGCGCCTTTATGTACTTTGGTCTTTGGATCTGCAATATATCCAGTGAGCTGCACAAGAGTGAAAGTCTACCCTGTGTGTGTGTGTGTGTGTGTGTGTGTGTGTGTGTGTGTGTGTATGCTAGTGTGTTTGTTGTCTGTCCTCTTCAGCTTCCATTAGATCAGACATTAGACAGCCTGGAGAGAACCCTCTGATAAAGTCCAGTCAGACCTCTCAGCTCTGTCCAACCTGATTCAGTCTGACAGGGCAGATAGACCAGAGCTGGGAAGGCACATGAAATATGAGCTAGCAGTAAGGGCCACGGCATTTCTTATAAAACTAAGGTAAAAAGGACCGAGCAATTTGCAATAAATTGCTTCTTCTTTCTCTGTGCAACCAAACCGCATTAAATCTGGGTTTTAGAAAGGGAAGTGCAGTAAAGCCCTTATATGCTCCCACGAAATCTCTCTTCATTTTCAGTACGTTTTACCCGCATGCCTACCAGTTGGCACAAATATGCTAACCAAGCTCCCAGCAGGTGTAGCTGAGACCAAGACCTGCCTGACTACAGCGCAGACTGGAAGAACAAACACCGTCGTAGCAGATGGTCATTTGCATCATTTTCTCATGCGCCATTGTGGCACTGAGGGGAAGGCAGAAATGTAGTATCACAGCAGAGGTTTTTATGCAATATTTCACCATTCTTATAAGATGTACAGAGAGCGAAAGTAAACATGAATGTTGGTCATGCTAATGAATGCATCCACAAGCTGGAATACATTTGTGTCACAATACAGTTGCTGTGTTGCTGTGATATTCAGATCCAAACAAGAAATTTATAGCATATTTTTATCTCATGAATTTGTACCCGTGCCTTTTGTTAACTCACACTCATCTATGAGCTATAAAACTGTCATAAAAACTGGAGTAGCCATGCGACAGGGATGTATTGATTTCTTTTTTATTAAACCTTTTCTCTCTTGTTTTATTACTTTATCTTAGCCATGACATTTCATGACACTCAAAAGCCTTTTGATTGATTTGTCACACCGCATCAAAATCAAAATTCTTGATCCCTTGTTGGTATTTAGGTCAATATTTGACAACAGCAAATGGGATGATGCATATTTTTTGTTTCCATACAAACAATACATATTAACATTTCATTAGCTTTCACATGGCTCACTGTTAATCAAAGCGTTTTAAAATTCATGGCACGAGCTTACACATCAATACTGCTGAGCACCTGCCCTTGAGGAGTAAACAAGACAATGCAATAGCTGGCAAAAAAAGAAGAAAAGAAATGTCATTTCAAAAGAAAGGACAAGAATACATTTCAACACGGTTGTCAATTCAAATCTTGTTTCCAACCAAAGTCGATTTTATTTAAAAAAAAATCGTTATAAAAGTTGACGTGTAGTTATGGTGAAGATTAAAGGCACATGAGCCAATGTGTGCTCATGGTGACGGTATGTAATGAAACTCAAACGTCAGTTCAGTCTCGCCGCAAATGAAGCTCTTAATTTTACTCTTCTTCAAATTTGCTTTATTCACACTCTACAAGGAGCTATCCCATAAAAGCGAGCTCATTTTCCTTAATGAGTCAAACACAAAACAAAAACTCCAGATGACTGAACAATGAATGCTAATCGACCCCAAGAGTGCTCTGTAGAAAATGAGCTCTTGTAAACAAAACTGATTACCAGTGAAAAAAAAAGTTGCAAAGTAAACCTGGAATAAACTAGTTCTGTCGCTCCTCGTGAATACATTTCTTAAACACCTAAACGACTTCCACAGCGCTCGCGTCCTTAAGTGGGGTATTACATGTGGCACTTCATAAACTACCGGAGCAGGAGTAATTTATGGACAGCTGATTGATGGTGTGTGAGAATTAGTGTTAAAGATTTTCGACTTTTTTTCTATGTGACCTCAGGTTAAAGTACTACCATAACAAAAGGGCTCGTCAATAAACCCTAGCATTAGTATACAATTTTGAAGACCGGATCTCTGCTCTGCATTTGCTTGTGGAAATATTAAAAAAAAAGAGAAATTCAGCAGAAGTTTAACTTCACTCTTAACCTTTTTTTTTTTAAATTGTTTTTTTAGCACAACTACATTTTGCTCATGTATTTACACTTGTAACGTTTTTCTTCTTACTCTTAGTTTAAATTTTATTTATGAGCTGCTGACTTTAATTTAACAAAGTATAAATCGGCCTTGCAGACAATCTGAATCATAAGTGCATCCCAATCTAGTCTTTAAAAAAAATTCAATCAAATATAATTAAAAAATGTGCAAAACTGTATAATAGCTACGAACATGATTTAATCAGATAAGATCGAGGAAAGACAAACATAGCTGCCTTGATTCGCAGTAAAACACGGCTTGCAATGTAATAATACGATGTCAGTGTCTGCTATGCCAGGTCCCACACCTTTTTTACACTTTTATGACACCTCTCTGTTGGCTGGACCCCAGACATGTGCCTGCAGTATGCCACGTGGGCTTCTCCACAAATTTGCCAGCAGCAACAGCAGCAGCGCTGGTCGTTCCTCTGCCAAACATCCGTCAGCGCTCTGATTTTTATAGTTCAAGTTCCAAAAAAACACCACCAATGAAACTACAGTTTGCCAGCGCTTTATTTTGGGAAAGACTGTGTCACTATTGCAGAACAGTTATTAACATTTGACCGGAATCAGGCTCAGGACTTGCGTTACAATGTCCCATAGAATATATTCATACCCCGCCTTTAAAAGTCAGTGGGAATCCTGTAAAAACACTCATGCCAATAAAAACTGGATGATGCTGAGTGAGTAATTTTTGCCTCATCCCTTTCCCGGATCCAATAATGGTCCATGCCATTGCAGAGAAAACAAAAAACAAAAAAAACCCAGCAGAAGGCTGATAGAACTGCCAAGCTATAAGGCTCATCCCACTGATGAAGCAGCAGAAGTTGGTGTGACAGTACAAGTCAAAAGAACGGCTTGTTTGCACTGCAACTAACTCTTTGTGGCAAAAAAAAAATGCACTTTTAGATTTATAGTATATACGGAAGCCATTGCAGGCAGTCAACATGTAGTAAAGATGAGCCAAACTAGGTTTTACTCTCCCACTTCTTCCACTGTTTCCCTCAGGAGTGTAATCATCCTCCATGTGGTTTGGCCGCCTCCTTCAACCCCAGCAGGAATGCCTTCTCCATTGCCAAAATCCCTTTCACAAAATGTGGATGCAAGCAAAACACAAAGAGCCAGGCCGTCGAGCAGGATGAAGCTCGTTCTGTCACTAGGGCAGGGAGCGTGATATCAAAGTGTTATAAGCAGCTGCCGAGTATGTTTTGTAGGAATGCTACTGTTGATTTAAGCCAGCTCCCTCTGTATATCACGCTAGTTGGAAGGAATGACATGCTGGCCTTTTTTTAACAATAGTTATTCACATACTCAAGCATGCACGAGAACACACATACAGAAAACTCCACCTTTTAGGTCAAAACCATCTATTACTGTGGTCTAAACTACAATATCATGGCTTCACAAGGCTGCATACCTGCTGTTAGTCTGGTATTTAGCTGGTTATAGCACTAGCGAGTGGGAGGCTTCTGGATTTGTCTCCTTCTGCAGCTGTGTGGGCGACTGTATTCAAAAAAGGCCATGTTAATGAAAGGTCACCTGGTACGCACAAATATGAGACAAGTAGCTACATGAACACATTTGACGCCACAGACGATTGGCACAAATGTGTGGAGAGCACACAAGATGCATACCAGTGGCTGACAATCACACGCATGGATGTGCCACACTGCCACGAAAAATACTCCCTACCCCACCTCCCTACAGAGTAACAGGGGTGGGCTGACAAGACCCATCCCGCTCAGAGCTGCTAACACATTCTTGCACCTGCTGCCTCACTCCCGACTGCTCCTCATGCGCTCTCTTTAGGGAGCACACACGCCGGATTCCACACATGTGATGCGGCTGACTGTTGAACGGTCATAATCTTTCTGCTATGCACAGTTGTGCTGTTAACTTCTGACAAGTGTATTTCTAACTTGAGCGCTCTGTTTTCTTCAATGAATAAAACATAGTTTTGCTGAAAAGGAGCCTCTACGGGACTGACAGGACATTAGGCAAATGAAGAAATGTTAGCGGGGAGGAAGGAAGCAATCTCTGCCATCTTATGCGGGGAGTAAGACTTTTGATTGTAGGTCTACTTGTCTATATACGTGTGCGTGCGTGAAATGTGTGACAGGGAAAGAAACAAACATGTAGGCAGGCCCTGCCCTACAAAACATACGGAGGAGACAGGGGTTCTGTGTTCTAGTTCTGTGGGCGTGGAGATGAAAGACTGAGAAGTCTGACTTTTTGCACTTCCTGCTGAGACATAGGAAGCTACCAAAATCCTGTCAGGAACAGGAGGGGCCAATTTCTTCTGGCTCAAATTTTCTATAACTTGTCAGCCTCTGCTTCACACACTACAGAGAAAGACAAAAAAAACCCAAGATTGCTGAATGACATTATCACCTTTCTTGTGTGTACACTCTATATGTGATCATGTCACAAGAGAAACAGAACGATTCAACCCTTACAGTCTAAATAACAGTGGGAAAGACGAGAATATTGTCGGAAGCGTCTTATCATCATGCTCTGTGTGTACTGACATTTTCCACTGCTGTTGTGTAAATTCTTGTGGACACAGTGTGGAGGATGTGGCACCAGCGAAAGCATTCTCCGCTGGCTAAATGATAGCTGACCTTTCCACTGGCAGTCTGCAAAACAGGGAGCCCAGCTCACAAGTGACTCTTGATAGGACACAAGGGGCGGAGCGGCACATGAGGCTGAAAAATATTTACGGCTCCAAGAACTCATGAATACACGCGTGAATGGATGAAAAAGATGACACGGTTGTTGCAGATGAGGAGGATTATCCCATCCTTACGCTATTGTTCCCTTGAAATGGTTAATTTTGAATGGCTGTCTGCTTGCATTAGCAGGCTTCATTAATAACATTCATTAGCCATTCAGGGTCTATTTGAACAGAGCATCAAGAATCTTCAGCCTCCCCTGGCTCCCGTCCTGATACACTTACATGGGCCATGTAATGCCTGCAGGACAATTCAATTAGGAAAGAGGCATTTGATCACCATTAAGACTTAAGACTCACATCTTAAAAGCATAATTTATCACCATCAAGGTCTATTGTATGACAGTGCTAGATTAGACGTCCAGAGCATTTTCTGGAAGGTGACACATAGCTTCTTAGAACTGTTAGGGGTAAATGAGATTAGCCTAGTCTCCTCCTCTCTTTAAAAAAATGGAGCCCTGAAGAACTAATCACACAGTCTCACTTGTTTTTTATTGTTTTTACCTACAATAGATCATGGCTGAACACAAGCCATTTGTTGTCCTTCTCATCATAATTACACAGTTTCCAGGAGAGAGCAGCAGAGGCAGAAACAATCAATCACAAGAAGCCCATCTGCAGATGTCTCTTTAAATCATCCACAAATCAAGGCCATGAACAATATCCACCGAAACCAAAAAGGGGAGTTGTATTGAAACAAAACCACTCCAAGGTCCATTTGCGGTGAATGAAACTTTGCCAAGTGGAAGGAGAATGAGCAAGAGTTGAAAAATGGGATGAAAAAAAAAAAAAACAGAAGAGGGGAAATGAAGATGCCAGGAAGTAAGGCAGGGTAGTGTGTGAGCAGCCCTCTGTGCCAGCTGACCCGCTGTTGGCAGGTCTGGCTGCTGGGCTCTTGCTACTCTCAACAGCACCCAGACGCAGAGGGGAATCCGAGGTAATTTGTCCACTTGTTTGGATAATCCACCATCTGCCACACTGCGAAAGGCCTCAGGCCCAACCTTAAGGCTCAGTGTTGGACTCAAATGCTAAACATATGGGGGCAAGCAAAAATGAAGTCCAATTTTTTCTCAGGGCACCACAATTTCAAAACAAGACATAATCAGGGAGCTCCAAAACAAAAATCGAAAAAGCATTCTTTCTGGACAAATCAAGCATGATTTATGATGCAACATTTGAGTCCATTTAGTAGCATTTTAGATAATTAACGTTTATTTTCCAGGTTTATTTTTAGAATTTGGGATAATCGAAAGCAGCAGTGTGAATATTTTGCACAGGGCAATAAGACATGGACTGCAGCTCAGCTCAGTTATTGCTTTCATCTGTATCAAACAATTTGGTGCTAGCTGTTTTGTTTGCTAGCAATGGATAAAGCTAATTTATTGTTATTCAGTTCAAGTCTGTTTCCTTATAAAGTCCCAAATCCCAACCACGGTCAAAAATGATCTTTGATCAGTATCAACCTATTAACCTATGACGTAACCCGCCATCTGCATTTCGGGCCACTTTTTGTTGCAATTTTTGAGTTTTTCAGTAACAGAATAACAACCATGTCTCAGTATATGGAATACAAATCATACAATTAATATAAAGACTCAAAAATGTTAGCAAATTCCTGGAGAGAGATTGCAAAATATTAGAATGGAAGTGAGGGAACGTAAAAGGACAAAAGGAGAAAAACATGTTTGCCCCCTGAAAACAAAGAAGACGACGCAGGAAGTAAAAAAGTCCCAGAACTTTACTTGTTTGCACTGCATATAAAACTCTGGGACATGAGCACAAGTTAATTGACACATAATCTACCAGCACAAGCATAAATGCGAGCAACGATGTCAGCCACTTATGTAGGTTATGTATTAGACTCCACAAAGATTCACAGCAGGAGTCTAAATCAGGCCTCAGTTAACACATTTTCTCGTTTGTCTCCAAATAACCTGGTACCATTCTAATATTCATGAACAACATCGAATTAGTCAGAAAAACACGATATAAACCAACAAATGCAACAGCACAGCACATTTGTAAATGTGCACTTGCAGGATGTAAAACATGCTATTACGGGAACTCCAAACTGCTATTTTACTAAAGCAGAATCTGTAAACATACATAAAAACACACACGCTCAGTGATGCGCAGTGACTATCCTTCATTATTACTGTAGGTTCAATCAGCTGTTGGTGCTGCAGTTTCTCCAGCAGCGAACAATTAAGAGACAGACAACCTCTTAACTGCACTCTCTTGGATCAAAGACCATCCTGGTCTTCTGAAGTTGCAACACAGCCCAGCACTTAACATTCTCTGATGTGAATTAGAGAAAGCTCTAGAATGAATTCATAATATTTAAATAGAGATTGCAGGTCTGCAGCACCCACACTGGCACAAGGGAAACTATATTTGTACCACCAAAAGGAGGATAGCAAAGCGTACTGAAATGTCATGGAAAACACATTTCAGAATGTGGAAAATCCAAACAACAACACTCTTGGTCATATGCCTAAGATTGCGCTCCACACTATTTCTCTGCTGTATTTTTTTTGACAACAGAGTGTTGCGGCAGCTACTCACAGTGCTTTGAAGTGCCGTGAAATGACACAAACAGTACTTTCGTAAAAGGATGAACTGAGTCACCGGGCAGTGGCGTGACCAGGTCTGGAGATGATTACTGCGAGGAGGCCGTGAGGAGAATAACTTTGGTGAAGAGTGTTCTGCTTTTTGGTCCTTAGCTTGGCTGTGTGGCTGCATAGTTAACAGGTTCCCCACTAAGAAGATGACTTTGATTTATAGTAAGTAAATGATTATCCTGGTGATCAAAGCCTGGATTTCCCCTCAAGTCACCAACATCTGCTGGTCTTACATAAACATTGTGCCCTTAAGGAAACATCACCGCGTATCTATTAATAATTGCTAATATATGATTTTCTATCACTAGCTTTAAGTCACACAAACACTGCATATTTCCTGTCAGAATTTTTGATTTTCCACAATCAAAGCAGGTTAACATTCTATTCTATTATTAGCAGGAAACCATTGCCACAAAATGAACTGAGTCAGCAGGTTACTGTTTGTATCGCACACACGTTTTGCTGCCATCTTAACCGCATGCAATGAACAACTTCTTCTTCCAGTTATGGGTACTAGTGCAGGGAATTGAATTAAAGTTTCTGTAAGGCTAGCATGTGCTGAGAGTAGCTGGATCCCCAAAGACTGTGCTCATCCATATAGGCAGTGTCTGTATGGATGGGCACAGACTGTGCTCATCCATACAGAAACTGCCTATGAGAGATGCTTAAGAAGTCTGCATTTTGGTTCAACACTGAAGCAGAGCATTATGGCTTTACCATTAAAACCATTTATTTAAAAATATTGAAAACAGCTATGCCTCTGAGGAGATGTAGTGGAAATTAGAAGTCTTCATAGGTCCGGTCAGACCTGTTTTTCGAACTCAGTTGAGTTGGAAAAGGTACAAACGCCACTTAGTCGAATTGGGTCAGGGAAGATCCTTTACAGGATTTGTGGGTCAATATGTAAAATGTCTGGATTAATTTTTATATAAAATGATGAAGCACATAAGCAAACTATTTTAGTTCCTTTTAGTTCTTACTCGCTGCTCATGTTATTCCTTGTGCTGCCGATGAGGTTTCTGTTTTCTCTCCATTACAGCCTGTTTGAGGTGACCTCATTATGGACTGGGCTCAGCTATCCTTCAATTGTTTCAGGTAAGCTCTGTTTGTTGGGTTCAGCTATCCCTTTTTTACTGGAATCCTAATGTATGCAGATCAGATTCCACAGGTCTGCTTCAGATGGGGTCCAACGTTTTTGGAGCAGTGAAAAATCTCAACTGCAGACCACCTGCCAAACTGCAACAAAAAATCCAATAAGTTACAAGGTCTGGGAGAAATCCCATCTGATCTCTCTTGTGCCATAATTTGCATCTCCTATTGCTCGTTCCAGCTAGGCCATATGTAGACAAGTGAATGGATGTGTTCTGGTTGCCCAAATATGTAATTTGACAAACACATTACATGGAGTTCTCAATGTTATCAGAATTACTGTTGTTTTTTGAAGAGCGGGACGGGTTCATTTTCTCAATGCTTACCGGTGCAACTTGAGCATCTGCATGCTCTCCCAGACTGCTGAATGAGTGCAAATTGCTGTAATGAAGCTATTTCATTATGGGGATGAGCAGTGCTGAATAAACAGGAACAACAAGGCAGAGTGCTTCATTGAGCCATCTGTGGAAGTACTTTGGCAAAGAGTATTGCTGTGTTTACAACACTGATGGCTGGCAGTAGGACACAGATGACTTCTTGCTACAGTAAGTTGAACAAAAGTCATGTCCACTGATCTACAAATATAACCACTTCAAAGCAGTGGGGTGGTGACACCAGAAAAGAATGGATAGATAAGAAAGCTCATAGTTGAAAATTAATCTTAAATATTGTCAGTGTCGTCTTTATTGCAAGGTCATCTGATTTTAAGGCATATTTATAACAGCAGGAAATTAATTTTAACCTTACAGCTATCTAATCTACCAACCTCATTATGAGACAAATTAAGACAGCCCCTTTATAAGAGAATGCTTGTACTGTAGTAAACTAAACAACACAGAAGAAGCAGACGATGCAGACTGACAGGACAGTCAAACAGTAATAAGAAATATACCCAAACTAAAAACAATAGATAAATCAGATATATAAGGTAGAAACGGCTTTCTACCTGATTTCCTTTGTTCTCACTTAAAAATAATACTTTTTTTTATGCTGAGGACTTTAAAATGACAAGACACAACGCAAAGCTAAAAAACACAGTGAAAGCAACACTGTGCTGACTTCAGGGAGTACTCAGGAAGGAGAAAAGGAGCCAGGGTCAATTTCAGCATTTTTCCGCCCCCCCTCCCTTACAGAAACGGATGACAAATGGAGTTAATAAAAGAATCGAAAAATGGGAGAGAGACACCACTGTGTCAAACAAATGCAACTTGTATTTGCTGCTGCTGGTGCAGCATGATGCCATGCTGGAGACGTAAGGCGCTCTCTGACATCTGATAAAACTGAATCTAGAGTTGATGCTCCAAGAAAAAGAAAAAAAAAAAAATCCACTTTTTATACACACTCACTGGCCACTTTGTTAGATACACCTGTCCAACTGCTCATTAACACACATTTCTAATAAGTTCATTCAGATAAGGCATCAGTGTTTTAGGCTGTGAGTGGTGGTGGGGTGGGGAGTATTTTCAACAGTGTAGCAGTCAAACAAACACAGAATGTTTATTGTGGAGTCTTTACCTTACAATATAGAGTGCCTTAAGGCAGCAGTCCCCAACCCCCAGGCCTCGGACCGGTACCGGGCCGCGAGAGTTGAGCCTCAGGTGTGAAATGTATAGTTTTCAAGGTTTTTATCGGTTTTCAGCGTTATTTTGTTATCGTTTTTATCGTTTACTCTGTTTTCCTGGGTCTTTTCACGTGTGTTATGAATAAATTTTCTTTTTTTCGGTACCGGTACTAGTTTTATTTTGTTGTATTTATCCGCGACACCTTAAAGGCCGGTCCGTGAAAATATTGTCGGGCATAAACCGGTCCGTGGCGCAAAAAAGGTTGGGGACCGCTGCCTTAAGGTAGGGCTGTGCGATATGACCAAAATCTCATATCCCGATATAAGAATTCTATCGTCCGATAACGATATAAATCACAAAAATGTAACATTTTTGCAAATTTTGTGAATCTCGGGCAGCTCGACTTGCGGGAAGTGTTTCCAGCTGCGCGTCATGTACCTGGAGTCGAGTGTTTTAACCGATGTATGAAACTATAAATTTTTAGACATAAGTTGTAACAGCCGCCGTTTTCTTTGAGAGTATTTATTACACGGCGTGCTGCGGAGAAAAGCCTGTTCTAATGTTTGAGTCTAAGGTTTATTTTTTAGCACCTGGCGGCTCTTTTTTACTTCTCATCCGTAAATAATCTGCTCTTTCACGTGATTCAGTTTATTTTGAAAAGTCTCAACAGGATCTTGAGGTTTATTGTGAAAGGTTTATGTGGAACATAAACAAGCGGACACGCGATGGTGTTACCGTCGTTGTTGCTAACCATAACGCATAAAAACAGGCGCTTGTCTGTCCATAGTGTGGTTATATTAAATGTAAGAGAAAGAGAGAACTTTAAGAAATTAACATAGCCACTACAGTGACCATCAAAACGATGAAAAAATATTGCCGTAAAGTGACACCACGAAACAAACGATAGCGTAAAATGAAACGATAGACGTTTTTATATCGTCATCCGATATATATATCGTTATATCGAACAGCCCTACCTTAAGGCAACTGTTGTGATTTGGCGCAATATTAATAACATGGAAATGAATTTAATTGGAAAGTGGGTGTGTACATATTTAAACATCTTTGTGGGGACAGAAAATACCCATGCTACTATACTTGTGGGGACCAACGGTCACTTATAAGGACAAAATGCCCGTCCCCATGAGTTTGAAGGAAATTTTGAGGCTCAAAATGTGGTTTTAGGTTCAGGGTTACAATTAGGTTAAGTTTAGGTTTAGGCTGAGGGTTAGGACTAGGCATTCATTTTTGATGGTTAGGGTAAGCGGCTAGGCAAAGCATTATATCAATGAGATGTCCTCACTAAGATATGAAAACAAGTGTGTGTGTGTGTGTGTGTGTGTGTGTGTGTGTGTGTGTGTGTGTGTGTGTGTGTGTGTGTGTGTGTGTGTGTGTACAATACTTTGTCTGAAAAGCAGTTGTTTAAGGAGGAGTTGTAATTTGTCAAAAGGTAGCTCATGATGGTACTGTAACAAAGACTGCATAAATGAGTTAATTTTCAGTCATGACACACTCCACGGATGATTACACGATAAAGACGAATACATCCAACGCATCAATCGCCAGCCTCACAAATGTCCGGATCAGCTCATTTTCATGCCAGAGTCACATTCTCCAGACATGTCATAATTACTTGTCTCCTGACATTCATTAAGTAACATGCTGATTTCCCTCCTTCTCTCAATTGGGCTTAATTGACCGCTTTTAAAAGCCAAGCCAGTTCTTCCATTAGAACAAAAGCCAGACAGCTAAATGTGTCGGAGAGTGGAGAGTGCGTGTGTGTGTGTGTGTGTGGGCACCACTCTGCACATTCCCAGCAGTAATGGGTTGGGGCAGCTGGTCTCAGTTTTTCTGTCATTCCTGTGACAATGATGGAGGCTTGATGGCCGGCCAAACAGCAGCACTCAGCCCTGCATCTTATTCTAACATTGTGCTGCTAACGAACAGAACTGCTCAATGAGCTTCACGTTACAGAGGCAAACTGGCAATCCTGGTTTACTCAGGAATGAGACGTTTAACAAAAAAAATATGTAAAATATTGTATTGCTGTACAAAAAAACTGTAATAATTAGTTATGATGCATTTTACTTTAAGAATGACTCTTAAAAGTTACCTGGTTTCTTAAACAGGAACACCTGTGGTGAATGCAAAATTTAACAATTGCTTATTTTCTTAATCGACCTTTTAATGGAAGGAACACAGATGGGCTTTATCCACATCACATTTATCTTACATCTGCACAGTTATCAGCTTATCACATTCAGCAGTAGCTGCGGAGCATTCCCAATTTCTCATTTTTTTGTCACTTAAAACAGAGCCTTCTGTCACTTTGCTGGCTGTGTGCCATGTCTCAATTATACCTGCTCTCACCCTGGTGATGTTAATACCTTTAATTCTTTCTAATGCCATTAGAAGTCACAGCCAATCATCCTATCATCACATATAAACTCAAGTTCAATCTAATTTCCACTTCTTCCATTTATTTAGCGCTCTACTGTCCGTAATGGGAGCAGATTAAAATATCTTTGCATGGTCCGAAAATGGAGGACATTTTAATTAAATATGTCTTGAATGAAAAGGTGTGTGCTGTTAGAATACAGAGTGGCAGTCAGACTTCAGACTCTGTTAGCTGGCTAACTGCAGTGCTACTGCAACAGAAACTGTGATGGGACAAGGTGGACTAAGGAGCACTGGAGGGAGCTGAAATGTGGCTGGATGGATTCATGGCAACAATGGGAGGACGTGTAACCCTTTGGTCTAAACTAAACCTCACACTGCATCTGGAACTCTGCACTGCTGTTGGGTCTGAATAAATGCATGTAATGAGTGTAGTTAGGAGAGATACGGTGCATGACTGGACCACTGACCTTTCACTTAACTTTTCCCCTCAACAGCAATCCTCAAGACATAATTTAGCAACCACAACTAGGCCTGTCAAGGCCTGTCAGGCTCCGTTTTCTCCAGATGCTAAACTATATTTGTTGGGATGTAGTTAGAGTGATACTGGGTGGCAGTGTTTTTTTTTTTTAAACCACTTTTCCAAAACTAAACACACACATTCAGAAATCAAAGAAAGCCACTAAAATGTGTGTTTATGTGCCATAAATGCTGTCTAGTTGGCTCATGTACATCCTTAAAAATCAGAGTGGTTCTCCTGTCTAATAATCGCCCCATTTAATTAAACCACTGCATTCATATCATATTACTTAGTGAGTAAGGCTGCCACGATTAGTCGACTAGTCACGATTACGTCGACTATCAAAATCGTCGACGACTAATTTAATAGTCGACACGTCGTTTGAAGCTTTGTAAGATCCCAAAAGACGCAGGAATAAGTAGTAGGATTTAAGAGTGTAATAACGGACTGAAACAGAAGATGGCAGCACTGCATGTACAAGGATGCCAGCTGCCGTTAAACCCCGAAGAAGAAGTAGCTCTGTCCCAGAATTCATAGCGCAGCCCAGCTCAGTTTCCAACAATGGCGGCAACTAGTTAGTTTTAATATTGCTCTTATTATTCTTTCTGGGTCACAAAATAAACGTTTAATATATTTTCAGGCGAGAATGTAGCTGTGTAAACCTCAAATATCTGCTCAGTTTATCAAGACACCACATATTTTCAAAAGCGCTCCGACGTTTTCGGAGACGTCTGTTACCCACTAGCTCGATAGTTAGCCGGGAGCAAGGCTCACTAGAGCCGTGAGAACACCGGACTCCCGGCAAATCGTTTTCAAACCCACCGCTGTCTTTCGCTACTCAGGTTAAACATATATGAGTCACTTAGATAACTTCAAAATGTTATTGTTTGGCTTTTTTTTAGTATTTTATTTGTTCCTGAGTAAATCGGTTTGGCTGAGATTAAAGTTATAGTTTTTACACAGCTGAATAAACGTCAAGCAGACAGCTGATTATCAGAAGTGTGAGATGCTGGAGAATTTACTCCGGTGTCCTGTTATATTTTAGATAGCAAGGAGTTTATTAAACTTCACCGAAACAATCTGCAGATTTCATTAAAATTTAATAAACTATCATCTTGCCTTTATTTTTAGTTAGCACAAACCTTAAACACTTACAGCTGTAAGCTAATGATAGTTATATAAGAGCAGATGCTGCTGGTGCAATAAGCTGTACGTTTTACGTACAATGGATGATGATCTGATTAGTCGACTAATCGCAAAAATAATCGGTGACTAGTCGACTATCAAAATAATCGTTTGTGGCAGCCCTATTAGTGAGGCAGTACTGAAAGTGTTAAATCTGTGTATTTTACAAACACTTGAAAGCTAGCGTGGCACGGCTTCATTCCTAATTTTCCTAAGAATGAAATTCCATGATCAGAGATTCAACCTTCAGTTTCATGAGAGGCAATTTTATCGCAATCCACTGAAATATTTGTGTTCCACTGCTTTATTGAAATTAGGAATAAAACTGGAAACTGACAAGTGTCTATTTAACTTTGTTAAAGCTTGCTATGTCTTATGAAAATAAATTTGTTCTGTCGTTATTTATAGGTGGGTACAAGGAAATTAAAAACAAAAAAACCCCACAACAACACAGCTGTGCGCTTTATTTTATAATATCTACAGTGCTTATTTCTTATTATCATCATCATAACAATAACGGCAGCGATTGGTCATCATGTTTAGCAGATACTGGGATCCGCAGGCTATTTCCCTACAACACAAACAATAAGGTCTTTCAACTATGAAAATGTAGGGTCAGGTCAGGGGCGCACAGGACAAACTCTATGAATATAAATCAGCTATGAAGGAGAGCTGCCAATCCAGAAGCAGATATTTGGCTGCTGCACACAGAACAGAGTTGGACGCACCATCCAAATGTGTCAGAAAAGTCAAATATCAGCTTAACAGCATTTCCCCCTGCATTGCTACGAACCTCCGCATTAAATTCATCAAACGCTAACAGGAATAAACACAGGAACAACTGGCAGCTTTTGACTTGAACATCACTGTGCTCTCTGAAAATGAATCAGGCTTACTGTTATAAGCCATATGTTTATCATTTTCCTGTCTGTGTCCCTATGTTTACAGTATTACTCAGCAACAACAGCAGCAGCAGCTATGTAAACTAATTTGTGAGTGACATTTATTAATCCAGATAGGAAGATCAAAACCTTCCTGTGACACCAAAAGCATGCTTTCACAGGGTTGTAAATCACAGGCATTTTGTATTTTTGTTAGCTTAAGGGGGAAAGCTATATTGCTATTAAAAAAAAAAAAAAAAAGTTATATACTCAGCCTAGGTAATGTCAGTTTATACATTAACTCAGGTAAAAATTACATTTGCTGTTAGATGGCACTGAACATGTTATTTTATTTTATTTTTGCCAAAATAAATGGATTACAGGCTGATTTTGGAGACCGTAAAAAAGATACTAAGCACTGAGAAAAATCTATAGCTTTTAATGCAAAGTAGTGAGATAAGCTTTTTTTTGCTCCTCATTGATTGCATTTGTTTTGCTTTCATACAAAAGGTAACATAAAAGACCTGTATCTCAGAAGGGTGAGATAAGTAATGTTGACATGACAGAGTCCTTAAGTAGCTGAATGGACACATTTCTGTGTGTATCCATTCATTTTGTGGTAGGAATGCCTCAATGAAAAACAGACTGAGTGGTTCAAAAATAGCTGGAGTGCTGCTGCAGTTGCATCACTGCAGCTGTGTCGATAAACTTACAACTGCTGACTATCCCACTAGGTTTAAATCTGGGACTCTCCACCATTTGACCTTAGAACTGAAGAAGCTTCTCGGATGAGAGGTGAAACGTCTTCAAGTAACTTAAAGAAGTCCAGATGCTTTTCTTTGCAAGCTCCTTTGACTACGATGACCTGGATGACTGAGAACCTTCACAGACTTACAACTGCTGACTATTTACAGTATTAGGCTACAAAGCACATACGTCTGCATCACCAAGCTGATGTTGGCTTTATTTAGAAAACCTTTAGCTGTTACTCTCCATTGTCTCAATTCAAGCTTTTTCTTTGGGCAGCTCTCAGATTGCCACTCTAATTCACTTAGAATTAGAATTCCAACAGTAGACCTACCATAAGAGCAGTAATAATAGCCCTTTACAAGCCACACAATTGCTTGCCTGTTATAAGGAGAAGGTACAATGAATCAACAGTCATACTTAACTGGAGCAAGATGACATACCTTTTCCATATGAGGGCATCTGATGGGTTATTTTCAGCTATCCAATAACCTTCAGTCTCAGTATTTACAGCGCTGAGTCAGGCACAGGTGAAGTTTCAACACACCAACAGTCGAGACTAAGAAAGCTATTTTTAGAGTAAAAGTTCCATGCTATGTGCAAACATAAGGGTGTTAAATTAGCTTAATGCATAAACATGCTATTTACAGTATTACAGACTGGCAAAGAAAACAAATAGCAGTGCCAAAACAAACATCACACATTTGAAGTAATACAATCCATGAATCCTCACAAAAGAAAAATTAAAGTACTATAGTTTAAGATTTTATAAATCACCACCTCTGTGGCAGTAGAGGCCAAATGGGAGCATCAAGGAAACAACAAAAGAACTCCTCGACTCCCAACCCGATAATAACTCATTTTATCCGACTTATCGCAGCAGAAGTAGAGTTTACACAACTCTACTTGAAAAGTGACATTGCCGAACGGATTTTCTGCCCTGCATCTGAAGGGCCAGCTTGAACTTCAGAACATGCCTGAGGCCACTTATGAAGTGAGGACAAATCAACCTCGAGGCCCACAAATGTAGTGAAGTGAATACATAATGGCAGCACTGGCACTAAGGTCTGCATTATCTTAACTGATATATTGTGACTTTACGACAGCAGGGCATGGCTGTGCATTAACTGGGAAGCACCGATCTTAGGAAAACAATCATTTTAGACATACGGAATAAAAGACATATATCCAGATATCTCATCGTTTTAGATCTTAGACATTCGCACCATTAACCTAGGGCAGTGGCAAAATTTCAGCATGGCAAGCATTCAGATCCTGCTCTTTGCAACCTCATCTCTTTGATTCAACACTTTCCTGGATCCGCCTCAGCTATTTAGGACATTTTAATAATGCATCATCTAATGATCAAAGCCAATTAATAGGCAGAAGAGCCTTTTTGACTCTGTGGCTCTTAACCTTGTAAGGCCTTCAGTTCTGTTGAATAAATTATCAGCCAACGGGATCTTGTGTTTGCATAGTGTCGTTTCAAGATTGAAAGGCCTGTGTGGGCAGGAGTGCACACTTATCTTTTTAGACTTACTCAGGCCTCTTGGGTATTTCTACAAGACTTGGTATATCTGCAGCCTTGGCAATTCTTCTCTTTGTAGGAAACACTGATAAACATCAGCTGACTCAGTCCTAACTTTGTCAGTGGACACCTAGTCCCATTAGTAAACATCATCAGTATTAAGAAAAGGTGTCAAAGCAGTGAGGCTCAACAATCGGCAGTGTGAGCACAAGAATCCTCCGACAAACAGGAGTGGCATTCTCAGATGAGAGATGGCGGGGAAGCAGATGCTTTATTTATTTTGGAAAAAAGCAAACATGCTCTCTGTCAGCATGACCTTGTTACACATTTAAATATACATAGAGTACGCCTTGCCTTGTACTGACAGTGTTGAACTGCAGGACAAACATGGTCACTGAACAAAAGCTGCAACCTTATTCAGGGATTAAAGTCAATCAAAATGAGTAAAAAGGGAAAAAGCCAAAGCTAAAAGAAAAGAAAGCTTTAGAGTAAATTCAAACATTACACAACAGCACCACATTATGTTCCATCCGTCTTGTGCAAAGACAGACAGGCTTGCATATAAAACTCATTCACCAGCACATACCCATCCATCACTTTAAAAAAAGGGTACATAAACACAATACGCAAACAAAGAATTCTTAGCCTACATCCCAAAAGGTTTACTGTAATATTATTATATTACAGAAAATGATGGTTCAGTAGCTCTTTTATATTATGCTGCACACTAGAGACTGGTTTGTTTTGCTTTATTGCAGAAACTGCATACCCTTTCTTAGGACAAAAATGTATGTTGCATGTGATACAGTTTGTTAGACTCGGCTAAGTTAAAAAAAAAACAAAAAAACAAGGAACCCAAGATCATTATAGGTAGTGCAGAGACGGCGGGATGTCAGACTGCCTCCCTTTCATTTTGTTTTAAGAACATGACCTATTTCTTTCAATGTCTCTCCTGTACATTTCGTCTTCTTTCCCCTGGTACATTTCCGTGCTTTCACAGAACAGAGGCCTGAAAAGGAATGGGAGTTTTCATTCCGGATCTCCTTTTCAATTAAACTCCTTCGCTTTGCCCGGAGTTAAAGCAGTCCAGCGCTTATGCAATCTTCCTCCAAACACTGAGGCTAAGTGGCAGAGGGGGAGAGAAAGAAACACAGAGTGAAAAGAGACAAAGGTACGAAAAGAGTGCAGGACGAGTGTTCCTTGCAAGTGTCTGGCACCGTCTGACCCGGTGAATGGCTTTCCTTTGTCAGGATATGGAGAGCGTGGGTGGGTGGGTGGGTGGCAGGGTGCTTCCGTCTTCATTCGCACACTTTCTTCGCAGATGAAGCGACTCTGTTGCCACACGCCTCCGCACAGCTGTTATAATCGGACCAGGCAGCAGGTAAACACGGTGTCTGCCCAACTGAAATCATGGACCCCTGTCTCTCACCAGGTCCCCAACTGTTCCATTAGAAATTCTGAAGTTTCCATTGAACGGGCTACCAAGCTGGAAGACTTGGAAAATAAAGGGTGCCCGGCTGGAACTGCAAAGGAACTTTGATATATGTAGCGGGTGATAACAAAACTCCCCAGGGAGCAGGAGGCAAGCTGGAATGAGAAATGGAGAAGCCACAAGGTTTCGCAAAAAAATGCTGCGGTTGCTGTACATAAACCCCCTCCTCTCCTTCCAAAACCCTAGCAGCCCCTCTCTGCATCCCCAGTGTGCACAGCCGCTGCAGGAAATACTAGGTCACACTTGTCTAAGAAAGACTGTGGGCTGCTCATGCTGGGATTTTCTGCATGGCACTTCACAGCTCTAAGAAAGCCCAAAGAGTCTAATTACTCAAGATGAAACCACAGCATGCGAACAAGTCCTACAGAGAAAAACGTCCACTATGAAGAATGGGCTTCATAGATGTACAAAATCCAAATGAGTTTAGTGACGGTTTATCTATAATCCAGCTGCGATGACATAGCTTTTACCTAATGTAAGTAGAAATGACACAAGTCTTTTACAGACATAAATATGTCACTCTTCATAAAGCCATCTGGCACTCTAATCCCTATGTTTACACATATATGGAAACTCATACACAGACTCACTTCACTGTTTGCTTGCAGTAGTTTGAATAATCACTACCTGCATACAGAAATCCAGTATTCATAGCAAACAATCCCTCTGGACTTCCAGTTAAAATGCGAAGAGCATCCAAGGAAGAGGCCTCAGAAAATTCAATGCATCTGCAAGTAATGGGGATAAAGCCTTCGATATTTTAACCTGGGTATATTTATGCGCATGGGGCAAGTAAATGAGAAACCAAATACATGCTCTATTGCATTTCAACATACAAAACATTAACGTAAAACACTCAGGGCCAGAATGTGAGGTCAGAACTGCATAGACACAGCAAGTTCATTTCATTAATGACCAATATTCTTCAAAGAGCGCCACAAATTAGTGCATCAAAAATGAGCAAAGAGGACGAGGGACTGAGCAATCTAACCAAAATAATACAGCGTAAACGCAGGTATCCAGATCCATTGCTCTTCAGAAACAGTATGCCAATTCAAATCAATGAGAAGCAGCTGAAGAAGAATCCATATCGTTTTGATATTAAGACAAATGCTTCGGTTAGAAATTGCTGAGGAGTGCTTATTGTCTTGCTGGTTGAGACTGTGGTTTACTGGAGAAATGTGTACCAATAGGTTGACTGTTTATTACAAAGTATTCAATTATAGAAACTAACTTGACCTGTAGGCTATGCAGAAGAAGAACATGAAGCATTTATGTTTATTATTTATTACTGGCAAACATCAATTTGGTTTCTAACAGATACCAGGAAGGATACATTTTTAAAAAGGTGTCTCTGTGTGCGTGAGTGCATTGAGCACAGGCACGCATGAGACACAAGATATTTTCGTTACGTGCCAAAATCTGAAACACTGCCTGTACAACAACATGCACCCATGTATGAGTCTCGTACTGGGATTCTCCAGCTCCCTCGGATTCTCACTTCGGTTCAGTTAAGTTATGCTCCATTTCATCAAAATCCCACTACTCCTGATGATGAAATATGTTGGAATCAGGTTTAAACATGCAGAGTGAGGACTCAATGTAGAGTAAAAGGACACGGCCAAAGCTTAAGGACTACGCTCACAGCATTGAGCAATCCACCTGTGACATCTACCTACTTCTTCCGATAAAATCACTCCCCCCCATTCCACATAACCCTCCTAGTGTCAACTGCCACAAAAACACCAGGCATAAAATAAGGCATGCTTTTTATTATATTGTATAAAAATATTTTAAAAAAAAGTTGCAGTAAATTGCCTGCTGCAAACCTTAGCAAATCATGCTTGCATGATTCAGTTGAATAGTCCCCTCCCAAAGTCTGTCCCTAAGGAAAACTTCTACAAGCACATATATGGCAAGGCTCTTTGCAAAATACCTGTATCCAACATTTTCAGTCACCAAAGTGACCCTGTGCCCCTTTAGTAAACACCAGGAGTAGCTTTTTAAAAAGGGTTTAAAGATGTTGTTTGTTTGTTTTTTGCTAATGCAGACCATTAGTAAATCTGGCCCTTGGAGTACTGTAATCAATTTTTTAAAAATCCATTTCTCAATCAAATCAACTTATGCCTAAAGCTGTTTATGCATACACACTGTTACAAACATTATCCCACTGAGAAGTGTTTGGCGAACAGATTTGCTAAACACTGTCTTAAGTTCACATATAATAGTAGCTTTGGTTCCTTGCCCTATGCTGAGGATGAGGCCACTTGTACTACTAAAAAAGTGGCTCTCTCACTCTTTTGGTCACTTCACACCAGTGTTGGTCAAGTTACTTGAAAAAAGTAATCAGTAACTAATTACTGATTACTTCCCCAAAAAAGTAATCTCATTACTTTACTGATTACTTATTTTCAAAAGTAATTAATTACTTAGTTACTTAGTTACTTTTAAAAACACGATTTACAACCTGAATAGGTGATAAAGAGATAGATCTTTCAGCCCAATTCTACTTTTTCTGCATAATCCATCATACAAAATGTAATCAAATGGAAAAGTCTCTTTTTTTTAACTTGTTTTATCAGTTTTAATCTTTTAACTTTATGCATCAAGCAAAAATTTAATTATATGCAACATTCTCTGACTGGAAGAAATTAGTTTAACATTTAAACCTATTTTCTGCACATTCCAGCACATAAAATAAAATATTTTTTTTGTGTTTACACTCAGTCTTTCAAATAGATGCAAGTAAAACACAGCAGAAAATAAATAAAATCAAAGACTCAGCGGTCCTGTTGCTCTATTTTCACCTGTAAAGCAGGAGTAGGGTAGACGGAGGTGTGCTCTGGTGCAGGTGTGCCGCAGCGGTCAGTGGAAGGATACGGCAGCTTCTCTGTGAATTTCCCATTACGTGGTAGCGCACTCGGTGCTTGTTTAGGGTTTTTTTTTTCGCTGTAAAAAGAAGTTTTCTTCCCACGCACAACGGACGTTAATGTTTTTGTCACTTTTTATGGAATCAAACTCAAAATAAGGTCAGTACTTCCACGCTTTAAACGCTGCACGCACACACCGCACACAGCTGTTGTCACAAACGTCGCACTCGCTTACGTTACTGTCATGAGACATTCTCGCAAAAAAAAATCACGGTTTTAGTAACGCAGTAACGCAGCGTTCCTACAGGAAAGTAACGGTAATCTAATTACCGTTTTTGCAATAGTAATCCCTTACTTTACTCGTTCCTTGAAAAAAGTAATCAGATTACAGAAACGCGTTACTTGTAACGCGTTACTGCCCATCTCTGCTTCACACAAATCATGACTACAAATGAGAATTTGAGCCACTGGAAAACTGATAACTTCCACCTCCAATTCCATTTTCACATGACTTCCTGTTACTACTTGAGTGTCAATCTCACCCTGGAAGATTTCTAATCAAGAGACAAAAATCTCTCAATTTCTTCTTGAAGGTAGAAATCTGTTCCTGCTTCCTAAAAGTCAAGTTTTCTATTTGCCTACCATGGCCCAGGACTACCTAGCACTGATAATCCTGTCTGCTGCATGTGAGGCTTCAAACAGTTCACCAGCATGCTGAAGGCCACAGGTTACTTAAAAAATACTTTTGCAATGCCATCATTTCAGTTTTTTTTACTACTATCACACACATTAAATTAAAAATATTTCATTTAAGCCGTTTTCTTAAAAATAGTGAGTATCTCAAAAATCAAATCTTAACTGGCTTTTACAAAAAAAATAAAAAATGTTAGGTAATGTTCCCATAAGTGGCTTTGGTGTTATAATCATCTGGGGTTACTGGGTAAAAATGTTATACAGGATAAGAAAAGCCTATTGTTATTCTGATGGTCCTGGAGACTCAACACTGCTTTTGTATGGTCAGGAAATTACCCACCTGGTGCAATCCAAGTATAGAGGCTTTATTGCTCAAGTGTTTTGTTGTACTGAATCCTACCTCTTAACACAGAGGGAGTACTGGTTACTGAGCAGAGACTGAAGAGGGTAAGGGTCTCTCCATCTGATCCCTGAGGAGCTGTCCTTTCCACAGAATTCATTGGTAATGTAAAGTACATCAATGTACCAGCAAAGCGGGGAAAGCTTTCAGGGTGCTCAGGGTATTTGCATACCCTCGTAGTGGGTCAAAGATGGAAAAAAAATATTAAATAAGGGCAATGACCATATGCACATATGAATATCTTAAACAATTTCATGAGCATATTCACAAAACAACCACAGGGGATGTGTTGGCTCGAAGTCAGACTGACTTAGCTAAATGTGTTTCCAGGAACAACATGAGAATGAGTTCATTGTCACTCTCTTTTCTAGTTAAATCAATGTAATCAAATTAGACTGCTTCATTCCTTCGCACTTTGGAAAAAGAATCTAAGCTAACACACTGTCTAATTAACGACATCACATACAAAAAGCATTGTACACAACTTCATTCTCTTGTCGAGCGAGTCTCACCGTTCTCTGACTAGCACCAACACCATGTCCATAGGCAGAAATCGCACGCATGTTCTTTGTTAACTTGCAGTTAACTTAAAATTACTATGCACCACCAGCCTTTGGTGTGGAGAATCATTTTGACTGAAGTTGTTCACTTCAGTCTGCTTTATCTGTCCTGTTTATTCTATTTGCTAAATCCAAACTGAGAAGGCAGCCTTGGGACACAAAGGCAGCAAAAAGAATGGAGTGAGAAGGGAAAGAAATTGAGCCAAGTCTCCTCTGTGTGTTTGTGGGTGCTGATGAGCTAGGCAGAGAGGATATGGAGAGGGTTTCCTGTGGGGCAGCAGTCTGCTCTGAATGGGCCAGCTGTTCTTTGCTCATTCTCGTGTCCCAGTGCCCACCGAGCAGCAGGTCTCTGCCAAAAAGAAGGACAGGCACAGCCTCACTACGGCGCACACACTGACAAAGCCTGCTTTTGTGAGGGGTTCCATTCAGAGGTGACCAACAGGCTCCAGGATAGCTGGGAAGACCATATGCTCTAAGCAGAGCTTCTGCTCCTTCTTCGGCTTTCTCCTCAGGACATAGTCCACCTCCATTCGACCCCACGACTGGCCTGGCTTGACCTGGCACGGATAGTCTGCGGGTGGCCTCGGGGACCCCAGGGAGGTGTTGATGGGCTTGGAGTCCAAGCCTGGATGCCCTGCTAGTGACCCACTGACAGTGACACGTGGGCCTGCTGACGGAGCACTGAGCGGGAGCAGAGAGGAGCACGGTGAGGCACTGTAGCCAGACATCTGTGGACTTATGCAGGGCAGTGGAGGGTTAACCCTGAGATGGAGGGGTTGAAAGTAATGAATACCTTTGCTTTGTTTTTCAGCGAGTGCAACGACGAGCGCATATGAACAGACGGGGAAATAATGGACCAACTGAGTGGAATCAGTTAATCGTTTACTTCTGAATTTCTGAGAGTGGCAGGTCTTAAATGTTTCACTTTACTGGCAATGGATCCACTCTGGTGGAATGCAAAAAATTTCAAACTTCCCACCTTTGGAAACTCGAAAGGAAAGCCTAACGCCTTTCTAACTAATCTCAGTCATTTATCTTAATGAAAAAGTGCAAAAGAAAGCATATATGCTCAGCCTACTGAGATATTCCGGCATCATCATGAATAATAACATGGTCCCAATCACCCCACTCAATCAGAGCAAGAAGCAAAATAGGCACTGGAATTGTCCTGAGTAAACAAAGATATTGATTATATTCACGAGGCAATAATCACTGGATGTCAAGTTGTAATTACTCTTTAATCTCACTTTCAAATGAACTTCATGGCAGAATCCATTTTTCATCAGAAAGAAATTTCACACTGCTTATGTGATATCATAAGATGCAAATGTGATGTATTAATAAACATTTTTTGCAAGACTTGTGATTTAAATATGATTAATGATGGTGTTTTCATAAAAATAAGGCAATGTAAATAATAAATGTAAAGCTGTTACAATTAATTAAATAAATAAAGAATAATTCAATGTTTACTATCATTTTTCCTAACATAGGCTTGACTTATTAAACTTTTAAAAATGCATTTAAACTATTAAACATATTATAATTAACATTTAATCTTATCTAGACTGTATTGAGACACAGACATACAGCACATGCTACTTAGACTGGTCTCTGTAATTCACCTGCTGCCTTGTGTAAGCAACACATCTCTGTCTGCCACATCTGCTTGGGTTTAATGAGCTCTGAGGTCTGATAATGAAATTACTGCCTGCAGAAAACCGCACTGTGAAGAGGTTTTCTTCACTCACATTCAGGAGCACTCAGCACACAACACTGATGTGCTTGCACATATGAAAAGACAACAGTGAAATGGTCGCATTATCAAGCATCATGTCTGTAAGTATTACTGGAAAAATAAATACCCCAAATAAAAACACCACATCAAAAAACCAACTGACGTGGGTACAGTGCAAATTGATTCTTGTGCACCTGAGGACCATTTTAACACACACGTTGCTGCACTCGATGTGTCTCTTTGGCTCTGGGTGATTGGTGACTGCTCGAGCAGTGAAAGGCGCACCATAAAGCCACTCTTAACAGGATGGAGGATTTCCTGCTGTCAGCGAGGCCTGAAAATCGGAAATGTCACTAGTTGTGGTTTTTGGGATATTTATTGCCACTCTCTTCACTTTTACTCCTTCAAGCCCAACGCTTTAGGTGCTTGTCATCATGAACAGTGTCTGAGCCACGCACAAGCCCAAATATAACGCAGGCTGATACTGTTTAATACAAATATACTTTGACATTATTTCAAGACATGATATAGGATTCTGTGTATAATATTCAGTGTGTCTGTGGCTCTGTTGTAAAAAGTTCCAATATGTTCCTGTTTTATTCATAGGTAAAGAATCTGGGGGCGTCAACTACCTCTATTATATCAACTATATATAATTTTTAATAGTGTCCATTTTAGGTTACAATACAGGGAAGGTTATGTAGACTGAAGATATACCAGTGCTCAAAGGTACATCATCAAAATCTGTCTCCTGACAATACAATGCAGTAGTATTTAGACAAGACTTAAATTCACATCCTATCAGGTCAATGTAAAACATCCCAACTGCCACACCTCTGAGTAGTCGTCCAACATGATGGACTATAACATGTTCTGATTCTTAGGATGTAAACAAAAGCAGTGATTTATAATAGACTAAGGCATGTGCCGTGTTTGCCAGTGCAGATCCAATTTACTAACAGCGAGTGGCAGTAACTCAAGAGCAAGTGACGCCATGAAGGTTAAAAGAAAGGTCCGTGTTTGTGTGTGTGTGTTCAGCCATGCTTGCTCACTGGCTAGCCAACAGTAAAGTGAAGACGGGCCATGATTCTTCAGAGGATGAGTCAGATCACAGATGACACATCTGGCTGGTTAAACAAGGACACATATATGCTGGAAGTTAGACTGATGTTGTTTTAAGACCCAACCAGAGACTGTGAGGTTGCTTTATCCCTAAGCTTGCCCGTAAGTCTGTTGACTTACAACAGGGCACTGACTCTGAAATCTGAAGTGGCACTAATCATACAGAGAGAAAATAAACACAGTTTAAAAGATGCCGTAATCTGAGAAGATAACTGTCAGCTTGGTATTAATGATTTCATGATTATACTGAACTTTGATTGTTTAGAGATTTGGACAATGGTCATTTGAAATGCAAATGCTCTTCTGTAAAAAGCACCACAGGCTGCCCTAACTCAGAAAAGAAAGGGATGAATATGGACAACTATACCTTTAGTTTTTCCTCCATTTAACAAAATGAAAGAAAAAAAGAACTTACAATGTGCAGCTTCAGTTCCTGTTTTTCAGTACCAAAAAAATCAATTGTCGTTCTGTATTCTGAAGGCATGAACCAGTACAATCAGGTAGCCTGACTGTCCACCAGGGACGACTCCAGGTCAACCAGCCAGTGCTTTATCCCCTGTAGTGATCCCACATGAACAGCGGTCAGCTTCTAGCTCCTGCTGGATTTCTCTGAGGTAACTTCACAACCCACAACCCACTCTGACTCGTTTTCTTTTTCTGATATACTCCATGACAAAAGATAGACAGCTATGGAAAAAAGGAGAAAGACGTATGCAATGGAGAAGACATGTTTTGAATCAAAAGTACAACTCATAAATTCAAACTGTGCTAACAAACATGAAGGAGAACGTGTACAAAGACAGGAAAATTGTGTGCTTTGAAGAATAGCAAACCTGTGTTTTAGAAACATAAAAATAGAAAAGAAATCAAATTATCCCTCCACAGTCAAATAAATACACCTAATAAATGGGAATAAAACTGTGAAAAGAAGCACTTATTAGAAGGAAATCAATTTCACTGCAAAATAGTTTGTAGGAAGCTATATATGAAACTACCCAGACTGAAGGAATGTGTCCTCTTTCCTATTTATTTTTGAAGATTGAATAACCTAACATAAGACGTAAGGATGCGTGAGAGAAGAACACAGCAGAAGAAGCAAAAGCAAAGCAAAGACACTACTTCAGTTCCAAGTATCCACTCATCCGCATCAATACAGCCATCAGTATTTTCAGATCACTGAGATGGGGGTTAACCATGACCCTGTGCTCTGGGCAAGGGCCACAAGGGATAGGCTTGCTGTGAGGTCCCACCCTCCCGAGTCTGTGCTCAAGTCTGGCCCTAGCTCCCTTAATCACCACCACCAGAAAGTCAATACAGCGCACGAGTCAATTACCTGGGGAGGAGAACTCAAGGCTCGACATCCACGAGTTTCCCTTATCCAGACCACCAATCTTTCTGACAGCCAAATCATAGGCAACTTATTGGATTCGGTGGAGAAGGAGATTTTTACATTAATAATTCACTCTGTCCGTGGCTGCATCTCATCTCCCCTGTGCTACAAAAAAAAAGTGAGACCACACTGGTGCACAGAGCAGGCGACAAAATGCAATGCTTGAATGGAAATGAACCTCTCTCGCTGTACTACCTCATTCTCTGCTTCCTTGCCTCTTCTCTCCTCTTATTTGTTTCTCCAATATTTTTTTTCCCCCTCTCTCAGCCTCCATCTTCATACCCATTCTGGTTGGCTGGTGATAGCAATCCTGTGCCATTTCTTCTGCTTCTCTACTGTCACAAACACTCAGCCTCCCACACTCACTCTCTAAACCAACAATGCCGTTGAGAATAAAAAGCGGATGACAGCCTTGAGTATACTTTCTGACTTTCATCTCAAAGATTTATTTTAGTCTAAATGACAGGTAAACTATTCTGGGGAAAATTGTGTGTAAGGTTTATTTAAAAAAACAAAAAACAACTCCTTTCTGAATGGAGTATTTATGGTCTATGGATGAGAGTATATCAGTGCCCCTTCAGTGTCCCCATTGCTTCTCCACTTATGTTTGCTGTTTTAGTGCTGTCAGACCAAGAGTCTTTTCTCCTTCACTTTCATCCTCTTTCCAAATGATGTCTCTTCCTTTCCTCCATCTATTTGCCTCCATCCCATTTTGCTCTTGCCAGTGGTGTCCTGCTGGTGATGGAGAGCCGCATTTCCTTCGGTGAGCTGCTGCCCTTAATGAGGCTCCTCAGCCACACACCGTATCAAATTAACAGGCTGCACCAAACTATTACAACCCATACCCACCAGCCGGGCCCCGGGCAGACCCAGCGCCTTACCTCATTGCACCCACGATCGCACTGTGTGATTGATAAGATGGGATGTGAACAAAGAGAGTAGGGTGTGCTACAGACCTAAAGAGAAAGAACACCAAACTCTGAATTTTGTCCCGTAATGACAAATATTAGGCTTTCCAAAGAGTAATTATCCTCCTGATGGAATCAGTAATGAGGGGAAAAGGTCACAGATTGCCTGTGTGAAATATTTCACCTTTAAAAAAAAGATTTAAGACACAACAACAGCTGCCATAGTCTCCCAAGGCCACGTTTAAATGCTAGTGTTGGTCTTATAGCTGCAAATGTGTATCTTTTCTTTTTCTGGAAAACCTTGACCCCTGTTTCAATCCAGGGGGTCAATGTGGACATTGTGGAGGACTATAAATATCTTTGAGTGTACATAGACACTAAACTTGACTGGGTTAAAAACACCACTGGACTCTACAGGAAGGGCCAGAGTTGTCTCTATTTTCTGAGGTCTTTCAGCATCTGTCAGACAATACTGAGGATTTTTTACGAGTCTGTTGTGGCCAGTGCCATCCTCTATGCTGTTGCATGCTGGGGCAGCAGGTTGAGTGTCGCAGATGCCAACAGACTCAATAAACTGATCCGCAAGGCCAGTAATGTTGTGGGGATGGAGCTGGACTCCCTTAGGGTGGTGTCTGAGAGGCGGATGTTGTCCAAGATAAGGACAATGCTGGAAAATAGCTCCCACCCACTCCATGACGTGCTGGCTAGTCAAAGGAGCATGTTCAGTGAGAGACTGAGATTACCAAAAAGCACCACTGAACGACACAGGAAATCTTTCCTGCTCGTGGCCATCTCCCTGCACAACTCCTCCATCTAACACACTGTAAACACTGCAATAGTTACACTCTTAGGGATTATTAAAGTATTCTCATTGTGATTTAAATGTTTGCTACAAAAACTTGCAGTTTTAAAGACCTAAAATGATTTTTTTTCCCCAGCACCAGGCTTAAAACATGCAGATGGGAATGTATGCACAGGAGAGCGTGTTATGCTGTAACCATCCATCTGGCTAATTGGATCTCAAATCTTAGAACACACACTTGACATGCTCTGATAAGGTTATAATCTCCCTTGTGTCTTTATGGTGCTGGTTCCTTATTTTAATTAGTCACCTCAAGCTTAGGATGGCATCTTCTATAAAGAAGAGGGACTCTGACATCACGTGCTCGTGAGCCAAACGGAGCAAAGCAGAACAGATGCGCTGGAGCCAAAATGACTGTTAGGTGATACAGCATTAATAGAAATAGTACACACGTATTCATTGTTCAGCACAAAGACGTGAAGACATAAAAACTAAAAAAAGGAAAGGGTAAATGTTTAAATCAAGCTACAATAATAGCTGGATTACTCTGCTAGGGGAGATAACGGCGTGTGTCTGTGGAAGACAAATCCGGAGAAGGTCATTCCTGAATAAATGTCACTAGTAAATTGGCTTCCAGGGAAGGAAAAAAAAAAGCTGGGTTATTTTACAAGACAACAAGGCTTATTATAAAGGAGCTTAATCCATTGTCTATCACAGGGACAACAGGAATGTCCCAGACTTCTGCCTCCTGGCTAGATGATAGCAAGAACCTGGAAAACCATGAGGTGAATACTAGAGCAAAAAACAAGACAAAGAAGGCAGAAAGAAAAGGAGAGAAGAAGTATGCTGGCACTTCAAACCCTCTGAATCCAAACCTTTTTGTCAGCGGGCCTCTCCACCTGCATTAATCACAATGAAACAGCAGTTACCGGCCAAGTGTCTTCGGACTGCACTGCTCACACAGACAAGAGCGAGCAATCAGATATAAAAATAACCTGTTTCACCCAGAAGCACCCAGTAACAACAGTGAGTCGTAAAACTGTATATAAGAAATTTAATGTGCCAGAAAAATGTAATCGCAATATTTCTCATTTTTCTAAGTCTCTAATGAAATGAGCCTGAGACACTGAAATATCTGATGTGAGACATCAGAACTGGACTGGAGCTTGAATGAAATTTCAGACACTATAAAGCTGTTATTTTGTATGCACTGCAGAGCATCTCCTTCCTCTGTTTCATTCTTTCGCTGTCCTTAAAACACATTCACCTAAAGTCAGGTGAATGTGGAGGTGAGCTTAAACTGCACGTGAGCACGGCTTGAACTGTACAGTTACAAAAGTGACAAACAAACTGTAACACTGCCTCTGACACTGGCTTTCTACTTTATGAGATTTATGAACATTCACACACTATCGCCTCAAAATTCATGCCACTGAAACTAATAAACTAATGAGGCACATTTTGAATCTTTCTGTCATACAAAAAAGAAAAAAGAAGCAGAGCCTTCTATGCCTTTAAATGTTTTGTACTGGCTTAAGTATATTGTACATTTGTATCCCTGTGAGTGCCGAGTGTTCCAGTCTTTCCAGTTTTTTTTTGTTGGTTCCCCATCTGTTCTTTTCGTGTCCTTCAACAGCTGCAGAGTGCTAGCCGCCCACTCGCACATACTCACACCTAAATGCTCTCTGTCACACCGGAGTGTCAACAGGCCCGATTTCCACTCTAGCTCAACCGTCGATTCCGCAGAGAAAACAACACACACACACACACACACACACACACACACACACACACACACACACACACACACACAGGTCTGAGGTGAGATCAGTGATCAGTTTGTCTATTAGTAATTCAGTGAGTCTGTCATGCTCTCGCTTGTTCTCGCAACAGCCAGCCAATAAAAATCAGACCAATAACTCCCATAAAGTAACTGCCTCCAACAAGGACACAAACTACAGCCTGAAGTTCCTTCACCACTTCAGGGGCAAATGGCTACTTGACATATAAAATGACTCAGGGAAAAGTGTTAAGGAGCGCACGAGAGCACCGTGTGCCTCTGTGCATGCACGTGCATTAGCAGAACTCATGCATGTGTGCCGCAGGCCCCAGGTAGCCAGCAGCGGGTATGAATTCTGCCCTGTCCTCCTCTGCAGTGGCCCAGACATGGATTAATGGTGTCATTAATCTTACCTTTAAAATGAATGACTTCAGCACCTCCAACCTGCGCCATAGCGGTTGCCCAGTCCCTCATCTCTACTCCTTACCCCCCTCCCAATCCACTCAGATGTGACGGATGGATAGTGGGTCTGCCATCCTTGGCTTGGCACAGACCGACTCAGTGGGATATCAGAGGCCTGAGAGAACTCTCTTGCCAGTACCCATTGCTTCCTTGCTGCTAATTTTGGTGCCTTTGTGTCTGTCCATCTGCAAGCTTGTTAAAAATCATTCATTGTCATATAGGGCTGCCACAAACGATTATTTTGATAGTCGACTAGTCACCGATTATTTTTGCAATTAGTCGACTAATCAGATCATGCATCCATTGTAGTAAAACGGACAGTTTATTGCACCAGCAGCATCTGCTCTTATATAATCATCACTAGCTTACAGCTTGAAGTGTTTAAGGTATGTGCTAACTAAAAATAAAGACAAGATGGTAGTTTATTAAATTTTAATTAAATGTGCAGATTGTTTCGGTGAAGTTTAATAAACTCAGCCGATTTACTCAGGAACAAATAAAATACTGAAAAAAGCCAAACAATAACATTTTTAAGTTGTCTAAGTGACTTATATATCATGTTTAACCTGAGTAGCGAAAGACAGCGGTGGGTTTGAAAACGATCTGCCAGGAGTCCGGTGTTCTCACCGGCTCTAGTGAGCCTTGCCCCCGGCTAACTATCGAGCTAGTGGGTAACAGACGTCTCTGACAACGTCGGAGCGCTTTTGAAAATATGTGGTGTCTTGATAAACTGAACAGATATTTGAAGTTTAAATAGCTACATTCTCGCCTGAAAACACGTTAAACGTTTATTTTGTGACCCAGAAAGAATAATAAGAGTAATATTAAAACTAACCAGCTGCCGCCATTATTGGAAACTGAACTGGGCCGCGCTATGAATTCTGGGACAGAGCTTCTTCTTCTTCGGGGTTTAACGGCAGCTGGCATCCTTGTACATGCAGTGCTGCCATCTTCTGTTTCAGTCCGTTATTACACTCTTAAATCCTACTACTTGTTCCTGCGTCTTTTGGGATCTTACAAAGCTTCAAACGACGCGTCGACTATTAAATTAGTCGTCGACGATTTTGATAGTCGACGTAATCGTGACTAGTCGACTAATCGTGGCAGCCCTATTGTCATACCAGTTATTGTGTTTTATGGTCACACACTACAACAACAACAACAACAACAACAACAACAACAACAACAATAATAATAACAATAGCTGCAGTTATATATAAATATTTCCTCGACGGACCAAATTACGCTCAAGTGACATCATCACAGAAAGCATGATAAGGGCGTCTATATAGTGGTTTTCATACCAGAACTGTAATGTGGAAGTCACGTTACCTCCTCACTTTCCATTTCAAAAACCTGCTTGGCTCTAGGAATCGGCTGTTACATAAGTAGCGATTTCATCATGTTTTCATCAAAAGCCAAACAACATCATGTGATTTACGGATGAGTGACGTTGGAGTAACTCAGTTATTTTCAATATTGACTAACCTACTGCTGCCTTTTCAGTGAACCGCTGAATCATTTAATCTATCAAATTTAAAAGAATAAGAAAGAAAGTTTATGTCGTCAGATATTTTTGCTTTTGTATTTACCGAGCGAAACACCAACGGCTAATTGAAATGCTGTACTCTCATCACCGCGTGTGTGAATATCTAATGGAAATGCAGAATATATATCGACAAATGCAGCACCGACGTGCACAAAGCCATGTGTGAGCTGCTTGAGCTCCAGTGCTGGATGCCATTCATCACTAAGTGAGAGGGAGGGAGGTTATCAGGCTGAGCTAGAGATTTCTCATTTCATCAATAAGTCGTCAGTCTTCCTGTTCTTCCCTTCTCCTCCCACCTCCTACACCTTCCGTTCCTCAGCTCTGCCAAATGACCGTCCACACCACAGAGGCTGCTGGCCATTATCCAGCAGGCCAGAGACACACTTACACATACACAAAACCACATAGCCATAACCTGCTGGACTGTATGTCACTGTCAAAGTCAAGGAAGCACACAAAAACTGTTTTAAAAACACCAGTATAGGGAGGAAATATTTTGCTGAGCATGTGTTGTTGTTCAGCACCACGCACAGTTCAATAGAGGCTCATTTTTCACATTCTGGCCGCTGAGCATCAGATAAAAGTTACGTCCCTTTTATTTGAACAACAGTTCAAATAACAGCAAAATTTCCACGTGTTTCTTTGAAATAACTTAGCCTTTACTTCCTCTAACAAACCACAGATTATAGCCACAGGGAATCAAGGAAGAGGAGGAAGTCAGACTATTTATAAAGTGGGTGTCTTTGTTTAAGCTAATTATTGAGCAGAGCTTGACATTTATCTTCCTTATGTGAGGATAAGGCTTCATAAATGAATCAAAGAACCAATGAAATCTTAGAAGTAACCAAAGAAAATCTCCACATTTTATTAATTTGTAGTTCATGTTCTCATGAAATAATGAAAAAGGAAATTTATGTCCCAAAACACCAGCATACCATATTGAAACCCATCAAATCGAACCATTCCACGCTGAACATAACAGCTAGATAAAACTGCAGTTCTTCTCTAAATATTGTTTCTTTCTTCAGCAGGATCCCTTTACAGTTCAGTATTTCTAGAAATAAGACCCAGCTCTCCTCTTATTACACAGCGCATTTTGTTGACAAGACCATTTTTAAAAGTTAAAATAATATGGGCCCAACAATAGCACCAAGCCAAAAACGGACCACCTGACACCAGCTCTGGGACTGTGAAGGACTGGTTTTGCATCACTTGGTACCACCCTGTCAGATCAATGTGTAATAACTGTCAGTCACTTCTCATGGGATCATGAAGACGTGACATAAATGGGTAGCTCGCTTCTGACAACATCTGGCAAGCAGCAGTGAATGGGGTGCAGACTTAATGACCAGTCAGACAGCAGAGTGTAAAAGAGGACCGTTTCGCTGTTATCTATTAAATAAACACTCATACATTATAGTCAGCCTCAGTGGGTGGGATAAGTAGAGACTGTGTGGTGACTGTTACTGTAACTATGCAACTTGGTTGGAAACAGTCAGGCACGCAGCCCCTCCCCTCACTAACAGTCAAACACATGAAAAGTAGTTGATACGCACAACACCGAACAACATGTTATGAGAGGTCAGTCGAGAGGTCAGCCAAGCTGCTGTTTCAGCAACGTCTAAGAACTGTATCATTTTCAATGCTAACACGGGCAGCGCACACAACTGTTAAGTTATCAGTATGGTAGTGGCTATTGGCTATGGCTAATAATAAAATGATAAAAATGGACGTGGGAGCTAAATAGGAAACATTACCTGTCCTGCCGATCTCTAACATTAATTTGACACACTGCAATAAATCATGTCTAAAAAGTGTCCAAGTCCCAGACTGAAGAAGGGGAAGGTCAAGTAACTTAACAGAAACTCATATTATATTAGATTATATTAGTATAAACATATACACATACCAGCCCATGCTGTATCTTTCTGCACTACAACTTAAAAAGAGTGATGCCACTGATGTTATTTTTATTAATACAGACTACTGGATAAAGTTTGTTAGTGAGGTGCAAGCAGTGAACTCTGGTGACCTCACATAACTTCTCCTGCTTAAAGCAAAGGCTGGCACGGAAACTTTTCCCACATCTCGTGCTGTTGGCTCCACAGCTTCATTATAACAGTTTTTCCCCTGAGAATGTAAAGTAATGCACTTTCACTTTTGATTTTTCTTTTCACTATGAATGTTCTTTTGCTAGTCATTGTTGTGAAATCCACCTACACTTCTTACCCCAAATTAGCAGCACATCATAATGTTCCAGTCAGTACACAGTGACAAAAACTGGTTGTAGACATTTCTCTCATTTGTTAGGAAATCTTCATGTTTTAACTTTTTTTTTTTTTTTTTTTTTTTTTTTTTTTTAAATTGGTACAAAAATAGAGAGAGAGGGAAAAAAAGAGCAGCTTTGAGTTAATTACATGGCCCAAATACCCTTAAATAGTAGTTTGTAAGGTGCAAGAGAAGGAGGAGGGTGTTAATTATTCACTTTCCTATCCAGTTCACAGCTACTGGCCTTGCAGTCAGCACTTATTTATAGCTGCCTATAATCAGCTGGGGTAATGCATAAATGTTTTGCTGAGGTAATTCTTAAGTAATTCTTCAAATACTCCGAGACTGATGTGAAGGAACAGAAAACCAAACCGGAGAGGATAATTGCTGAATCATTTTATGCTAAACTAACAAAATACTCCTGGGAATCTAAATTCATATAATGATTGCACGGACTTCCAGAAATGTTAAAAAACATATCACTTTACAAAAGTGCCACTGTCAGTACAGGCTCCGGATATCCCTCAAGTTACAGCTTGAGGCAATAAAAGCCGTGTTACAGGCCAAGAAATGTGCAGCCACATGTACCTGCCATTGCCTGGGGTGAGTTTAGACTGCCATGACCGAGTGTGGGGGAGGTGGAAACCTTTTGGCACACTATGCTTCCATTCTTTTCCCTTAAAAAAAAAAAGACTCCACAAAGTAACCCACAGGTGCTGTAACACGAATTTGTTCCCACCGTCTTTGCCTCTAGGTCTCCTTCTCTTGTCACTCCCTTTACTTTCTGTCATGGACAGTTGCGCTCTTTTGATTTAGTTTCTCCTGCCTTTTGCTTTTATTTCAACTCTTTCCTTTCACTTTCTCCATCTCCAACAATGACACATCTAAACATGTTCTCTCATCCACTCAAACTAGTTCTAAACTGGTAATATTCCTGGCACCTATATTATAGAGGCAACGGAGGCTTAACACCACACTATCATGAGTAACTGAAACAACTAACTCCATGGCTAATGAATCATCCTTGGCAATGGATGGTCTCCACAGCATTTTGAGTGCGGTGCATGAGGTGCCAAATCTAGGAGCTTTTTCCCGGCATGTGTTTCAGTCACAAAAGAGAGAGAGTAAGAGAAGGAATGAACACCCATCTACTCTGAGTCAACCATCATGGAAAAACATCAAGGTTTTTTTCTTTTTTTCCTGTGGGCATTTTGGCCCTCTTGCACAACTCCCATGCTGTGAAATGACAGAGCATGACCTAAAAGATGGGATGAGGACAAATTGAGGTTACAACTTTGACACTGTGTGTAATAAATTCACCACTAGCAAAAATATTTCACACTGGGTTATTTTTGTACGATACCTCCAAATACAAACACATTTTTGGTGTGGTGTAGCTACGGTTTGAGGACTGGCAAGTGGGCCACGCTGCAGTTTGTTTGCTCAGGAGAGCTCAATCGTGCAAGATGTTTGCACAACAGGCCTCTTCTGTACTGTGGGAAATCTCTCACATGGTCGTCTGCCTAGCTGGCTGACTGGGAAGCATGAGGATGAGTGTGTGTGTGTGTGTGTGTGTGTGTGTGTGTGTGTTCATTGAGAAATAGCTTGACGCAGGCTGCCCTGCAGTACTAGTCCAGCCCCTTGTACTTGTCAGTGGAACAAGTCTCAACAGCTACAATAATGTATGACGGAGTCAAGTGGAGGAGATTAAAAAAAAAAAAATTGCAAGGGTTTATTCAGGCTTTTCTTTTCCCAAATAACTCCTCCTATGATTAGGTCATAGACTATTTCCTGTAGCCTGGCCACGCTGATAGCTGAGGAGATGTGTGTGTATGGTTGTACGGGGAAGGTGTGAAATACTAGAAAGAAAAACTTCTTTTTGTCATAAACATTCAAATTAGTTGCATGCCACAATAAGTATTAATATCACAAGTAATAAGGGGGGATAGTCTTCTATTGGGGTTATACACACATGTACCACAGACTCATACGCTCAAACAGAAATAGCACATGCAAAGGCTGACGCGTGTAGACATGACAAACATTCAAGGCATTCTAGAAACACGCAGGAAACATAAAGACAGTGTGTCTGTGCACATCTTCACATAACTACAGGAGGTGCAATGATTCCCTGCCAGCAGCCAGTGCGGAGAAGCTTATGGGGGGGTGGGGCTGGCTTTTCAGGTTAAGGAAGTTGTGACATGCCCCTCCAGTAGGGCCATAAATCAGCCAGCTCAACCTCACTAAGGATGGCTCTTGGGAAAAGAGACACGGAGCACACAGCACATACACAGGCACACAGGTCTCGGTCTCAAACACATACACACACGTACAACAGTACCCGACAGTGCGCGTGCCAACACACACAAATAGCAGGAATGCACACTTTGTTATGTAAACGGCTGTGGCACTTCGCCTCAGGCCTTACATGACACACCTCCCACTATGAGGTTGAATGTGTCTCTTTGTGTGTTTAAGGTGTGAATGTTGTTAAGGAATTATAATTGTATCTTCAAAATAACACCTTCCGGTCTCAAAACAGTTCACTTGAAACCAGTTAAAAACATAATTCTTTTTTTAATAATAGAATCTATACAGCAATCTTTTTCAGGTGTGCAAGCTTTCAAATTTCATGGCAAGGGATCAAGAAAACACTTACTACAATCAATGCATGTGCACGTCAGTGGAATATGCCTTTGACAGCAAAGTTGTAAAAGATAAGCATCCTTATATAGTATATAATATAAGGGGAGACTTTCTTTCATTATTACAAGGTATGATCATCAGGGTGCAGATGTAAAATAGACTGGACTCATCTTCGAGGCAGGCACTGCTTCCATTACCACTGCCACTTGTGACCACCTGCACATGTGCATCTGTAATGTACGCTGGATTTCCTCCAACTCAAGTTTGAGAGTTGCCATTTTGACACAGTGGAGGCTTTTCAGTACACTGTACGATACAACAAGACACGCACCACAGTTCAAGTCATGTTCGTCCTCAGTTGCCTTAGGATGTTAAAGTTGAACTGATTCTAAACTTGACCCTCGAAATGAACTCATGGTGCACAAAGTCTTGTTGACACTGAAGATCAGTGTGCTTCTTCTGAGTTTGGATGCTACAGACTTTTCCACTGAATTCTGCCCTTTCATTTTTAAATCCTAACTGGAAACCAAGCACTTGTCACCAGTGAAATCTGGGTCAATTTAACACAGAAATTGTGTTCAAATTTGAGCTCACAGTGATCACAGACATACACATGTAGGTGACCAGAATACACCTCTAGGGAGCAATCTGAAAAGAACAGCAATGCTCAAATGTTCTTCTTCTTTTCCTTATATTTCAAATTGCTGGCATTTCCCAGTCTTTGAAGTAACTTCCGCTTAGTCGTGCTGTTGTTCATACAGCTGCCTTTTGGCTGATCACAACCAAATTTCTACTCAAAGCTGTGCAAAACCACAAGTAACGATTAAACTCTAAAGATGTCATCAAACTCTTGGAATTGTATACCCGAGTCTGTGGTTCCCGGTGTTTATGACATGGCTTTTGTGTCACAAAACAAGGAACTATGCAGTTCAAATGAGGTTATCTAAAGACACTAGAGTATAATTACTGTCACTGATCAGAAAATGTATTAAACACTTATATTTCCACTGAACCAACGTGTGTGTCTGCTGAATGAGGTGAGAGCAGACGTGTAGAAACATAAAAAGCTAGAAGAAGATGATGAAACAGTTAAGATGAAACAGTTTCTATAAAGAAACAGTTAAAAAGTCAGCGGATGAGTAATTTTCAGTCTACTTCTTAAAATTAATTGGAAAGATGTTTTTATAAGAGACTATTTTACACACAACTTTGAGTTTGCAAGTTGAGACGGTTACGGTCCATTTTATGAGAAGGTAGACAGACCATTTTATAGACGGTATATATTTGGCGAGCAGTAATTAAATAATTAAAACTTGCTTTGACAGCCATAAATAGAAAAGTTTGTGTTGTGTTGGCATGTTTAGGGTTTGGTGTCCATCTGCACCCATCTGTGGAACCAAGAGCTGAGAAGCAAGGCTCTTAAAGCTACAGAAACAACAGTCTGAAAGCTAAAGAGAATTTTTATTCGTAACAGTGCTGTTGTTAAAAGTCAGAGAAACGGCAATAGTGACATAATTAGACAGAATTAGGGTCAAAAGGACCTCTTTTGCTAGAGTGCAGCAGTCTGTGCAATAGTTCCTCCTTCTCCTGTTAGCTGATGAAATTCTGAGTGTGCAGCTCTGCCTGACTAAGATGCTGTCAGATCGAAAGATGCAGCAATTACTCTATAGCATAGCCAGTATGTTGATGCATTGGTGCGTGCATCCGGCCTTGCACAGTGGGAGAAAGTGAAAGAGCCTGACCCTCATTATATCTCTGAGACGCCCTTGGGTGAGGCATTTAACCTCCAACTGTACCAGTGGGGCTGTAGTGTGCAGCTTCCAAGTTTGAATCTGGAATTTGTTAGCTGTGTGAATATGGAGGAAAGCATTTACTAAAAAGATTATTCATCCCCGGTGTTTCTTCTATACTTGGTTCTGTGCAAAAGTCTTGAGCCACCCATAATTTCTTTATATATTTTGCCAGGGGAATAGGTGCAGCGATTTACTGCAACATCCGCAAACATACATGGAAATACAGGGTATAAGGCAAAAACAGAGTTTGTACATTTCTGATATTTGCTACGATCACCTCTGCTGTTCAATACAGCCTGAACCTGAAGCTTTCTTGTGGTTTCTTTAAGTGGACTTCATGAATACATCTCTTAAAAGACAGTCAAAATGTATTTTCTCTTTGGATGTTGCTTGGCTTTTGTTCCATTCTGTGTCAAGATGATCCTATACTGTTGAGGTCCTGACTCTGGGGAGGCCAATCCAAGGGTTTTTTTTATCTATCCAGGTATGCTTTTACTGCATCACAAGAACATCTCGCTTCTGGGCATCAAAATATAAACGATCGAAGGGGATGTTCAAGACTTTTGCACAGCGCTGTATGTGGCCAGTATGTTAAATGTAATAACTTCTTTCATGTCCCTGATGGCATCCATTGAGGAAATAGCAATCCAAGGACTTCTTTGAATATTAAAATATAGACAGTAAGTATATATAGATCTCTTCAAAGCTCTCTTTATACAACACCCCACCAAAAAATGGCAATCAATACATATAAAAAATGAAAGCAGGAAGCCTGAAAATAACACCACCTCAGGTTACAAAGATAGCAACGACCAGAAAAATAAAGTGAAAACTTAATCGAATCAAACAGACAGCTACTGCCAGAATAGAACTGTTTGTCAATATAGCCAAATGCAGAGCTGTGTCAAGTTAAATTTATAAAGCAGCCAAGAACTTGGAATAAGCTCAAGATTCTAGCGATACCACAAGTCTTGTTGAAATTTCTTTTTTCCTTTTACGGCTTTCTCATTCCGAGAGAGGCGATTTATCCTGAGTTTTTGTACTCTGCTGAGGCAAAGACTCGGCCAGAGGTCAAACCAGTAAGACAGATAAAAACAAGAGATTGTCTGGAGGCCCATTAAAAGAAAATTGTTGTAGAGGGACAGAGACATTCACGTCCTGCCTCCGTGGTAGCAAATGGAGCAATGTAAGGGCTGGTTAGAGGAAACAGTATACGGATCATATGTCTGTGGATCGGGACTATCATATACAATACCTTTTAGTCAATTCACAGTTCCAAATCTGCCATTCATATTTTCCATCATCCTCATCTTGGATACTAACGTCAGTAAAAGAGAGGAAAACAGCTGCCACTTGTTTTGTTTGCTTAAAGATATTTCCTCAGTTCTCTTTTTCCTTGTGCATATTCCTTGCTCTTTGTCACCGCTTTGCTCAGCCACAGGATGAACGTGCAGTGACGAAGCCATATGGGGAATGTGGTTAGACTAAATTCTTGTGTTAGCACACAGCTATTGTTGTCGAGAATTTAAAAAAAAAAAAAAAAAAAAGCCTTCCTGGAAATCACAGCAAGGGGTTGTCTCCGTGTCGGCACAGTTCAATGAAAAATAAAAAAATATATATACATATAAAATCTCCTTCCCCTAGATGCATTGCATCATTTAAATCCTTGCATGATTTTTTTTTTATGGGCAAAGTCACAGCTTTTGAAAATGGTTTGACATCTTTTGTGACACACTAGTCATTTATGCTCTGCTGCACCTGTCTTGTAAAATGGCATCAGGGCATCTGAGCCTCTTCATTAATTCATATAACCTCATCACACTGCATATTAATGACCACTCCACTACAATAAGTCCTTAACTTGTGATTACTGCAGGTGTGGAGAGGGTTAGAAACAGTCGTGTGACACACGCGGACACACAAAAGGGTGACTAGAGAGAAGATTTAACGTGTTGACCTACCTGCCATCATCTTCTGGGCTTCGTATGGCTCCATGTAACCATCGTTCTCAGTTGTCACTTTTTCTGTGGTGGTCTGAGTGCCGCCAGCCTGCTCAGCATCAAAAGGGTCCGCGTAGTCTTCAAGAATAATGAGCTGTAGGAGATTTTAAAAAAAGAAAAGAAATAAGGTTAGGTTGAAGGAGAGAAAAAGTTTGAAAGAGCAACTGGGGAACACTGCTGAACACTCAACATGAGTATGGTGCTTTGTGACAGACACCACTTTGGCCCCGGACAGTACCAAGCGATATCCACTGAGGCAAGCCAGAGAATAAAGGGTGAAATACATAAATAATGCCCCACCTCTGCATGCCCCAGCACACCGCCACAATGCCTCAGCTTTTAGCCTTACAGCACACTCCGCTACTGCTGGTTTGCCTAATTATATGATAGCCTTGTGACAGGCCTACATTTCAAAAGTAGAGGAAAGAAGACCACAACTGCTCAACTTTCTTAAGAGAAACAATTTGGCAGATTTATCCCGAGCTGGCAGTGAGCCACGGCTAATTGCAGTCTTGCTTTTTTGCTGAGCATTTTGTGCAGTGGATGGCAATTAGGTGGATGTCCTGAGACCCAGAAATACAGCTCAAACCTTTAGGGAGCAAAGCTAGCCCACTTGTACAGTGCCTTGGGGGGATATTGCTTTCCTTGAAATGTTTGCTTCATTTATGAGCACGCCACTTCAAAACTATGGACCTTGAATTTAAAAGGATATAAACTCCCATTTGAACCATCTGTCCTCTTGAGCACTGGCTCTAATAAGGGTGTGTGACTGAGGTCATTTGGACCAGTGGCTAGAAAATGCACTTTTTCTCTGGAGCCTCTGTCTGCTCCTACCAATCAGTGGTTACAAGAGAAGAGAAGGGCAGTGCGTGTTTCGTAATCTGAAAACATGTTAGTAAAAGGCCCCCTTTTTTTTTTTTTTTAAAGGTCAGTGCACAAACAAGAAAACACCTAAATGAGTGTGTGAATATGTACGACTGGCACTACACCCAATGAGTCATGTGTAACAGGAAGGGATTTGGTCTCATTATAAACAAGCTCATCACTCATCTGGTGGATGGGAGCGGGAGGGGCAGAGTGGAGGTGGACTGAGGCTCATGCTCGCCATGCTGTGCCTCCACCGAGCCAGCGTTCTTTTGAGAGAAACCTCTGTCCATCTTTGCCGCAGAGAAAGCATACTCCCCGAAAGCCAAGTCCATATCCAGGCCACCCATGAGAGTGCCACAAACACACACAGACACACACACACACCTGCCAACCCTCAGGGAAGAAAATGCACAGATACACCCTCAAAATTCGTGCCAGAAACGCAGGAATTTTAACATCATCGATCAAGGTTAAGTATCATTTAATGCAGTCACACATTAAAAAAAGAAGAAGAAAAATACATCTTGAAAAGTTTCCAAGTATTAAATGCAAGTAAGTTCACTGTCTAGGGATAATTTGTAAGCTGCTTAGTGACAGGGAAACGCTGGCAGGTATATTCCTGCTCAGATCATCCTCACTATATGTGGATTAGGCTATAATAGCACAGAAAGTAAAGCACCGCGGATGTGTTCATAGCAGCTACTCTGAGTTAAATCTGCTTTCTTCAGTATTCACTCTCCATCTGTTTGGGGAAAATAACTAGGACTTTTCTTCTGCCACAACATAATTATGGGTTCCTTGAATGTTTTGCTGCTGTGAATTCAAACAGCGGGAAAAATCCAATACAAACATCGTCCTGGTTTGTTTTTGCGCTGCAAAAGATATACATATTTACAGAAAAGCGAAATTAAAATTCAGGCAGTCTGATAAGTGACATCTTTGCAGCCCAAGAGACCCTAAAATTATGCATCAGATCCAGTATCATTACCATCTTGCACCTTCTTGCTTGAAAACAGCCATCGGTAATCATATTGTGTGGCAAATCCACTTCAGACACAGAAACTGCAAACACAGCCAAAATCTAAGAATAAGTAACCCTCATTAATAAAAAACTGGATTCTCCTTAATGGCAAACAAGTCCAGTAGATATCTTACTGTGGTTTACTTATTGCAGCAGAGTGACTCTTAAAGTGACTTTAAAAGGTGTATCATTCATTTACATAACTGCTTTACTCCAGATGAATTCACTTTAACACAATACAACTGCACAGCAATGTACGAGTACAAGCTAGAGCTCCCATGTTCACATAGCAAAAACTATACTATACTGTATGTTTACTCCTAGCAATGTGTTAGCAGAGCTCCCTGCTTGAACTCAATCACCTTACCACTTAATGCACCTTCATCATGGGCCAAAGGATGTTTGAGCACATTTCAGGAAATAATGGCAATCACTCAAGTAATGCGTGGAACCACACCAAATGCATGACATCATACTTTGCCTTTCCTGTTGACATAATGTAGGACAAATAAAGGCTGGGCACGAAACTTCTGACAGAGAGGGGATGGATGCAATCGTGGATAGAAACCAAAGCCATCATTTGAGATTCAAACACCATCCTTTGTTTTGCCAGAAGCTTGAATTTAATATTAATCAGTGTTGCAGTCTACCAGTGCTTAATGTTCAAGGCTTCAAAATGTTAGCTGTTTAACGAAGATAGTAGCATAGCACCGGTGGGCAGAGAAAGCAAAACATAAAACAGCTATGTGCAATCAGTGATAAGTGGGTCTTGAATTCTTCTTCTCTGCTTATCTGCAGGAGCTTTCAGTATTTCAAAAACCCTTTAAATAATTTAAAACGTTCTGTTTTGGAGCTACAATCAAGAAATCTGTTGGACGGATTAAAGGGATGCATCCACACTTGTGATTAACAGTACTATTAATCATGATCTCTCATTCCTGCTCATAAGTGCTTGTCATAATGATTTGCATGGTAAAGTGCATGTATATATGAGGCTCATAGCTGGGAAGTAAAAGGTTTTTCGGCATGTTGCTTGTGTTTGTATTTCAGTTAGAACCAACTAGTTTTCAGTCTCCCCACCAATATCAAATGAAACTAAGAAGTACTGATATATCGAGGTCATCAGTTAAGTTTCATTTTGAGTTGTGAGGCAAAATCTCATTAAAAAGAGTGACACTGAGCTGTTTGATAAATACCTCACGGAAAATTGTAGACTATATGATCATTATTATTAATTTGGTCTTTAGACCAGTAATGTGTACACGTATGGTATTTTATTGTGATCCATAAGCTGCTAAGAACATTATGAATTTCATCCCACGCAGGTCATTGTTTTGCACTTGGAGATCTCTAAACTACTCACAGTCAGATAAAGTCTATTTGGTGCCATCATACAAGCCCTGCAGTCCAATTCAAGATAGGACAGAGTAGGTGGTTAATATATCCAAATTGTTCCAATGTGTTCTTCTTGTCCCACTGCACTAATGACTACTTGTCAGTAGGAGGAACAAGGGGCTTTGAGGAGAGGGGTGCTAGAGAGCAGTGGCGTCGCCTGGGGACACACCATCTGCCTTGTGGCATGCCAGGGTGTGTCAGGACTGCAGCCAAGGCACACTTGTCATGAAAGTAAAATTCCCCCCTCAGCACAAGACTGCAGTGCCTCCATATATCAGGTCTTTGCTAAGCTGTGATGTAAGTCTATATAAATCTCACAAAGCCACCTGACGGGCTTAGGCCATGTCCCTGTGGTATCTAGGTCCTTTACTGGTCTGCAGCATAGAGAGAGAACTCACTCAATTACTTTCATTCCACAGTTCAGATTTCGGCTGGCCATGTCTTATACCTGCCAGAGCTCTGGCAGGTATAAGACATGGCCAAGGAGATAGCAACAGACTTCTTGAACTGCACTGCGGCTCTCAGGCAATGAAGCAGACTTCAAATCAGTGGGAACAGAGGGAGAACATTAGCAATGGAGGGAGGCTATAATAGGCACCTGCCACTTTGGCTCAATGTCCGTGATGCTAGAGCTTCTAGGATTACACTTTGATTTTACCCTGGTCTTCCATTAGAAGTGAGAAAACGCAGGCTGCGATCCTCCAGCAGTCTTGATGCATAATGTGTTTAGTCGGCTCATCAGATAATCAAGAACAAAAGAATCCAAACGAAAAAAAATAAAATCCACAAACTGCATTAGATGAAATTTGAGCACAAATGGTTTAAGGGCGACATAATAGATCGCTGAATACTGAGCAAGCTACATGTCCATTGTTGGCATTTTACAACCCTAATCCATCAGCAAATGGATGATTTTTTCAGGAAACAGAAAAAAAAAAAAGACTTTAACCATAAAAAAGAGGAAAATTGGGATTAACACCACTCCTGCTAAATAAATGCAAGCAGAGTGATGATATTAATGTCATATACACATGAAGAATAGAATGCATCAGAGGCTAGTCAGGGTTCAAGCCCTATGACTACCACAAAAGTCAGCAGGCTGCAGAAAGAGGGAGAAGGGAGAAAGAAAAAAAAAAAAACGAAAGAGGACTGACGTGTGTGATTTATGTCTTGCGCCACAAGGGATTTCAGCCACCGATAACCTAATACAAGTCTGTGCTTAGTGGGTCAATTGCATTAAGGCATTTCAAAAGGCTTCTTTGTTCTTGTTGTTCTTTTGTTCTTCGGTGTAACAAAAAAAGGAAAACATGCCACTATTTAAAGAACAGTCAAGTTAAAGAATATAGGAGGGGAGGGGAGAAAAGACAAAAGCTGAGGAGACACTATTGGAGACTGACTTGTATAAAGAATGCTTTCTCCTGTGGGGTGGAAAAAAATGTTCATGTAAATCCAAACTCAGCAAGCTGTACCTCATTGAAATGCCTCTGCTGATAGCTCTCCCACCTTATCGTTGTCTATAAACACAGGATGAATGCTGTGTGTGCAGTCATCCTAAGATAACGTGGCTACATTCCCCCCCCAAAGAACATACCAGTGAGAAACACTCCCTCAAGGCAATTTATTTAAGCAAAAGCGATCACAGGCTCTCTGTTGACATAACACAGTTACCATCAATAAGATACTTTTATGTTTCTAAGAAGCAAGCACAAATCTGGTTACATTTCATTGAAAGCCCCTTGTGTAGGCTGAGCTTTGCTGGGTTCTGCATCTCTCAAATAGATTAGGTAGATGGAAAACTGGCTTTGCCTCTAAAGGAGAGACGGTGCAGGAGTGCAGTTCCTACCATACAGACCTGACATTAATGAAACTTTATTGAAATGTTTCCTAAGAAACATGGTTGCTGTTAGAGCATTTTGCCTCTTTGGAAGCTATGAAGAGCGATGTGCATCCTTTAAAGGCCTGCTTAGGAGTCTGCAGGGGTACCTAATCAAATTAATATATTTGCTCTAAAGGCGCTGCCTTGCAATCAGTCACAAGCTACTGCAGTCCATGCAGCAATGAAGAGCACTTCAGTGGAAATAAACAAAAATTCTGTTTATTTCAAGGTGTGTTCATTTGATTTGCTTTTAATCTAATTGGAGAATCAGTCAAGTGCAGCAATTCAGTGTCAGTAAACATGCATCAGCAAGGCAAGAAAAAAAAAAAAATGGAGACTTCGAAGGAAACAAGATAAAAGCACCCCCCACACTTCTTCAGAGCATTTATAGCCTGATCAGGAGTCGTGCTGTAAAATAAACAGAAGCCCCTTTCATTTTCTTTTCATAGCACCATTTAGTGTACCAGCAGCTACTATTAGCATACTCAAAAATACTGCAGCCCATGCACAGCCATCAGTTGTGCACGTGTCGTCCTCAGACATCTGCATTGTGGGTGCTGACTTATTTATTACACCCCACCCCTGTTAAGATTTAGACCACATTAAAATGTTGTTCTGATCTCTGCACTCTTGCCCATGTGGAGCGGCTTTCGCACGCCAGCTAGGGTGAAGCTGGTTCTTTTGGCACAAGTGATTTAGGCTGTTGTTAATCATGGTTTGCATGGGAATGCTTCCAGATGCAGCAACGGCAAAACTGATATCATGCGTCACAATTCAGTGGAGAGACAATCCGGCAATGTAGAAAACAGTTGAGTCAGAAAGGAAGGGGGATGTAAAAGATATCAAGTACACCTGGATCGTCCCCATACCGGCACTGTGAGAGCACCATTAACTGTGCAGTGAAATAAAGACAGAGGAAGAAATACAACTGTCAACCACAACGACAGCAGATAAAAATGACAGAAGACGATGTTATTTTTACCTTTTTGTGATCTTTTTTCAGCTCAGAGTAGACGTTCTGGAAGTTCTTTGTGAGCTCATGAGTATCAACTTGGATAGTTGATACTCATGAGCAATGTGGACTGATAACGAACACTTTTGGGAGTGATGAAGGCCTTGCTGAAACCCATCTCAATGTGTGCATTTGTGCAACTTGTGCAGACACACTTGTGCAGTGTTTGTAGGTTTTAAATATGTATATCTGTATAGCGTGTGCCTTTATACTAAAGGTTTAACTATGTTCAGCAAGTCTAATCAGCTGCTAGTGACAACTTCTTGCACAACTGAGTATCAAATCATTTGCCTTCCTTATCCCATTTACAAATGGATTAGGATTCTCACAGATCCTAATTCAATAAGGGAGATTGACGGAATCCCATAGTGTAATTTTTGAAGTACTGCCTTTGTAGTGCACAGTTCTTTTTAGACATTATTACCTTCCCCAAAAGCATCTTTAAAAGCAAATGAGAGTAGGCTATAGAACCTCTACACAATACCAGTGCTTATTCTTACCCATTACACTGCATTTTGGTTGTACTTAACACAGAACACTGCAACCTCGACCACAATAACAGGGCAATTTAAACAATCGCTCCAATTAAAGCCGTCTTATGCCTTTTCCTAATTTTATGTAGAGTGCTCACAAAATTAACTTGAAACAAAAGCTTGTTCTCAGTGATTATAATAATTATTAAGCCAGTCATCATTAGCTAGTGAAAAAAAAATGTATGGCTTTTTGTATCGACTTGTTGGGGGAAGCTCAAAAAGTCAGAAGAAAGACAGTGTAAGACAAAAATTTGGTGGCATTTGAAAAAGGCAAAAAGTAAGGGTTTAAATTAAGATTCAGAAATCATCCAGACAAGCTACAATGTGACATTTAAGCCCCTAAACAATCAATTTTGCAGGTCAAAAAGTAAGTAGATATAAGCATGTTTTATGACATGGTCTCTTATATTAATTGCTCAAACAGGCTGCACCTGGCAAACAACATTTCCGGCAGATCTACTCCACGAATAGTATCCAGTGTGGATTATTTCACATATATAAAGAGCTAAATCTGCACCCCCACTTTTGGGCAATTACCTACTCTAACTTTCCTATTCTCCTGATAAATGCATATGCATAGTTTATTAGCAGAAAACACCTCAACCTGTCCCCAAGGATCCCCTTCATTGAAACGCACTCCACACAGCCACTTAAAAACTCCAGCGAGGGGAAGGGAGAGGGGGAGAGAGAAGCCAGCGGGTTGCACCCTGTAGAGGGGACGCTGCTTTTAATATGTGACAGATATTCAAGATTAAGTACTTGACGACACGCTTGACAAAATCCAATTTCCTTTCTCTGTCCCCATCCCCGTGTGATAGATTTATTGGCAGTGTTTCTGCTACATACACTAAGTGGGGCAGCACAAGAGTCAAGAATAATTCAGGTACTGTGATGGAATGTAGGAATTTTCATTAAATATGATAATCCTGTGCTAGTGTGAACAAACAATTTGTCCTCAACACTACAGGCATTACGATATAATGCCTCGGGTTTTAAGATATAAGAATAATTTAAGATGGAAAGAAAAAGTTGTCTGCCCACTGAATGTTTAAGTATGCTGGCATTTGCAGTGAAAATGCAATATGCTGCCATTTGATGGTTTTATCATGTACAAAAAACGCCATATTTTAGTGATAGCTTCTATAAGACAGAAAGTGGCAAACAGGAGAATATGGCTTCATGTAATAACATGATGGGATCCACAGGGAAAGAAGCTTTGATTATGAAAGTGTGATTCACTGAGCAGGGAGGAAAACAAAACGCACTGCTGGTGTGTGGCGTTAAACAAAGCTAGAAATGTTTTCACGTTATGTGAGGATGAGCTGACTGAGACTGGGAGCTCTGTGGCCTCAGATTGCCTCTGCTTGGTGAGGATGTACTAAGGTTGCTATACACTGCCCACTATGACAATAGAGCTAGCGCAGGGTGGAGTTCCATACCGCTGCTATTGCTACGCGGCTTCCCACCTCTCTAAGGAGCATAGCGAACGGCAAGAAAGGCTATGTTCAGATGGTTGAGGAACAGTCACTACTCTGTTTCCACAAAGTTATGTGCCTTTTGCCACTTGAAACTTTCAGAATTCTCAAGTAAAAACAGCCACCAGGAGCATTTTATTAAAAGAGGGAAAAGCAGAATAGGCAGCCAGAAAAGAGGGGCAAGCACAAACTTGTCAAGTTAAAAAGGGAATGTCACCAAGTTGTAAACACTTCCTGTCAGGAAGGGAGCACTTCCTTAATCCTGGAGCAACCAAGCCACTCTGCATTTTCTACCATACAACTTCAGACAGTGGTTTAATTCTATTCCTTTAATCTTATCACCAAAACTACTGAGTAAAAAAACTAACTAATTTTAAGAAACAAAAGGAGTAAAACACTATCTTGTCTGCATAAATGATGCAGTAGCATTACAGCAGTTCTATTTCTTTTACTCAAATCTTCTCTCATTCAAAGAATGCATGAAATGAAAAGTCTGGAATCCCGCTCAGAAGAAATGGAAGTGTTCGGCTTCCTGGTGGGCACTTAGATCACAGGGCAGCTCTGTTTGCAAGACGGAAGTCTGGCTGCCTCCTGCAGTGTGACACAAAAACAACAGCAGCCACTTGCATGCACCAAATTAGAAAAGAAAAGAAAAGAAAAGAAAAAAAGCAAATCAGTCTATCTCTAGGACCTCTACAGCAAGGCAAAAAAAATAACTATTTGGTTACAGATGAAGTTTGCATGGCTTTTAAATCAGAGTTAGAGTGAGCTTGCAAAAATACGGCAAAAAGCCACTGCTTTATGCAAATTCTCTCTTTGTGTCTCAGATGGCATGCAAACTCATTTGTTTCTCTTTTAATCTGTGTGTGACGATCTGCCTGCAGACCAGGGCTGCCTGCTTGTACACTCGGCTACACACACTGTCATTAAACAAAACAGAGCCATGTGTCTACAACTCCCCAGCCGCCAGAGCTGCAGCACTAGTCTGCAGGCTAATTGTGACCTGGTGGAACTATACGACTGATGTTTCGGCGCAAAGCTGGAAAAAGAAAATCGAGCAACAAACACAACAGACTCCATCGGGACTCTTTAAAGTGGGAGGAGGGTTCCCTGTTGGAGAGAAAAGAAAATGAGCAAACAATGGCTAAGGGCCATTATTCCCAAAGCCTACAACTTTTATGCACACGTGGTGGGATGGCTGGGGAAAGAAAAAAAACAAAAAACCCACCTTAGCCATGGCTAGTTATTACACTCAATGATGTTAGATTACAATAGGGCTGCCACAAACGATTATTTTGATAGTCGACTAGTCACCGATTATTTTTGCGATTAGTCGACTAATCAGATCATCATCCATTGTACGTAAAACGTACAGCTTATTGCACCAGCAGCATCTGCTCTTATATAACTATCATTAGCTTACAGCTGTAAGTGTTTAAGGTTTGTGCTAACTAAAAATAAAGGCAAGATGATAGTTTATTAAATTTTAATGAAATCTGCAGATTGTTTCGGTGAAGTTTAATAAACTCCTTGCTATCTAAAATATAACAGGACACCGGAGTAAATTCTCCAGCATCTCACACTTCTGATAATCAGCTGTCTGCTTGACGTTTATTCAGCTGTGTAAAAACTATAACTTTAATCTCAGCCAAACCGATTTACTCAGGAACAAATAAAATACTAAAAAAAAAGCAAAACAATAACATTTTGAAGTTATCTAAGTGACTCATATATGTTTAACCTGAGTAGCGAAAGACGGCGGTGGGTTTGAAAACGATTTGCCGGGAGTCCGGTGTTCTCACGGCTCTAGTGAGCCTTGCTCCCGGCTAACTATCGAGCTAGTGGGTAACAGACGTCTCCGAAAACGTCGGAGCGCTTTTGAAAATATGTGGTGTCTTGATAAACTGAGCAGATATTTGAGGTTTACACAGCTACATTCTCGCCTGAAAATATGTTAAACGTTTATTTTGTGACCCAGAAAGAATAATAAGAGTAATATTAAAACTAACTAGCTGCCGCCATTGTTGGAAACTGAGCTGGGCTGCGCTATGAATTCTGGGACAGAGCTACTTCTTCTTCGGGGTTTAACGGCAGCTGGCATCCTTGTACATGCAGTGCTGCCATCTTCTGTTTCAGTCCGTTATTACACTCTTAAATCCTACTACTTATTCCTGCGTCTTTTGGGATCTTACAAAGCTTCAAACGACGTGTCGACTATTAAATCAGTCGTCGACGATTTTGATAGTCGACGTAATCGTGACTAGTCGACTAATCGTGGCAGCCTTAGATTACAATGCTATGATGTAAATGAAATGGGATTTGTGTTTCCACCAAAATGATATCTTGACAAAAAGCAAAACCTTTCCATGCTTTAAAAGAGTAACTGTTACATGATGGCTCACATCTTCCACAACAAGATGACCTCATACTGTTTCAGACGAGGTGGAGCTTAAACATTTGAGTTGTTAAACTCAGTGATCCTTCCTTCCGTTCAAAGAGCCCTTCTAAGATTCTTGTTCAGGTCAGGAATGCATTGTAAAGCTCTGTTATCAACAACAATAGAGCATAGAAACGGTGAGTATAAAAAATGTTTGGAATGAAAGACTACATCTGTGGCAGAGGGCAAATAAAACTTATTATTGGACAGTATGATTTAAAAAAAATGCTGTAGATGCTTAGCATAACTCAGGAAATTCAAGGCATTCCTGAGCCCTTTAGTGGATACATGGGTCAAAGTGGAAATGAAGAAAACACTCTTACAATCAAGCTTGGCAGATCTCACCAGTAACATCACTGTCTAGTCCTCACTGCTATGATTCAGAAAAGCCATAACAACACGCAAACTTAATTATGTGACACAGTTTAACACAATTTATCAAAATAGTGAGTCACAATATGCCCGCAACTACCGAGCATGATTATGAGAAACAGCAGCTGCAAAACACAAGACAGCACGACACAGCTTTCACACCAATCTGTTGATTATTTCAACTTGGGCATAAAACTGTCACAGCAGTGGAAAAATACTTAAAAAAAAAACAACAAAAAACACCACATCCCTTTTTAGTGCTGCTATACAATAATTCCATTATACTATATTTATTCAACAATTCAACATACGAAAGACATGACTTTAAGATATATTCTTCCAACTGAGCGAACACAAATAGGTTTGTGAAAGACTAGAGAAACAGCTGCCAAACCGCACTGCTCCGACAACCAGTCAGGCCTGCTATCAACCTCGCCAGCCTCCGTCTGATACAAAAAGCCAGAGAACTGCAAGTAAAAGGTGAGCTATAACAAAACATGATGGGCTCTCATGTTTTCATCCATTTTCTGGCTCCCTGAAGAAAAGCACTCTCGCAGACCCAGGTGATATTGATGTTTGTGCTTGACATTTTTCCTATCACTGGCAGAGATGAGACCGTGAAAGGCCAGTGGGATGCATTTATACAACTCCACTGATGTCTGGAGTGCCAGGGTGAAAGGCCAAGCGGAAATATTCAGGGTGTGGGGAAATGAAGCTGAGCGGAGATTAAACATGCACTACCGGCAGTGTAATGTGCATGCAGTCCAGACAGTCTGACCAATGCAAAAGACAAGGAAATGTGTTGGTAGAAGAATATGAACTCGTACCAAGTTTGATATTTTTGCATTCCCGACCTTTTTATAGTAATACAATCCCTAAACTTTACCCCAAGACAACAGCTATACGTGAATGCTATGGTAAAGTAAAAAAAAGAAGAAATAGCACATTAACTTTTCCCAAGCTGATCATTTTTAATGCATATGGCTGATAAGATTGGATTTTAACCCTAGTAAATGTAGGAATCTCTGTGTATCAGTCTCTCATTGCGTTTATCGACAACTGTTCACCAATCCAGTTCAGATACAAGGGAACGTATTAATGGGAACTTGAGTAAAAGCAGTGACAAGTGATTTTTTTTTTTTTTTTGGGGGGGGGGGGGGGGGGCTGGGGGCTGTACCATCTGTTGGTAATGGAAGACACTAGCAGCACATAGTACGTTCTTATATCCTCCAAGAATGCGAAAAACACTACCGATCTTGGGAGGGTATAACACAGTTTTTTCTCCTCCAGCAAAATCTATTGAAATTCAGAGTGAGGTCTTGTAAAAAGGTGCACAGAAGGAAAATAAGCATAGAGGATATCTGTCTATCCAGATGCCTCTGCAGGCTGCACAACAACTGTCTGCAAGACTGATCCAACTACTCATTTCTATAGACAGAAATACAAGCTGGCTTGTGGGATCATTGAATCAAAAGGTACTACGGGCAGTAAAAAGAGCCAAAGTTAGATGGAACAGCCATTTCTCAGGTGCATTGACAGATACCGATGATGACAGGCACCACTCCGCCCAGATGGAGCACCCTGTCAGTTCTCCGTTATTGCTTTTGTTTACACATTTTCAAATGGAGCTCATCACCACTTTTGGGTGTCCTTGAGAGAAGTTAAGTTAGTGCTGAGTAGAGCAATGAGCTGGGAGATGAGGCCTTTAATTATCTCCAAGGCAGGATGATAATTGATCATCTCTCTCAGCTCACTGTACCATGAAGGGCTTGGCATCATTAAAAACAAAATGCATCACAATACTTTGAAAATATAAATCTATGAGTTAAACGCCATAGTCTGCATAAAACTCCATGTTAAAAGTGCAAATCAAAGTGAGCGCAAAAAGATTATTTGAAATTTTATGAGATGAAATGGGACACTTTGAAATTGTAAGAACAGATGCAGTGTTCTCACTTCAGAAAATTCACTCCACTCTGCTATTGGCATTTCAGGCATTAGGCAAGCAGTGATATAATTAGAATTCATGAGTCAAGTAATTAAAACATCAATGTAACTGAGCAGTGCTGTTAAGACACTTCTGTGCTTTTTACAGAGTCTCCTAGCAGTCAGCATTTAGTCTGCAGCAAGAAAAATAACTATCACTATGACTGGGAATCTACGCTTAGATATGTGCTACAAGGTGGAAACACACTTCTTTTTCTTATTATGCAGATACCCCTACGTTTGTGGTAACACAATGCCTAAAGAAAAATAGCTATGAAACTGTTAAACACGATGAATTCACAAAGACGACCACCTACCTTTAACCTCTTAACATTAGGCTTACTGCAGAGATTGATGGAACACACAACTTCATTAACAGCATTTTTAAAATCCTCACCAGGAGAATCCCTTTAACAAGGATTTACAAACAATTACCGTGGCCGGCAACAGCCGGAAAAGAAATCCTCAGCTTCCACACAAAATGTAATCCTCACAAAAGCCTCACAATGCTCTTTCAGGAAGTTAAGGAGCGTAGCTTACGGCATTTCAAGGGCTTTTCTCCAAATTTCTCATCCATCATTTAGAGAAGTAAATATATGGGACATACCCGTGCCCGTGTTTTTTTGCGGGAGAAAGATTTGTGAAACAGTGTAATATTTTTTGGCGGCTATTTTTGCTACTTCATCTCACTCCTCTCTCCGTTACTGCACATTTTTATTGAAACTTCATCACCTGACAAGAAAGCCTTAAAAACCTTCTCTTGACATACTGCTTAAGCTCCCCAGCTGTCAGTATTGATTTAGCTCATCTATAACACCAAACATGCTTCTCGGCGTGAGGTATTTAGCCCATACTATGCCATCAATTGTCTGTACATTAAAGCCATGTGTGCACATATGGGGAGAGAGGTGAAGCGCAGATGCAAGTGTAATTCTAAATTAGTGAGATCTAAATAAGCTTCAATTAACAAGAGACAACTGTAATTTCTTTAATCAGCTAGAACAGCTGCAGTGCCTGGTTAAAACTGTGCATTTTCATTTCCTGCTTTTTCTTCTGATAACACATAGCTGCCTGATTCTCAAACCGGCATACCAAGTTAATGAGGTCTGATAAAAAACAGGAAAAAAGAAAACGAGCTGACAGTGTGGGAAAACAAACACTGAAACTTAATATCATTTTATGAGTTTCACTTGGTTCCTGTTTTTTGTGTTGAGGGTATATGGGAAATTCAGGGGATGGTAACAATCTTCTTGCGCGTCATTAAATCTGGACTTCCTTCGCGCAACACTCTTGTGGCAGGCTGCAGACACACTGGAGTATAAATGAAAGTGTTGAACACTCCAAATGTCACAAGACAAGTGTGAAAGGTGCTGGAGGAAGTAACATGCAGGTGAAGCCAAGAGGCACGCAAAAATGTTACAAGAGAGGTGACTGAGGCGTGCTCTGAGTTAAGAGCACAGGTTTCAGTTAACAAGGTATGCAGAGACTGAAAATATTCTTAAACTGGATCAATCTCATAAAACCACACGTCCTTACGCCCACTAATACCAAACATCTCAGCTTTCTCCAAATAAACCCAGTGCATGGATTCCTGAGAAGCCTGGCATGACAGCATGCTCCAAGGCACAGCGTGTTGTCTGGCTGTCAGTCTCCACATTCACTCTGAGAAAGTTAAAAAAGCAAAAGGTGCGAAGTATGTGCTGGCAGAGCCAGGAGAGGATCAAATTAGAGCATAATATATCCATAAACTCATCGCAAGTAATTTCCCTCTAAGACAGCAGGCTTTACTTCAATGAACATTCGCTAAATTGGTCTGTCTAGCTAAACAAGATTAGATTAAAGTTAAATTAAAGCCACTGTGTCTAGTCGAGATCACAGTTGCTCGAGAAGAAGCTACAGATGGGCTGACAGCAGTGCGTCTGCACGTGAAGGCTCAAAAGGTGAGCGAAAGATCATTTTTGCATTAAAATGAAAACCGGGCATATCAGCTGACAAACTGAGCTATTTATCATACGGGATACAGTCTCTGTGGTGTAGCTTAGACATTTTACAGGGGCTGATGTCGCAATTCTGGTGGAAAGCCGTTGTGCGATTGTGATAACAAGTTCTGCCGGTTGTGACGATTAATTCCTCACAGCAGTAAAGTGCCATGTTCACGACACACGTTTTCCCTTGAGTAAAGTTTTAAACGAAATAGCTCTAATTTGGTTTTGAGGGAAACGATTTGTTCACATACAAATATTAGTGGGGGGCAGAAAGTTGTTGCTCTGTATACGACTCGGGGGCAGGCTGAAAGGACCAAACTTTACCCACCTTCTCCTTGTTGTCGAGGTCCGAGGGAGGTGAAGTAGGAGATTTAACGCTCCCTACGGGGACAGCCTGGGTGACCGTGACACCCCCGCCGGGAGCTGGGCTGCTCTTTTCGATTGTTTCCACCTTGATAAGTCGGTGCTTTGGTGACACATACTTGATATCCGGTGGCCCCACAGTGTTCAAGCTCGGGGGGAATGAGATATTTCCACCTGGAGTGTACGGATCCTCGAAATCCAGGTCCTTTTGTAGTTTGTAGGCAGCGAGGATGTCCGGCTGAGCGGGACTTGGAAAGGTGGTCCCGGAGCTTGTTTGTTGGAAGCCAGGCGCACCGGGCACACCGGTGTGACAGTGTCTGTAGTCCGGTTTCGGAGGAGCCGGTGGTGGTGTTTTGGTAGTTTTGAATCCTAGGTGCTCCTTGAACCACTTGGCCATGCTGCCAGTTCATCGCTCTCAAATCAATTCATGTAGTTTAGTTCCACCTTTCGTGCCAGAGCAGCCCGAGTCTGGTCATCAGTGAGGGATTCTCGGGTCACACGCGGCCAGCCGACTGGCTTCGGAGCGTGTCGCCAGTCTCGTGCGACTCTGGCGGTCCAAAGAGGACTGCGCGAGCCGGCCAAAGAATAGCTACAGGCACTTTCTGATCTGCCCTGCCGCAACTCTGTCCCCGTCACACACACGCACACACTCTCGCGCGCACACACGCTGCTGTCGCTCTAAGCGCTCGGCAGCGACCCACGTCAGGTTTAAGCAACATACGAGCGCTTGTGCAAGAGGAACACACGCCCCCCACTCCTCCACAACCTGCCCTCCCTACCTGAGAACACTGCACTGCCACCTACCGGACTTCGGGAAGCTTATCGTAACCGTCGAAAGCACAATCGCACCTCTGTGTACTAACCAAGAAGAGTCTAATCTCTAGCTTGTCTCTCTATTGGCATCCATGAGGACATGTTCTGGTAAATGCAGAGCATGTCTGAGCTTCTGGGTGTGAGGCAGCCGTTGAATAACACAGGGAGGTTTCTGAAACTTACTGCTGGTCCTTGATAATACTTGATGAATCGCTTGCTGCCATATAGTTGGAACAGTTTATGTTGACTTTGAGGTAGCTTACCAGTGAAATTGAGGTATTAAAATAAATAGGACCTGTCCCATTCTTGTGCAGTTGTCCAGACATATAAAGCAGTATTAAAAAGAGACCCTTTTTCACCAGTGGAGTTCAAGGGTAAACTGTCATTTGCTTATTCTTGTTGCTCTTTTGTCCAGATGGCCACTGCAGTGTGTTTTAATTGCAAACTGCATTGCAAATGACCAGCCAGAGTCTGAATTAAAATTGCGTACCTTCCTGCTAAGTCCATTATACAAATCCACAGGTAGAGGATGTGATTTGTTTAAAGCAACAATACAAGTAAACATCTCTCTCCAATGTGTCTTTCAATCTATTTGACTGATAGGGTTTTGGGGCCACAACACTAATTGCCTTTGCAATAGGGGGACAGATGAAAAAAAAAGTCCCATTCCACCTCCCAGAGACAGCAACAGTCTGCATTAATGGGAGTCCTGGCTGCAGCGCAGCAGGTTTTTATGAAGCAATATTTCTTTTTAATAACACCACACACATAGCCTTGAGCAAGTCATGGTGTGCAGATCAGAGTTTAACCCTGGCAGGCCCCTGGGAGAGACAACTCCATGCTCTAGAGATCAAAACTAAATCTATTATTTCTGTCCTGAAATTCTGCCATTTCTGCACAATCGACTTGCAAAAAAAAAAAAAAAAAAAAAAATCTGACCATTGTAATTCCCGTGCACTTTACGAGGACAATTTTACCTTGCCGCCAGGGCATTGATCTGATCAGCTAGTGTATTATGCATTTAAAAAATCTTTAAAAGACAAGGAATGGGTTGGGATAGGCTTAGTTATTGCAGCACTGTTCTTTTATTTCTGGGAAAAATAGTCTTTCAAACAAAAGAAGACAATGATTTAGGCCTCAGGTATATTTCAAGTTTGCCTTTACAGTACACACTGCATGTTTAACTGCTCTGCTGCATTTATCCGGACTCACAATGTAATAAGTACAGAGGGTGATGCTAGCTAATAACCTGTCTCCTCCTATAGGTCTAAGAGGATCTGTGTTAGGCAAGAGCAGGTGTGTCATTTAGGTTGCCAGGCTTGATATTACAGATCCTTTGTCCCACTGCTGCAAACGCATTCACCAGTTTTCTCCGGCTGCCTTCAACAACACTATTTAAAATGCAAACCCTGTAATCCAGCACCTCATAGGATTCAAATAGAGTCTTATGGAACCTTCAAAAGCAGGGTTTGATAAAAATTAATTTCTGAAGATATTGTATTGAGGCTGCAGCCTCCCCACAGCCCTGGTGAATAAGCTGAAGAAAGCTGATGTACGTATGGATGGATATATAGGATCCTGCTTAAACCACAGTATTAAAACCAGAATGTGTCAGAAATGTTGGTAGTTTATTGGCAAAAATATCAATACTTCTCACAAGAACAGACAGAAAACCCTTTCATACTTACAGAAGTGACAACCCCTTCTTTCAAAGAAATGGACTGAGTCAGAATTTCGGCAGTGTTTGATTAATATGCTAAACTGTAGATTCTTACATTCCCACATTTGCATTTAATCTAAAAGGGAATCTGTTATTCTAGTGATCTTGATACTGCACAAGTTATTTGCTGTCTAAATGAACTGCGAGTATCATCAACAAAGTGCTACTAATTAAAAACAAGTTACTTAGAGGATCTGGTGCAAACTTTCCTTTCATCGAGGTGACAGTAATAGGGGTGTTAGCATGGCAGGATTTTCATCTACAGAGTTCAGACAAGATGACAGCTTAGGTTTGCTCCAGGTGAATATTAATGCATTCAGGAGTTACTGCTGGCAACTCAAATGTTTGATATGCAGTGCAAGACATATGACAAGTTTATTTTCCTCTTTACATCTGCTGGCTCTGAAAATGTGGGAAGAGAAAATGCCCCAGTGACGGCTGAAAAAAAATAAGAAAAACTTTAAAAAGTCATATCAACTAAATATGAAACTAGGCTACGTATTCTCCATTTTTATATTTTTAGAGTTTAATTTAACTTAATGTTTTGTGTTAAGATACAACAGTTTTTTATAGACAGTTCAGCATCTTCTGAGCTCACTGTTTTCATTATTGTAATTGCATATTTTATTATCACAACAGCTCAGCAATAACTACTCGCAAATCCTTTAAAAATGTTTTTGGTAGCATTTAAGCTATGCATACGAAAAGCAGCTGGTAATCCTTCTCACTTATGCTGTGAATCTGTGAAATAAACCAGCTGAAAAGAAATTACCGTATGTGAAAAATTGCTGAGGAAATAACTGAAGCACTCTATATAAATATGTATGTTTATGTTCAGTTTGACTAATACATTTCTCAGTAGTAATGAGCAAAATCCAAGATGACATGAAAACAGCTTAAAAGAATCCTAATCATATTTGCATGCAAAACACACTGTTGTCATGCTAAATTGTGCTGTAGCACACAAGACCATTGTTGGCTTCCTGACACCTAAAATAAATGTAGCAAACACACACACACACACACACACACAAAAAAAAAATCAATGTAATGTTTATTTTTCTCTGCTTTGCATTTTCTAAATGGTTCTCACTCTTTACTTTCTTATTCATGCTTTTTCATGCACCCACACTGGCACATATACACCGTGTTCTCACCACCACTGCTTTTTTTGTTTGTTTTTAAAAAATCTAAGTCCACCAGGTCTCTTTTGCTAAATAAACACTAAAGTTTACTGTCCATCAACAACAAGATCCTCAAGCAAAAAAAAAAAAAAAAAAATCAATATCTTATTGCTCATGTAGACAGCGGAAGACAGTTTTCGGACTGTGAAGCTCCCATTGTGAATGTACTGCAGGAACAGTTTGAAATGAAGTGAAGCAGTTGCTGATAAACAGAAAGTATGCTTAACATAACTTGTTGCCCTACTGAGGACCGGTTAAACACTGAAGTTAAACCATTGCTTTCAACCATAATCAGTAGGGAATCAGTAGAGAAACATACAGTAGCTAATCCATTATCTTTACAAAGATATCCACTGGTACAGATTTAGTAGTATTAAACACATGACACCAGTCAAATATAGGCTTTAATCCAGTATATAACATGTCTAGAGACTCTACATTATGAAATGTCAAAATGAAATTTAAGATACAACCTCTACAAGTTCAGTGCCCAAACCAAAAATGGAGTTCGGAACAAAAGTGATGAAATATATACAGAAGAGGTTAGAGCACCAATACATGCATGCTATTCTGTGGGGTTTCATCCCTTGTGTCTCTGTGTGCGTCAGTGTTTTGCTTTTTTTTTTTAGTCTGACTGTGCTTGCTTTCCCATGGCTGTCAATCAGAACGAACACTGGGAGCTTAAAAGCTACCTCCTTTAGCAACAGCATGTATGTCATCTTTGAATGTTAAAGAAACGATGGCTGCTGCAGACCGGTGCTCTGAATGCATTATAATTATAATTACTATAATTACTAATTTGACTTAAATGTGGGTCTTTCCATCTGTTCAGACGTAGGTGGGGATGTACATTATATAAACAATGTTGGACTCTGTAGTTTTCTCTGGTCCCCTCCCCAATCAGACCAGACCAGGAGTGACATGTTTAGCCGCATGTTCTCCTTAAATTGCTGGCTGTCTGAGTGGTGTCCAAAAAACGATGTGGGCTTCATAGATAATTGGCAAACCTTCTGGAGGAAAACTGGTTAGGAGAGACGGCATCCATCCCACTTTGGATGGAGCAGCTCTCATTTCTAGAAATATGGACAAATTTATTAAACCCCCCAAAATATGACTATCCAGAGTTGGGACCAGGAAGCAGAGTTGCAGTCTTACACACCGCTCTGCAGCTTCTCTCCTCCTGTTACCCCCCAAAAAACCCATTTCCATTGAGACTGTGTCAGCTCCCAAACAGACAAAAAACAAACTAAAAACCAGCAATAAACAACTTAAACATAAAAAATCACAAAGAAAGAACAATACAGTATCCACATCTGAACCAAAGAGTAAAACAGTGAAATGTGGATTATTAAATATTAGGTCTCTCTCCTCCAAGTCTCTGTTAGTACATGACTTAATAATTGATCAACAAATTGATTTACTCTGCCTTACAGAAACCTGGTTACAGCAGGATGATTATGTTCGTTTAAATGAATCAACATCTGAGTCATTCCAACTACCAGAAATCTCGAAGCACAGGCCGAGGGGGCGGTGTGGCAGCAATTTTTCACACCAGCCTATTAATCAATGAAAGACCAAGACAGACTTTTAATTCATTTGAAAGCCTGATGCTTAGCCTTGTTCACCCCAGCTGTAAAACTCAGAAACCAGTCTTACTTGTTATCATCTATCGTCCACCTGGGCCTTACAAAGAGTTTCTGTCTGATTTCTCAGACCTTTTATCTGATTTAGTGCTCAGCTCAGATAAAATAATTATTGTGGGTGATTTTAACATCCATGTAGATGCTAAAAATGACAGCCTCAACATGGCATTTAATCTGTTATTAGACTCAATTGGCTTCTCTCAAAATGTAAAAGAACCCACCCACCACTTTAATCACACTCTAGATCTTGTTTTAACATATGGCATAGAAACTGAACATTTAACAGTGTTTCCTGAAAACCCTTTCCTGTCTGATCATTTCCTGATAACATTTACAATAATTGATTACACAGCAGTGGGGAGTAGACTTCATCACAGTAGATGTCTTTCTGAAAGCGCTGTAACTATGTTTAAGAATATAATCCACCCACTGTTATCATCTTCAATGCCCTGTACCAACATAGAGCAGAGCAGCTATCTGAAGGCTTCTCCAACAGAGGTCGATTATCTTGTAAATAATTTTACCTCCTCACTACGTACGACTCTGGATACTGTAGCTCCTGTGAAAACTGAGGTCTCAAATCAGAAGTACCTGACTCCGTGGTATAATTCTCAAACACGTACCCTAAAGCAGATGACTCGTAATCTGGAGAGGAAATGGCGTGTCACAAATTTAGAAGATCATCATTTAGTCTGGAGAAATAGTTTGCTGCTTTATAAGAAAGCCCTCCGCAAAGCCAGAACATCTTACTACTCATCACTGATTGAAGAAAATAAGAACAACCCCAGGTTTCTCTTCAGCACTGTAGCCAGGCTGACAAACAGTCAGAGCTCTGTTGAGCCAACCATCCCTTTAACGTTAACTAGTAATGACTTGATGAACTTCTTCACAAATAAAATTTTAATCATTAAAGAAAAAATTACCAATAATCATCCCACAGATGTAATATTATCTACAGCTACTTTTAGTACCATTGATATTCATTTAGACTCTTTTTCTACAATTGATCTTTCTGAGTTAACTTCAATAATTACTGTCTCCAAACCATCAACGTGTCTTTTAGACCCCATTCCTACAAAAATGCTCATAGAAGTCCTACCATTAATTAATGCTTCAATCTTAAATATGATCAACCTATCTCTAATAATCAGCGATGTACCACAGGCCTTCAAGGTGGTTGTACCTTTACTTAAAAAGCCATCTCTAGACCCAGCAGTCTTAGCTAATTATAGGCCAATCTCCAACCTTCCTTTCATATCAAAAATCCTTGAAAGAGTAGTTGTCAAACAGCTAACAGATCATCTGCAGAGGAATGGTTTATTTGAAGAGTTTCAGTCAGGTTTCAGAGCTCATCACAGCACAGAAACAGCTTTAGTGAAGGTTACAAATGATCTTCTTATGGCCTCTGACAGCAGACTCATCTCTGTGCTTGTCCTGCTAGACCTTAGTGCAGCGTTTGATACTGTTGACCATAATATTCTATTAGCGCGATTAGAGCACTCTTCACACACTAAGGTCAATTATGGTGTTCCACAGGGTTCAGTGCTAGGACCAATTCTGTTTACATTATACATGCTTCCCTTAGGCAGCATCATTAGAAAACATAGCATACATTTTCACTGCTATGCAGATGACACCCAGCTCTATCTGTCCATGAAGCCAGATAACACACACCAATTATTTAAACTGCAGGAATATCTTAAAGACATAAAGACCTGGATGGCTGCAAACGTTCTGCTTCTTAATTCAGATAAAACTGAGGTCATTGTATTTGGCCATGAAATTCTTAGAAATATGGTATCTAACCAGATTCTTACTCTGGATGGCATTACCTTGGCCTCCAGTAACACTGTGAGGAACCTTGGAGTCATTTTTGACCAAGTCATGTCCTTCAATGCACATATTAAACAAATATGTAAGACTGCTTTCTTCCATTTGCGCAACATCTCTAAAATTAGAAATATCCTGTCTCTTAGTGACGCTGAAAAACTAGTTCATGCATTTATTACTTCCAGGCTGGACTACTGTAATTCATTATTATCAGGATGTCATAAAAAAATCACTGAAAAGCCTTCAGTTAATCCAAAATGCTGCAGCAAGAGTACTGACAGGGACTAGAAAGAGAGAGCAGATTTCTCCTGTTTTGGCTTCCCTTCATTGGCTTCCTGTTAAATCCAGAACTGAATTCAAAATCCTGCTCCTCACATAAGGTCTTAAATAATCAGGCCCCATCTTATCTTAATGACCTTATAGTACCATGTCACCCTATTAGAGCACTTCGCTCTCACACTGCAGGCCTACTTGTTGTTCCTAGAGTATTTAAAAGTAGAATGGGAGTCAGAGCCTTCAGTTTTCAGGCCCCTCTTCCGTGGAACCAGCTTCCAGTTTGGATTCGGGAGACAGACACTATCTCTACTTTTAAAATTAGGCTTAAAACTTTCCTTTTTGCTGAAGCATATAGTTAGGGCTGGACCAGGTGACCCTGAATCCTCCCTTAGTTATGCTGCAATAGACGTAGGCTGCCGGGGGATTCCCATGATGCATTGAGTTTTTCCTTTCCAGTCACCTTTCTCACTCAGTATGTGTTAATAGACCTCTCTGCATTGAATCATATCTGTTATTAATCTCTGTCTCTCTTCCACAGCATGTCTTTATCCTGTCTTCCTTCTCTCAACCCAGCCGGTCGCAGCAGATGGCCGCCCCTCCCTGAGCCTGGTTCTGCCGGAGGTTTCTTCCTGTTAAAAGGGAGTTTTTCCTTCCCATTGTCGCCAAAGTGCTTGTTTATAGGGGGTCATATGATTGTTGGATTTTTCTCTGTATCTATTATTGTACAATCTACTGTACAATATAAAGTGCCTTGAGGCGACTGTTGTTGTGATTTGGCGCTATATAAATAAAATTGAATTGAACTGAATTGAATTGAATATGGTGTATGGAGACATTCACATGCTGACTTAGTTTATATAACATGCTTTGATGGTGAAGGTGCAGGTGCAGTGTGTTGCAGTGAAGTGAAGCCTGACCTTGTTAGCTATGTGTGTGTCTTTCTTCTTGAGTAATTAAAGCAAAACAATTTGTGGTCTGAGAGAAGGAGGATAGAAGTACTATATAGATCATTTATTAGAATCACAAATAGCATAATATAAACTTTACTAGAATAAGAATGTATAGCATTTTTAAAAGTAAAATAAATTAATAGAAGTTTTTATTCGGTATCATTACATAATTTGAATACAGCTACTGATGCATTAAATTACTGGCCATATCTCCAGGTTTTAGCTGTTTCATTTGAATTGCCTTATAAAATGTGGGGTAGTTTAAAATTCACTGTTTCCAAAACTCCTGGTGAAGATACGTTTGTCACAAATCTTTTCTTACCTGCTCATCTGCTTCAGGGTCACAGGAGCTGGAGCCTATTCCAGCTGTCATGGCTGACGATGTAGACCCAGTCTATCAGAGTTTCACCACTCTACAGAGACACAGACAACCATTCACACCTATGGCCAAAAACCAACTGCTCATTCCTCCCACAGTCTTTAGAGTTTTAAGGAAAGTGGAGCAGAACTCAAAGAGAACACAGACAGGTACAGGGAGAACATCCCAACTCATCATCATCCCATATAAGGCTGCTTCCTAGAGGATTCAAACCTAGGACAAGTGATAACCACTGCAGCACTCTCCTCTACAATTAACAGCTCCTCAGACAGGATTTGAATACATCCAAGTATTTAGTTCACCCACAACATTTCAACCCTTATAAGCTGAGATAAAATCTGAAAAACACTTCCATGGCTTTCTCAGTCACCCTTTCTATGTTCTTCCATTTATGTTAAATGGGTTAAGGTTGTAGGTAAATGACTGCGGAGGAATGGCTATGGCAATCACTACTTCTTGATCTTCTTTGGTTGTGAAGTAGATCTCACAAAGCTTTGAGGTCCATTTGGGCTCATTTAATTAATTTCCCTTTCTAGAGTTGAACATTCATTGTGCTTCACTATATGTCTGTGATATCATTGTCCTTCCTGTCCACCTATTTACATTTGTTTCAGCCATAAGTCTAACATTTTGATAAAGTAACCCGTTAAAAAAACTTGGTCTCCACTAATAAGCAGAAAAAGTCCACCTTTTTTGCACACGGAAACACTAAATCCATTAGTATTTTGAAACATAAACAATTTCTGCTCAGTGTTCAGATTTTACATTGTACCTCTTTTTCTGAAAAGCATTATTCTTTCTAACTCCCAAACACTATATTCAAGTCCCCTAAGGTTGAGGTGATTTGTCATATTCTTGAGCTTGTCAGAGCTTTCGTGTGTAGAGTCTGATAATGTTCCTTGTACATAAAATCAACAACTGTGTGAGATTTTGTCAAAGGCTGGTTTGCATAGGTAGTAAGCTGCAAACTAAAACCACTGGTTTATTTGCTTCTTGAAGACCTAGAACCTAGAACCAGGCGGAGATGCCTACTTCTATTTTTTTTTATGGAATTATTCAAGGCATTTCTCTGGTATCCCTAAAAACTCATTCCTCACACTTTCACAAATCACGTATTGCTGTTATTGCAGGGTAAACAGAGTATACCCAGACTGGCTCAGATAAGGAATAGATCTAATCTCAAATGTTTGATGTTGGCAGTAGCAGTAGCCCTGTTCCCTTTTGGCACTCCCAACTTTGAGGGGTCCTCTGATCCAGTCATGTCTCGCTGGACACTTCCCCGTGTATCGTCTTTGTAGATTTAATAACATTTAACAATGAAAGTTGTAGCATTGTCAATTATTAAGGAGCTGCAACACTGAATCCCCTTGGAAAATTTTCTACTGGTCTTGGTTTAGCGATTCTCCTATCACTCTCCCACTGAAGCCCTCAATTTGTCAGCAAGAGAAGCACTCCAGCTGACATGTTACCTTTTGAACCCAGCTAAGTGTGTCACCCAGTTTGATAAAATACACGCTGTCATACCATGCAAAATAAGGATTTACTGCCTATTAACTGGGATCCAAGTGTGTGCATGGGTTGGTTAAGAAGATGGTGCAAAGCCTTGCTGAGCTTTGCTAACGAGAAAGAATATTCTGAGTGATTGATGTCATTGCCAACAGTAACAGACATGGATCAACCACAATGTGTATGTTTGGAAGTAAGGATTTCCCATTTGCACGGCATATTTAAAAAATATTCTGCAGGTAAGATTGGGAAGAAAAATCTGTTCTTCATCTCATTCTTTTGTGTTTATTCAGATTGCACTCTTGAGGGTTGCATGTTTTTTCCGGGTATGAGAAAGACGGTCATTTAGTATCACTGTTACTCACGGGAGTGTATTGTGTGTGACTGTGATGAATCAGAGCAGCATGGTTCACAAGTCTGCCTCTTCAGTCACTGTGACACAGTCAATGGCCTCTGACGAATGAAAATGTACTGCTCTTCTCTCTTCACTATCCCTTTATTATGCACTGCCAGTCTGCAGTGCCATGTTTGGACATGACAAGAGAGGCCGAAACTTCAAAAACAGAAAACAGAAAACAGAGCATTGTCAGTGAATACAGTAACGCTGCTGTGAGGTGATGAGGACACCATTTTATTGTGAATTCACATTTTGATAAGGGTCACTGAGTAGTGATCTAATCAAAATAAGATTAGGTTACCACGACTCCCTGAATCAAATTGACTTAACCTTAAATTGGTTGTATAATTTTAAAGCTTTTGCACCAAGATTAGTGCTGTTTGATATTATTTCAAAAATGCAAGCATTCCACCTCCCGATAATAACAACCCTCTACATATTTTTCCTAATTCTCCCCCTAGTTATAGTATCAGCAAAATGATTATTACTGTGTGTCAGTGATACTTCAGCTTGAATGTGATTTAATTATTCCAAAGCACAATTATGAAAGTATAAGTCCCAACAGTTAAACTCATATTGATTGCCTTGCTGGAGGTTTGAGTGATTCGATAGCCCCCCATTGCAACTACCCTCATTTTCTTTTTCATTATAAATCTGAATGTATTTCTTCAACAAAGAAAGTCTCCAACTGAGCAGGTAAACGGTGGCTGGTGTGCAATAAGGTGAATTTGGCAATCTTAACAGCAGGCCTCATAGTAGCCTATTAGTGCCAGTCTTGTGGTATATGGTGAAACAGCCTCCGAGGCTTACATAGAAGATGGATTTTGCTTAATAGTGGAGCTGCAGAGAGCTGTAGAGAATCGTAGAAACTCTCTGGGGTGTTTCTCACTGAAATACTCTGTACAGCAATTTTGAGGGGATGTAAAACAAGAAAAATGTTACCCAGCGGCTTCAGGCATTACTGCTATTGTCATGCAAATGCTTCAGCATTGACTGGCTGTGCATGTATCAAAACTAATAACTGCTTTATTGGGTTTTTCATGCCGTGTCAAAGCCAGAACTGATGATGGCTGCTCCCTAAATGTTGCCCTAACTGACATCTTTTTATATAAACAATAATGTAGTTCAAATGCATTGGTCTAAGCAGAGTATTCAACGCAGAAGGCAGCAGAAAAGGTTCCTCCCTTTCTCTAACTGTACATCAATATCCCCTGCAATAGATCAAGTAAGGATAAAGACTGCTGATGAGTTTCTTGAGAGTTAATTGCCAAAGTGATACTTAGACTGATGGATGAAGGGTAACACATTTACTATTAAGGAAATCTGGAAAGTTGAGATAACATGATTCTTTATATCAGTATACTTCATGAGCTATAAAATATATAAAACTGTGATTGTATTATTGATCCCTGCCTTGTGTTTTAATGTTGCGCTTGGTTTGCTGCCCTAATCTTTAGTTTATCAATAACCTGTTTGCCTTCTAATTGCATATTGATTCAACAAACGTGATGGTTGAATTTTTTGGGTGAATTTTCAGACAGATCTCCGCAGCCCTTTTCATTTTCTTTCGTGGGGTGTACAAAACATATTTTTGTGGCCTCTGTGGGCATCATAACTGTTTGTCAAGCACCGAGAGACACAGTTTTCTGTTTACATGCAGAAACGCCCGTGTTGTGGTGAACTGCAGATGGTGAAGGTATCTGCTGTGAGCTTTCACATTCCACTAAACACGAGCATCCAGCATTCTTGAGTACCTCTCTAACACCTTCTTGGACAAATTAGACACAGCTCAGTAACACTCAATGGGCTTCACCCATGGGAAATTATCACAAGACAATGGGCTTCTCATCTTCTTTTTATGTTCTGAGGGGGAAAACGGAAAGAACGAGTGAGGGGGGAGAAAACACTTTTGAGAATTCCCCTAAAAAGAAATACAGAGACTGGCTGTATATTCGACTATCAAAGAGCTGTGAATAATAAGCAATTTCATCGTCAGTTTGTCATCGCACAGCAGCGGATGCCTCAGACTCTGTAGGTGTAGTGTTTTAGAAGCGATGATTGCATCCTGAAAATGATGGACGTGCGCTAGATAATCTGGGAGACAGGAGGATGTCCAAGATGCTCAGTGGCTGACGACTCGCCACTGGCAGCCATAACCGCAGCCTCATTACACACATAGCCTGAGATAAGCTCTTTATCCTCTGGCATGAAGATTAGACAGGTGATCTCAGTAGTCTTGCTCAATTAAGCAGAGCTATTCACACCCCCGTTTCAGGTGGGAGTCTGTTAAAGACTTTTAAAGAATAAATGGGAGCATTATATAATGAAAAAATCTCTTTCTGTTCCCACCCTCTGAGGCAAAGTGGCAAAACTGATTAATTTCTCACTTGTGAAATGTCAAAATGACTTAATGATATACAACATATGCAAATGTAAGGCTCATTTCGCTCTGGAGGAGATTTTCCTTTAGCTCATCCCTGGTGTGAGCTTACAAAGGTTCTATTAGCATATGGTTTTTGGAATGGATGGCAGCATCAAAGCCTGTTATAGAGACGCACTGACCTGTTTCAAACTGTTGACCCAAACAATTCAGGGCACATTTCATCTGATAGTACGGTTCAGTGACAGGATGAAAAAGCCAGCCCGAGTTCTAAGCCTGCTGAAAGGAAAAAAAAACAGTCTGACAATGTGAAAAATTCACTTTTGAAGACGTTGTCATGTTTTTTTTAATTAACATAAAAAAATAAATCCTGTATAACACCAATAGGTTTATATGATAGCATTTTTGTAATAGGCTCAAACAAACACATCTATAGGCTTTACCTAGCAGCTTGGTGAGGGTGTTTTAGACCTCTGTCATCTAGTAGAGTGAACTTCACCATTGCTTAACACTGTTGAGGTAGTGAGTAGAGCATTGTATTGCAACTAGCTTTGGGTTCATTTCTCCCTTGTGGGGTTTATTCTAAAATGTAAACTCTGAGATAATTTTATCTCTTAAAAAAGAAAATGTATGACAGCTGTTGTGTACATAGCACACCATTCCACTAACAACTTCTCCACTAATTGAATCAGTCTGTGTGTTAAGCTTATGTTAAAGCACACACCAGGCAAACATATATTTCCCACTGAGAGACCCAGACTTGTTTTCTCTGGGAAGCCACCTTGGCAATAACTAGCAGTAGTTTATTAGATGTATCTTTATGTGCTGTGAAAGCCAGGAGAGCTCCGGGCGGTTGTCTTACCCTTCCTTTCCTCTCTGACTGTTGTCTCGGTGCAGCTGTAATTCTCAGCCTGTTAGGCTGATAGCAGCCATTTGAAATCCACACTTTCTCCACATAAGTATGTGCAATGTCAAAGGAAGCTACAATTTTTCCCGTATATTTCAGACGTGTGTGATGATCACTTGCAGAATTTTGCCCGTGATGATACCCTTGCACATCAGGAACAGGGCTCATAGCTCTGATGTCTACGTTTCCAGTAAATCGCCATGGTCTTTTAATCCCTTAAATTAAGAAGTTGTCTAATTAATTTCCCTCATTATTTGTTTATCTTCCTCAGCACTGGCACAAACATGTCAAATTTGTTACAGTTCTTAATTAAAGACGATTTTTTGATCCATTTTATGGATTTCTTTCAGACTGTTTTTCCCCCAGATCATATCTTGAGGATCAGGATGACATATCTGCTGTCTATGGAAACCTGGGAACTGTGACCAGAATTTCAAATAGTGTAACTTTATATAATGGACTGGAAATGTTAAGCACTACAGAGTCTGGTTATACATCCAGCACAGAGTCTGTTAACATTGCTTTTTTTTTTTTAAACTGTGTTTTATTTTTCCTTATTTAACTGAGAAAAACTGAACAACAAGGAGTCACTTTTTTGAATGAAAAATAGTGAGGGTGCACACAAGTCTCTGAGTGGGTGTTTTTTTTTTTTGCATTAAAGTTCTAATAACTAAATGGGTGGACAAGACTGCTGGGGAATTTGAATAAGTAATGCTTACCAGAATAGAAGGTCAAAGTAAGTCTTCCAGTTGACAGCTGAAAATCCAACTGGCTCCTTTGGGACAAAAATGAAAGGTGTCCAGACATGTCTGCCATTTGGCAGTTGCCTTGGCATAACATGATCTGTAAGATGCTGCATTATACAAACAGCTCTTCAAGCTGTATTGGGAAATTATTTAACCCAGCTGTGCAGTGTACCTAAAATACTTGGAGTTATTTTGCATGTACCCTGACTGCCTTCAGCATGACAGAAATTGAGTTCTAAATGGAGCGATGCACACCTTCTCTGTTTCCTGTGACAGCTCCTCCCCTGAGAGAACAGTCTGTGTCTTCATAGTGAGGAAGCTCTGGGAAGAACAGAGAGACATGCAGAGAGTATAAGAGAGAGATATAGAGGATACTGGGTTCAGTGTACTAAAAATATTCTTGTGCACCATGGCAGTCCATGGCTACATCTCATGACCCTCGTGTTTCTTTCAGAACTACAGCAGAATTTTCATATCATAAAGAAAAGTACATATTAGTTCTTAATGCTGGACATATTTTCAAGTATATATTTCTCCTTTTGCACTTTCTGTTGAAAATTGAAGAAGCAAAAAAAGAAAAAAGTGCTGCCATGCAATTACACCACCAGTGTTGGTCAAGTTACTTGAAAAAAGTAATCAGTAATTAATTACTGATTACTTCCCCAAAAAAGTAATCCCGTTACTTTACTGATTACTTATTTTCAAAAGTAATTAATTACTTAGTTACTTAGTTACTTCGTTACTTTTTAAAAACACGATTTACAACCTGAATAGGTGATAAAGAGATAGATCTTTAAGCCCAATTAATTTTTTTTGCATAATCCATCATACAAAATGTAATCAAATTGAAAAGTCCCTTTTTAAAACTTGTTCTATTAGTTTTAATCTTTTAACTTTATGCATCAAGCAAAAATTTAATTATATGCAACATTCTCTGACTGGAAGAAATTTGTTTAATATTTAAACCTATTTTCTGCACATTCCAGCACATAAAAAAAAAAAAAAAAAAAAAAAATATATATATATATATATATATATATATATATATATATAGTGTTTACACTCATTCTTTCAAATAGATGCAAGTAAAACACAGCAGAAAATAAATAAAGTCAAAGACTAGCGGTCCTTTTGCTCTATTTTCACCTGTAAAGCAGGAGTAGGGTAGGCGGAGGTTTACCCTGGTGCAGGTGTGCCGCAGCGGTCAGTGGAAGAATCCGCGAGTTTCTCTGTGAGTTTCCCATTAGGTCGTAGCGCACTCGGTGCTTGTTTGGAAGTTTAGGGGGGTTTTTTCGCTATAAAAAGAAGTTTTCTTCCCACGCACAACGGACACTAATGTTTTTGTCACTTTTTATGGAATCAAACTCAAAGTAAGGTCAGTACTTCCACGCTTTAAACGCTGCACGCTCATACTCTCTCCCACACTCGATATATTATCCATTGTTAATCTGCACACAGCTGTTCGTCACAAATGTTGCACTCGCTTACATCACTGTCATGAGACATTCTGGCAAAAAAATCACGGTTTTAGTAACGCAGTAACGCAGCGTTCCTACGGGAAAGTAACGGTAATCTAATTACCGTTTTTGCAATAGTAATCCCTTACTTTACTCGTTACTTGAAAAAAGTAATCGGATTACAGTAATGCGTTACCAGGAAAAATGCAGGACAGGCGTGATCCAGTGACCACCGCATACATTTCCTTCTACAAAGGGCACCGTTTTATCATTCTCTCAGAAGAATACAAGTCATGTCCCATCTGAGTGAATATAATTAGCATCCGGTGATAAAACAAAACCCCAAAGGAGCTGTCCACACACAATATATTTAATTGAAGCAAATGATATAAAAGGATAAATTGTGAGTTATATTACAGGGCCATGACCCAATAGTTTGACCATAAACTATTATACAGGCGGAGTCATTAACTGTGGAGCATTCGTTAACCAAAATGGTTCCAGGCTATGAAAACCAGGCAGGAACTTGGACAGTGGGGCTTAGTCACCCCATCCTGTTCCCTCTTCTCTAAAAAAATAATGGGTGTTTTAAGTGTGTGGATATGCATGCATATGCCGGCGTGTGTGTTGTCATGCTAATAAACCACTTTGATGTCTACCCTCACCTTTGTGTGCTCGTCTGATCAGACCTCTGACAATGCCTCACAGAGGTCAGGGCCTCTGCAGACAGGTTGCTGGGCTTCTGATCTACTGACTTCATTTGCATTGCACAAATGCACTGCATTGCATGAAAATTCAAGCGGACAGTTTTCTCTGCATTCACCCAGTTGTGCAGAATCACAACCATGAGAAGATACTTGATTGGCATATATACCAACTCACATTCAGAACACAAATGAACACACATGCACATCTCTACACTGAAATCCTTGTCTTTGTGCATGGTTACTTCCACCAAAACGATTCTCAATAAAAACAAGGTTTACAGATGATTTCCTTCTTCTTCTTCTAACATGTTTTTCTTCTCCAGGCAAAACACGCTGCCAGACACTGCATTTTAATTCTAGGCAAATAAGAGTTTGTGAACAATTAAAGCAACAAAACAAAGCAGTGTGAGAACACATGTTGCAGAATCTTTCCTTAGCTTTAGATCACTATGATTCTTTGTTTTTAATAAAACATGTTCAAGATTGTCAATACGGCCTGTTTCAGATCAATTCAAAAAGAGAACAAAACAGCTTAAAATGAATATGATTTTAAGATTTTATGATTAACTTAATTTAGTGGTTATATCAAGGTTGTTCCTGTAGACTGTTCAGGTAGATGGACGACCTTAGTTAATTAGATTACATTACTTACTACTTACGAATGCAGCGTTGTTCTAGGGAGTGCACTGCACAGTTTGCCCATTAGTCTCATTAGTGCATTAGCCTCAGTACTGTTTTTACTTGCTAATTACTGAGTGTTAGAGGAACTGGTTGGCTCATGTGTTGTGTTGATTTAATTACAAAGCTGTGATCCTGGGATCTCTTTGGCATCGGTCTTTGTTTTATTCTGACAATGATAAATACTAAAACTGAACCACCATGTAAATAACATCGTGGGCTCCAGTTGCTATCCCTTTGATGCACTGCACAAAAAAGCCATTGTTGCAACATGGAATATTCACGACAAATAATACAGACCAGTGTGAATTAAGCTAAGATCAAAAAGATGGTAAAATCTTGCATAGCGTGTGATTTTATTACATTTCTTACTGTCTGAACCCAAACAGGCAGAATGACATTACACCCACCATCACTGCAATCAAACAGTTTCTTACATTTGGAAAACAGATGTCTTACTTCTGTATTAAATTTGATACGGTCTCATTCTCCTTTGCTCAAAGAGTTCATAAAAGGAACTAGTGAGTAAAAGCAGTTTAACAGTTTTTAGAGAGGAATGTAAAAAGTCACTATTTTCTTTTCTCGAACAACACAGTACTTGAGACAGAACTAAGGAATATGACATAATTTTCAAAAGATGGATTTTTGCCTGTATGGCTAAATGTGACATATTTAGATGATGGAATTATGGCTTTATATTAATGTGTTTTATCTCATTTAAATTCCAATAAAAAATAAGCAGAAACATAAACAAGTGTTCTCACTAACAAACAAGCAGGATGGGCAACAAATAATCTCACAAAATAAACAAACTAGAAGATTTATCAAGCAAAAATTAATATCAATGGATTTTCCTTGTGACTGGCTAGTTGATTTCCTAACCAATATATCTTATGTCCTATACAGTTACACACATTATCTCACCAACATCACTTCTTTTTCGGCTAATAACTTTTACAGTGATACATGATCAGATGTGTCCTTGTGTACTCTGCCTATATGTGTGTGTGTGCATGAACATATATGTTTGTATGATGAATAGCACACACTCAGAAAAAGCCATTATGTTTAGTAATGGTAAAGTGATGTCAGAGAGGCTTTTTGAGCCACTTAGCTCTGTCAGCGGATCAATAGTGTAGCTCTGGGATTATTTACACTGTCCACATCTCATTTTTAGGGTTACATCTTGATCATCACTCGCTGATAGATATGTGTTTCTGTAGCAGACTCCCGAATAGATCAGTTGTTTTGGGCCAAACAACCATTTTGATGATCCTGATTAGGTATAGTGGGTGTCTATTGCGGTATTGATTTTTCAGTCATCCTGCTTGAGATCATCTACTAAGTGGTGTGACACATAGAACTGAACATAGACTTGAAACTGCAGGGAATTTATTGACCACGAGAGAGACTGAAAGGTGCATACTCATTGTTCTGTTAGAGCTTGAAGGGTAAATTGATTATTTACACTGAGCACACTTCTTAAAAAACAAAAAACCCCAACAACAACAAGCACATACACTGTTGAAAACACCAGAATTTAGTGTGACAAACATTTCCAGACTGACACAGAAATAAAATTTCAGTGTTTTCTGCAGTATCAATCGAAAACAAACAAACAAAGAACCCCCCAGATTTTGCAAAGAAATCCAAAGTGCATTAAGCTCCCCAGAGTGTGTTCCCTCCTCCTTCTTTTCCTCTTTTTTTCAGTGGTCCTTCACTTTGAATCTGACATCGCATTCTTTATTTTCAATATCTCCGTGCCAGCCCGTAGATGCCAAGCAGCGACAAGTGATGTAAAGATCTTGTAACATTCCATCTTTGATTCCTGAACCTCTGCCACAGTCCTGCCAAAGCCCCTGCTGCGCTTTGCTCCTGTGCCTCCTCCCCACCTTTCCAGCGCTGTCACAGATGAGAGAGGAATACAAATGTCTGCAGTCCCTAAAGCTCAGCCCCCACCCCCTCCTGCTCCCATGGCTGTATCCCCACTCCGACATCCCCACCACCCTCTGCCTGCCTCCCTCCATCCCTGACTACTCCCCTCCAAGGACAGCCAAAGACATTCTCCAGGGCGAGATAAGAGTGATTTCAGCCAACCCAATATGGCAGTGCTTTCACGGCCGCCTGGGGTCGGTACCGCTGGAGCCACATTGAGATTGAGACTTTGAATACATATGTTTGACTTGCTGTCGCGTCGCCAGTCATGTGTCGCATTGGAAAATCAACCAACAACCATGCTGCATTTCAAGGCGTGAAGCACTTGTCATGTTACAGATATACTATGTGTGACCCAGGTTAAGAAACCAAGGCCCGCAGCATGAATGATGAATGAAAGGTAGATACCATATGACTTACGTTATATATATGAGTCATCTCCATTTTTCCTTTTACCCTATAACACATCAACGTTTACGCTTTCACACGATTGATCGCACGATGCCCACGCTACATCCGTATATTTTGTTTGTGGCCCACATGGTGCTGAAGACATTAATACTTAAAAATAAGTATCTTCTGCCTGCCTGTCAATATAATTAAATTATTCAAAGAAATCACTCAGTTTTTCAACATTCAACTTGCTAAAGAACTAAATAATTTCTCTACTTAAATCAGTTAATACTGTTTTTATGTGAGAAATGAGGACACTTTTAAAATATTTGCACTGAGATGGAGAAATGTGGAGGAAAAGCAGCAGGGCACATGTGAATGGCAATATCATGAATTTGGATTTGCACTCACGTCCAGCCTTTGACAGGAAATGTATGGCTTTTATGACCACCATCTGTAAAGTTATTTGGCTCCAAAAGGACAAAGCAGGAAGAGGTGATTAAAAGCAGAATGGAATGTCACACCTAATAGATACAAAGCTAGATTGAGAAAAATAGGGAAAGTGGGAAGGAGGAGTAATGGACAGCAAAAGGAAAGAAAAAACAAAAAACAAAAGGTCAGTTATTACGTGTGTGAGTGTGTTTGTGAATGGACATGTGTCTGACAGAGGGTATAAGTGCATTTGTGTGTCTATGTGAACGGCCTGTAGAGAAACTGCAGAGTGTGTGAGCGTAGGTGTTCTCAGCGTTCCCAATTTAAGGTGTAATTACCTGAGAGTTAAGTGAACTCGACAGATCCCTCTTGATTCCTCTTTTTCTCAGCTACAGCCTCCTCCCCTCCTTCTGTATAAGATTAGAAGGATAAGATTTACAGCTATTAAATGCGCAATATATGCCACCTTGGCCTAAAGGGGAAGAGTTAAGTCACTTCCTTCACCTGTACCGTCTAATCCTACTTTTTGAATTCAGCAGGATCAGAGAGAGTATATATATGTTAAATGAAAAGTAAGCCTTTGACTGGGCATATATGCATGCTCTTCAAATTCCCATTGTGTCTATGCCTGTCGCTCAGAGGTTTTATTTCTTTACCTCTTTACTTGTTATCTCTGGTTAAAGTTTCAAATTTACACCTTCAACATACATTAATTAATAAAGAATTTTTCACCTTTTTTTTTAGTGCTCGTACTCTACCTCCATCTACTTCCATGTTTCTCAGCAAAACCAAAATCCCCCCAAAACTATCCTCTTTTAATGCACTGGCCTTCGTTCTGCTGATTGATTTTTATTTTCCTGTTTTACACTATGGATTTTTTTGGTGATCGATATGACTTTGCCATCCTTACTGTAAGCTTGCCTTCTGACCCAGTAAAGACTCTGTTCTCTGAGACAGTTTTTGGGCATTACAGCGACTGGAAGTTGCCCAGTTCTCCCACTCTCCTCCAAATCTGGCTGCTCATTCTTTCACTGAAGCATTTCCAAGATAAGGTAGCACATGCTCCAATCCTGGTTGCAAAGTGTATACCCTACACATTCTTTACAGATTATTGAATGTCAGTGCCATGTGTACAGCGATAGAAAGCTAGCCAAATTCATCTTTGACTGATCTCTTGCTGATGGCTTTCTTGGCTGCAGCATGTTGTTGTGGCTGCAGCACAAAATCTCCTTCCAAACCATTCACTGCTCCAAAGGTACCTCAAAAGGTATAGAATATATAGCCATAACTTTAGGCATTCCATATCTCCACCTGTACTGTCTGTGATATATTTCTAGTGCATGTGAAGAAAGCGTGCTTGGTACACAATTTTATCAAATGAGCTACAGGTTTGAAATTTGGAAGGCAGAGAGACAGCTCTTTCACAAGCATCAATAAAAAAGCTCTCCTCTGAATAGGATCAAATGTTGCAGGATAAACAGTACAAGGCATGCTGCATGGCTGGGGCTAGCCTGACTGGTTCATGAAGTGAATCTATAAAAAGTGCAGTAAGTAACAGTAAGCTGTGATGCATAGATTAGCATATTATGTTTCACATATAGTACTGCTTTACTTTCATACCTAATAATAAGCACCTTGCCTATGAATCACCTAGTGTCTATCTATAACATAATGTAATATCATGCAAAATAAATGTCTCTGTATGTGTAAATAGGGAAAGAAATTAACAAAAGTGCTATGCCGTTACTTTACCATTTAGCTGAAACGTGTATACTCATAGGAGAAGACCTGCTCATACTTTTTTTTTGTACTGCACCCTCAAGGAGGCGTGGCTGTATGGCTTCCTGTCAGTAAACTGCCCTTCAACAGCATTTGTGGTTAAACTGCCAGAATGAGGTCTAAATGCAATTTATAACACGACCTTCTACACAGACACCTCTCCCCTTGCCTCCTCCTCTTCCTGTCTTTATCTCTATACCCCAGCATTCCCTCTCTCTCCTTTCTCTTTGAGTATTTGTTCATATGAGATCTATCTGAGCAACACCTGCCTTTACAAGATTAAGAATAGCTTTCACATAAAATAACTTAATACGCACAACAGACGACACTAAAAAGCAATGTATATGATTTACGAAAAGACATACTGGGTGAAAAACCTATTAGATGAAAATAACACTATATAAATTACGAAACAGTTTATTTCTTGGGATTTTTTTTTCCTTTAATGCCTTTTGAAAATGGAATTATAAAACAATGCAAGCTAGAATAAAGCTACCCAAAGTCATTATCAGGAGGGTCACAGACCAAGATTCACCCTTGGGCAAGGTGATAGAGCTGGCAGGTGGTGGAAACAGGGAAGCACAGAAAACAGGGAACAACAAAATTCAGCCTGAAAAATGCACCAGGGAAAGAGCTGCTGGTGTGCTTTGGAACAACAAAAGACACTATTCTATTTAACTGACTATAAAGACAAAGATTAAAAATATGCAGTTAAATATCAGCTGTGTTTATCTTAGATGTGCAGATGGTGGGCAAAAGATGCTATAACACTGTAAGTATATATATATATATATATATATATATATATATATGTTTAGTCTGTGATATAAATGACTGTTCTGACAGTCTGTCCTCAGATCAAATAATGCCTAAATAAAGACGTAGTATTCTTTGTTTTTGCATCCACCTGCTGCTGTTATAATGTTTTCTTATACTTGGTGACAGCAGGCAGGAAACATGATATACTGACTCGCAATAAAGTCTCTTCATCAGAAAAAAATCTTTGTGTGACTTTAGTCTGAAAACAGCATGTTGACTGTACTCAGACCTGCTGACAGTAAAAGCACACACCCACACAAAAAGCAGCTCCACACCATTCATCCCTAGTCTCCAACTGAAAATAGGGAAAACCTTCTCTTTTTTAGCTAATAACAGGAAGAAGTTTTGAGTTACATTTTTTCATGATTATATTTGGCAGAAAAAGAACAGTGTTTACTGCTATGACCTGTGCTCTGGTATTTGGCACTTTAATATAAATATACGCGTCACACAAAAAGGAAATTTTTACGTTTCTCAAAGCTGGTATTACACTCACTAAAACATTAAAATCCCTGTTTTTTTGTTTCTTAACAAACGAGATTGCTAAGAAAACCCAATGACTGGATGAAAAATATGGTCTGAACCAAAAGAAAAATGTTTTCTTAAAAAGACTACAAACTACAAACTTAACTGTAAACCTCTCTCATGAGAATTTCCAGAGCTTTTTTTATCTTTTTCTTCTTTCTTTCTTTCTTTCTTTCTTTCTTTCTTTCTTTCTTTCTTTCTTTCTTTCTTTCTTTCTTTCTTTTTAAGTTCATGCCAGTATTGCAACATTTTAAAAGTTTTCCCCCCTTGGGTTCTCTGATTTCTCTACCATTAAATGTATAATGCATAATCTCGAATAAAACGTGTACCAGCAACACGGTCAGATAAGCTCTTGTCTCTTAATTCCTTGCTACTTCTCTGTAATGTTGACAATCTTTGACATTCCTTTGGTAATAAATATTTTGTAAGAATTGGTCAGTCTATGGTTTGTTTCAGTTATTGAGTTAATTTTGACATTTTTTAGCATGTTAGCCTAAAAATAAATAAAATAAAAATAAAGTGCTTTGTTGCAATGTTAGACAAGATGTAGTATATAGATATATTTAGCTCATTTAAGTAGCTAATGTAATTTCAATGAACTTTAAAAGGTATGGTTAGCACATACCATCAGATTAGCAGAAATACTTTTATGGTCCATATTTTTATGCTCGATGGGGTTCATTTGTATATGTTCTGTTTGGCTTTGACAAACATTTTTCTAAATATGTGTCATTGTTCCTTTTACTTCCTGCCCTTGTGTTTTTCCCATTTGTGTAATTTTCTGTTCCGCTTTGATTGTTTTCACTTGCTTCCAATTATCCTTCACTCAGTGAAGAACTGGGAAGAAAGACAACAAGAAAATCTGAGGACTGAAAATGGCTGTGCACACCATGTGCTGTTTTAAATAGTCCTGAATCTTACAGGGCCAATACTGAGTTAGACTCTGGTATTTGCTGGTATTTGCTTCTTATCTACGTCACAAACTTAATTTGAAAAAAGACGAACCTTCTACTGAACCAACCTATAAGCCCCTAGCTTATGCTGTGGGTCAGTAGCTTTGAGCATAAGTGAAGTAGAAGCCAAGAGCTCTCAGCGATTATTAAGGTCCTTCACTGCACCAGTGTCAGCTTCAGGGGATTCTGCAGGAGAATGGTCCTCCATCTGAAAAGAACATAGTTCCTCTCATTCTCAATTTTAACCTGGCCTGGGGATGTTACTGAGCAACTCTTACCTCACACATTTACCAGACCCCTCTCAGTATCTTGCAAACATTTTTTAAGTATTTTTTTTTTATTATGTAATGGATTTTCACGAGTTTCACTGCTGGAGGTGAAGTTACACATTAACAACCTTTTAACAAAGTAATTTCTTTAGTTAATGGAAGCCCATGAATCATGTTTAACTTGTGCTTTTTATTCAAACCATGCAAGTTTGGCTGCACTGTGCTTTAGTTGATCTCTGATGATCTGACAAAGGCACCTCCACTTAACTGTTGCTAAGAGACATTCAACTTGAACTGAAACCTTACAGTATTTGTGATTAAGCAACAGTATTAGTGGAAATGGAAACGTATTAAAGAGAAGTGCTTCCATTGTAATTCCAGTTCAAGTGCAAGTGCAATTTCAAATATAGTTTCCAAATAATCTACTTGCACCATTTCGAAACAAACACACACACACACACACACACACACACACACACACACACACACACACACACACACACAAACACACACACACACACACACACACACACACAGATGTGTCAGTGTCAGCAAAATGCAGTTTTATAATCAATTTGGACTCGAGGGTGGAGTGGGTGTGGAGTGGGTTGATGTTCCGTACAGCAAAGCAAATCCCAAAGTGACTGTTGCTCATATAATGCAAGCAGTGCAATCAATTTCACCAGTCTGACCAGTGGAGAGATGGGTGTTGTGAAATATATGAGCTGAGCTAGAGCTGGGGCAGGGAGTGACACTTTCCCAGTCCTCGTTTTGAGTGGGATGTGCTCAGTACTGTACGTACACATGCAGATCTCCATTTTGACCTCACATCCCTTTTTGCCTCAGGACACATTGCAAAGCTAGCTCTCATTTATACTGCAGTAATGCTGTCCTGTACTACTGTAGTAATGTAGTAATACTGCAGTAATGCTGTCCTGTACTACTGTAGTAATACTACAGTAATGCTGTCCTGTACTACTGTAGTAATGTAGTAATACTGCAGTAATGCTGTCCTGTACTACTGTAGTAATACTACAGTAATGCTGTCCTGTTGTGAAAATCAATAATAATTGGTGGTATGAAATTTGAATTGCAGTTGTGTAATGCTGGATTTGAAAGTGAAATAAGAAAAAAAATATTTGTCCTTGGTTACACTGCATAAACAACAGCAACAGTGGGCTTAAACAATGATTGAATAAATTATATGTATTTATAAATGATAATTTTACCCAGAGAAGAAACTTTCTAAGAAAATGTTACAAAACTACAGTTATATTCATGAACATTGAGGGCCAAATAATGTCCTATACACTGATGATTTTCAGATCCACCCTTTCCATTAAAGTTATGTACTTTAAAAAGGGTATGCTCATTTGATGTAGATTCATCAAAGTCATTTATATTCTGTCGAGGTCTCTTGGTTTTATTGCCAATCCCATAAACACGATTCTCTGAAACTCTTGGCTCCTTTAACAGTAGGGGCATCAGGTTTTTAATCTGGCTTAAAAGCCCATTAAAACTCATGAATCAGCTGGCGCGATAAGAAACTGTAGAGGACACTGCTTCCTTTCCCCTTTTAAGGACTGTGTAATTACTTCTCACATGTTTTACATAGATTAATGAGAGCAGAATTTGCTGGGAATCATGGTGAGCTGTACCTCACAGACAGAGATGAGGACAAATATAGCCTTTGTGCTGTGAAATCATCGCACTTAAAACCTTGGGACTTGAAAATGCTAGTCTTACATTGTCTACTGGATATTAGTTTAGGTATTGCAGTAGAGATTTATGGGATTCAACAGTCTTGTGAAACCTTCAGTGGGCCTAACATGAGCTACAGTCCAACCAGAAAGTCAAATTAGCCACCAATCTGTCTACGTGTCCTCTTGGCTGTCCATGCATGTTGATCACTGGAATCAGTTATTGACTAAAGTAGGCTGACACAGAAAAAAGACACATACAGATCACACTTCTAGCCTTGAAATCATATATTAACAACAAGGGACATATATTGGGTCTACTAACAACTTCTCGTGTTGGCATTACCTTTAGTACACTACATTAAACTGCATAAATTGGGTGTTATAAAAGACCAGGTCCACAAACTAGACCCACATACCACATGGGGTTTTATATCAAACCTATCATTTCCCTGTGGAGTTTCCTGCAAATGAACAAAAAACTAAATTTAGTGTTACTCTTTTCCTTTTCCTTTTCCAGATGGCGAGGGTTTTTGTTGCTATGTGATTCCCATCAGCTGTCAGTGAGAAAAACTGTGTGTAAAGTATGGATGTAGCCTTTGTGCAGTGGTTATTTAATGTTCTTCTGATAACCACTTGTAGTGGCTGAGCAAACATCTGACTCTTCACACCCAACATAATCCAGTGTCCACAGAGCTGTTGCTGAAATGAAGCAGTATTTATTTAAAATAATAATGGTATACTTGAGACTTCGAAAGGGATTCCACAAACAAATGAGTGATGCTACTTCCATATTTCCACTACTTTTTTCTACTACTTTTTATATTTATGCCTACAACACAGACTTTATATAAAACATGGATGTAGTCACAGTGAAATCACCTATTGACAAGTGAAATCCTGCATTGAAGAGATGACAGGAGGTGGATCTGACTGAGACGCTCAAAAAAAAATCTACTTTCAGGTGAAAGGTTGGTGCGTCCTTAAGCTTATTCTACTTTGTTGTTCTTTCGTCTCTAGTATGGTAAATAATTTACCAGATGAACTTTATGTTGTACTAGATAAGATTTGAAACTAACGATTAATAACATAAACCCATTTAATTATGAGTCATTGTTAATCTCTGGCTCTATTCCACAGCATGTCTTTTGTCTTGTCCCCCTTCCCTTCACCTTCAGTTTTATATAAATTCTGTGTCAGATTTTCATGTAAGTATCCCAGGACATCGTATTTTATTTAAAATTTGTACAAAAATACAACAGGTTACCTTTATGATTGAATCACTAATTTGTTACTGACAAAGACAATTTATTCCTAATAGTGTTGCTTTAATCTGCCACCATCTCCCCATGTCTTCTGTTGCTAAGGCTTAGAGCAGAATAAATGACTTTGATTTATTACCTTTATCTAAATTAAATTAGCTTATTTACTTGGTGCACGAGATTTTTGTGTGTGCCTGTCTCAGTTTTTAAGACCACTGCTACTCAACCTTTTCAGAGCTGTTGTAAAACATGCAAATCCATCCCAGTAAGCCAAAGCACACCTGTTGAAATCGACTGGTCTAGCCAAATCCGCCTCTTCAAAGCACCCAGAGAGAAAGCTGGACACTTCTTTCATTCAGCAGCCTCCATGCTCTGGGCACCGCTCAAGCCCACGCACACCTGTTCAAAGCGCCTCTTTCTGTCATCTAATTCCCGAATCATATCAAATGAACACATGGCGTATGTACAAACTTTTGCTTAGCTGCTTGATTTTAGATATTTTCTGTATATATTCCACTTACTGAAAGTGATCAAATTGTATGTGCTTGAGAAATGATCTGATAGACTTTGGTTGTTCCTTGCTCCTACACAGCTCGTGAGGCACTAGTTGTACTGAATTTGACAGACACTAATTTAAGCAGTGCTTTCTGCAGTCTCAGATTGTTCAAGTAAGTGAATATTTGACTTATTTTGGGATGAAAGGAGGCATGGTTACATAAAGGTCTGGTGTTGAGACAAAGCAATAAATTCACTAGCAAGAGAATGAAAGGAAAAATTGTAGTGGCCAGCTTTTACATAATCTAAACCCATCCTTATTGAGGACTTAAAAAATTAAACAAATATAGTTTCTTTACCATTTTCCAGTAAGTAAGAAGCCATCTATTATGTCATACTGACAAGCAACTACAGAGTTTTCACTGGGAGATCAGAAAAAAGTTGCAATCAATGACTTCTTCATTTATACATCTTCCCATCAGTTTCCACTGTCACTCTCTCATCTCTCTCAATCTCTGCTAGTCTTTGTATGTCCCTGTTTATCATGTGTTCCTTTTGCTTCCTGTCTTCCTCTCCCTGTAGTTATCTCACATCTCTTTCAGCTCACTTCTGTCTCTCCAACTTCCCCTTTATTCTCCTGCCTTCTGTTTTTCTCTTTGTCTCTTAATTCCCTCATCGTCGTCACACGGTGCTAAAGCCTCAGCGATGCAAACTGACATGTTAAATATGGCTAATCGAAGGGTTTGGTGCTATTTCATTCCGCCTGACAAAAAATCAATTTATTCTCTCTCCCTCTTTCTGTGCATCATTTATCAACTCAAAAACAAACTTGTTGCTTGAGGTTTGTAACGATCAACTGTAAAAGAGTCATTAGCTTTGTATTTCAAAGAGGTATAACAATAAATTTCCTGCAATATTTTTAAGACTCAGGGCAAATTGATCTTGACATCTCTGACTGATGGCCAAGTGTACAATTTCATAGCTGTGGGTTTTGTTGTACTGACTCTCTGTCAAGTACAAATTCTAAAAATACTCTATTATATTTAAAACCTGCATTGTTTACATTAATATTTTCTGTCCTTTCGTTTGCTGTCACATTACTGTGATTGCACACATCTACTTGTGAGATACCAGTGGCTTTGAAAAATGTCAGTATTTCAGTATATAGTAAAAACAGGCCAGGTGCAACCTCATGTAGATCTGTGAAATAATACAAAACATTAACAGAATGTACTTTGTGTTGCACATTCAGCTCCCATGGATGGATTTTTCCACATTCTTTTAAATAAGAATTACCGAAATCTACTCAACATTTATGTGAGGATGTTTTTGGTATGATAATAACAACCATGATAGAAACCAAGCTCGTGTAAACTGTCTGATATTGTCTGTGTGATAATATTATGAATTAGGATTAAAAAAATATCAGTGCTAACTATTAAAGGAGTCAAAGGGAGGCAAAAACCAGTAAAGGTATAATTTAAGATTTTTTGGTAATTCCCAAAAGAGCATCAAAAGACAATAAAATCAAATGACAATTGTTGAGACATCATTGTTTGCATTAATAAAGGCTGGATTGTGTTTAAACATTGTATTTTAGGCTCAAATTATTATTTTGTCAAAGTTTGGGGATGTTTGTTATTGTTCAATAACCCCTTAGCTAAGGGAAGGGAATAATCATGGTCACTTCAAAGGAAACTAGTACTGACTGTTGGTGAGAAAAAGCAAGTTTCCATGGTAAAGCCTGATGTTTTGTTGACCCACTTATTCTGTTCTCAGTGCTCCATAATTTATCTCACATTTTCTTTGGAATATTACAAAGGTTGTGAAATCGTTTTTGAGTATTTACTAAATGTATGTGGCTGATGTATTTGTTGCAAGGGCATTTCTCAAATACCATATAGAGAAAGAAAGAACAAATAAAAACTAACTGACTAAAATGAACTTTTATCCAGTGTCCATTAGAGTTTCAGTATTTATTTGGGTGTGAGTTTTGAAAATGGCAAAACAAAAAGAAAATGATATAGAAAGACAAATCCTTGCAGGATGGCTGGCGTGACTCTCCGCAACAGACAGAGGACTTCAACAATCAACAAGAGCAGCAGCAAGGCTGCTCCTCAGTGTGAGAGCAGCTGGCTGAAGTGATTACTGTGATTGCCCTGCTTCTACCCAAATGGTGACAAGACTGTAAGCAAGAAAATGAATGATTGGAAATGTCAGTTTAAAATGAGTTAAACTGAGATTTACATTTGAGGATTCTAATATGTGTTATTTAGTAATATGCACACAAATAAACTATCAGTGTTCTATTAAAAAAAGACGATGACAAAAGATTCAGATAATTCAGAGATTCTTTTTTTTAATACCTAGATGTATGATTTACATTTAAAATGTGTTTCATGAGCTGTAGCCTTTGATCTTTAACTAACATGAGAATTTGTATCACTACCAGTGAACAATTCTTATAAACATTTAAACTATTGCTCACATATAGGTTTATACCTTTTGACCCAAGCTTTCAAGATAATTCCCTTGTGGCCAATGGGAAATTTTATTCTTGTAATCAAAGTGAAGGTACTTCCGAGCTCCTCTTCGCATGTCATTTTGTCATCCACCATTGTCTAATCCCTCTATCTCCACAAAACGGCAAGGGCAGTGAATTAATAATACCCTCTGAGGGCTACGGCTCAAACCTCTTTCAAAAATGAGGTCTGACAAAGTCTCCACTCTAATTGTATAAGCATTGCCACTTTTCGCCCGCTTCCAGGCGCATCAGTGGAAGTAATGCTTGCAAGAGCTGCCCTCTTGGCCCTGACGCTGCTGTCATATCTCTGCCCTGCCAACTACCCCCACAGCGGGAAATCAAATACACTTAATGGAGAGAGGAAACATTACGACTGTAATCGAACCTGGAACGAGATAAGTGTGTCACCAATCACCACCTTACTGCATATCATCTCAGCGGTAGAAAAACCTTTTACCGTAACTACAGTGTCAGCGGTCCTCGTGATTTCATTTGAATGGTTGGATGACAAGGAGATTTATGTGTTCAGTGTATTCCACGACCTTGAGGCACATGAAGCCCATATAAAGCCATAATAAAATTTCACTTATGCACAGCAGGAAAGCTTAAACTACAAAAAAGAAGTGTTTCACTGTTTGAGGAGAACACATTCACAGATGGTTACTCAGAGATCCACACACACCCATTGAGTCACACATGTCCGTCCACCGATGGCCTTAAGAGCTCCTGGTGGGCAACAGAGTGCGTGGCCAGTGGATCAAGTTCTCCCTTAGATTGAGGACAATCCAGCTTCTGTTTCAGGGGAAATGGGCAGACCTCTGAGGGCAACCTCAAGGTGAAACACATGATAAGTGTTAGGGAGTATTCAGAGACACTGTATCCACATTAAAGACCTGGATCTTTTTTCTGTTGAGTCAGAGAACTGAGGTTTCTGAGAGATGCTGACAGACATTGAAGGTAAAGTCAGTCCGAGAAGCAACATTTAGTTGTTTCTTTACATTTTCTACAGGGAAGGTTTCTTTTGAATGCTTTTTAATTTTTTAACAAAGACATCCTTCATGACAAGTCTGTTGAACCCATCATCTATCTGCAGTTTCACAGTAATATTTAAGTGAAAATAAAAATTAAAAAGTACCAAAAGGTATTTTTATTCTTTTTTATTCTTGTTTTCTGTGTTTGTTTGTTTGTTTGTTTTTACATCCAGACACTTTGTTGATTTTGAGAATGAACCCTGCCAATTCTTCATTTTTAATGGAAACTGCCAAATGAGTCAGGCTTAATCTCATGTTTAACTGTAAATGTTGTAACATGCATTTTTATGCAGATGATTATTTCACATGACACTGACTCTTCCCTTGATTAAACCACTGCAAATCTGCTATAGGCATTTGAAACATTTAGGCAATGTCTAATCACACTTAAACTTGCTTTAAAAAACGTTCCGTCACTCATCTCAGTGACTTCTTCAGTCTCAGCTTGATGCAGGTTCCCCCAACTTTATAAAGACACAATGACTGAAACTAGCACCACTGACAAACAATGGTCTATGAGGTCAGTTTCTTGATCATTAATATGCAGAGAGTTGGGGAATGGCTGCAATCATAGCAAGATGTATGATGGTAAACGATGTACCCTTAGACCTCCTCCTCAATTCAGAGATGGTCTTTCCCTTTTTGCATAAATGACCTCTTTGACTCCCCGCTTAAACCAGCGTTCCTCCCTGTCCGGCATATTACTCAGGGCCGCTGTATCTGTGGGGATGGAGTTTGCTCTGTGTTGTCACATCCTAATGACACCCAGTTTGTGCTCCAGTGGATGATGAGAGTCAAACCTAATAAATACTGATGGGTATGCATTGGTTTACAGTGCACATCAACTTTTAAATGTCCCCTATTATTGATGGAAATCTCACAGTGATCAATGAATCAATAGTGAATTCTGGTATATTTGATTTTCACCCAGGTGTCATCCACATACCTGAGCCAATGACTTGGAGCCCTCTTTTCTATTTCTTCTGTGTACAAGTTGGACACAATGGGTGAAACTGGGGAAACCTAAGGTGCAGCCATGTTTCTGCCTGTAGTACTGACCCTTGTATGTGAAATATGTGAAATGAAGACTCGGTTCCGAGAGCAAACACAATTAGTGGGTGCTAAGAGGTTCGGGTCACCCTGTAATCTCTTACGACCTACCTCCACTCCTTCATTGACTGGAACACAAGTGAAGAGAGATGTAACATCATCATGTTTATAAGGTTGGGGAAAGCTGCATTTAGCTGAGACTGAAAAAGTCACTTGGATAAGTGACAAAATGTTTCTCCTACTGAAAACGCTACATCCAGACGAATAGAATCCACATTTTATGGGGTTTTTTATATTAAAAAGTAAATGATTCCATGTATATTCTTGAAAAAGTGACATAGCTCCTAATGCAAAACCTAAGAGTTACAGTTCACTTTTGCCTTGCTCAAATGGTCAAGCCACCTTCACACTCTCACAGGGTAATATTGTGCAGAACCAACATCCTTCTCTCCTCATCATGGTGATACAGTGATACATTAACAATAAATAATGAAGAAATTCATCAGAAGAGACTTTGCATATAGATAGCCTACTTAAGCCGGAAGCGACTATTAACATAACTTGCTGGAGACTGGAGGATAATTAGAGTGGCTCGCCTTCTTTCCCTTCCTTTTCTGTGACTAATAGAGAGACGATGGTGACAGAGGGAGGGTACTGTTGTCACAAGACTACGGTTCATCAAAAAGACACTAAACTTTTGACAAAGTTGGGAGAACCCTTATAATCTGCAGATGTACACAGGAAATACAGTAATCAGAGAGACATTTTTAAATGGCTCTAGCAGTTAGTTGTACAGTGTAATTTCAAGTGGACACGAGCGCCTGCTCAGTCATAGAATTTGCAGCTTTAGATGCTGGAAGTCATCCTGCTTATTACAGCCTGATGATTTTATGATATCCTGAGGAATATGCAACTTGTCTCACCTCAGTGGGTGTTAAAAGACTTTTCAGGCTCATAAGCCAAGTTCCCCCTGTGTTTTTGCTTTTTAGGCCAAACATTTATCCTAATCCTAAACCCTGCATGTAAAAATGTTATGACAGACTAATTGTGCTAGAGCTGTGCAGCTGTATTAACATTTTAGTGTCCACTCATTGGCTCTTGTACTTTTGTGTGAATCAGCTGATTGTAACCTGACAGATGACTCCCTAATTCCCTCTGGGTTGACTTCCAATGCTTACTTAATTTTACAAATCTCTTAAAACAGGTCATTAAACACAGAATACATTAAATATTATCAGGTTTTCAATTCCATCTATCAAACATTCTTCCTTTACTTTGGTTGCACAAGATTTGGTGGGGTAGCAGTAGGGCTGCTGTGGAAAATTGGACCGATTTCCAGAGTTTTATTGTAGAATTAGAAACATTGCCCATTGTGTAATTAATGTTGGCAGAGTGACAGGGATTTTTAAATATGCTTGCACCTGTTTTCCTCATAACCTTTCCAATCTGTTGTTTGCTGCTGTCAATAGCTTTTCACTGGCTTTAGCTGTTGCAGTTGTTATGGAAACTGTGGCTTATTAAGGATGTTAATGCTCTTTATCTGCCGGTTTAATACTTGCTCTTGGTAACACACAACTCTAATTTTCTTGCTGTTTCATGTAATATTAAAAACAGAAAAAGAAACTAAACAACAATGAAATGATTAACAACTCATGTAGCTCAGGTTTGGATGACACTGCAAATTAAGGAATGCTGTACATGCCAAAAAAATTGCTGAGACACGACAATTATGATGCACAAAAACTTTCTTGAGGGCACCACCTGCAGGGTCAGGTGATGTTTAAACAGCTGGAGATCCCACAGCAATTATATCACACCATTTTACAATTTTGGATGGCAGTTACAAAATAACACCCTTCCCTAAGATTTCCACAACCAAAAAAAGCCTGCAGGTGTTCTTTGGGATATTAGCTGAAGAACAAAATGCAGTGTCTGTGTTTTCCCAGCAGCATTTAGATTGCTATCACATTATTCACAAAATAAAAAAAGAATGGGACTCTGTGTGAAATGTGCTGCTCTGCAGTTAGCATTCATATATTTGAGTCAAGACTAGAACTGATGTGTAAAAATGAGTGGCCATAGAAAGAGAGGCGTGTTAGTGGTACAGCCTTCTGATTTGAAAAGTGTCATGTTGAGACCTGAAAATTGATTCAAGGACACGACAGAGCCCACATGCTATTACTCATGTGCATGACTGCTGCTTTCTAAAGGTTTGCTCGAGACCACCGGTCATGCATGCCAGTCTAAGAGTGAAATGTCAGTGAAGACAAAGAGATTTGAAGATAAAAATAGTCAGTTTCCATACTTACTCTGAGACATGATGTGACAATGTTAGCTAGCACATACATAAACAGTATGCAGCAAAACTGAATGAAGACCTGGTTGATATTGCTAAAATGTTAGATCATTATGATTCCTATACATTTAATGTAAACGTGTCCTTCTTTGATAAAGATCAAGTGTAATCCAGCTAATTTCTTAGCAAAGTTAAAAATAATTCTAAATCAACTGCAGGAAAGGTGAATGCATACAATTTTAGTGAAATTTCACTTAATTAAAAATATAAATAAATAGAGGTTAGCCTTTATTTATTTATATTTAAATTGGATCCTTACTCGTGGATGAAACCAGTCCCACAAGAACCTGCAGAGTGATGTTCTGCCATTCTTTAAACCTGATTCTTTTTAGCTGCTCTGTGCTGGAGGGGTTTTGTTGCCTTCAACGTTCCACTTTAAAAATACTCCAAATGACTGGCTTCTAGTCAAGGACAGGGTCAATCAGGTCATTGTGTTAAATTTATCTTCTTCTAAAAGACTTTTGTATTTGTTGCAAAGAAATACAAATTTCTTGAGACTGAAAAAGCCATGTATGAAAATCACATACCTATACTTTCTGCACATACTTATGTAAATAATCTAACTTGCACATTGCAGACTACATTATGCAAACGCTTTGGGTGAGTCATGTTAATGACCCATGAAATCAATAAATAAACACATTAAAATATATTTTGGACTTGGATCTATCTGTATATATCAGGCTTCTTTTCAGTTTCATCTGATTTCCTTTGCAGTATTTGAGCAGTCACAGAAATACTCCAGGTAATTCTTTAAAATGTCGACTCATTAGGCATTACACACAGCCCAGGCTAAAAAGAAAAAAGAAAAAAAATGAAGCTGTATAGTGTTTACAGGTTTAGCCATGTTCACGCAATTATCCCTAATTGGAAATTACATGTGCACTCACTTTTGTTGCATTGCGTTTGTATGGTTTTAATGTAGCCTGTCTGTGTTTAATTGTACATAATTAAAATACATTTATTATAAGATTTGTTGTGCCAGTAACATTGTACAGTGCTGGAATCTATTTAGCAGTATGTTTCATACATACTGCACGCTGTGACTGAATATGTATAGAAAAGCAGGACAATGATGCCGTTTACAAATATCAAATTTATCACATGATTACTTTGCACCATGTGAGACAAAATTCAAGGCAATATTTTTCTAGGTCATCTGTCATTTCCCACAAATTACTATTTCTATAAAAAGAACAACATGTCAAATAGCAATGTTTAAAAAACACTGACAAAGTGAAAGGAATTGCTTTGTAGTAATGATCCGCCTGGAATTATCACTCAAATCTGCAGCTCCCCTCCTGCTGTTTTCAGCAGGGGGAAAATCACTACAAAAATTCACTGCATACTACCTGCCCAGCATGAAAAAGCAGACAGATAAGGTTAGCAACAAAGTGGCCCCACAATTTCCAAGAGACTGATTTTGCAAAATGGCCTTCTTTCTTGGTCAGCACTCTCTCAGTCCATGGCAATGTAAAACTTGCTTCACTGTGGACAGTGATGTTGGCCTTCCAGCAGTTTCCAATTCATGGCAGGATGTAGCCTTGATGGTTCTTTGGTTGTTCCTGAAATTCCTAACAAATTTCGTCTCATCTGTGGGTGACCATTTGGGTCTGCTTTCAGACCTCGGCAAAGTGGTGACACATCTAAATAACTTGTACTTATGTACAATTGTTTGAATAGATGATCTTGACTCATTAAGCTTCTGAAATGACTTTCCCTAAGCCTTGTTTTTACCACTATTGACAATTTGTGGAATATACTTAAAAGCTGGGTCTGTGCCAGGAAACCAGCCAGTTTAAATGAACTCCACAAATTCTACCAAGAAAAATGGTCAAATATCCAGTCAGAATTATTCCAGAAGCGTTTTGATGGTTACCAAAAGTATCTGATTGAGATGCAGCTTGCTAAGAGACATTTAACCAAATATTAGTGGGGGTGTATAGGCACCATTTTGAGCCTGCACGTTTGGTCTTGTGTGGATTGGAGAAAATCTAACACAACTTCAGTCTTTTGCACAGAATTTTATGTAAAGTCATTCAAGAGATACGCTGTATAATCATTCCACCCTGGAAAAAGAACAGTTCAAAGAAATCAACAAAAGCCCAAAATTACCATGACATTCATGCCCATAATGAATGCATGCAAACTTTTGACAATAGTTGTATATTTAACTTCAAAGTCTCTGAAACCTTACTGCTTCAACCTGACAGCTGTGTTTGAGAGGGAAATTACTTTCCAGCTGCTGCTGATGGCAATGACGTTTCTCTTTGTTGAAGACAAGACAGGAGGAAGGAGAGAATGTGGAAAGATTGTCAGCAGCATTCATTCCCTCTCTCAGTTGACGATGGATGGCTTCAATGCGTCCTTCACTGCTGGCCTCTGATAAGCCCTCTTTCTGAGACCCAAGGAGGAGGGCCCTCTTAATGGAATTGCTCTCATCTGGGTAGCAGTGGTCTATCGACTGCTCTTACCAGTGAAAGAGGACCCCGTTTGTGAACTGGATGAACCGGGAGATTGATGAGGCTTTGCTGTGTCAAATCAGCCCAGCATTGTCTCCTATCCAGCCCGAACCCTTCAACAATCTATTTAGGAGGGTATAATTCATATCTATGTAAAAATGAAATGTTTGTACTGGACTGCAAAAGCTGTGCAATGCCAATACATGTCAGCCTCCAGTGAAGCAGCTTGAACAGCCTCCATGCAACTGGCGAGAGGAAACACAGCATAATATATTTCACTGTCTGTGTTATAATATGAGTTCCAAAAATATAGCATATATTAGAAAAAATGGATAATAGATAGCTATCAGTACAACAATAAATGACACTGTGTACACTTTTCTGATTTCTGCCTGAGAGAGAAATTTTTGATTAAACTAATAAAGTCAACCAATGTCAAAGGACGATTTTTTTTCCCCCAAAATGTGAAAAGTACAAAAACAGAAGAGTACTTTATCTAGTAGCAGTGGCTGTCTAACATTCTGTAATACAACAGATATCCTCGGAGAGTTCAGGAGGCAGACGACAGCCTGATAAGATACTTATCTCCACTGAGGCTCTACCGCCTTATCGCTCTTATAGAGGCTCTTACCTTTTGGCTCTGACACAGCCAGACAATGATCCATTCTCAATAGGACCTTCAGCTCTGTGTGGAGGAAACTATTTGTTTGCTTGATTTCACTGTCAGTCTTATAAAACCTTGAAAGTATTTGAATTGTGTGCACAGAAAAATACATTAACATCTATACAGGATATGTATTTTATATCTATATCTCTAATATCTACAGAAGAAAATTGGTATAAAAGTATTTTCATTGTAAAATTAGAACGCAAAGCTGCTTATGTGCCTGTGTTCATGGTTATCAACAGCATTAGCGCTATATTTTTGTGAAAAGCAATTTAAAATATTGCTTGATGGCAAAAAGCCATTCCCAAGATGCAGTTGTCCCCCAGTAATGGAAAGTCCTTTGTCTTTTCTGTGAGCCCTGTCTCTCCCATAGTCGTGAAGCCATTTGGCCAATGTAGAGGTCCATTCATCAGGTCTGTGAGTGCCCTCATGTCTGATCATCCGTCAGTGGCTTCCTTATGTCTGTGACATCCCTCCTGCTGCTTCTCAAAATAGAGCAGGAGATTAGGAAGATGGGAGCATTTTAGCCTGGTCCCAGGAGGTCATTAATTCCCTCCATCCAACCTTCCAATCACCCTATTCTCCACCTTTTCCTTCCAACATCCATCCTTTCAATAGCCACCCTGTCCACTTTCCTTCCCCTCCTCATCCTCTTTCTTTCCTTCTCCTCCCAATTTTCCCTACCATCTTCACCTGATGGAGCCATCATGGGAAATCACTGTCGAGTATGTGCTATGCGGTATGGGGGAGGGCATCATCAGTCACAAAATGACACACTAGTCCAGCAACAGACACATAGTCGGGCACAGAAGATAAATATTGACTGAAAGCAGAAAGAGACAATCAAAAGTTTTGGAACAACCAAAAAATCTTACACAGTTTACTTGTGGATCACTATGAACATAAGATAAAAACAAAACAATAAGAAATAGGAGACTATATGACTTTACATACAACTAAAAGATTACACCATTGCAACCTCCTCAGATGAACAGCAGATTTGAACCTAAGCACTGCTTGCTGTGAAACAACATTGATTAAGATTGCACTATTGTGTCTCCCTGTGAACAGTAAGTTTTAATTGTACAAGTTATTATAAGTAATTATAATTGACATAAAAATACAAATAAACAGATTTAACACTATATACATGTCTCTCTTTCTATCTTCTTTATTTTTTTGTCATTTATTAGAGACAAACTGTGGTGCAATCAGTTTTTCATTGTCTATTAAAATTTAGAGATTCATCTGTGTATCCGTGGTTTGTTAGATCCTAATCCATGTGTCACAGGTTGAGAGACAAGGTACTCCCTGGAAAGTTACCAGTCTATCACAAGGCCTACAAAATAATAGTAATTGTTATCAGAAAAGCAAATGATAAATTAAGTTGTGTTGGGAGACTACATGCACAATGACGGGGGTGCAATAAATGTATCTAATTATAGCTCTGATTTTAACCTAGCAACAGATGACAAAGGTCTGTTGTAATGGCCCAAGGTGACAAAAACAACACTCTGAGGTCAAACATTTGTCAGTCATTCCACACTGAGCATCTCATTAAGTAGTTTATCAAAAGCAAGAGCACAATAGGGGTCTGCTCGCATGGTGAAAATAAAGCTACTTTCAGCTGCTCTGTTACTCACAAAGGGTCGCCACAGCGGGTAGATTGACATGTTTGATTTGGCAGAGTTTTACGCCAGATGCTCTTCCTGATGTAAACCCCCATTATTTGTTCATATAATAATCCAGTTACAATGCAGTTATTGCCTCACCCTTTCTACAATGTAACTGTGAGTAATGTGATATATATCAGATCAAACCAAGAAGCTGTCATCCTTGTTAAGATCTTAAAAGGTTGTCTTCAGGGCATTGCCATTCTAATTAGTAGGAGGGTGTTCATTAACCGGAGACTTATGATACAAGTATCTTTGCTGTTCTAAATGAATATGAGAATAAAAAAAATGAAATATGACTTATTAGCATGTAAGTCATAGTAAACTGTACCAAATCTGAGTTTAATTCACCAATGTGAAAAATATGAAAAATATGATTGCCCCTTTCCAGAATTGCATAACTCATCGTTCCACCTTTCTTAACTGCACTACTGTATAATTCTGTATAAACAAACATTCTGTACAATACGATAATTTTAATTCTACAACAGTTTATAACTTGCACAGTTCATATTTCTGTATAGCTTTCATATTTGTATCCTGTTCATAGCCTGTATAGCTTGTACACCACTACAGCCTGTACATACTTAGAGTTATAGCATATTCATAACATACCTTCATACCGTGTACATTATAACATACCCATAATAGACCCATATTTTGTATCCTCATACCTATAACAGACCAATTTCTGTAATATATTTATATATCTATATTATTGCTAATATATATTTTGTAATATATCTATATTATGGCAAAATTCTATTCTATTCTGAATTCTATTCTATTCTTTAGCAGCAACAACTGCACCCACTCACCTCTGATAACTTTGATACCTGATCATTTCACCCCACTGATTTTTCCTGGACTGCTTTAGTGCCGCCACACAGCAAACTTTGTGTGCGTGAAATGCTCTTTTCAGATACCGCCACAGCTTCTGAATAAGTTTCAGCCCCGAATTTTGACTTGGCCATGGCAAAACTTAGATGTAATTGCATTTGAACAATTCAGAGCTTTTGGTTTACTCCAGACATTTCACAAGCCCCTGTCTTTGAAACAAGTTCAACTTTCACGAGTCCACAGAACATTCTCTCCAAAGCTGCAGGGGTCATAAAACTGTGTTAATGTTTTATTAGGTTAGCGGTTGTTTATACCTTGTCTCTCCCATGAATATCATTTCATGTGCTACTGGTGAGACCTTTCGGACAACTTCATGCTCATTAAAATGGAATATTTATTAAATGATTGTTTAAATAGTAAATAGGCTTGCATGTGTTGAATCTAGCTGAGATCCTTTATCGATGCAGTTCTGAGGGCTTTTTGGCTTCAGCAACTGAGAAGGTGAAAACTTTTTCACACAGGCCCACTTGAGATTACATAATTTTTTATGATTCAAACACAAAAATAGAAGAAATACAAAGTGGGCACAGCACTGTATTTGTGTAACCACCAACAGCCATGAACATAAAGCTGCACATTGGATGAATCTTCTGTCATCATTAGAAATAATGAAACATACTGCCGGTACTGCCATGGGATTAATTCTGTGGAATCTGTTGAATGCGCGTTTTTTCCAACAGTATTTTATTGAAGTGTTAATGCTAGTTAATATTTGTTGTTGTTGTTGTTGTTGAATGGTGAAACAGATGGCCTGAGTGTTAAATTACTCCACTGATGAAAGAACTAAATGATCAACTGTTAAATACTAATGTTGATTGTTATTATTGAATGATTATAAACTAACACAGACTGTAGACACACAAATTCCTCTCAATTTGAATTTGTGTAAAGTTTAATGGGTGATTCTTACAAGTGCTTGTCAAAGAAATTTATCCAACCATGTAAAGTTACATGTAAAGAACAGGAAAAAGCAACAACTACAAAGAGATTTATTTGCAATGTTTTTATTAATAAGATTACAACCATTTCTAGAGTGAAAAATATATTTTGAAAGTCTCAATAGGACAATTATGAGGGCCAGTGTAATATTCGTTACACTTAGTTCTGAAGTGAACTTAGTAATCACTTCAGAGGTACAGAGTGAAGGCTACCACTCTGTTGGTGGCCTTCGAAGGCTACCATGATGGTAAATGGCCTGTATTTGTATAGCGCTTTACTAGTCCCTAAGGACCCCAAAGGTCCAGTCATCCACCCATTCACACACATTCACACACTGGTGATGGCAAGCTACATTGTAGCCACAGCCACCCTGGGGCGCACTGCCGGACACTGGCGCCATCGGGCCCCCTGACCACCATCAGTAGGCAATGGGTGAAGTGTCTTGTCCAAGGACACAACGACCGAGACTGTCCAAGCCGGGGCTTGAACCGGCAACCTTCCGATTACAAGGCGAACTCCCAACTCTTGAGCCACGATCAAAATGTAAAGTACAGATAGGTCCATAAGTAAGGTCAATGACAATTTTTTATAGCTTTACCTTGTGTACCACCTGTGTGGAGTTGAAATCAGTCAATTAATTGTTTAAGAATTAGAGTCATTTTATAAATTCAAAGGTTTAAAATTCATTGGAAAAGCTAATATAGTTTTAAATATAATGATTACTTTTTTAAATACTTGATAATCTAAAGTCTAGAAGTCACTGACATCACCAAATGCTGTGTCATCTACCTTGATGTGCTCTGCTAGGCCTTTATTATAGCCACCTTCTGTTGCTGTTTGTTTGTGGGACTCACTGATTTCAGTTTTATCTTCCAAAACTAAAAAAAAACACGCTTTGAAAAATTCTTGGTTTGCTTTTGCAGTAGACCATGAGTCATTATCATTTTGCAATATGAAGCACCATCTAATCAGTTGTTCAACATCTGGCTGAATATGTGTAGAGAGTATAGGCCTGTACACTTCAGCATTCAGTCTGTGACTTCTGTCAGCAGTCACACCATCAGTACACAATAGTGACCCAGTTCCACTAGCAGCCAGACATGCCCATGCCATACCATTGGCTCCCCCATGTTTAACAGATAAAGTTTTATGCTTCAGATCGGGAGCTGTTTGCTTCCTTGCGTGTACTTTTCTCTTCCCATCATGTTAGTACATGTTAATCTTGGTTTCATCTCTCCAAAGATGTCTTTCTTTTTCTTTTCAGAACTGCGCAGAATCTTCTCAGCGTAATCTGGCCTTCCTGTTCTTGAGGGTAGACGGTGGATTGTACTACAACTACAAAAAGATTTATTTGGAATGTATTTATTAATTGGTAATAATAAATAACAACAATTTTTAGAGTGAAAAATATCATTTCAAAGCCCAAATAGGACAATTATGGGGGCCAGTTTAATCGTGTAATCAGTCATTAAGCGCAAGAAGCTTTGTTCATTATTCAAGCAGCATTTACCAAATGCTATTTATATATATAAACTTTCTCACTTTGTCTTAAGAATTGAGGGGTGTTTTTCGGCTCTATAAATGTATTCACACTGTTCATATTGTAGCTGCAAAGCTGTGCCTAATGAAAGCTGGTATGTAAGTAGCTACAGCAACAAAGAAAATAACACAAAAGATTATCCTGCTTAACTTAATATAATGAAACAGTAATGAGTCAACTAGGCTTTGCATTAATCAGCCTGCACAACCCTGCACAACTCATGGAAATGTGATGTTGTCTCTAACAGGCCTAGACTAATTTTCTTTTGTCTCAGATGAGATTTATTTGATCTCTTCTTTCTTGTGTTGAAGGTATTATTTTTGTTTTCTTTATTTGAAAGACAATTTTGGAAGGCATTATTGTCTTTCTTTCTAAGCTATATTAGATCATCATGTGTGTAATATAGCACAGTGTTTGGCTGTTGTTGACTTCAGACAGTTAACTAGAGCCAGAGCAGCTTTTTAAAAATCCTTTACAAACAGTCAAACCAAAGTCAGCATTATATTATAATACTAAATATCACCTTAATTTTTTTTTGTATTAAAAAATCTCCCACGATACATTTTGGCCTTAAGAGAACATTGCAGGCTTTAAAATAAGTATATCAGCTCTAATACAAAGCACATGACAAAAGACAACTACCCCTCCTCGGCACAATATCTGTTTAATATAATCCAAGAAAAATTCTAAAGAGAGAACAGAGTGCTACTCTTTCTGCTCTTTTTGTGGTTTTAAATCAATGCTAAGATGATAATTCAGTTACATTTCTTCACTGCAGGCAGGGGGCTGCGTGAGCGAATCACTGTAAGATGAACGGTCCATTTCACTGAAATCATTGCTTTTCCTATTGATCATCTGATGCAGGTCTAGCCCGAGTCCAGATATAGTGCTGAAGAAACATATACATCGCATTGGAGGAAAAAAACATGCAATCTCTGCCTGGAGGTCTACCACACACACACACACACACACACACACACACACACACACACACACACACACACACACACACACACACACACACACACACACACACACACACACAAAGAGATGATGATTGGTAGCCTCATCTGAGCAAGCTGATTGATCAAACACACCCCTTCGGCAACTAATTCCCATTAAGACTGTCTAGCTGTTCTTTGTTATTTACTTTGCAGTAACATGAAAGCTAGTTAGCAGTTTGTCATGTTTCCTCCTGCTCTGTGTAGCTTTTTTTTTTTCCAAAGTTTCTAATATAAGAATGATTTAACAGTGGCATGTCTTCTCTGCTGTAATAACTGGAGCATGCATTTTACAGAAGGAACAAACCACAGCGCTCGCTGGACACTATCTCATCCAAGAGTGTTTGGTTTTGTTGTCCTTTTTGTTCTGTCTGAAGGAAACTTTCTGCTACAGTGCCCACACAGTATTGAGTAAGCATCTGGAATGAGTCATAGCCCCTCTAATGGAAATCCATTTAGCCTGGTCTGAAGTATAAGTCTGCGCAGGGAAGCATAGCGTCACGCTGAACTGAACCTCTGGCTATCGTTCACAAGGGAGGACAAGTAGGCAACACTCAAGGTGAAAAGACCAGCCTAGACAATCAACAGCAAAGATATGACTGTTGTGTGACAATAGACGTGTTTGCAGTTAATGACAATTTTTTTTATGAAACTAATTTTAAGGTCAATCTATTTTTTTAAATACAATTTAAAACTTTTGAACAATCCAGGGATCATACTGCTATGCAGTCCAGTCCAGAGTCTTTATGATGGACGACACTCAGTGAGTGTCTTCTCTCAAAGAATTATCGGATTTAAATGAAAAGAACCAGGAAGGCTGCAGAATATGGAGCAAAATGCAGATTCGTGGATCATTAATATTTACATATACTTCAAGCAGAGGGAGAATTGGATTTTGAGGCGGGCCTTTTATGCATTCTGCCTCTTGATTGTAACGTTGCTGCAGCCCATGAGGCAAACTATGAATACATTTGAAGTGAATCTTTTAATGGAGACATGAAAGGAGGCCTGTGAAGGTCAGCTACTCAGTAGTGCTGAGAGCAACTGAGCTCCTTTAACCTGTTTGTGTCACTAAAAAATTGAATAAGAAAGGTTTCCTTTTTAAAGTGTAAGTGCTGTAATTTAAGACTAAAATGTATATTCTTCTCTTTTATCACTGGAATTATGAAGCCTAATGTTTTCTCAGTAGCAGGCAACCATTTATATAAAGCCTTGCTGCTGGTGGATATAAGCAATCAATCTCTAATTGCTTTGTTGAATATTAGCAGACAAGAATTATATTCAACAAACCTTTATCGAAGCATGTTTGTGTAACGTTGATGTTTTCTTTAATGAACACACACAAAAAATGTGGCCCCAATTCTCCATTTTTGTATTGTTTGAGGTGAATAACTACAGTGAACACTTGTGCTTTTACTTTGGTTCTTTGGGGAAAGACCTCATGGTGGTTTGGGTGGAAACTTGTTTGCATCATCTGAAACCCTTAAGGAAATTTTCCCAACCTGCCAGATAGCCTATATATGTCACTCACTCACTTGCTTGTTTCGACACATGATGAGAATTTTCAAATTATTTAAATAATCCGTCCTGTAATTGTGCTTGATCTGCATTGCGGCCCCTCAAGATGCTCAGCTGAGGATTATAAGGGAAAGCTTTTCTTCAGCTTCACATGTGTGTAAGGGCCGGGACTGAAAAATGAAAATATAAAATATTCCCACAAGGTCTGCTTCATGTTCCTGTTTCTCTTCCACAGATTGTGTTAGTGTCACTTTAAAGTATCATATCAATACTGGAAAAGTAATAGGCTCCATCACCTTTTTCATGTCTTTGTGGTGCCTTTCTACACTAACTTTTATAATTTGGTTCTGTGCGTCTGTGGGTTGGTTCAAAAGATTTCATGATTCATTTTCTATTCTGTGCACTTTGTCAGCCACCAATTTATTTTGAAGGCCTTGAAGGTAAATCTGTTGTCAGTCGACTGGTGATGTGAATTTAGATATCCCCTGCCAAGGACAGACCTGGTAGCAATAAGAGACATGAAACAGAAAGGCATAAAGAAATGCAGGAAGGTTATATTTAGGTCTAAACTACTTTTCTTTGTCATTTATTTGTTGTTGATTCCGCCTTGTGTGCAGAATTATCTTCTGTGATGATATGAACAGGATTTAAGAAATCTTTTGTTAAAAAACCAAAACAGGTCATTGTGCAAATTCCACTTGCTGTAGATTCACGCAGCAAGACCTGCAACCCAGGTCTTATTTCAGTTGCTTAAGTAATCCAGCATAAAGCACAAAAAAACATCTGTTGATTTTAATTCTCTTATCCAATTCAGAGTAGGAGCCTATCATGGGGTGAGAGGTGGGGTCACTAATCTCTCAGAGGCCTAACATTTGGAGTTAGACAACCGTACATGCTCACATTGACGTCTATGGTCAGTTTAGTCTTTGGGAGAAAGCTGGATTACCCAGAGAAAACCCACACGGGGGAGAACATGCAAGTTCAAACAATGAATACATTTGTCATATGTAAAGATTTTCATTTAAAAAAACAGCTTTATGACAAAACAATTTTTCCCACAGCACACTTAAGGTATGACTATGCAGCGCATTGTTGCTGCCAATAAACTAGTGGATCATATGTCCTTGGAACAAATGAGGTATCTTCTGACCTTCACAGTGACATCAGCAATTGCACAGTGGGTACTGTGGGTTACGCTAACCAGGCTGTCAAAAAGATCCAACAAACTGTCTTTCGCTGCGGTTGCAGCCACTCCTGCCTCAGATGATGATGACTGTTAAGCAGTTTGTGGTGTCATGAGGTTTGTTCTACACTCTGTCAATCAAACCTTATAGCAACAGGGAAACCACCTGTCGAAACTAGGGTGAAACACACCAAGATCTCATTTAGTTGAGGTCACATGATGTGGGAGTTTTGAACCACGCTTTGGAGAATTGTTTCGAAACATGCTCACGGTTAGCTCGATACAGCTTTGAGACATCAGTATCGAGCGTTCAATCTATAGTTGTCTGTCTCTCTGTGTTAGCCCTGCGGCAGACTGGCGCAGGGCTAACACAAGGGTGTACCCCACCTCTCGCCCTGTGACAACCGAGATAGGCTCCAGACCCACCTACCACAGCCCTGAATTAGATATGCAGAAGAAGATGGATGGATGGATTCACACATACAATAATGTATTATTCAGTAGCCATTCATAATGTTCTCCCTGTGACAACTATAACAGTCTGTACATTCATCACAAGGAGATTTCTAATATGTGATAATATACTTATCTATCCTAATTACTAGGTTATGTTGTCTTCTCCATCTTCATCGCCTAAAGCTCGAGGCCTCAATTTCAAATAAATGACTAATTATTTTGATCTAAACATCAGCACAGTGTGAGCAGTAGAGTGTTTTATAGCTTTTCACTATCTGTCTGTGGGGATGACACCTGACATAGCGATCGAGATGATCTGCTGTAACATCAGGTCACACTGAGATTTGCTCTTTTTTCAGAGAGACACGATTACTCTAGCCCTGTGCCTGTGCTCTCAATTTAGCTTAACAAGGCTCACACGGAGCACTATAAAAGTGCTGCTTGTCTATTAATACCAGGAAGCACCTGCTGTCTGTTAAAACATCTGGTTTTGGTCCTGTTGCACTGTTTAAAGCATCTTTGGGATACTGACCGCAGGAGTTGGCAGGAACAGATTACTTTAATTAAATGCATCCAGGAATAAAAGACAACTACAGGCTGTCACATCCTAAATGAGACACAGTGCTGTGACAGTGACACGTTTTTTTAAATGGGGGGGGGGGGTGTTAATATTTCCATTTCCTTTTTATGATGTTTATTAAAATTTTCAGTATCAAACAGGAAATTTAAACCTTTAAACTTGTTCTAAGTGTGTTGTCTTTCTTGGAATTGTACATACACTAATCATGGGCATGAATGGTAGTTTTTAATTGCTGGCAACACAACATCCACAGATCACGATGCTGCCACCGCCATGCTTGGGAGTACATATAGTGTTCTTAGGTTAGAAAGCCTCATCTTTACTTTTAAGTATTTGTCTTCTTCCTCATTTATTTTGTTTTCCTGCATATTTACTTATACATTTCACATCATCAAATATATTTTAATATTAGACAAAAATAAAAAAAAAATGTAGTTTTTAAATGATTATTTCATTTAAGGGGAAAAAAAGGCGATTGAAACCTACCTGTGAAAAATTCTTATGTACAGTTGTTTGATGATTTCCAAATCTGCAGTAGCTCCAAGAGACCTTTACAACTGCTGTCTAAAATTCTCCTTCTTAACTCTTCACTGGGTTCCTTAGACTTTCCCCATTGTTCTCAGTATTGGTTAATACAATGAGTTCTTTCAAACAAATCCTTTTCATGCTGGCAAAGAGAAACTACCAGTTGTAGTGGGTCATGATCACCAAACAGAAGACCTTGGCCCTATTATATTTTCTCCCGCCTTCCTTTTAAATTTTCTTTCCTGTCTGTCAGCTTAGACATTCTCATACTACACATATGTTGCAATAACTGAAATAACAGAAATTGATAAACAGATGAAAGAAACACACAAACAAGAGGAGAATTTATAGAGCTCATCTTGAAAAACATCAAAATATATTTGGCACAACATTGCATTCAGATCATAATTCCGATTGCAAAAGCTGCCAGGCAAGACTGCTTTAAGAAAAAGAACCCTTAGTACATCTTATTTAAAGATTTGAGTATAGATTTGAGCCTGTATACTTTTGACCCTGCGTGGATTAGCGAAAACTCAAAATGAATTTAGACCTTTGCACTAAATGCTTTATCTTAAGTGATTAAAGATGTATGCTATACAATCATGTCACTTGATAATGAGAACGATTCTGTTCCCTTCACAGGCAAAACAGCAAGGCTATTTTAAAAAAATGTTTCAAGGCTAAGCTAAATACTAGCTGTCTGTGGACAGCTAGTATTTACAGTAAACATAAATGAAATCTTTGCTATCTGCATTAACCGTAATGTGATATCTGCCCAGTTGGTGAGAGGAGGAGGATTGGTGAGGTGCAGGACTAAAAGGCTCAGAGCTCCCAGTTGATGCACACAATCTGAATCTGGGTTTACACTTGAGCATGTTGCCAGTAAAAGGTAATACAGTCAGGCTCTGATGGACGTGGCTATCAAGCTGGAGGCTATCAATCAGCTCCAGCTGGTTTTGAATGCGTCCCACCACGCAGTGCTCTGGCCCAGGGTGGAGGAGGAAAAGTCAGCTATTTCACGCCCTGAGTTTGGACACTTAATCACACAGATGCACAGGGTATTTCCTTTGTGTTCCACCTTTGCTCATCTCTTGCAGAGCTGGATCTAAGGTAAGCAGCAGGTTGGACATGGATAATGAGCCCTTCTCTTCTCCAGCTCAGAGGGCAGCCATCCAGACCTACCAGTAAACAAAAATAAAAACTGCTGTAACAACCGGCCATTAGCCTTTTGTTGACAAACTGCTTGTTTCCACTTCTCATTATGCTGGCATCCAAGTTTAAATTAGAGATGTGGTACCAGTTCCTAATTTTGTGGTTCTTGGCTTAAGTGGTTTATAAAACCCATAACTATCCAGGTTGCAACAGGATGACAATCAATTGGTCGTCCGTTATCAGTGATGGGTCTCCTGCTCGTTATGAGACCTGTTTGGGATTAATTCCGCTATTTATCACAAATGTGACATCCATGGGGGAGAAAAAAAACTGATGGTAGATTATGAACTGTCCATGTCCATATGAGACTGAATTCCATCAATAGCAAACCTTTCACTGAAAGAAATGACCTCATTATTCATTCATTCATTCAACCTTGGAGGAAATGAGCTACAGAGACGGTAAGAACAGGAATGAGTTTTATAATGGAGCACCAACTGCGGACCAATGTTACAAGCCAATGTTGAATATCACAACTGACTTTAAAAAAAAAAAAAAAATAGCCTCAAGTTATAAGGGTGCTCCATTACCACCTAGTGGTGTTTTCTAGCACAAACAGAACCTGGAAGGCAAACTAACCATTTAACTAATTGTACTATTAAACCATTAGTTAAAACACTAAAGAGGATCAAATCTGTTTATCTCATTTACCCAGCACACCACCTGTTCAAGTAGTTTCCCTTTGGGAAGTTGCAATAAATTATTGCCATCCAAAGAAACTAAACCAAAAATTGGAACTTCCTCTACTCCCTGCAAGATTATCGAAGCAGAGAAAGTCTCCAATTTGATCCCATGCATCCACTTCCCTTAAGCTGTTACTGTTGCCTTCACACTAGATGCATCTATGGGTATGTGACACTGATGCAACCATACTGTCATCTGACTACAATGGTCAAGTTTAAATTACTTCAGACATACAGCAATGTAATCTGAACATTTCATCATAATTGTTGGTGCACCGTGCTAGTTCAGATACCTATATACATCATCTGAGCAGGTCCTATTATTTATTATACTAAAAAAGGCATAGATTCTTAGATACAAGTTAAAAAAACAAAACCTTAAAATCATGTTTAAAGAGAAGCAGATGGACAGTTACTGAAGTCACTGCCACATTTCTTTTGGTCTTGTCAAGATACTAGGTGAGGAAGGCTAAGCAAAAGCTGACACCTGAATAATTAGGCAAACACCACCATCTACTGGAAAATGTAAGACATGCACTCAAACGCTAATAAAATTAAACTGCATGGACATCAGCACCTGCAAAAGTACAGTACAGTAAATATGCATGTGTGTAACCAAAAAAAGTTTTACACTTTAGTTTCAAAGTCTGTTAATTACCGTTTAGGCTAGAGTAACATATTGTACTCCAACACCAGGTTTTCCAGTGTATATTCTACCTTTCATCAACCCCAAGATGAATAAGTAGAGATCATCTTACTTCCATACTTCTAATCAACTTGTATAAATAAAGAAATAAAAAAATTCATAAAATTCTTTATTCATAAACTTGATGCAAGTTTACAAATTACTTTACATGGTCAAAATCACCCTTGCAATGGAAAAAAAAAAAAGAAAAAGAAAAGAAATTAAACGAAAACAAAGCATGCCGACAGTGCATAACTTTATAACCCGGCCACCGCAGTTAATGAAGCAAGGTGAAGAACCCAGTTTCAGGCTAGTTCAGTCCTCCGATACGTTACTCGTCAAGCCAAGGTTTTGTTAGTCAGACATATGTTGGTGTAATAAAAGCTCTTATTTGGAGCACAACAGACTTGAGTACACCATTACCCCAAAAGGTCAAGTTAAAGATGCAGGATTATAATTGATCTGATGGCACACGAATCTGAACTGCGGCTTTTGTTGGGAACCCTGGCATCTTTGAAAAAGTAATCCAACCAGGTAGGATGTCTTGTAAGTCCATGAGTCTCATACTGTAGCTGACCTGGTTAATTAAACAGCACACAGGGAGAAACAATTCTGTGCACTGATGTAGTAGGAAAGCACAAGTACACATGTGTTGAAAAACTGGATACATCTATTAAAAAAAACAAAACAAAAAAACAAAAACCAAACAGCCAACCACTTGTCTTTGGTTGCTTAGGGGAAACGATCCACTGATAAATGGACATGCAAAATACAGCAATATCAAAGACACAGGGTAGATGTTTCCTTAACTCCTGATCAAGTGCTTTATAATCAAAAAACATCTCTTCTCCATTTTGTTAAATCATTCCAAACACTTGCCAAGTAAATATTAACTTCAGAATCCTATCTGCAATTTGACAATAAAACCTACAGGTAAAAAGGGGGCGTAGTTTTAAAACAGCCCAAAAAAAGATTGCCAAATTCAATTTTTTTTTTCCTTTTTCATGACGATATTCTGAAGCAAGAGCTTGGAAAATCGAGTGTGCAGTATGTATTCCTGAGTTTGCTTCTCCAGATAATGCAGGGGTGGGCTCAACAATATTACCGGAGTGAAGTGAATACCAATGCACATCATAACAGTTAACAACCATGCCAATAATCCATAGTCATGTTGAGATTGTTGTGGTGAGAACACCACAAGAGGGTGATTCTCGCCATATCCTGCAAGCCTCAATACATGCCAGACGTGCTGAACACGAACAAGCTCTATGCTTTGTACCCATCTCACACTGTTGAGACTGAGGTCAGTATCACTGAGGAAATTCTAAATAAACTCAAATATGAGGAATGCCTGTATGAAATAGCATAACTAAGCTTTCTACGCTGGTCATCAGGACAACATACTGAAAACAATGCAAGTAACCACACAACAGAACACCCACAACAAACGTGTAACTGCATTAATTGGAATGCTCCACAGTTTCTGCATATTATTCACATTACATCAAAGCCTCAGCATGCTGAGGGGTACAGCAGCGCTGAGAGTGGTCATGAATAGTAACCAGAGAGGTGGTAATGGGAAGAGCTAGGTCTTTCCTGTGGCAAATCTGAACAAATATTTATCAAACCTGACCAAATATTCTGGAAATGGAACAGCCTCGAGTTGATCTTGCCAAGTGTGAAGCTAGAATGGTAAGGAAAGGTAAATGGAAAGGTATATGGTCAAGACTATTGCTGTGAATTTGTAGCTCTGACTGAACTTTAAAACAGCCATGAGGTCAAGGAAAAGTCAGCAGGTAAAAGGTCACTTTTTTCCTAGACTGCAAAATTGGAAAAGTGGTCAGGATGTAGACCAGTTACAATAACTAAGCAGGTAACTATACTGTTAAGGTCTTAAGACTAATTTTTAGCTCAACAAAACTCCACAAGACTGTCTTCACTGCATAGCCTTACTGAGGTTCGTCTGGTTTAAGTGATTAGATATGAATAGCCAAACCTTTGGCATGCCAGGAACAGCTGCATCTATGCCAATATTGTTAGGGTCATTGTAGTTAGAGGTGCCATCAAATAAGGGGAATGATTACTGTCACTGCTGTCAATAAAATAAGGATATATATATATATATATATATATATATATTTATAAAAACAACAAAAACCGCAGTAGTCATAAGCTTACATAAGAACATGGTGAACTTTTGTTTCCTTCTGCAAGAGTGTCAATGAAGCAACTTTCTTACTCTAAATGGGTCTTGAGAAGTTGCAGTGCCCCTGCAGTTAATAGTCAAGAGTATATTGTAATACAGTCTCTGCCCAGCCAAAGACCCCGACAAGGTTACATTATAAACAATTAAATCCTTTTGCAGAAATACAAATGTACATGTTTACATGTGGAGTTAAAATCAACTACATTACAGTGTAATCCAATCCGAACATGCCCCTGCTTTGCCTGATGAGATTTTCTATGTTGCCACTCAGGCACCACATCTCTCCTGCAGGAGGTGGTCCAGTGGCTGCTTGGGATGATAACAGTGATCTCCAAGCCCAGGAGGATGCTGTTCGTCATTATGGGCTGTGCCACTCAGACTGGAAAAGTCTCATCATCTTCTTCCCCAACTCAAGGTTTCAAGCTTTAAAAGACAGAGGTTTGAAAGCAAACTATCCCCAGAATCATGTTATTCCAGAGGAGGGGTCTTGGCATGAAAGATAATATATGAGCACAATATTACAGAGGCCATCCAAGGAGAGAAAAGGTGGGGGTCCTTCCAAACACTAGCATTTAAATGTCCTTCCCAGCTACCAGTGCATCATATTAGGGAATGTCACAAGCCATTCTCAGATCCAGTTTGTGACCAGAAAGGCCTTGTCTGGCAACTGGAACATCAGACTGCCACTGCTGGAGGATAAAGCCATGCCGCACCTTTCAATCCACAGCCAGCAAGTAACGTTGGCATGCTCAATGCCAAAACCAAAGGGTGAGAAAGCACATAATATTGAGTCTACCGATTTAATGGAGTATGGGACAAATGTTGAATGAAAAAAATAATCTGATTGCATCAGACAACAGAAGTATAAAGGGAAGTAATATCTGAGGAGAGGACACTTTTTTCCAATAGCTAATGAAATTGGATGTAAATTTCATGTAGAGGTGGGATGTCTCTGTGTTTGTGTGCTAGTTTTTGGGTTGTCAATTAATGGGAAATTTGGTATAGAGTTCCAAGTGTCATGTAGATAACAAAAATAGTTTGCAGGATAAAAACAATATTGGTCGCAAGGAAAAGGAAAAGAAAAATCTAAGACATATGGTCCCAGTTCAGGAAAGGCAACAGTCTGTATTAGCCGTCCTCCTTAGGGGGTGTGTACCAGCCTAGGAAAGGAAGATAAAGGAAGACGATGACTACAGGGTAAAGAAAAACAAAGTCAATAATAGCGAATGTCAAAATGATTGACCACATTACTTTCTACCTCACTGGCTTGCATCTGAATTTAGCAACATGTGTGGTGACTGGTGCAAGAACCAAAACCACCATGCAAATTTTTTTTTCAGTTGTTAGACTAAGGACATATAGTGCACATTAGGATCTGGCTTTGTATGTTTGTTTTTTTCCCCCAGCAGTCCTTTTCAATTGCATTCATTGCCATTAATCATATATATACTAAATATGTTCAGTTCCTAAATTATTGATTTTATTTAATCAAAGACAGGTTTTATTGTAGCAGAGTGACATGAATCAGAAGCAGACTACATTCAAATGTAGTCCATGTTAGGTGTGTGTGTGTGTGTGTGTGTGTGTAATTAATATATATATATATATATATATATATATATATATATATATATATATATATATATATATATATACACACACATATACAGTTAATGATCCAATATCCCTCGGCTTTAATGGCTGAGAGGGTTTTGGTTTCAGTAAACAAGGTCTGCAATGTATTCTGTATGAAACTGGAGACAGAAAACACTCACCGTTCTTTTCATGGATCTGAACCAGGGATTTGTAGGACTGCTGTGCTCTGGCAAGATTGTACTGATTCTGCATTAAAAGATGAAAATGAAGCCAACTTTACCATGAGCACTGAGTTTAGGATAACATTGGAGAATAAGCAAATTGCAACGACAGCTGTTTCCTACAAGAAAAGGAGATTATTATCTAGCTAGCTCTAACATCAAGACCAAAACAGTGTGCAAGGTAGATGATAATGAAGACACTTTTTTGTCCTTCATACCAGACTGCATTCACAAACACCATCACCATTCAAGCTAGACTGCACCTGTAGTGCACCACACTACCTTCAGTACTAAAGTGTTAAGAATTCTGGGTTAACACATAATTTCCTTAGTGATTAATAAAGTATTCTGATTCTGATAACAGAGATATTTTAAACTACAAATACAAAATCCAAACTGTTCCACTTCCATTAATTTGTCCATTGTTGGACAAATTGAAAATTTACAGGGAATAAAATGTACAATAAAACCTTTATACAGTGCAAAACCTGTAGCAACAGTAAGATGATGTGTCCCTTTATTCTCAGACTCACTGAAGTCCTATTTACATTAGTACCTACTCTGATCGACTCAGCATGGTTTGCCACAGTTTTCAATTAGGTCACAGTACCTGGTACCAGATACATTTTTAGTACCTGCTCAGATCGCTCGGGTTTCAAGCGATCCAAGCAGGTACCAAAATGTGGCGTCTTCAGACTGCATGCCACCGACTGGCTGGTCAGTAGCGCCATTTGATGAGTCATAAGAGCGTCTCGTTCACGTAAAAATGAAAACCGCCATTTTCGAAACCCAGCAACGAGGGATATGGCTACAAAAAACAACTTGCCTCAACATCCACCTTTTTTGTAGCGTTTGTGTCACATATTAATTAGATCACAGGACGCTCGGACAAGCTGCTATGACGACGACCACAAAAGTTAGGTAGTACTGGATTATAATGGAAAACCCAACGACCCGAGTTGAGTCGTGGCAATCCGTGGGGAGTTGATCCGAGTAGGTACTAATGGAAAAAGGGGCTTAAGTCATCAATTGTATATATTTTCACAAATGGGCTGGTGTGGTCCCCTGTCTGACTCAATTTTACTTTCTTCTTTTTGGTATCTTTTTTTTTTTTTTTAACTATCCAACTTATAATAGACTAATCTAAGATCAAACATGAAGACTGGCTTCATTTTAAGACTCTATATGTAGACTATACATGCAAACCTGCAACATGTTTTACACAAATAGCCTTAAAAGTGGTGTACAGGAAAAACACAGGTGAACTACACTCATTATCAGATCTGTTGTCATTAGGAAAGAGTAAATTGCAATAACTGAAAACTATTGCAATGTCATGCCAAGAAAGATGAAAAGCTGTTTTGCTTCCTATCTGAGACAGCCTGTACTGTGCATCCCTACTCAGTCCAATTTGATAGGAATTAATAAACAAATCCAACATTCACTACCAAAACAAGAGGCTGTTGCACAGTATGACTGGCCATCACTTAGAACCATGTAACTGTGTGAAAGCCCCTGTCACTTTGGTTCACATAATTCACTATGTGAATCCACCATTATATCAGAGCTGAAATGAAGCTTCCTCACTTACTTTATTGGCTCCAAACTGCACTCTGGCTTTTCCTTTAACTAAAGTGGCATTGATCTGCATGATAACAGACTCAATGGAATAGGCACTGCTCCAACCCTGCAATCAGAAAACCAAATGTCAATAACAGCAGGTTTAAAAAAATATATATATATTCAAAGAGTAGAAGGAAAAAAAACCATTGAAAAACAAACTAAGGCAATACCTAAATTTGCCGTCTGCGTTTTATGAAACCATTCTAAAAATACCTGTTTAGTAAGAAGTTCCATGCACAGGGCACCTCCGCCAAGAACATAACTAAAGCACGGGAAAGAAAACAATAAGGCAGAGTCACTTTTTAAATCTTACACTAATGCAGTCTCTGCTTGATAATGGCAACTTAAAAGGGAAGAAATTATAGAAGTGTACCAAGAAAATTAACTTACCCTCCAGAAAGCACAGGAGAAACTACCCGGACAAACGGTGGATCAAAGGGGAAATTATCCTGCAGAAGTAACCAGAAAAAAGGTTCATTTACTTCAAAAGATTCCTACATTGCTATTTACTTTGATTTTGTTAGCAAAACATCAAGTTTACTTACTTTATATGAGAAGTTTAGTAAAATGTAGTCCATTCCCTCCTTTTCCTTTAGCACTTGTAAGTCACTGTGTAAAGGGCTATCTGGATCCACCCTGTAGGTCATAAAAATCGCACAGTTTGCCTTTTTGCACTTATATATAATTTATTTTTATTTTTTTTTTAAATTCATGACTCAATATCCTAAAGTTACTTACGTCCTCAGTTTGACGTGCCATTCGTATAGGCTGTCATTAACAAGTTCAACTGAATAGATGCCTGCAAAAGAAATTGTTTAAAATTGAACCTTCAGATATCTGCAATTGCAAGGCCTAGTAGCAGACTCCCTAATAAACCCTGTCCTTTTGATCAGCTCCCTCTTGAGAGTGGTGCGTAAGACACAGAGGCAAAGTATAAAATGCATTTTGTTTAATATGACCCACCGTCACATTCTGTCAGCCAATATTCTTATTCTGCGGTGTGTTGCTATAGAAAGATTGTCAGTAAACAGTAAAGGGTGTAGATGCCTACAGTACAAGCACCACACCCACATGAGTGTTCATGTCCTGACCTCATTAGGACAAGACAGAAAGAGTAAGGTACCTCACAATGGTGAGAGTAAGGAATTTAGCACGTTAAACATCCTCCCAAATACTTTCCTCTGACCATGTAAATGCCACGGCTCTCATATTGCAATGCCTAACGTTCAAAAACATTCCTCCATTACAAACAAAGACAGGACCCATGATACATTTATGTGTGATTATTTTTTGTTGCTCAAAGGTTAAACAAATCCATGTGTACTGTTTATACCTGTCTTATAACTCTGAGACCTGTAGATCTCTCTTAGTTCCTTCATCAAACGGTCAGAGGCTTGCACTGAGCCAGACACAGCTCCCTGGAAAATATAAAACAACTATAAAAGACAAAGAATGCAGTCCTAGGGGTAAAGCTGCCATTTTTACTTAAGCTGGGCCAGTATCAGAGACAAAGCTTTATCATATCAGACATCAATATTTATATCAGTACCCCACATTGAGGGCATCTTTTGTTATGTATATATATGTGTGCACATGAAACAGTCTATGAACTACAACAGCTACATTCCTGGGAATATTACCCCCCCCCCCAAAAAAAATAAACAACTTTAATGTTGTTTTCAAGGGCAGAAGTTTAAAAAAAAAAGTTATTCACTAATGCAATCACTAATGACAAACGGGGTATACCGAAATGCTGCATAGATTAATGAATTAGAAGCAAGGTGTGATAAACCGGCCTTTTTTCCTGAAACTTACATTCAAATGGTCCTGGCGCTGGTTCTTTCGGATCTTCTCCAAGATTGCCAAATTCTCCTTCTCAATCCCATCATCCTCAGATTTCTTCCCATCTACGGGCTCCTCCTCTTTCATTTCATAGTGGTCCAAATCCTCGATGTCCTGTTGGTTCATACTTAATATTTCAAACATTTTAAATAACAACAGCATACACATATACAACAAAACAAAAAGCCCAGGGTTAAGACAAGATGATAAGATGAGAAAAGTTATTAGTGTTTGATTTTATGATGATAGTCATACATGCATAACTTGTGGATATTTTCATCAAACATTTTTCAAATTATAATACATAAACAAAGGCCAAAAGTACTCCACATAAAATCCATACAAATTAAGGAGTCGAGGGGAAAAAAAAAAATAGAAACAAAGACAAAAAAGTCAATTCACAAAGCATGACTTGGGCTTACTGGGTTTCACTTTAAATTTGACCCTGGGTAGCAACAGCATTACTGCATTCTTGGAAGAGACCTCCGTGCACAGATACCAAGACGATTAAAAGTATTTTATAACATCTAAATTCTGTCTTTTTGTTGATCAAAATCAGTATGAAATATGAATTATTAGGAGCAACTAACTGTATCATACCCTACCCCTTCTCCTTGAAGCAATTTTAAAATCTTGTTCTATAAACTTAAACATACGGTCTGAAAACAGGTCATATATTTGCAACTTAATGTTTGCAAGAAGACTTTTGAATTCTGTTTTCACATTTATCCCAGAAAGTTGCTTTCAGAACATTAAACACCACTGAGGTTCCAGCTATTTTTTTTTTTAAATAAATAAGACCTTAAAAAAAAAATCTGATCTATTGGTTTCTCTCATTACTTAATGATAGAGCTGTACTACTGATAAATCTGTTAACTAACTAACTAACTAACTAACTAACTAACTAACTAACTAACTAACTGACTTTATTTTTGCTGACTTTCCTTTTTGATATTGACTAATATGTTAGCTCTTTTCTACTCTTACTGACCAAAGGAGCTTAAAATTCAAACATTCATACAGCATATATTACACTTTATACAGCATATATCACTCAGACTCACGCACAGCCCTGATTTGGCTGCAGAAGTTGTGTTGCCTTTAGCACCCATGCGTTTAACCTGTTCATATATTTTTAATCTTATAGTTTTATCTTACTTTGGGAAAGAAAAAAAAAAATCAGCAGACCCTTTCATGTTGATAACTATGAGGAATGTAAAGGCAGATAAGGAACAGAGATTCTGGGTATGTTGAATTTGTTTCAAAGTACAGGCTCCAGAGTAATGCGTCAGGTTTTTTAGACTGAAGAGGATGACTTACTTCTCCCATTTCCTCCTCATCTTCTTCTTCAGATGTGACCTCCTCTGTTCCATGCTACACACACAAAAAACAACACAGACCATAAGGAGTTAATTAGTTTGCAAAATAATATTTAAAAAAAAAAACAGGAGAACACATTTTACTAAACATGGGAAGTGCCAATTCACTGACTTGAAGAAGAGCCTCACATGAATCACAAAGGGTGTTTATAATGCAGAGGGTCATTTCATAACTAACTATAAGTGGTTTTTGAGTGCAAAATAAAACATCCCAATCTACATTAAGATATTTTAGCAAGGCATATTCATTAGAAGTAATCTGAGAAGCTATTGTCCATTAGGCTGGATTTGACAACATCAAGTGGGTAGACTTGCTTTTCTGTCTTGTCCAACTGGGCCTGCAGGCAAGGGCTGGTCCAGCATCTCCACATCAGGATGTTGGGGAAGATTATACAGTCGACATAGGTCACAAATTAGTTTCTTCAACTGCTGTAAAAGCTTGAAAGGAAAAACAAAATAAAGAATTGGAGCAACTATACAAGTTTGCAAATAAGAATACAGAGCAAGGCCATATAGCAGAAACATTGACTTTCACATGTTTCTGAAAAAAAAAAAAAGTTGCACACACTATGAGTATAGGAATCAGTTTTGGACAAATGACCCACATATAACTTTTAAAGCTAAGAATTAAACATAGAACATTAGCAGTGCTGCAAACAAATGTGGGAAGACTAGCATTGTATTTAGGCAAAAGGATGGATGACAATCTTTAAACAGGTGTATTATGCTGTTGTAAATTTAGTGCAGCTGAGAAACTGTACCACCAAAAACATCTGTGCTTTTCAAAAAAAAAAAAAAAAAAAAAAAAAAAGGTAACGGAGATCTTATCTATCAACAAAGACAAAGGTTTGTCTCACTCATGTGTCACACAGCTTCACAATGTTGTAATCCTTATATAGACCAATTTAAGTAGCAAACAGAAATAAATCCAACCAAAAAAAAAAAAAGCCCTCCTGTCCAAACACTAACACTTAAATACAACTTATTTTTGTGCTACAAACACATGTAGAAAAAAGGGCTTTAACCCCCCCCCCCCCCCCAAAAAAAGTACATAACCTCATACCAGGGATAAGAACCTACTTGAATATCTGACTACTTGTCAGATATTTTGACCTCTAAAGTTGTCCTGGTGATCTAATATGACTGGAACAAACAACAAACCTGCTCGTTGACATGCTTATCAAATTCCTTAAGTACACGCACAAACTGATGCACGAAAGACTTTTAGATTTGAAAGCCTATGTAAAAAGGTGTGCATTTTGTAAACACAACACTAGTTAAAAAAAAAAAAAGAAGAAAAAAAAGGTTAAATTTCAAAAAAAAGGGGGGGGGGGGGGGGGGGGGGGGGAGAGACAAAACACCAAAGCAGAAACTAAAGGAGCCAGTAGAAAAACAGAAAAACATCCATGGCGCACAACAGTGTGATACTACAGGTAAACGAATGAAATTAAAAAAAGAAATGAAGAGAGGCAAGTGACGAACAAGTGCATCATGGGACACCCCCCAGCAGCTTGAGCTTATAGCAGCATACCTAGGGGATGGTTAAGGGTCACCTGATCCAGTTCGCACTATAAGCTTCATCAGGAATAGAGAATTTTAAGCCTACTCCTAAAAATGTATGCCTGCTTCCTAAATCTAAACAGAGAACTGCTTCCACAAGAGAGGAACCCGATAGCTGGAAGCCATACTTCCCATTATATTAGGAACAACAAGAAAGTCTCCACTTTGAAGAATTTTGAATTCAATTATGAATTTAACAGGTAGGCAATTAAAAGACACTAATATGGAATAAATATGAGCCCCATGTTAGTCTTCTCGCTGTAGCATTTTGAATCTTTTCGGGAAGCATCCAGGTTAACAAATAATATGAAACTACAATATCTAGCCTAGAAGTATGAACAAAAAAAATACATACAAGTTCATATTCAAGATATTAAATTTGATCTCATATTTTAAAAGAAATGCATTCCATCTGTTCTTTGTTTATTGTACTAATCTGAATCCAGCTGTTGTAACATTATCTAGTGGTTTTCGACATGTAGGTCTAGCCTAAAAATATGCTCCTCTATACGCCTGCAGGTGCAGTTTGAATGACTAGGGGAAAAATAAGGAGTGACACTAAAGTTGGAGTTTGCTTATGCTAATAGTGTCTTGGATTAATCTAAAATGCATGTTGGAGCCATCTGTATTGTTGATAACTGCTTAAAAATATGGAAATATGTTTCGCCCTTTAAAGTGAGGCCAGCTTACATCATTATTTGGTTAAGGTTTTGAGGTTGTTAAAGTGATGAGCAGCTCTATTCCTAAAGTGTCTCATGTCACAAAGTGCACTAAGAATATAAGGATATCTACCAGAGTGCTGCCTTTTCTCACATCTTCCAATCTCTCCAAAACTTGAGCCAAGCTCGGGTCATCAGAGTCCACAAACCAAATTGGCGGTGTAGATGGATAAGATTCCTAGAAACAACAAAAAACACAACACAATGATACCAATGCGTTTAACACTTATTTACACGCGTTGCAGGATTTTTAACGCATTGAATTTTACAATTATATACGAAAATTTGAGTTGACGACATTAGCATTCTGGATGCATCGTGAGCTAAATGCTGGGATTGCCTAAAAACATTGCGTAATGTGAACTGCCTGAACAAATATCACCTAACAAATAGCGAAATGACACTGATTATTTCAACTATGTAAAACCTGTCCCACTTAACGTCAGACTGTACGGTTGTGAAGGTAGCTTATTACCTGACTATCAAGTTAACCGGCTAACTTTAGCTCGCTAGCTACCAACAAGGCAAAACCCCGGCATCTGAATTCTCGTCCACTTACCGTTATATTACAGTGGATAATTAATAGCTTTTCCCCAGTTACATTAAACTGGCAACTCAGTTCGTCAGGTTTCCAGTCAATTATCCTGAATCGTTCGTGGTTTGGATCAAAAATGGACTCCAAAAACTTCAGTTCGGCCTTCAGCCCCGACACCGACATCTTCCACGCATCTCCGGCTGGGCCGCTGGGGAGGGGGAGAAGTCGGGACTTAGCTTTCAGCTAGCTAAAGAAACAGCGTAAACTGTAGTAAAAGAAAATGACTATAAAAAGTGGCAAAGAGATGGCGGTCTGCCCCAGCGGATTTAGCTGGATACGCAGTGCCAGCTATAAGTCCCCTCCGGTCAAATTTCACCACAAACGGATGTATTTGCTAATGAAGCAGCTAGTTAGCTCCTAGCTTTAGTCAACGCCTGAAAACAGCGCAGTGCTTGGCAAGCTGCTAGCGAACGAGTTAGCGAGCTAGTCCGTTGTTGTCTTTCCGTCTATTGTTGTTGTCTGCCTATGATAACAACATTTTAAGGCTCTCGCGGTGTTCTGAGACCGTCTCCTTACAGTCCCATCGTGGTGTTCTTTATTATTTACTTAATCGGAAATCAACTATACACTCTGTACGATCTGACCTAATATCCCGCTACAGGGGTAGTGTTTTTCATCCCGGTGCACAACTGTAGCTGGCCTCTTGTGGGGTTTAAAGATGGCGTTCCGCAACCTCCCCGCTCCTGCAGAATCCCAGCATTCAGTGCGTCTTTAATTTATTTTCGGTGTGAGAAAATAAAGGTAAGTTCATGATAATAATGTCATTTAGTCAGGCATTTATTTGAGGACAAAACTTTCACTCTGATGTTCATTTATTTGCAAGTAAAGCTAATTAATTTCCTAAGTTACATATTATATACAGAGTAAAATTCCATGCACAGAACTTAGAATTTAGTTATTTCTAGTGCTTTGAGCATAATTGCTCAAAAAACACAGTGTTGTACAAGTGTGGGTGTGCAATAATGATTAATGTTGTCTTACAAGGGGTCACATGTTGTTCCTGTTATATTTCATAGGGGAGCAGTGCCACCCTGTGCCACCCTTTAGACATGCCCCTGACCAGGGGATGCTATCAGCACAGATATAATGAGGCTTATCTATTTATTTATTTTAAATAGCTAGTAATTGATGTCTGATAAAGCAGTAAGTTATCATTTATGAGGTGAATCCATTTGTTAATATTATATGATGAGTTCTGGCTAGCCTTGAATATGAGCAACCAAACAATTTAACAAAAACATTTTTTTAAATATATTTTCCAAAAGTTAATTATTTATTTGAATTTTCAGTAGCAAGCATGTCAATCTGAACTAAAATGGTCATTAGAGTGTAATACCATGTTTTGATAATATTGACTTGCTGCTTTATTTAAAGTAAAGCAATTAGCCACATTTAGCCTAAGCAAAATATCTGTGTGTGAGTGTGTGTCTATGTATATAAATGTTTAATTAAAAAAACAAATTTTCATCCCCCCCCCCAAGGAACCTCCCAAGGATCAGTCCCATCCATCTTCTGGCCAAAAACCTCAGCACAACATGAAAACTCCTGTTAGGCATCATAGCGGCTAAGATGAATGGGCACTAATTTCAATACATGAGTGGGGCACAGAAAGGAATTGACAGAAATACTACCTGGGGCAATGTCACGGTACTGGGCCATGTGGCCCAGTGTTTGAGTTCTAATGCATATTTTTGTATCCCCATGTTGTAGTGTAACACATCTAGTTGTTTTCTAGTTTGCAGTTTAGTCCTTGGTTTCTTAGTCCCTTTTGTCATCTCTCCCTGGTCCGTGCGTCTACCTGTCATGTTTCATGTCTGTATGGCTCTTGTTGTCAAGTTCATGCCATGTCTATGTCTTTGTGTTTCCTGTTTTATTTTGGAAGAGTCTGGTGTTCTTTGTTCATTGTAGTTAGTGTTACTCTCCCCTGTATTATCATTATGTTTCATTCTAGTCAGCTGTGTTCTCGTGTGTCTCCACTTCCCCTGATCACCTCATGTGTGTATTTAAGTCCTCAGTCTTCCTTTGTTCGTCGCCGCGTCGTCTGTTCAACTTCCCCCATGTTACGCCAGGTTTCAGGACTCTGTGCTGGTCATGTCCATGTTGCGTACGTGTATACGTTTCATAGTTCTTTGTTGTTCCAGCACAGAGTCCTGTTCATAGTTGTCTCCGTCATATGCATCATTGTCACCCTGTCGTCGCTTTCCCTGCTGTCTGAGTTAAGTGTCAGTTCTTAGTTTTCCCAGTTCAGCTTCTACTTTAGTTTTGCCTCTGTGCTTTCTGTTGTTTGCCACATTAATCAGCCCAAATAAAGGCTCGCTTTTTGTTTCAAGTTCAGTACTGTCTCCTCGTCTATGTCTGCACCTGGAACCTCACACTCCCACACACGACCCGCCCGCCGCAGACCGTGACAGGCAAAACATCAGCTGAACTGTAAGCCCAGACTGACCATCCTGTGCACTTCTTGCACTCACTACAAGGCAATTACCAAAAAAAACCCCAAAATAAAAAAAAACCGCAACACATGGATTTTTGAATGCCTTGAACTGCACAAGATTAATTGGACCCTAAGCTGGACTGAAAGACAGCACAGAGGCACTAATCATGGCAGCACAGGAACAAATTCTAAGTTCAAGTTCCATAGATACTGACTGGGGTCTACCACACCAGGCAAGACTCCAGGTGCAAGCTGTGCAAAGATGCCCCATGAGACAATCCAGTACATAACAGCAGGGTGCAGATGCTAGCAGGCAGGGCATATATGGAACGACATAATCAAGTGGCTGGCAGGAACTCTGTACAGGAACATCTGTGCCAAGTATCACTTTGAAATCCCGAGGTCAAAATGTGATATGCTCCCCAGCAATGTTCCCTCTAATTTTTCATGTGTCTGAGCAAACACACAAACTCCCCGAGCGGTCCCTTGGACCACTGTGAGCAACAGCAGACGTGTGCACTGTGGTCACGCCAGCATCGAATCCATCCAAGTTACATGGTTTATTAAAATAATCAAATTACAGCATTTCCATTTATGTTAGACTACCTTTAATTAACTGCTTTAGCCCACTTACAATGAAAATGTAAAAAAAATCTTGTTCATGACCTGTGTAGTATGTTAACACTATTGGAAGTAAAAATAACTTGAACTCCAATTTTGAAAACACAACTTTCTTTCTTTCTTTCTTTCTTTCTTTCTTTCTTTCTTTCTTTCTTTTTTTTTTTATAAAGCTCTGACTTGTATTATGAGTATGAGTCTGTGGTCTGGGAGATAGTCCTGTAACTCTCTGTCTGCAAAATACAGTATATAATGACCAATGTTGGGCAATTAATTATATAGTTACTTCTTCAAAAAAGTAACTGAGTTTTGCAAACAATGACGTTTTTTGCAGCTGTTTACCAAAAAATGCAGCCAAGGCGTTTTGTTTTTAAATAAACATTTCAAACTATTTACAGAACAATCAGCTGTTCTGCATCAAATCTGATGCCACACAAATTATTTGTGCCACTCCAAAAAATAATTTCTGTCCACTATGAGATAAAGGAGAACATCACAAGCCTGATACCTGCAGGCCTGACAACAGGAGATGTATCACTCCTGTAACATTCAGCAGTCGTCTCATTGTTCTGACACACACAACAAAACTATTGACTACACTGCACACTAACTACACAAGATTTGCGCTAAACGTGGCAAATCTCTCACATCTCAAAACACCGCTGTCACTACTAAAACTCCCTCCTTTCCTAAACAACTAAATGCCATGTTACCATATAAATTATTTTGATTGGTCGACATGGTACATTTTTCCACCAATAGGAAAGGGTGGGGTTTTTTTTGGTTTTGTTTTTGCTCACAGGCGGGGAGTGCTTTCGAGCGTTTTCCTTATAAAACGCCGTTTTTACCGTTTCTTCCCGCACTAAATATAAACAACCATAGTATTCAGGAAGAAAACCAAACATTGCATATATTTTTATCATAACTCTGGTTTTACGTGGCCTATCAACACAATTTAAAAACTGGTATTAAGTCCACACTTTTTCCTCAATTGTTCCGTCTGTCCTGCTCACATCTCGAATGGTTGTACACGTTGTCATTCCACATCAGCCACACCGCTTTCCTAGCTAAAACACCGGTGTAGGCACATAAGGACGCTGTCAGTCAACGACGTTGATTAGCTGCGTATATACGAATGTGAATCGCATTATTGGCTGGACTATGGGATAAGGTGACATCGTTCTAATCCCATACGGGAGCAGCCTGTCACTTACTGACTAACACTGCAAGACAGAATTGTTAAAGTATTAATTTTAATTTCAATTCAGGTTAGATGGTTTTTTGTGCGCAACGCAGATTTTCTGTGCGCTGAGACCGTGCCAGCAGTGCGCAATTACGCGCGCAGCTTAGAGGGAACATTGCTCCCCAGGGTGGTGGAGAATGACCAAAATAAGGTCCTGTGGGACTTTCTGTTACAGGCGGCTCCAGCAGATCCCAAGACAGAATGACATCTGAGATCTCTGTCCAGAAGAGCGCAGCCCTAGGAACAGCAAAGATACTGCGTAGGTCCCTCAAGCTCCCAGTCATCTGGCAGAGGTCCTGACCTGACCACCCACAGGGCAAGGGGGGTTATTAATTTTATATGACTGGTCACAATACACATGTCTTTACCATTCTGTTTTTAGTAACAATAACCTATGAATAGGGAAAAATGCACTGACTACACATACAGTCTATCATCAAAATAATCAGAATGCAACAAAGTTTAACCTACATTTTTATCTATTTATATAAAATGAGGTTAGTGGCAGAAAATGCATGGCTTGTCTCATTTATTTATTTGGAAACATTACTGTTTAATCTACATACAATATGATAATGCCATACTGAAAACTTTGATTGCACATATGTATTTTAATAGTTACTTACAGTTACTTACAGTTTCAAGCACTATATGATACCCACTAGGGTGCAGTGTTGACTCAACATTTGAAAAACAAGGGTTTACGTTTGGAAGGGGCTAAGCTTAAAAACATACCTGCACTTTTGGATGTACTTTCTACCAAATGTTTGTTGCTCTGTTACAGATTTATGGTTTAACTAATGGCAGTGCTGTGTTTAAATCTGTCGGTGTGCTGTGTTTAGACTGTACACGCACCTGCAATGCCTTTGATCACATTCTCAAGGAAAATGTAGAGGCTAAAAATATTTTTATCTTTTCGATTTTAGGAAGCAGTCCCTGTAGATCTTGAATTTAATTAGACTAGATAGAGTTGGTTTTGGGGAGCATGCTTAACCTTAAAAGCAAGCTATAAAACCTATTCTCTTTGTAAGTTTCTTATCAGGAGAGATTTGGAAGCAGCAGACTGGCAAACAATAGTGCTGTCCTGTCACCTTTAATTATGCTATCACAAGGTCTTTCTTTCAACAGGGATGACCTTAATTTTGTTTAGCCTTCTTAAAATTAGTATTCCATGATATAGACAGTAGAGGACACAGACAGCTCACACAAACATTACTGACAGAAACTCAGTGGCTAGTATTAATTGTAGCCATATGTGCATATCTCAGTCACCCCAACACTTAAGCCAAGAAATTACTGTGAGCTATGTTGCATTTTGAGGTTTTATTAGTCTAGAACAACATATGGATTTGCCATTTTTAAAATGGTAGGTGTCGCAGACAGCTTGTCCAAACCTGTGTAAGCCACTGGCGATGTGTATGGACCTACAGCAGGATAAGCTTCTGTATCATAAGTTATCCTGACATTAAATTTTTTAGTAACACGTTACTGTACTAAATTTACTAATTACATTAATATATTCTTCCTGCTGCAGTCAGCTGAGCAGAGCTCTTTACAACTTTTCAGGAGTGAAGATATGAAAATTACTTTTTTTGCATAAAAGGACATGAGCGTGATGGTATAGTGCAAAATACACCCAGGACAAAGACAATAATATTATACTGCTAACACAACTTCAACTCTTTGCAAACGTCTACACAGTCAGCATGCTAACAAAAAGTTTGTTAAGAACCCAGAATGATATTAAAGCCAAGTGTATGTTGAGCCCAGTCCAGCAGCCAGATCTTGAATTTTACAGCAGTGGCATGTGGGGACATTTACAGAAATGCGAGCAGAAAAAGTTGCAATAAAGACTATGAAATCCTTAATACAGATAGAACTCTAATATTGGAAAATTGTGCAGAAAATATCAAAAGTAAAAATAATTACTCTGCCCCCATCAGTATTAAATTGATTATCCAGCATAAGATAAATAAATTAATCAGATGCAGCTGGTTGAATGTATTACATTTAGTCAACCAGTTATTTCTTAGCAGCTATAGTCCTTTCAGATCTGAAAGGTCTGACTGGGCCTATACCTGGTCAATAAGGCAGTTTTATTAGCCGAGACATGGTCAGATCTGCCATGACCTCTCCGTCATTGCTAATGTACTGAAGAAGTTATTAACAGTTTTTTTCTCTCTCGCATGTTATCTTCTCTACGCCACACATGTTGGCTAAGGTGTTCAGCAAGAGGAAACTTATTTGACACTCATTTTACACCAATGCTAATTGTGATTGCACACAAAGCATAGACTGTAACTGATCTCAGAGCAGCTAAAGATAGAACTAGTAGCAATTTGCCTGGCACGCTGCTTTTCCATCTGTTTGTTGTTAAAGGGTAGAAGTTTATTCATGATGTGCATGTGCAAACATGTCTTGATAATGGGTGTTGGACACGTCCCTAAAATGGAGACAGCTGCATTTTCCTATGAATACATTCCACAGAATACTCCGAGGGATGCAGTCGAACTCAGGACCAACCTCAACCTCGTCCCCAGACTCTGATTCCATATCAGTGGAATTAAAGAGGTCCTTGAAGCTTCCCTTCCACTGCCTTACAATAGCCTCAGATGAAGCCAAGCATCGGCCCAGGGTGTCCTGGTGCCACGGGCACTTATGGACCCCCTTATGTTCGAACGTGGTGTTTGTTATGGACGACTGTGAAAACTGTGGTTTGCACAGAGTCCAGTAACAGAACACTGCTCGGGTTAAGATCAGGCAGGCCATTCCTCCCAACCACTCCCCTCCAGGTCTCACCTTTGTTGCCCACATAAGCATTGAAGTCTCTCACTAGAACGACGGAGTCCCCAGGTGAAGCACCCTCAAGAATCCCATGAGGGACTCCAAGAAGCACAAGTACTCTGAACAGTAATTCGACAGTTCCCCAATCCGAAGGTGCAGGGAAAACACCGTCTTGTCTCTTGTACACTGGGAAAAACTCTGATGTACAGGCAGCAAGTTGAAGGGTAACCAAAATACCCACCCTAGCCCGACACCTCTCACCGGGACAGAGTCCAGCCCCTCGCCAGGTACCTGGTTCCAGAATTCAAACCACACACTGAGGTAAGCCCGAGTATATCTAGTCAGTGCCTCTCAACCTCACACATTAGCTCAGGCTCCTTCCCCACCAGAAAGGTGATGATCCATATCCCAATAGCCAGCCTCGCTAAATGATGATTGGTCTGCCAGGGTCTTCGCCCTTGGCTGCCACCTGCCGCTCATTGCATCCGACCTCTACAATGTGTCCTGTGGGTGGTGGGCCTACAGAAGGTTCTTTAAAGTTACAGTGTACAAAATCTCACAACTAGATGTCAATAGATTGCATATTTCAGTTATCTGAACTCTATTCTCTTTCTCCCTTTCAATTTAAGTGGATAAACCTGGCTGTGGTGCCCACTGTAGGACAAACAACTTTAACTGCTGTTAACAGAACTTTTATTTTGGCAAGGTTTTTGGTTACTTTGTTAGCTACTGTTAGTTGGCATTAGTGAAATGGATGTAACATTATTGGACTCTGACACAATGAATAAACTACCATATAATATGGAAATGTAATCAAACTGTTTATCAGCTGACATAAGTGGGCATAATTTTAGCTTATAACCAGCTGTTGGCCAGTCATTGTCAACTGTCCAAAGATGAGAAGTTGCATGTCTGGCCTGCTAACAATAAATAACTATGACAATATTGGAAGTAAATAAGCATGTTTATGCATGTTTTTGTGTGTTAGAGCCCTGACTTCAGTCCAGGCAATGAGGCTTGAGGTGGAGAGGATGAAGTTTTTTTCAGATCCTGGTCACGTTTTCTTTTTCTTTCTCATTTTTGCTTCTTGTGAAGTGGACCCCTTCTCAGATAATACTGCTGGGCCTGAAGGTGCAAACATGAATTAAAACTTGCATGGAAACACTTATAAGTTATTTTCTCCTACACCTTTGGAATATTAGGTATGTGGCTGGTTTCTAACTGCAGACATAAAATGCTATTAGGCATAAAGGTGATGTTGATCTCAGCAACGGTATTCAAACTGGTATCCACTCCTATGTATTTTCAATGAATTAAATCTAAGTTTATGAGAATGCATCAGTTTGGTGGAGTACATATTTACTCAATAATCAGTGTATATTTATGAGTACAATATTCTTTTTTCTATTAAAAACAATAAAAAAAAAATGACTGACTTTATTTTTTTCTGTTCTACCCACACTTGTCTAAATGTCAACATCTTTGTGTGGGTGGCAATTCTTAATTTCATTTTGTAGATTATTGCAAGTGGATGTAATATACTCTCACAATCTACCTGAACTCACCGAGTGTGCAGTGAGGTCAGGGCAATGTTAATGCAATGGTTCCTCTGGAAAGGTCAAGGTTCCACTCTAGCAAACATAATTTATTTTGCAGGTTTTGTAGCAGCTAGACTGGAGGTACTACCATATTTTATGGGCAGGTGTTAGGAACACAATATGGTGCGCCCTTGTCATTCTGACGCCACTCTTTCTTGTTTTGTTTTGTTTTGTTATTAAAGCACAGGCATTAAAGAGTAATTGTGTGAATAAGTCAGGGGAAATGGCCACCTCCCTTTTGTTCTGTTTGTGCTGCTTTGTTTTTTGAGATATGATATGATTCTGATGGTAGGGTACTGTTGTAAACCACATTATATAAAAAGCTTCAGGCAAAAAGTATAGTAAGCTCAGTTTTACCTGCAAATACATTTTAAAACACATTTTATAATATCTATACCCATTTATATGTCTTAAAAGGTGTAATTTATTTCCATTAAGTATGTGATGAAAGTGTTGTGTTTTAAAGGTTACTTCTCAACATTTTCATATGTCTTAAACTTAGACCTAGTCAAACGACTTCATTTATTTCTAAGTTAATTTTGAAACTATGTAACCTATGCTAACTAAACTCATAACATCAGCATTGGAGAGATTGAACATCACGCATTGTTCAAAAGGAGTATATGAATATAGCCAACAAAGTTGCAAAGTTTATTGAATACTAATAACTTACCATTAATATAGGAGCAAAAACACTTAAGACAAATAATTCCAAACACAGCAGCCAGAATGGACACAGGTGACCATGATGTGGAGCACACTGACTGGTAAACAGAGTGAGAGACAAGATTATATAGAGAGATAGATTTATATACAGGGTTAATTAGGCACAGGTGATAAAAAACAGAACCTGAACACATAACAAAACAAAAAGCAAGTCATTAACAAAATTAAACAAGATTTAACTATAAAGAAAAGTTAAATGGGGGAGACACAGGGAGAGAAGCACAGGACATATACACACAAAGCTCCAACTAGAAACATGAAAAGTAAACCAGAGAAAAAATATAAATATGGCAGATCCAAATATTGAATCCAAGCTTTTAGATAAATTACAGTAAACATCATGTTTCTTTCTGTTTTTCATAGGTGCAGGGTATTACATCCATTTCACTGGTAAAGAGGACAAACAACTGAAGGAAAAGGTGATGGTCAAATAAGAAATGAAATGTTGACCACAGTGTTGTTTAGGAATTGGGCCGAGTGCACATAAAAACAATTTTGGCGGAGCATGCAGTCAAAAAAAAAAAAAAAAAAAAAGTCACAAACCAAACACTAAGCTTGTCAAGGGTAAACAAACGAAAAAAAAAATGTTTAGCTTAATCCTGATTGTCTTTTCAGCCTTGTTTTATGACTGAGCAGCTGATGTGTGGTTAGTCTGAGCTCGTCTGTGTACGCTCTAATAAAGGGGCAGATTGCTGTTGTCCTCTGTGATTTATCCCACTCTTCTGTCCTCCATCTGCACAAGACGAAAGTTAATTAAAAGCATGCCTTGTCACCTCATTCCACCCCGGACAGCAAAAACAAATCATCTCCCACCATTCACATTTTTTATTATTTCTGTATGAGCAAAACAAGAACTGGTGTCAAAAAGGGCAGCATGAAGTGTCAAAAAACCTACTTTTTCAGCTTGGCCTCAGACTTCATTACAAGATGTCAATTAATGACTGTTACCATTTGTTTCCATTTGTCCTCTTACAAATTGTTTTGTGTTGTCAGTTTGTAACATCTTTTTCATTCAAATTTAAATGCCTGGCTTGTCAATAGAACTTCACACAGATTTAAATTGTATATTAAATTGTATATTGTGACATATAATTTAACGTCATTTGTAATCTACATCGTTGCTGAAAGCAGACATCTGCATCTAAGCCACCATGCTGTTAAACAGTGTATTGTGGGAAATTGGTGGCGTTTGGATGTTCAGCTTTGGATCACTGATGCAATTCCTCAACCACTTCTGCTGCTGATTCACCACATACGGCGGGGCTGTTTGTCAGAGGAGACAGCACCATTCTCACTGAGGAGGAGCAATATACAATTTTCCTCTGGGGAGCAGAGAGTATATGAGCAGGGGCTGAGATGGAAGTTCACATCCAGGACGCAGAGTCCTCATAAGTGTTTGTATGTCCTTGCATTATCCTCAACTTAGAGACATTCCAATTTAATTGCAGAGAATGATTATTTTTTCCATTCAACGCTGGACAGCAGCCACCACTGGATTCACTCAGAATGCACATGTCTGATCTCTTTTGCTGGCTTATAGATGTTTCAGAGATTTTATGAAAAAAGGAAGGGTGCTGCTTGTGATTGGCTAAAGAGTATTGTTTTCTATGTCTCAGGTATTGCTCCTTTTGCAGATGAATTTAGAAGTTTGTATAGTCTAAGTTTAATTAAGGTCAGTATGTTGATGAGAAATGTATTTGGAACACTTAATCATTAGGTTATAACAAGGAACTAGATGGAAAATCTAAAGTAGGAATTTAGATTTAGTTTACTGAGGATGTATAGAAAGTACATTCTTAAGAATCCAACAGTAGATGTACAAACCCTGCATTTTATGTACGTAGAATACAGGGCATACTGACACTTGTAAGGAAATAGCTCGATCAAACAGCTGCTAACCAAAACATCAAATTAAAAAAAAAAAAAGAGGATAAGAACATAAGCTAATTCTCTTTAATAACAGAAGTGATTGTACTAAAGGCAGGAACTTGTGCAAAGCCCTCTAACTTTATTTCCAGTATTTAAAGGAAGTTTTTCTCTGAATCGTGGCAAGTATCTTGAGAAATTGTCCTCTAAGAGGATCATGATAAATTTTCGCAGAGGTTTTTGTAAGACCCTGCAAGAGCACTGCAAAGACTTCCTGGAAAATAAATTGAAATACTGATTCAAGGAGACAGCAATAAATGTGATATAATATATACTGTAATGCACAAAGGAGAACACTAGAAATCATTTTGGTGAAAAAGCTAAACTCCTTTATTTCATATTGCACTGAACATCTACTCAACAGTTTTAGCCATGGGGAGAAAGATGAATCACACCTTAAAGAGCATTTATCCCATGTGATTTTTCTTTTATTGATATGAGGAAATAAAGAAATAAAGATATGTTAGAAGAGGAATTTTGTGTATTTTGTAGATTAACTGTGAAATGTATTATACTAACTCTATCGATATAAGTTTTACACCAGTATCCTCCAAAACATAATTACTTCCATAGGTCTTAGTCAGTTTAAGTGTCTCTCCAATGAGTCTAGAGAGGGCCATTACTCCCAAATAGTAATGAATAAAGAGCAAATGTCACCTTGAACTGCAGCGGTATCAACAAACGCCTCTGAGCAATTCATCAGTGAAAAAGTTTCACCTGTAGTTTACATTGCATGTACAGGTTTGACACTGTAAATTTAATAAAATCAAATGTGGTAATTCATTGATTATGATCACATTTACAAAAAAGGTCACTTTCAAGGAAATGAACAAATATGGTTACAGCATTATCACTGTTCCAATAATATGGCACATAGCAGCTATAATAGTTTGTGTTCATTTTGAAATCAGGAGAAAAGCTTTCTGTTTTGCATAAATTATTGCAGGGTAAAGCATAATGTGTATGACGTGCCATATGGTTAAGAATTAAAGAGCTTTTTTGAGGTAAACATTGTTGTCAGTCCAGCTAATGCAAAGAAAACTGTTGGCTTTCCTAACATTTTGTAAAGTCATGTTTTTTGATAAGTTTTACAATGTAATGGATAAATGGAGTGGGTTGTACCAGTCTAATTTGATAAAAGCGATCTGTGGAGCATTGCTGCTCAGTGGGGTCTGTTGTTCCTCACATGGTCTAACTAAGTAAACAGCAGCATAATCACATTCAGGCCAAAGTCTGTTTACTTTCTTGGGTACTGCTGCTTTGGCAAGAAGCAAAGGGGTTAGGTGACAGGGGTCTCATAAATGAGTGCACCATTGCTAATTTATCCATCCTAATGCTAATATAGTTTACAAGGCCAGTGAAAAGCCCTATAGATTGACAATGGGGGAAAGAAGCCCAGCTTAAATCAATTAGCTAAGAGTACAAATATCATGTAAATCATATCTCGTCTGGCCCTGGGCAACAGGCCTAAAATGGAAGGCACATGCAGCCAGAGAGCAGCACTTACTTAGTTCTGGCCAGAGTTGTCACTCAGGTTCAGTTAAGCCACACTTACTGTTTCAACTATCCTTCAGCTGAACTGCCACTGAAAAGAAGCCAAAAGTTAAATATCTGGTTATGTCAGTCAGGATGCCTTATTTATTCTGTATTACCAAGAGTGTGATGTTAATCCACCAAGCCTTTCTGATCTTTGTGGAACTAAACCAGGAGTTTTCACTTTTATCTGGATAATATGTCATTGTCTAAACCTTCCTCTCTGAATTGTAGAATTGCAGAACCTTCTGAACCAGATAATCTAGCAGCCATGACCACTTTACTCATATTTACCAGCAATGAGGAAATGTATTTATGGGTTTACTGTCATGGGCTGGGTCTGTGACCCAGTGTTTGAGTTCTTATATATATTTTTGTATTCATTTGTGCCCTAGTTTAGTTCATCTAGTTAATTTCGAGGTTGCTGTTTAGTCCTTTGTTTCTTAGTTGTTTATGTCATCTCCTCCTGTATTCAGTCTCCCTGGTCCGTGCGTCTACCTGTCATGTGTCATGTCTGTGTGGTTATGTTCAGTTCAGGTCACGTCTAATCCCCATGTTTCCTGTTTTACTTTGAAAGTCTGTGTCTAATGTCAGTGTATGTAGTTTTGACTTTCCCTGTCCTGTCATTAGGTTCATGTGTATCAGCTGTTCCGCCTCATGTGTTTCCACTTCCCTTGATCATCCCTTATGTGTATTTAGTCTCTGTGTTTCATTCAGTCTGTGTCGCGTCGTCTGTGTTCCCACCCTCCGTGTTTCCATGCCCAGTCTTTTGTATCCCCAGCCATCGCCTTACCATAGTTTGTTCCCAGTTTAGGTTTCTGTTTAGTTACTGCTCTTGTGCTGCCCTCATTCTTGTTTGTTTCTTTCATGATCATCAGCCACAATAAAAGGCTCGCTTTTGTTTAAGTTCACTCCCGTATCCTCACTTGTGTTCGCACCTGGGTCCACCACACACATCTCCGCACGGTCTGTCTCCACAAACCGTGACATTTACACTTCTCTTTCAGCATCACATTTGATTTGTCACCTCACCATTTCTACTAATTTTCTTTTCTTCAGCTAGATGCAGCACTTTGAGTGCCTTATTTTATGATGACATTACTTTTCCCTTTGTCACATTGTGTGGATGTGGTTTTGGTCACTTTATATTATTTGTTGTTTCTTTATGCTCTCATTTTTTGTCTTTCCTTTTCCATCATCCCCACCAGTTGAGGCAGATGACCATCTTCTAGGACCTGGCTTCTGATCCAAGTTTTCTTACTGCTAAAATTGACTTTTGCTCTTCTCACCATCACCAAATGGTTGCGAGGAGAATTCCTGGGTTTCCAATTATATTCAGATGTTAAAATGTTGAGATGATTATGGTTATGAATCATTAAATTTAGCTAACTAAATTTAAATTGATTTATATCTCACTGAGACAAATAACATCTCACCTTAGAGTCGATTGGCCTCAGTCACCTGTTCATTCCATGCTTGGCTGCTGTAACACCATGTAACTGAACTGTGGCAGATAACACTGCAATGAGCTATTTAGGCAAAACATTGCAGTTACATTTATGTGGAATCCTAAACTAAACAGTCTACTGGCACAGCTGCCAGTACTATTTACCCACTGGGAGCGAGTGCAATGAGACACAAAACTTATAACTAATGATTTGTGGAAAACACAAACACACAGTGACTGATGGCATAAACCCTGTTGCAACCATTTTTTTTTTTTAAATCTTACTCGGCATGTACAGTATTTCTGCCAGCTTAACTCTGTATGAATAAAGATATGGAGTTTAGTTTTGCAGACTAAAGTAGTATAACTAAAGAACAGTTCAATCTAAAAAGTTTCTATGTATTCCATCTGCTTGCCTATCCTGTGAGTATGGCAGGAGTCATATCATACAATGAGAAAAGGTGGAGACATATGGTGGCTGTGCTGAAAAGCTGTATGTGGCAGATAACATTTTCCACCAATGATTCTGATCACAGTGGAATCCTGAAGAAGTAGAGGGTCTCAAGGGGAGCAACATACCATCTGGATTCCTGTGAGCTGTGACATCCAATTTACCTCTACCTGTGGCCCAGTCAGTAACCTCTCTGTAGTGCTCACCAGTGCAGAGACAATAGCCAGAGAGATTAGATGGAGTCAAAACGGACAAGACCAACTTTTCAGCATTGCCAGATTGTGTTTAGGTGCACAGAAGATTTTATAGTAAATAAAGAAACCGCTGTAGCTGACTGTATCTAATGTTTATGGAAAACCACAGGACAGTTAACCTATCAAAAATGTTCATTTAATCTGCTTCCACAAATCAACTACCATATTGTACATGAGGAGAAATAAATTATTTAAATTATTACAAATAATTTAAATGTAATTTTAATATTAAGATGCAATGATAGGCTTAAAATGATCAAACTAAGGATAAAGCATCTTTGTGCTAAGCTAGCTGGCTTGTGTCTGTAGCCTTATGACGTCCACAGTACGTCTTTTATCCTGTCTTTCTTCTCTCATCCCAACTTTTCTTGGCAGATGGCCGCCCCGCCCTGAGCCTGGTTCTGCTGGAGGTTTCTTCCTGTTAAAAGGGAGTTTTTCCTTCCCACTGTCGCCAAAGTGTTTGCTCATATGATTGTTGGGTTTTTCTCTGTTTGTATTATAGTAAGGTCTACCTTACAATATAAAGCGCCTTGAGGCGACTGTTGTTGTGATTTGGTGGTGTATTTGGTGCACTCTGCTGTAAAAAAGATATTGAATTTAATTGAATTATACAATGGTTATCTAATGCAGTAGAAGTTTATAAATGCAAAAAATGAAATATCATTATTGATATTCCGAAAAAGTGTCTTTGAGCTTCTATTTTTATAAATACGATTGTGTAAAAATTACACAATCAGTGCTTGCCTTATTTGCAGTGACAAATATCTCTCCATATCCCATTTTCGACAAAAGATGTTTTAGTCCAAAAGTTACAAAATTATAGTGGTGTAATATACAAGACACACACAGGAGTAAAGCATCTACACTCGAGAGCCAGTCCACCAATAACAATTATCCTCTCCAACCTGAGGGTATTTGCTTTCAGGTAATTGATGGATGGTTGGATTTCCATGTGGGAAATGCACCTTCACATTCAATCTGTTTCACTTATTTTGGAGTTACTACCAGCCATGCTGCCTGTGGTTAGTTGATTATCTCTGCCCTGCCTCATTAGCAGCCAGTCCAGACAGACATGCAGCAATCAGTCACTTCATCATCTGAATCCAGCCCCTTAGGATGAGATCTCTGCAGTGATGAGGGCCTCTGTGGTCTCCTGGGTACCATGGATGACCTGAAGCTGAGAGGCGTCATCCTCTCAGCCCGTCTCCCTGAAGAGTTGATTTGATGGAAACCCAGACACTTAATTGAATCACAGAGACATAATCCTGACCAAATGTACAGACGTCATTAACCCGACATATCCACCGAGTAATGGCTAAAAGGATAAAACTGTGTCACGAAAGCACCAGTCATATACACATCTGTAAAATTAGTCAACTGTTCATTATATAATTACGTTTCCAGGTAGTTCGTATTACTTGAGCTGTCTGTTTTAGTGACTGTGGTGTTTTATGGTGGCTATAGTGATGGATTTACATAGATCCAGATTTTGAGAGTTAAGTGTCCTGACAGTCATGATTAAAAATATAATTTGGGATAACATGCGCAAAAGTCATCTCTCTTTTTTGAGAATTGTATTTTTCCCATTGTGTTTAACTAACTGATAAGGAGTTTTTTTGTTTTTATGTTTGGTTTTTACCTCATCTGACACTGGACTTAATCTTGTCCTCCTAAAATGTATCCTCCCATAGGGACCACTCTCATAGTGGTATATTACCCATCTCACAAGGCGGGTCATTTCCACATCCACCATTGATAGGCACTGATTAAATCTCTGCAACTCTGACCCTACTATGAGCCCCAGGAGATGGCTTTAGCTTCCATGGTCCATAACACTAGAGATTCCCCACTCCATCATAATTATATCTAGTCAGGGCCAATGTCTCCTGTTCTTCCTGTTCAACATAAATTAGTTCAGGTGATTGAATTTTGCATCAGGATTTTTGTATGCTATGACAGGCAGAAATTTTATTTGCAAAATGAGCTAAGAGATTTAAAGAAAGCCAGGACTAGGTTTTACTCAAGGACACATTGTTGATTGAGCGGCTGATATTGCTGTTCTTCTCTTTGCTGCATAATTTGGGTCTAAGATTTAAAAAGAGAGAATGTTAGCACTAGGTTTTCTGTAAATTATGTCCAATATTTGACCTTATTTTATAATTCTGTAGTTTCATATATTTTCTCTCTCCATGACTTTCTAACCACTCATTAAATGCCTGATAGCATGTAGTTTATGTGGTAATCACGATTCCTCTGTCAGCTAATGTTATGCAGTGATGACCTTGGTATTTCAGTAAGTCAATCTTTATCAGTTTACAGTATTTCTGATCAGTTTCCAATGCATTTTTATTCCTAACATGCGACTTTTGTTTGTGAGGAAACAGAAGAAAAGCTTTACCAGCAGTCTTGCAGATTTGCATGACTTTGGTTCGACTGGGCTCTTGTCTGGGAGCTTTCAGACACACCTTTCTAAACGCATTAAGATCTCATCCAGGGCAGAAAGAATTGATTCCAGTCAGCTGTGATTGTAGGGATGCATGTCAGTGAATAGTGCCATCCTATGTGATCTCACACTGACAAATGAGATCAATTTTACAGTTTTCTTAAGAGTGGAGACCCATCTAGGTGTTTTGTCATTTAAATTACAAACAGGGAGACACACAAATGTTGACATATTTGTATAGTCAGATAAATATATAACTCTGTATGTTGGGTGAACATGTGATTCTATTACAATTCTGTGCCTTTTTTTCTCTTTGTTTTTGCTTTTGGTTTTTATATTTTCTGTCTAAAGATCACCAAAAAAAAAAAAAGGCTGTAATTTATTTTAGCTTAACAACCACACATCCAGATCTGTCAGGCTCAGTAATAATTTGTGACATACAATTTGTTAAGGAAGCCTTTCAACTTTCATTCCACTTTGGTGAAGGCTAAAACGACCACACAAGCTCCTTGACTGTGGACATCAGGGGAAGGCCACCTCTAAATCAGGGGCGCAAGTGGAGATCAGAGATGGCCCAGACCAATCGATCCAGTCAGGATTTGTGGGGCTCTGTGGGAAAAAAAGACAGCAATGTAGAGTACATATTAAGTCCTGTTCTATCTGTTCGTGTCACCTAAAACCATTTATCTTCTTCTCTCCTGCTGTATGAGTCAGTGGCCATCACAGTGGCCTCATCTTCTAGCCTGTCACTGAGAAGCAGAATAAGTTAACGAACAGGCTAATCCGTCTTCTCCAGAGGCTGTTCATTAATAACTGCTCTGTCTGACAAAATAGATATGGACTGCTGAGATAAGCCCTCATACTCGCCATGTTTTGCATCAATTTCCTCTTTATTTCAATCTATATTTTTTATTTGCTTTCTTGGAAAAAAGAAAACTAGACATAGGGCATGTGCAAAATATGGTCATCTACCAGAATCAGTACTAAATGTAGCATGTTTTACCTAATGTACCATCACCCTCTGATGAACTGACTGTAATTTTTGAAATACCTGCACTAATGATATGATAGCAGGATGTATCAATAAGTAATTAATTTCGTGGTGAGAATGTGGTAGGTATTTGCTTCCACACAGAATTATTTTGCGGTTTTTCAGTGGTTCAGACCAAGAAAAAATTCTAAACACTAAAGGCATGCCAGTGGCCACTCTCGAATTTTAAAGACTGGCATGTAAAAAAACATAAGAAAACTTAATATTTATGTAATATTTACACAAATATAGGAAGTAAATCTACAGTTAAGTAAAACTAAAGTTCAACCGATTGACCAAAGATTTTAGTTGGGTTCCTGTCAAAGTGCTATTTATTTATTAAATGCAAAATTAGTCAAAATCTACTTTCAGTTGTGTCCTACCTACATCGGGTAGCTCTGCATGTTTGAGTTGACAGATTTTTTCACTAGACGCCTTTCCTCACTCATCCTTAGAGGATTTGTGACCTCCTTCAAATGTTTTGTTTGCACTACTTTGATCTGCATGATCATATGTTTTGCATGTTAATAAATATTTGGAGAAAATAATACCCAGACTTCAATTGTGAGTATTATTTACTATTATTAGGTTTAATTCCACAAAATTGTATTTAATATACTTCACTTTTTACAACTTTGTTCACTAATAGCCCTTCTCTACTAGTACCTACCCGGATTCACTGAACTTGACTTGGTTTTTGGGGTTTTCCATTAGTACCCCATTAGTACCTGTTACAAGGCACTTTTTTAGTACCTGTTTGGTCCAAGTGAGCTGAGTCGATCTGAAGATGCGATGTCAGCAGACTGCATGCCACCATCGATGGCATCACTCGATGAGTCAGAGAGCGACTCCTTCAGAAAAATCAATACCGCCATTTTTGAAACCAAGCAACAAGGGAAATGGCTACACACAAACCAACACCATGGTTCCCAAGTCTGACAAAAAGCCATAGACTGAGCAGCAGTTATACTATCGCCTCGATGTCCTCCATTGTTGTGTTGTGTTTGTGTCGCATAAAATTGACATACAACCATTTTCGACCACACTGCTATAATGACCCCATTACGCGGTACTCAGCTGTAATGGAAAACAACTGAAACTAAGTAGAGTCGAGTTGACTTGAGCCGAGTAGCTACTAGTGGAAAAGAGGCTTAAGTACTTTTTGAAGGGGGATTTAGGCTTTCAGTTTAGACTGGAAGTATTTGTTTAATCCAGCAATATTGTGGAATATACACCAAAGATATGGCAAGTGTAATGAAAGATGCATGATAGCATGATGTCATCCTCTGATACATTTATAAAGATACTTGTGTATCTACATAAACGCGGTGTAGATATCTGCATGCACAAATGCTGACCGCCACAAACAGACAGGCCAAAAACTCAACTTTATTCATAGATTAGCATAACACCAAAACACCTTGCAGATGCAGATGAGCTGATCCCTTTGAGGGCAAAGAAAGTGGTTAATCGATATCCTCACATGAAGCTGAGACTCTGGTAGAGGAGCCAAGCACTCCAGGTAATGAACTGCCTGCTTGATATATATCCCTTACGGAGTGGGATTGCAGTGGAGCAACATGGTACTGCAACAGCAGCAATTCTTTGATTAGGCATTTCTCTTCCATCACGCTTCCTTGGCACACAGAAAGTCTCTCACTCACATACACTTACTGTTTGCTGATGTGTCAACATATTCACTGTCAACCTGTTGTGGGGCTCACAGAACTCATATTACATTTTAATATCACAGAGTCAACTGTGTCAGAGGGAAGCTTTATTTTAATTTACTTGTTTTTATTTTGCATCTTTAATCTAAAATCTTAAATGCTTACCTTCTGTATAACGTTGGGAAAACATGAGGCTGTAGTTATAAAACCAAGTTCAAAGCTTAGGGATTCCTGAGCTATTTTTCTTTTGATGCAAATGGAGAATTTGTGCCCAAAGCCCATGTAAAATGAGTCAAAAGCTACTTCATCTTTATCTGTTTAATGACTTTCCGACAATGGTTGAACCAGCCATGAATAACCAGTGAAGTGTTAAAAGTGCTGATTACCTGCAAAACTTATTTACTTATTCTACTAATTTCTTTTAAACTCCACACTTATGTAAACCCCCCAGATTTTCTTGGATACCAATTTTCTAATCTATTTAATTACTCCACAGAGAAAGTAATTTGTTACACATTACAGTACTTCCACATTACAACAATTTGTCAGCATGGCCTGAATTGTCACATATTTAACATTTAACACTTATGTAGACCCTAGGCTACAGTCCCACACACTGTCGTTAATTCATATTCTAATGAAGACATACATGCAATACTTCTTTGAGATTTACCATAAATCCAAAGCAAAGTTAAGAACAAATGCATTTCAAAGCGAATGCGGTGTCCAGGTAAAAATGGACTACATATTCCTGCAAGCCTGTGTCTAATTACTGCCTTTATTACCTGTTTAAGATCAGGCTCTTGCAGCTGTGCTGTGATCTGCATTCACAGAGTTTTAGTAACACTCTGGGTTCTTTGTTAGCTTTGGGTTGGCATGCGGTCGATAGGGATGTTTGCAAAGAGATGCTGTTATCTTGCACTCTTTTGTGCAATAAAAATAAAAGTATTCATTTGTATGTATTTCTAATTTATGTAACTTAAATTAACTTTTACTTTTTAAATCTTCATTTTGTACACACATGCAAAAATACTGCGAAAAGCAAAAATCTTTAAGAAGTTAAACTAGCATGGGAGTCTGCAGCATTGTTAGGAACTCTTTGGGGTCATTCCGGGCCAGATCGTAACAGGCTCTTCTTGCCAAATATTTTTACCCCTGCTAACAGCAACAATGCTAACATACTTATGCTGCTGTATTTGTTTACCATATATTTTAATAGAAAACACAGAAGTACCTCTAGGAATGTTGGTCATAAATTAGAATGTTGGGGAAGTTAAAGTTTTGATGTTTCTTCAAGCTGAAAAGTTGTAAAAATTCATCCAGAGCCAGATATGGATATTTGTGCCAAAACAATCATTTTGTTAGTTATGAAAATATCTCATTAAAACAATCATGTCACTAGCGTGCCTAAAAAAGAATATGTGAACAAAAATCTCAGAAGTATACTTTTGTTCAAATGCTAAAGCAGTGAATTGTATAATGGCAAAGCTATTTTCTTTGTGGTTGGGCTTTTACTTAGTGGCATTTAAACCACTGAAATGTTTTAGCTTTCTGAAGTAAAAGAAATCCTTGCACTTAATGGCTCACAACCACCAGAGAGGATTTCCCCCCAGGGCCTCATCATTGGAGTTAGTAAAAAGGAGCTGCCAACATCTCACTTGGTTTCCACATAGTCTATATGCCTGCATCACATAAGGTGTGACATGTGCAAACATATTGTTGTTTAGTAGACCTTCTGAGAAACCAGGACTGAAATTGACATCAAACAAATTAAAAAGTTGTTACAATTTCTTTTATTTATTCTGACGTGTGACTTCTAAGCTACTTAATGAAACTTGCATATTACGTAGTACATTCATTTTGAACTGAACTCACTCTGTGTGCTCAACAAAATAGTTTCTTTTTTTTTCTTTTTTTCTTTTCTTGAATTAAAAAGTAAAGAAAACCCTGGAATGGTGCTAAAACCGTGTTACTTTCTGCAAACAATATTTTGGAATGAATTACTTATTTATCTTCTTTTCCATTCAAGTATAATGGATGATATTCTATTATTGATGGGATGCTTGGCTTAAATCCAGTGTCCAAACAGCCTTCCTACTCTCCAATAAGGAATTATATTATCAATATTGAACATTTCAGAATGTGTCCCAGTAAACTGTCATCACTTTTTAATATAATGAAGTTGTTGGCCATTTGCAAAATTAAATGGCTCGTGGTTCATTTTTGTGACGTGAACGTACTGCAGTCCCTTGCATATTCAAAGTACACTATCAAAGTCTACAGTTGCGTCTAGAGTCAGAGTTCAAATTTAAGTTGTAGTCAAGGTGTTAAATCTATTGACTGTTTAGTTCAGTCTTTGATGCCACAGTGTGAGCTGTAGTAATGAAAAGAGAATGTGTTGGTCAAGGGTATGGCTTATAAAATGTTGCCAGTTCATTTCAACTCCTTTATTTATTCCAGCGTTCTTTTCCTCGCTGCATTTCAGGCAGCATAGTCCACAGTGAAAGCAAGAGCAAAGAAAAAACAGCAAAAATGTGAAAAGATCACCTGAATAGTCTGACTTTATCAACATGTTTAACAAAAGGACAAAGATTCACTGAGGTAAAAAGTACAAACTTATATTTTATGCTTGCAAATCAATGCATATACTTTAAACTGTTATATACATACTGTGGCGGGGCGTGGCCTGCGGTGCAGTGCAGAGGAGGCGGACGCACCTGCACGGCATCCACAATCACGCCCCGCCGAATTAAATATTGTACTGGGCCCTGTGGTTGGGTTGTTGTGGTAATGTTGAGCGGGCAGCGGGAGAGCTGCAGCTCTGTGTGCGTTGTAAACAGCAACCGGCTAAGTATTAATAAAAAGTATCGAAATGCCACTGGGTCTGCCGTGTATGTTTACAGTGGTGCCGAAACCCAGGAGGCGGCAAGACGGGCCCACAACAGAGCCAGGGAAGGGAGGAGCTGTCCCAGATGATGGCTGAGACGGCGGCTATCCAGCGGGAGCAGGCGGCGGAGGTGCGTCGCCAGCAGGAAGAGCTGCGGGACCAGACCGAGCGCCACCTGAAAAGGATTGGGGATCTGGCGGCGCTGCTCTGGGCCTGGGCGCCACCCCCACAGGTGTGTCCCGAGGACAGTGAAGCGGTGGAGGAGCCGCGTGAGGCACCTCAGCAGCCGGAGGTAGCAGACGAGGCGCACGGGGATCTGCGCCTGCCGGAGGAGGGGGAACAGCCAGGTGAAGGGCTGCTCCTGCCGGGAGCGGTGGATGAGCCGCTCCAACCGGAGGCGGCAGACGAGGCGCACGAGGGTCTGCGCCGGCTGGAGGAAGAGGAGCCGCGCGAGGGGCTGCTCGAGCCGGGAGTGGCGGCGGAGGGAGTAGTAGTGACGGAGGAGTCGTGCTATGGGCTGCTCCAGCGGGGAGCGACGGCGGTGACGGAGGGGCCGCGCAAGGAGCTGGAGGTCCCCGTGCCAGGGGAGCCTGCTCGAGTGGAACTGGCGAGCGAGGCGTGCGCCACGCTTGAGATCGCCGTGCTCGCCAGACCGGCCTCACCACCACCAGAGGCCAGTACACGCCACACCTCTGCCCAGCCACCTGTGAGCTGGGGTTCACGCCTGTGCCGGCCGCGCCAGGTGCACCTGCCACGCGTCCGACTTCCGAACCAGTTTGGCCTGCGCCGCTGGATTCGCGGGCGGCCACCTGAACTCGCACCTCCCCGTCGCTTGGCCGGGGCCTGGGGGCGCCAGCTGTCCGGGCTGATTCCCTCTCCCACTGGCGGTGGGGGAGTAGGTTCGGCCGGATGGCTCCCCGGCCTCAATCGGGCGATGGGGGTATGTGGTGGGGCGTGGTCTGCGGTGCCGTGCAGGGACGGCATCCTTAATCACGCCCGCCTAGTTAAAAACACGGGGACTCAGGGGTTTGGGGGTGTTGTGGTGAGATGTAAATAAAGATGGCTCAAAACATGGATCTGTGGTCCCGTCGTGCCTTAATTCCGCCACAGTGGTGCCGAAACCCAGGACGGGAGGCACGGCAGATCCAGGAGTGGGCCAGCAGAGGGAGGAGCTGGCGCGAATGGTGGCCGAGCTGGCGGCCACGCAGCAGGAGCAGGCGGCGGTATGAAGCGCCTTGAGGCGACTTTTGTTGTGATTTGGCGCTATATAAATAAAATTGAATTGAATTGAATTGAATTGGCGCCGCAGGCGGGAAGAGCTGCAGGACCAGACTGAACGCCACCTGCAGAGGATGGAGTATCTGGCGGCGCTGATCCGGTCCTGCCCGACACCACCGCCACCCCCACCGGCGCTCCCCAATGGCGCTGGAGTGGAGGAGATCCAGTCCGTGCAGGCGCCCGTGCCGGCCCCCAGGTTGCGACCAGCTAGCACGCAGCCTGCCACAGCACCTGTCCCCACACCTCGCGTGAGACCCGCTGGGGCTCGGCAGGGCCCGGTGCCCGTTCCTGCGCCCCGGAAGAAGGCGGCGGAGCCGGCGCGCGAGGAGCCGGCAGCGGCGGAGGCGGCGCCCGAGGAGCCGCTCCAGCCGGGAGAGGCAGCGGCGGAGGCCGGCGCCCGAGGAGCCGCTCCAGCCGGGAGAGGGCGGCGCCCGAGGAGCCGCTCCAGCCGGGAGAGGGCGGCGCCCGAGGAGCCGCTCCAGCCGGGAGAGGGCGGCGCCCGAGGAGCCGCTCCAGCCGGGAGAGGCAGCGGCGGAGGTGCAGCGTGGGGAGCTGCTCCCACCGGGAGGGGCGGAGAAGCCGCGGGATAAGTCGGTGGTGCCCGTGCTAGGGGAGTCCGCGCCACCGAAGCCCGAGGTTGGCGGGGCCTCACCTCCACCAGAGGCCGGTGCCTGCCGGACATCTGCCCAGCCGCCTGCGAGCCGGGGCGCACGACCGTGCCGATCGCGCCGCGTCCACCTGCCACGCGGCCGACCTCGGACCAGCTGCTGCTGGGTTCGCGGGCGGCCACCTGAACTCACAACTCCCCGTCGCTTGGCCAGGGCCCGGGGGCGCCGACGGTCCGGGCTGATCCCCTCTCCCGCTCGCGGTGGGGGGAGTACGTTCGGCCGGATGGTTCCCCGGCCTCAGTCGGGCGATGGGGGTATGTGGTGGGGCGTGGCCTGCGGTGCAGTGCAGAGGAGGCGGACGCACCTGCACGGCATCCACAATCACGCCCCGCCGAATTAAATATTGTACTGGGTCCTGTGGTTGGGTTGTTGTGGTAATGTTGAGCGGGCAGCGGGAGAGCTGCAGCTCTGTGTGCGTTGTAAACAGCAACCGGCTAAGTATTAATAAAAAGTATCGAAATGCCACTGGGTCTGCCGTGTATGTTTACACATACATATATACATATGTACATTTTACATCAGAAAAATTTTATGTCCAAGTAGTGTATTTCCACAAAGACATATCTGCTAATTTAAATATGAACGTAACCTCATCACATAAAAATAAAATATTTAATTTCTATCTCGCAGCCGTTATTTGTTAATTTCGTTAACTATGAAGACAAACTTGCACTTGTACACTTGAAACTTGCTATGGTAGCTATTATATCACAGTGACCATCATTTAGAAGTTTAACATGCTCTCTAGTTTAGTAATTCATCTCTAAGTTCACACTTAGTCAAAAGATCAAGAGTGCATTATTTCAAGTCTCTGTCTATTGAAACAGTAATAATACAGAGATAAATGAACGCTGAAAAAATAGCAATCTAAAGCACTATTGTGAATCTTCAGAAATGTATCAGTGCAGAGTAAAAAGTGTGATATTTAAGAAAACATTTATTTTCTGCATGTACAGTTGGTGTTCTTGGTCTAACATATGATTTAATAAAAACAAGTGAACAAACTGTTCAGTCCATGGCCCTCTCCCCGTCAGCCTGATAAAAACAAGAGAGGGTCAAAACCTAATCAGGCCCTATTGATCTGCTTGCACTGATCCAGTCCAGAAGTCTTTGGACTTTAAATTTATAATCCTCGGAGGGTCCTTGGGGCTGTTCTTCATGCCTGATACAGTTCCTTTGCTGGTCATTATAATGAGGCTTTAAGCAGCTTGGTGACTGTAAATCTGCTACGCTAAGATTGCATTGCTTCAGATCTGACTGGACCTCATCTCGGTAAATCTCACATACAGAACCGGAGAATAATTTACTGTCTTCTTCCGCACAGTCGCCAGTGCAGCGCGAAGTCAGCAAATGATCCCAAGACACCGACACTGTCAAATTATGTTGCGGGTCTGGAAGAGTATTAAGTCCAAAATATCAACATCTGTAGTTGGATGCTTGAGAAAATATTACTGAGACTGGTGCTTGATTAGTGCTGTTAGTCACATAGGTGTGAATGCTGAAATCAGCCTATTTCCCCCTCATGCTGCTGTCTGTGGAAAAGCTTTAATCTTTAAAAGATGAAAAAAGGTTTCTTTGAGTATGTTTTTCCTGTAGTTCGCGGAGATACTGACTAACATGGAGCCTATTAATTAGGGCGCAGGTGAAACAGAGATTAAATAAATTCATTTGGGTCGTTATGCTGACATTACTGGTTCAATATAACTGCCCTCTAATTACCTATTATCTGAAATCGCTCCAGAGCTGGCGTAAACTTGAAGTAACTGATCACAGATCGGTTACAGGCAGCGGCACAGGACAGGCGATCTGGATGAGTTGCAAGTGAGAGCAGCAGCGCACTAGAGCAGGTTGCTCCTTTTTGGCGGAGGGCAAGGTCCTGGTTGCCGATGTGGTCCCAAATGGGGGCTTTAGTGGATTTCAAAGCTGGATTGTTACGAAAGAACTTCACTATGTGACAGGAGACACCGCGCTGTGATGATAAAGTGACTAAATCTCACGCTTGTAGAATCCGGGATGTCCGAAAGCTTTGCTACGGAACAGCGCAGCTTTGAGTCTTCATCACTGACGACTGACCAGATGGTACCGTAAACATGAGTCGCGCGCTCTCGATCCTCGCTTATCTTCTGCCTTTGATTCATTGTAAGTGTGTTTTCCCCTTTCATTTAAGTAGCAATTTAAAATATTTCTAACATTTGCTACTGTGTGTGCGTCACCGCCAAATGTATCTCCCTGTTGAGAAAACTACAAAAGAATGTATGCTTTTATTGTCCTAAAGTAGAATTTTCAATGCATAAGCTCGTTTAGGCTATTTTCAAGTCACCTTTTAATTATTTTTTAAAAACCAATATTTCTGTAGAAGACATGTATAGCTAAGATTTTTAAATGTAGCTGAAATATGATATGAATCTATCTATCTATCTATCTATCTATCTATCTATCTATCTATCTATCTATCTATCTATCTATCTATCTATCTATCTATCTATCTATCTATCTATCTATCTGTTTTAAAATATCTGGTTTGGGGGTCCCAACCAGTACCATCCATGCAGTAAGGTCGTTTTAAAAAAAAAACAAAAAAACAAACAAAACAAAACAACATTTATAACATTAGACAATTTAGGAAACAATTATTTAGCGAACATTTTTTTTTCACACTTTATGTTACAGGATTTGGCGCCATATTATTGCATTTATGAGATAATTCTTCAAGTGTGTCCAAGAAATAAAATCCCCCCCCCCTTTATTTTTGCCATTTATATCATATTAGCATATTATGTCATATTATCTAATAGTAAATAAACCGCAGCTATCTTTGGCTCTCCGTTTTGTTGTTGCTGTTGTTTTTAAACTGATTAGATCAAGGTTCCAACTCCATTACAATGTAAAATAATGGGTTTTAAAGGTGTGCTGCACCAAATGACCTTTATCAACTCCAAAACAGCTTACAAATTTGTTTAACATGCCTGACCTCATTTTCAATCAGTGTAGCGTAAACACTATTAATTTCCCACATTAAACCTGCATGCACATACACACTTTAGATGCTATTCACAGCTGGTCTGGCTCAAGCAGTCTTTAGGTCTGAGGAAGAGGGAACTTGTTTGAGTCTGGCTTCCAAGAACTTTGAACCACATACCATCTGCTCAGTGGTGGTATGGAAGTCCTGCTGTGGTGAATAGGATCTTGGTGAGTGTCTGATAAAGGCACAGTCATGGCATTATTCACTGACCTGTGGGGGATAGACTGATATTACGCCACACCTCGCAAAGCTGCAGGAGTCTGTGAGTTGATGATGACACACACAGCTGGATACTGTTTCTAAAACCGCACACCATCATCACAAGTAGCTGCAAGAAAAAGTCTGAAATTATCAGGATTGCTGAACTGGCTACACATAAAGTGCCTAAACTAATAAACCATGTACCCTTGTGCCCTCAGTATCGTTATTAAACACATCATGTAACAACAGCAAGAGACTTTCTGAATTTTCAGGACAAAAGTCAATTAATTTATACTTAATTCTTAGAATAATATTGCATAAGAAAAGTGTAAAAGTGGGCTTATTTATTTGTAATTATTACGAGACATACCTAAATATTTTCTACAGGTCTATCTGTTTATTTGCAATTTAGGTTAACAGAAAATGACCCTAATTAGATTTCCCTGTACCTGTTTATGAGACTTTTGAGAGGAATTTTGGACAATATGTCACTACAGTGCTGTTTAGTGCAGCTGTATTTCTAGGATGTTTTAACTGCCCTTGTTAGGTCAGCCCTCAGCATCTCAGTTGGATTAAGGTCGGGTCAGGGCTTTGATTTTACTATTCCAAAATATGGATTTTTTTATCCATCATTCTGTTTTAGGCTCATTGTCTTGTTGCATTACCCACACTGAGTTTCAGGTCATGAACTGCTGCCCTGACATTCACCTAAAAATGTTGAACTGGAACAGGATAACAAGGAAATCCCAAATCATGAAGTGTTCCACCATGATTGTGGTGCACATTTTTTCCTCCAAAGAAAATGTAAACTTTGTCTCATTGCTCTCATTGGTGACATTGTCTCAGTTAAATTTCCAGATAAGTGTTTGCCATCTTGTTAAGAGGAGTAAAGTTTTAAAACTGTTTTTTATTATTTTGAGACTAGTGTGGCAGTCTTTCATTCGAGTACAGATTTCTGTATTTTATTGATTTTTTTGCTGCTACTGTTTTTTCACATTTGGTGTGATCTTTGCTCCTTAGGATCTCCTAAGGAGAATACCATTTGTAGACCATTTATCTAACTGTCAATAACTGAATGCTCAGGTCTTTAGAACAGCTTTTGTAGCCTTTCCAGCTTTGTGTATCCCTATAATGCCTCTTCTAAAGTGCTGTGAAAAACCGAACTCCCAATAAGCCTTAGAAGAAGTAATCAGCACAGAAGTGCAAATACTTTTTCTAGCCCTGAATGTTAATGATTAGTCAGTGTGTTCAATGAATTACCAGCCATTGTAAGCTATCAGTTTAGGCAGATATATTTTTGTGGCTTTTATTAATATCTGACTACATTTTATGAAAAGTCAACGCAAAGATTTACTATTTGAACCTTGAATTTTGCCCTTGTAGTTAGTGATAAAAGTAACAAGTTTTCTTCAATGAGCACATTAGTACAAGTCTTGCTTTACTAGAGCATTCGCCACACATAAGTCAAGTCAGCAACTCCAGACCTTGTGGGGACATCAATAACCAGCTGCAAGTAAAGAAAATAGACGAGGTAGTCTTACACGTATCCGTTCTGCTTCAGAAGAGAACTGACCATCTGTTTTAATCAGCCTTGCCTTCACACTTTACTTAGACATTATTTATCAGGAACAGGAGTGAAGGCTGAGTCCATGTGTTGGAATTCATAGTTTATTTTTGCTTAAAATACACATTTGTGGTTTGCTTTAAGCAAAGCTGTTACAAAAGCACAGTTATTAACATGCTGTGAAAATATCTGCCCTTCTACAAAATGTAATTACCTTTTTGGGAAATGACTTTTTGGGACTTTGTGACATTTTTATGTAATTTCCAGTAACCCCCAACCTTCCTAGTTTACATATTTGGGTGTTAATAATTGTGCTTTTGCTTCATGTTTGCTTAAAGCAAACCCACAGATGTGTAATTCTACTTTCCTTAAATATTAAACAAGCAGTGTGACTGAAGCAATCCTCATTTATCTCGCTTAGAATTTTAGAGTTTAAGCAAGTACTTAAGTCATGTTAATCCAACCCCCCTCCAAAAAAAAAAAAACCCCCAAAAAAACCAAAAAAAACAGGAGTGTGGTTAGATGAGTATTCTTTTTTACCAAAATTTAGTGTTAAAGCTGGAAGGTATCTAACAGTATATATAGTAAGTGTGTTCATGCCAGGGTGGTAGATTGTGTATTGTGGCACCATCAGTTCAAGCACTTTTACTAAAAACACAAAACCAATCACATCTCTAATCTTCAACTTCCCATTAAATAGTGTAGCTTTCATGTGTGAGGTTTTATAGAAACCTAACAAACTTAAAAGTACAAGCTTTTAACACAGTTTTTAAAATAAATATTTCGATTTACACTTTTTTTTTAAAGTTTTGTTTCTAAATACTGTACACTGAAAGTACTGGCTATTCACAACAATAATAGAGAAAAATGAATCTCTCTTTTCACCTAAAATGCCCATTTCCTACTACCTTGTTCAATGTAGTCTTAATTTTTTCTGTTGTATTTAAATAAGGTATTTTTGTCTTTAACTGATTTGTGTATTACACTGTATATTGTAGATTATTTATAATGTAATATATCTATATAAAATATATGTATTTAAAAAAATGTGATCTCATTCATTCCTCTTTATTATTGATCTAAAGCTGTTAAAGATTATTTTCCAATCTCTGTTTGAGATTATAGTCTCTCCATTTTATTGGGATTAAGTTGTCTGGACAGAGATGAGGTGGATGTGTGTACATAAATGTTGAAGAAAAGTGTGATGTCACCAGGTAGCAGCAGCGCTGACTCCGAAGAGCGGCTCATGAACTGGCTGCTGGGAAAAGATCGCTACAATCCCCTCATTCGCCCAGCTGTCAACAGAACCGAGAGAGTCACAGTAAAGCTGCAAGTGTCTCTGGCACAGCTCATCAGTGTGGTAAGTGTGTACTCTTGCCCATTGTTAAGAAGCATGTATACTTATTTACATTTCTATGTATATTTCTATGTTTTTCTGTTAGAGACTTTGTGATGGTGACACAACAGGATATAAAGAGAAATTAAGTGTGAAAGATGGCGGCTAATAGAAAGCACACAGCAAGAGACAAAAAAAAAAAGAGCTTTGAGGAAGTAGTTAATTAAAGAGCAAGCTCTGCTGAAGAGCCATAGCTCTAAATGGATGGATGAAGCTGAGGATAGATCTGGTCAGCCGTGATCTCTGCCTCTGTCATGTCCAGATTGAAACTTCAGCACATTGGATTAAAAGGGGCCATAAAACTGTTTTGGCCACAGTGATAGAGGCTCTTCTCTGATTTACAGTGGAGGGTCCTCCCAGCTGCAGACTAAAGCAGCAAGGCTCGTTCACAGCTTCTGTTTATGAGTTTGCATTGTACCCCTTGGGGTAATTACCATTTGGTGTCACTTTATTGGAAGTGTATGTCACGGCAGTTTGATGACAGTGCAATCAAAAACATGTTAACAAGCAATCTGAGATGAAAGGAGTGTTTCAGTGCAGTTCTTTTCTTAAAGGTTACTTTTAACCAGATGCCAGAGTAAACATGACAGTAAACAGGAAGGTCCAACCATGACTCAAATCAGTATAGGACTTTTTTTATTTTTTAAATAAAATTGCAGAAGCATATAATTTCCAGTTTTTGTTTAAATATTAATATACCCCAATAGGTCTTCAGCTCTTCATGTTTTAATTAAATAAAACAAAAATATAAAAAGAGTAAATGTCATAAACGAGTTCCTACTTCTCTAGGGCCAGTGTCGGGGTCTTAAACTTGTATTACCAATATAGGTAATTTTCCCCTAATATTTCATTTTCAGAATGAAAGGGAACAGATCATGACCACAAATGTTTGGCTCACTCAGGTAGGTGTGATGAAGCATTTTGTCTTGTACTGAGTGAGAATGTGTGTTAAATGTCCTTCATCTTGAACTTGAATCGTATCCATATCCATTCTTCCTCTCTCTATGTGGAACAAACCGCTTCTGTAATTGTGCCCCAAACATAATTTACAGATAATGTAGCATGTAATTATAAATGAACTGCTATTGGGAAAGTGCACTGAATGGTTGGGTCCCTCTGTCTCTCCAGCACTGGGTGGACTACAGGTTGTCATGGGATCCTTCACAGTATGAAGGTATTGTCAAACTGCGCATTCCCTCCAGACATGTGTGGCTTCCGGATATTGTCCTGTACAACAAGTAAGCTCGGCTGACTTCTCAGTTTGTATTTTGAAGAGAGTTTCTGTCTGCACATTGCTGGTGTTAAATAAAAAAGATATTATTAATTTCTAAAATATTTGTAAATATCCTCTGATGCCCTTATCAAACATTTTGGATGGAACTGTAACAGTGTTATTGTAAAATGAATAAATAAAATGAAAAAAAAGTGAAAAGTCAGTCATATCATAGAGTAAGTTATATTTCATGTTTTCACCCTCCTGGTTTCTGTCCTCTATCAATATATTTACCAGCTGTCTGCATTAATGAATGTCTTTGCATTTGCTTTAGTGATTAACTGAATCTTTAACAATTATCTTCTTATTAAAAATAATTAATGCCACTATTACACATTATTAAAAATAGCTTTACCGTAAATTTCTATAATTTTGATAATGATAGCTTTAAAGGCCAATTTATATGCAGTTTTCTTTCTATTTCCTCTTGTTCTCATAGTGCTGACGGAACCTATGAGGTAACGGTGTTCACTAATGTCATCGTCCTTTTCAACGGCAGCATCGAATGGCTTCCTCCGGCTATCTATAAAAGCGCCTGTAAAATCGAAGTCAAACATTTTCCCTTCGACCAGCAGAACTGCACTCTCAAGTTCAGATCTTGGACATATGACCATACAGAGATTGACCTGATCTTAAAGTCTGAGATGGCTAGTATGGATGATTTTACTCCCAGTGGAGAGTGGGATATCTTAGCTCTGCCAGGGAGACGGACTGTCAACCCTCTGGATCCCACTTATGTGGATCTGACATATGACTTTATCATTAAGAGGAAGCCTCTTTTTTATACCATAAACCTCATAATTCCATGTGTTTTGATCACCTCTTTGGCCATTCTAGTCTTCTACTTGCCTTCAGACTGTGGAGAGAAGATGACCCTGTGCATTTCTGTACTTCTGGCCCTCACTGTGTTCCTGCTTTTAATCTCAAAGATTGTTCCTCCAACATCATTAGATGTTCCCCTGATTGGCAAATACCTGATGTTCACCATGGTCCTGGTGACCTTCTCCATCATCACCAGTGTGTGCGTGCTCAACGTGCACCACCGCTCTCCTAGCACCCATACCATGCCTTCTTGGGTCAAGCTGATATTTCTTGAGAAATTGCCTGCTTTACTCTTCATGAGGCGCCCTCATAACAAATCTGCACGCCAAAGATTGCGTCAGCATCGATGCTTAAGAGCTAAAAGAACCATTTTGGGCTTGGGTTACCCAGTTGCATCCAAGGCAGATATCACCATGTCAGCTTCTGCGCTGCTGTCTTCAGACTCTGCCTTCTCTACACCAGGACACAAAAATATAACTCCTCCAGCAGGATACAGTCACTCCTATAGGAAGGGAGACCATCGCTCTACTGATTTCCTTCCCACTAGTTTCACATCCACCCAGGACTTCCAACACAGGGACAACTCAGACTGGGCTGCTGATATCCAGGAGGCAGTGAATGGGGTGTGCTTTGTGGCTGAGCACATGATGGGAGATGATGATGATCAGAGTGTATGTATGCTTTTTGTAGCACATATTTCACCTGGCTATTATTTCATATTCTATATAGTGACTGTAGCTATTTTAATATTTATTACTATAGCAGTACCTATACAGTATAACTCGTTTGCTTTTTGAGGGTGTATTGTGCAGTCCCTTGTGAGCCTTAAAATATTAAGCATAAGCATGCTTAGTGCTTGCCAGTTCTACAGCTGTCTTACCATTTATATTAAAAGATATTTTCCTTGTACAATTAAGAGTCATGATAGTGTAATTAAAAAGGATCAACAAGGCTCTAACACAAAAGGTCAAGTTCAATGTCTCAGCTTAACTCAGGTGAAGCCTAGCAGACGTCTGCTGTCAGTTACTGTATGTATTGGCAATCCAGCTGTTACTCAAAGGCCTCCCCCCATTAGAATGCAAACTTTACAGAAAATACTTTGTCATGGACTCATAACTTAGCCAGCGACAGAGACCAATTATTTTGGGTCCAAACTGTAAGCATAGTTTTTGCTCTAAACTTGTGCATTTGGGATCTTATTAGATTTTTCTTTAAAATCCCCAGAGTTTAACATTTGGGCTGGACCCAGAAGGCAATTAGCTTAGCTTACCATGTGTGGCAGCAGAAGTAAACAACTTGGGCCCTAAAGTTTAAATATCTACATACAAAGAAATTTACTAATAAGGTGCAGTTTTTAAGTTTACTCTGGTTGCATATGTTAATATCATAAAAGAGACAATCGGTTGTAAGCTCTGTGCTGTAAAGATGTCACGAGCAACAACACTGCAACAGTGACAAGGCAACCTGTGGAGAAACTTGACAGATGTGGATGTGCAACGGAATGTGATGTTTTTAACTGAGTTGAGTTTTTGTTTCGAGTCTGCTAATATTTCAGCATTTAATAACCAGCTGAGCATCTTTGTTGTCGGCATCTAGAAGAGCTTTATATTGTCCTTTTTTCAAAACATTCTTAATCAAGAGAGTAAAAAGATGAAAAAACATACACCATAAATCATAATGCAGGCGTAGACCTCAGAAATCCAATTGTTGACTAACTAAGCTAACCTATCTAGATATTGATCTGTTCACAGCATGGGTTTATAATGCTAACAAAAAGAGTGGTATAAAGGTGACATTTCTGACAGTCCACATATGCGTGTTACTTTTGGAACAAATGACACAGAATTTACATGCAGATAAATATAACTTTATAAGTTTAGTTTATACTAATCTTTGTATGTGAAGTGGATGCTTAGATTTCATGTGATAGAAAGACTCATGCATTTGTTATTCTCTTTATTGGAATAATATGATGGTCCTGATGGGCCTCTGTTGTGGGAATAGCATCACCATCAATCTGTCTACAGTGCCATTATTGCTATCACCAGTTTTGCCTGGGGAAATAACGTTAGTTCAGCCACATTTATTATGAAGCTAATTGCAGTCTACCTCCAATTCATTCAAAAGGTGAGGTAAACAGAATATGGAACTAATTAGGTGGTTTGCATTTTTTATTTTTTTTGTTATATATAATATATCAGGTGTCAGATGCCAGCACGTAGCCTGGTCGCAATAAACTGGGTCACAGCCATTTGTACTCAAATTATAACATTTTCCTCACACTCCAGGACGCTTGAGGTGTAGGAGGGAAAACTACTAACCCTAAGTAGTGGCTGTAACTCACCAAACTGAAGGCAGATTTTGATTTTATCATTCACTTTCTCCCTTCAAATCAATAGATACCAGCAAATCAATAACAGATCAATAGGGAGGAAACCAGGAATGAGAAATAGCTCGTTTCAAAAACCACTACGGACAGCACTGATGATGAGGTGAAAGGGTCAATAGATATTCCAATGTACAGAATGCAGCACTATGGAGACCGATCCTTTAAGGATTTTACCTTGTTCCATGAAATGCATGAAGAAATGTTTTATAGAATATTATGTGTTCCCATTAAAACTAACAAGCATTTGCTTTTTTTTATTTATTGTCTTCATTTGGTTTCTATATTTCAACACGTTCTAACAGTATTAATTAATCTTACTGCTCTGCAATATTATACTTTGAAAAAAAATATCAGCATGAAGAACCATGTACATTGACTAACTGAGATTATTTTATTGATTTCTGTGTTTTTGCAGGTTATAGAGGACTGGAAGTATGTGGCCATGGTAGTGGATCGTCTGTTTCTGTGGATCTTTGTGATAGTGTGTGTGGTGGGAACCCTGGGCCTGTTTCTCCAGCCTCTTTTCCAGAGTCAGATTGTTGCCAACCATGTGCCCAGTTCGGACATTCCTCGCATTTGATCCTCGTACAGAAAGACTGAGCTACTTCAGGGTTTTCATAAGAAACTGTGCTATAAGGACAATATTATGTATGAGGGTATAGAGGCTTGTAAAAGTTTTGATGTCTTTTTAGTTTTTGCTTAGCACTGTGCTGGCAGGTAACAGAATCACTGATACAATGTCGTCTGTGCCAAATCGTACCCAGAGGGTTTGATAAAGTACTTGTAAACATGTAAGGTATGGTACAAAATAAGTAAAAGCCACTTATTATCATATAGTATTTAAAACAATATGCCCTAAAACAATAAATCACCCAATATTTTAAGGAATAGTTACATTTGCATAGGTTAAAATGCAGCATCATTACACTGAGGTTGTTTCTCTTAGGCTGCTGTTTCTTCAAAGGATGTCTGCAGAGTTGGACTGGGTGTAGCTTTCACTGCACTGAAGTATGCTGAACTGTTGCAGCAATATACATAATATGATAAATATACTGTATGACTGCTCTCAGATGTAGTGTGACCTGTCATCTGTGTTACTGTGTCACTGAAATACAATAAAGAGCTGTGTGCTCTTTTAGTTTGATTAAATGCATGAAATTGCCTATAAAGTCTTAAAGATGTCAGGGTTTTGCCAATGTGCTTATTTAATCTGTACTGCTGGTGATAAAGATCAGAGCCAATGTGTTCATTTAGGGTGAGCCAGTTAGGATGGTTTATCATATAGATAAAACAGTTGTTCACTCTCAGTGCAAAAAAAAGCAAGACAACGCAAAAAATACTGACACAACAAAACTTTTAGAGCTGGTCTTTATTGCGGTGTTTTAAGGTTGAGTACTTTCCATAGCCATTCCATATCACTGACATGTAACTGTTAGCAACTATTTCTCCTAAATTTATATATATATCAAGGGTCTAAATAAACAAAAAAAAGAAAAGAAAAAAAAGAGATACTCTAGAATTAGTTTGTTTCATGCTGCAGTAATATGAAGGCTCATTTGTGCATTGACACTAAAAGCACCAAATCTTTGATAAGTGCTCATTTTTACAGATGGGCAATTGTAAGCACACACATAAATGGAATAAAACAAAGCAGACGAACGCAACCTACACTAACACACAAATGAAACGACACAACGCTTACAGCTCACTAAACAGTGCTGAGTGTGCTCATTAAAGGTTCTGCAGACTTTGGGTATTTTGTGAGCCATGCATGTAAATCAAGAGATAGCAATAAACATCTGTGTTTATGGATCGACTGGCTTTATTTTAATCTTAGTTTACAGTTTTTCCAAATGGTTAACTGTTTTTTTCATGCGCCTGTTAACTTCCATTTATTATTGAAGCGGGATGTTGCAATTCCACGGCACATATCCATAAAAAATATTTCTTCTGGTTCAGACCAAAAAAAACTGCAGGAGTTTTGTTTTCAACAATCATTCCCAAGCCTTATGTCAGCAGTCTTTTGTCATTAGGATACATAACTGGTATATGCAAATATATTTAGCAGAGTATTTATTTTAATGCTTGTGTCTCCCAAGAGGATTTAATACACTGCAGTCCTCAAAAAGGCAAAGATCCACTCTTGAATTCTTAAATTCAACTTCAGTCTGTTTTTTTTAATAAACTGATTTAGTTTATAACTGATTTAGAGATATTTATCGTTAAATATGGTTTGTTGAATTACCCAAGCCTTGGTTAAAGCTTTCTATGTGTAGAATGTGTACAAATTCTGCTCTACCTGAATCAAACTTTCTGAAGGTCACTTTAAAATATACTATATAATCCTGTATTAATTCCCAGCACTCACTTTTCTTTCCATTGAAACCAAAAAAAGCTGAAATGAAATCAAACGGTATCCCTGGCCCTGATATAGATTCATTCATCTCAAAGTATATACAGCAGGTTAGAGGTCAGCTGAAAAGAAGGTCTGAATGACAGACCCACTGGGAAACACAGCTGGGCAAAATGAAAAATACAACAAATCTGGACAGCTAGAAAGAAGAAGAAGGAAAAAAAAATGAAGGACAGAACTCTATCCCAACTGAGTAGCTGACAAACTCAAACCCAGTGGCACAGAGGCTATTGAACTTGCTTGAATGTAGCTTGTTAATTCAATATGAAAGTCTGTGAGAGGAAAATTTGTGTGAACACCACCTGGGTCAACTGTCTGCCAAAAATGTTTGCTTCACAGCACCCAGACATGACAGAAACATGACATAAAATGTTTTTTAACTAAACAAAATTCATCTGATTGTGATTTAACTGTTGTTATATAACCGGCGCAGAATGGGGGGGTGGGGGGGTCCACTCATGGAATAAATAAATACACATATTTCCAGAGAGATAATTTCAGTTGGATCCCTTGCTGTTTGGGGTGATGTGACTGTGTGTCAGACATGAAGGACAATGGCTGTTAAGTCTTGGGAAGCTGACCAACCAATGGTGTGACTGGAGGTGAAAAATTTGCACCACTCAACATTTTACCCCCGTTTTACTCGATTAAGCCGTTATATTCTGAATATTTTGTATTATTATTTTTGCAGTGCATGGCTCCTGACTGTGACTGGTTGTATGCCTCAGTGTGGCTCTGCCTCCCTCACTCGCTCGCTCCCTCTGCTCGCTCGTTCTGTCGGGTGATGCGGACGAGCTCTTATTCCTCCACTTTCCTCCTGTGTCCTCCGTGGATCGTTGCTGCAGCTGACCCTGGAATTATCTGGCATTTGTCAATTTGAACAGGATGAAAACCAGGTTTCACTTCTTATCTGGTCCCTGTGCTTTCTTTCTGTGTCTTCTGTCAGGTGAGTAAGAGGCTGGTAGCATGAAATCTACTTACTTGTTGCTTTAGGGAAATGTAAAAAAAAAAAGCAATAGATCTAATTATTTTTGAAGGCTACGTCTATTGGGTTATGTAAAATTTAATGCAGTGCATCAAGGAATCATGCATGTGTTCAAATCCTTAATCTTATACAATCAGGATAACAGTAATATGTTGCTGTAGTTGCTGTTCTCTGTAAGAGACATACTGCATAAGAATGATGCCAAATGAAATCTCATCACTCAAGTTAGAAAGAAAAGAACTTGAAAGTAAAAAATGACAAAAAAGGTTGTGAAACTGTCAAATTTAGAGTTCTACTTTGGGTGGTAAATGGTAAAGCAGAAAAAAATAGATCACAGTTAAACTGTATAATCATTTAAATATGCAGTGAGATTCCCATGGCTGACATTGTGCTCCTGTCCAGGAGGCACATGTTCAGATGCAGAGCATAAGCTCTTCTCTGGGATATTTTCCAACTACAACCAGTATATACGGCCGGTGGAAAATGTGTCTGATCCAGTCATTGTGCAGTTTGAGGTGTCCATGTCACAGCTGGTCAAAGTGGTAAGTAGCAAGCGAATGTTTTTCCTCAGTGTCGGAGTGTTTGTGATTTATGGGGCAGCTATTTCACCTCTATAAAACAAATATCACTCTGCTTAATAAACATGACCTTAGATTACTCTCGCCTACAAAGAGTAGAAATTGTAGAAGATCTGTGTATATACAGGGCTTAAAACTTGTGTTTTTACATCTCAAAGATATAGTTTGTGTGCTGCTTTGCAGACTTTTTCTGAAACAAAATTTAGGGCAAGGTGGTAATTTAGACACCGTATCATAAGCTTGAGATACCCTCTCACGTTACACAGTAGCCCCTGGGACCTAGATGAAAGGGCGGACAATTGGGCTGTTTTTCTGGCCAAGACAAGATGGGAAATGTCAGCTGTCTGAGTACCTCTCAGGCACCCCCTATCACTCAGTCACTGCCACTTCAGATGGGCACTCCTAGATTTCTCTGCTAGAGTTTGTTGACTGCAGACTGCCGTTCCAGACAGACGACTATGTCACTTGACACAGACAGGTCGAGCGCAGGTGGTGATAATAAGCATAGCAAAGGACTGTTTGGCAAGCAATACAGCTTCATTCACACAATAAATTGTTTGGAAATACAGAATGTACTATTTATTTGCTTTTTTAAGGAATATGTTTTTTTAGTGTTTTCCTCTTTTTAATTTTATTGTTACCCTCATTGCACACATTGCTCTCTTTTAACCCTTTATGTCAAACAATACCTTGGTGTTATAATGGTCTAACAGAAAGAAAATGCTGGTCAAAAATAGGTAACATTATTTCACTGTGTATAAACTAGTAACCATGAGGCGACACCTTATGCATCTTCTTTTGCCTCTGTGCAAACAAGGTGTTTTTATTTTTTCAAAGGATCTAAATAAATATTAAAGATCTGTCTGACCAGACAATGATATGGAGAGAGAGATATTTTGTTACATTATCCTTAACTCATTTAAAGTAGCGAGCCAAGCTAGAGTGCTGATGGATGACTGTTATTCCCTCTGCACACCTGGTGCTCCAAACTCAGAAGCATTTGGTTCACCTTCAACAACTCCAACATGGCTATATGAGCTAATTTAGAGCATCAATACCTTATGGGCTGGGCAATCTAACATTATCTCACAATCAGGGATCGTACCACATGATCACTTGGTAGTGGCAATGTGTATTTTGGTCTCAGACGCTGTTCTGCTAAAGATAGTAGCTGTAGTATATGATCTACAGCCAACATTCAGTTCTGCATCCTTGTTAAAACAAAATCTGCAAATATTAATTTAATCGTCTGATTTTGATTACAAAAAATTATTTTGTGTCTTTTAGGATTTTGAGTGATTTAATTATGAACCACAGAGTGTGTGTCTTATCTATCCAAGTGACATGAAATAACTGTTCTCCCAAAGGTATTCAGAAGAGGTTAAACTAAAGCCTTCTGTCAACCATTGAATCTAAGAGCTATTCTGGATACAAGATGGTCACATGAATGGTTAATGTTTGCGCTCAGTCATGAGATTGGTTCATTCACGGTCTAAGTCACACAGAAATCTGACCCTCAGTTGTTTTGTCTCCCATCTTTAGTCCCTCTGCTCCAGCTGTATCACTGAATTGCTAGTAAAAAAAAATAAAAGTTAAAGGCTGCGACCTACAAGCCCCAGCTGTCATGTGTATTATGCTCCAGGCATGCGGGACTCAGGTGCAGATCTCTGAAACCTTTTGCGCTGATGCTACAGAAGCACAGACAAAAATCTCAGCAGTGAATTGGATGATTGCCTGTGACAGTTATTATTACTGGTTTAACTTTATTAATAACATGTACTTAGTTTTCTTTGCTTCAGTGTCCTCATTATCTATTATCTTCTACCCTCTTCTCAGGATGAAGTCAATCAGATCATGGAGACCAATCTGTGGCTGAGACATGTAAGTTTATTGTTCAAGACTGTGCAAACAGACCTTGAGCAAGGGCATCAAGTCTAGATCCAACCTTCTGTCATGCATGATTCTTTGGAGCTAGACTGACAGGTTGAATTATTCATAGGAGGAAGCTTTTTAAACACATTGATCCGTGTGATCATATTTTCTTTCAAAAAAATCAAATAAACTGAATGCACTTACATTTCATAACCAATTTGCATTTAAAAAAATAATTTGACAGTAGTTAAGAAATCTAGAATATCCGAATATGTAATATTCATCCATTATGGGTTCGTACAGTTAAAGTGAATCTGGAAGTGAAAGTTCATTGTTTATCCGCTTTTTTTTTTTTTTTTTTTGCAATGCTGCATAGTGCAATGAACCAGTAATGAGTCAGATGAGGTAGGGCGGGTCTCCTGTTCCAATTTTACATGTACTGAGCAAGCACACATCTGTGACAGAGCCAGTCTTCTACTAAATGTTGAGCTTTAATTGTTCTTTGGAGTTCAGGGCTGGAGCATTGCTTCTCTTATGTTAATGTCATCTGTTGTTTTTAGTATGTCTCTGGGAAATACTCATCAGGGGCGAGACACATTTCTCCTGCTCTCCATCCCATCTTGCAATACACTCTGGATACATACTGTTTTGTAATTAAGTCACATTTTTTACAGCTCTCTGGGGTTGCTTTGATGTACTGGCTTCATGAGCCTCATGAGGATCACTGGCCGTCCTGATGAACAGTGTTCAAAAGATCCATAAAACACACTATAAAGTGTGATTCAAGTCACATGTGTACTATATATCCTTGTGTTTATGTGCTACCTTTGGAGATAATGACATTATTTCTTTATTTTATGTGGAGCATTTTACAAGCAAATGCATATAAAAACTGACAAGAGATAATTACCAGGAGGAAGCATTTTCAGACTCATTATATTAACTTTTTTTTAACTTTTCAGCACGCACCTCCATGGCTAACACTGTGGTTTTTCACTATAGTTTATCACAAAGATAGGCTATAATACTTATTATGATACATGCTGGCTTACTGACATTTCCATTCATGTCAAAATCCTACTGTGACACGACTATAGACTAGTTCTTTTGATATACCGCCAACTGCTGCTTTGTATTAGTTGTTTCTTTAACATACCGATGTTTTTGTAATTAATATGTTCTAGCAATTAAATATGTTTAAAAACATTTTTGAATGAACAGGGTGGAAGGTAATTATTGAACTGTCACATTCTGTTTCAAGCTTTAATCTAACCAAACAGATCTCCAGAAAACTGATTTAAAACCACTTTACACATGCATCAAATTGATTCTGAAACTCATACCTGTTAATTCTCGGACTTTTTTTTATGTAAAAGAAATTTTTCTGCTTTGTTTCTCAGATCTGGAATGACTATAAACTTAAATGGAACCCAAAAGATTTCGGAGGCGTCGAGTTTATCCGAGTGCCGTCCAACAGGATTTGGAAGCCAGACATTGTGCTGTACAACAAGTGAGCATAATAACAAAAACCTGGCACAGAGTCTTCATTGATTGTTTATTGCTGCAAAGGATGTCTGTACAGTAACAAAATGTTATCGATCTACATTGTTCATTCAGCATGGGTCATTTCTTCTTTTGAAGATTCTTAGGGAAGCTATACATAACATCGCATGGTGCATTTACTGAAACCCCAGGGCATCTTTTTAATTGATATTTTCATAACTCAATAGTTGCTTATATCTATCTGGTTAGTATTCGGTGGCTCAGTTGTCTTTTACTGTCCTTCCTTTCGATGTTCCATTCTCACTCTTCTTTTGTCTTTTTCTACAGCGCAGTTGGAGATTTCCAGGTTGATGACAAAACAAAGGCCCTGCTTCGCTACAATGGCGATGTCACCTGGATCCCTCCAGCTATCTTCAAGAGCTCCTGCAAGATTGATGTCACATATTTCCCATTTGATTACCAAAACTGCACAATGAAATTTGGTTCATGGACCTATGACAAAGCCAAGATCGACTTGGTGCTGATTGGCTCAACTATTAACCTCAAGGACTTCTGGGAGACAGGCGAGTGGATGATCATTGATGCACCTGGTTACAAACATGATATTAAGTACAACTGCTGCGAGGAGATCTACACTGATATCACATACTCTTTGTACATCCGTCGTCTCCCTCTTTTCTATACAATCAATATGATCATCCCATGCCTCCTCATCTCCTTCCTCACAGTGCTCGTCTTCTACTTGCCCTCTGACTGTGGTGAGAAAGTAACACTGTGCATCTCTGTCCTGCTGTCTTTGACCGTCTTCCTCCTCATCATCACAGAGACCATCCCTTCCACCTCACTAGTGATACCCTTGATTGGCGAGTACCTCCTCTTCACCATGATTTTTGTCACTCTCTCTATTGTCATTACTGTTTTTGTGTTGAACGTCCACTACCGCACCCCGAAGACACATACAATGCCCTGCTGGGTAAAGCGTGTGTTTCTTGAACTGCTGCCCAGGGTGATGTTCATGACCAGGCCAGAGAGAGATCCTGAGAAGGTGACTGTGGCTGGCAGTGTTCAGACGATGCATTCAAAATCCTGCGCCATTCATTCATTAGGTACTCTACAAAAGCAGCACAAACCTCAGGCCCTTGCCAACAGCGTGGTGTCAAGTTTAACAAACCGGCAAAGACTTTTTAATAACACGGAGCTTTCCAGTCTCAATAACTTGGGTGGAGACTCGATCAAATGTCCTAGCTCTGGGTTCTTGTGCTGTGAGGGCCGCTGCAACTGCTGCTGGCAGAAGAGAACCGGCAAGTTGCCTGCAGATTCTGGAGGAGGGAGTGGAGGACTGAGCAGCCTAGGAGCATTGAGTGGAGGCAGTGCTGTGGGTGTTGGAGTGGGGAGTCAATGCTCCAGCTCAGAGTCTTTGGATGGAGGAATAATGCCTCTTCTGTCTCTTTCTCCTGAGGTCAGGGAAGCTATTGAGAGTGTCAAATACATAGCAGAAAATATGAGACTACAGAATGAAGCAAAGGAGGTGAGTACTCAAAAAAGCAAGGCTAAAGCCATTTAATGTCATACAGCTTTCAAATGAAGAATTACAATATTGCTGTAACATTGAACATGTTTTTTGTCTTGATCCTCTCATAGGTTCAAGATGACTGGAAATACGTTGCCATGGTTATCGACAGGATCTTCCTATGGGTTTTTGTGCTCGTGTGCATCCTAGGAACAGCTGGCCTTTTCCTCCAGCCTCTATTACTCGGGGAAGATATTTGATTCAGTTTGACAAAACTAATACTAATACTGCAGACTGCTGAATTCCGAGCATATGTTTCACAGATGCTTAGAAAAAGTTTCAAAGCCAAGTCGAAATCATGACAAATGTTGATGGTATTTCAGTAGAAGTGTTTCGTTTTGTTCATAGATTCATAAATCCTAAGGACATGGCTGCATTTAGGGTGACTTTAACTGAAAATGTTTAAGTGTCTTTAAAAATGCTAAAATGTTTCCCAAAGCCAAAGCCAACACAGACTCAGATACTCTGATCATTCAACAGGTAAGCTTCACTAGAAGTGAAGACTAGGGCACATTATTACATGAAAATGACATAACCTTTCTATGGCTGTGATATTTTGCAGGTTGTTTTACTTAATAGTCTAACTAAAGTGATGTATAATATCATGTGTGGCAGACTTCTGTGGTTGTGTATCCTTCTGTATTTATCTTATGTATGTAGTTAAGCTCTGCTAATGTTTGTGACTATTATAAAATCAGCTACAAGAAGTCAAGACAAGCCAAATGGCTTTATGACTTGTGGAATGCTTCAGTCTCAGAATGAGACTTGAATGGGATGCAGCACTTCATAAGGTACTGTCTACAGAACTGTTTTGCAATTGACCTGTGATTTTTGTTTGGATTGATAAATAGTGAGTAATTATATTAACGCAATTAGGCCTATATAGATAGACATATTTCAGGTACTTGCTTTGAGCTTTTTAACAATAAAAATCAATTTTAAACAATTTTTTTTTAACTTCATACAAAGGTTAGTACAGTAGAGTGGGAGGGAAAAAAATCTAATTCACCACTGTGGCAGTATAGTTGGAATAATTGTCATCAATATTGGGTAAAACCATTTGCAGGGTATCACATATAAGATGGTCTTCCTAGCGTGATGGTCCAGGGTCACCTGGCACAAGACGATAGTGGGAGTTGAGCCACCTGAGAAGAGATCTCAAAACTTCCCTGTAGGTAGCCGACAGTTGGTGTTGTAAGCCACCCCCTGTGTTGTGGGCCTCTTTCACTGCTCTTTCAGACCATCTGTCTTCTCTGTCCAAAAAATTGAACATTGGCTGGGTTTGAAGTGCACTGGGATGACGTGCTCGGGAAAAACAAAACAAAACAAAACAAAACAAAACAAAACAAAACAAAACAAAACAAAACAAAACAAAACAAAACAAAACAAAACAAAAAACCTTCTCCTCAGTTTCTCCGATAAAGCTGCTATATAAGGGATGACAATGTTGTTCCGTTTGTCATTCTGTTTCTCCCTAGTTGGTGTCCGACGTTCTTTCCTGTGCATCTTTGCTGATTTAAGGAAAGCCCAGTCGGGATAACTACATGTTTTAAGATAAGGGGCAGGCGCTACTGGGGTTTAAATACCTGGGACTCTCCACCATTTAAAGAAATATTGTAAGCTAATTCTTGCTTCTTTCTTAAAGTAAGTATATAGAATCAGGCCACAAAAAATTCTAAGTTGGGTTCTTTATGCTTCCAGACATCACATCGAACTGTCAAACATTATAAAATTTAATTGAGATGTTCAGGTTTGAAAATCATGCAGTGCAGTCTGTGTTCAAAGACTGCCACCCTGTGGTAAATCTTTGTTACTACAAATTACTTCCTATTCGTTTTATAAAGGGATATGTAGCTCAGTTTATTCTGATTGTTGCTATAAAATGTCTTTATTTGATCACACATCTGAAGTCACTACAAACAACTGCTGCTTACCTTTAAAATGGTTGCTATTCGGAAAGTGTAAAACCTATGAAAATGTCATTTATGAATTGTGAGGATACTGCAACCATATGACCACACCATACACACACACATACAAACACACAACTTTAGGTTGCATTTGTAGGAAATAAGTGGCATTGACAAACATTTACATGCAATTAAAAGCAAAGAGAAATATTCTTTGAGTTTATTCTCTATTTATCTACCTCTGAATTATTGTCTGTAAATCCAGAGGTAAAGGTTTGGTCAAAGTTAGTATAATCTGTTTGGTCAGCTGGATCAGAATCTTTCTTTAGTCAGTGTCAACCAGTGCACTCTTCAGAAAAGCTAACGTGTGTGTCTCTGTGTGTGGTTGCTTTTTAGTTTGCTTAATTTGTGGATTAAACTTTTATGGAGATTGTATTGCATTTGAATAGCTATAGTTATTTTCATTTTTGATTGTATATATATATGTCCTCCATTGTGCCATAGTCAAAGACATACAGTTAATGGAGTTAGGTTAACTAGTGATTCTAAATTGCCCATAGGTGTGAGTGTGAGTGTAAATTGCCATCTGTTTGTCTGTGTTAGCCCCGTGACAGACTGTTGACCTGTCCAGGGTGTACCCTGCCTTTGCCTCCACCCCCCACTACACTCCCACCCAAACCAAATTGCATAAGCAGAGGAAAATGGACGGGTGCATTTCCTCAGTGCAAAGTGGAAAGTGAAAGAAGATAAGTACCCTGTATGGGGTATAGTTGTCAGTATGTCAGACTGACTTATTATAGAGAATCAGAGCAAGGTAAGATATCTGAAGATATTACTAAAAATTATCTGACAATTGGGCCTTAAAAAAGAGAGAAAAAGAGTGTTAGCAAAAGCTAAATGGGTATATAATGTATATGAGAGTAAAATAGTATAACAGTACAGTGTGGTAAGTATTATTTGTTTGTAGATATTATTTTTAATCCAAACACTTAAATATCGCTTGCTACCATACAAGGAGCAGGTAGGGGTATGTTATAATTGCATGTTTGCATATGGTTATTTACTCTTTAACCACTCTGTGGTTTTGGACTTTGAGAAGCTTTCAGAAGATATGCTGCAGAGGGTCTGTAAGGGTGGCTCATTTTCTATAATGATGAACATAATAATCGCTCTTCTGTGTGAGTACACTAACAGATAACATCTACATCTTTAAGTGAAACTGTTTTCTACCTATTTAAACTGAAAGGATTCATTTAATTTTTCACTTCTTTTCTTCAAGGTGTTCTGACAAACCAAATCATAAGCCAAACCGAAGGTAAGTTCAGTTTCCTTCATTACAAGATATGTCTCTTCTGTATTCCTAAATGTTACTAGGTTGCGCTCATCATTACATATGTTGCTCACTATGATATCACGCAGATATTTTTCCTGCAAAGATCCTGGCGCAGCAGACAATTATAAGTGAAAACAGTGACCTTATTGTAACATGCAGCACATTTGGGAAAAAGAAAGACTCCATGGTTTTTATTTATTTGTTAATAAATGGGCGCGGAATCCAGGATCTCGCCCAGAAGAAAGATCGAAGTGACACTACGTTCATCATATCCAGAGCTGGTCTTCATCACAGTGGAAATTACAGCTGTGTTTATTCCCCGAATCATTATACACTTTCTGAAGTAGCCAAGAAAGGAGACAGCATCATTGAGATTCTGGTCATAGGTAAGTGTTTTGACTCCTGAACACATGATGTCATTGTTATTTCTTTCCACTCATTTTCTCCTGTTTCCATGCAGCCAATTTTCTCCCAGCAGATATTTCAATAGTTGGGTCATCCACTGTTCAGGAGGGAGACTATGTTGAATTCCAGTGCACAGTCTCTCAACACCTACATACACTTGGTGGATGTAAATTTATCTATTCTTACCTGAGGAAGAATGACACGATTCTGCTAGTGCAAGTCTTTAATGTCTCTCAGATGCTGACAACTTTCATCATCGATGGTGCAGTTTTGAGGGATTCAGGTCATTACAGCTGCATAGTGCTGCCATCAAAATGCTTCTATGAGCACGAGCACACAGTTCATGGAACAAACAAAGTATTTCTTCAGGTCAAAGGTAAGAATGTCTGTATGCTTCAAAAATCTTTCAAATAGATACATTTTTTAATTTTAGTTTATTCTGTCTTTTTGTGCTTTCCAGTGAATTTCATCTCTTCAAGGTTACTGCATTATGGAGTGATAACCTTGATGGTATTACTGGTGGTGTGCCTTTGGTGGATCATACAACAAACAGGCAAATGCGCACATGCTGGAGGAACGGCAGGATGAGAGAGGTAGAAAGATCTAGATCAGGAGTGTCAAACTGATTTTATGTTGCAGGCCACACACAGCCCACTACTTAAGTGGTGAAACTCCCCTTTCTGTCAGTGGAAAGAAGTTACATATTTAACTGTTTTTCTAAATGGTAAAGAAAAAGCTGCTGTAATGAAGAAATAAATCCCCCAGGACAACTCTTTGGACTTATGGTCTCTGTGATGACGAGAAGAAAGACAGTCAAAGACAGCAGGACAGAGATACACAGTGTTACTTTCTCACCACAGTTAGAGGGCAAATATTTATATTTATATTGTAAGATATAAATAGCTCATTGCCCAGATTGTCCAGTTTTGTATTTCATTTATTTTTATTGTTGTTTTTTAATTGTAGTCCTAAAAAATGTATATTTCTATATTAGAAAGTAAAAAAACAGAAACCTTTCTGTTAACTGTTTATTGCTTAATGACTTTTCGTATATTTAATATTAAATTTCTTTTTTTTAATTTAAGAAGAATTTTCTGGCAATTTTTTCAAGGTTTTACAGCAATAATACATTTTGACAGTCATTGAGGTGACTTTGATTTCTAACACACAAATAAGAGATCTTATGAAGATCATGATCAGCAGTGTGCCAAATAACATGTTTTTTTAACACTAAAAGCACCGTAAAATATGGGTAACTAATTGGTTTTCTTATCTTGAGCTGTAGAATAAAAAGACTGGATTGATCACATCATTCACAAGAATAATAAAACTAACATTTACAGCTTATTATCATGATATTTTTGTTCTTTTGCACCAGCAGGTTTGTATCTGTTAGTTCACTGAGTGTCACCGGAAGACCACAGGATATATATGGTGTGTGTTTCATGCTGTCTGAATTAGAATAGTTAATTCTGTCATGAAAAATGGTGAACAGAAAAGAGGCAAGCTTATGAGTGTCTAAACAGAGATGGCCATGGCTGCTACTTAACTTCAAACTTTCTAACCACAGATGATCTGCCTGCAAGATCAAGCCCACAGTTTTCTTCCCCTATTTGCCCTTCAGTCCGCATTCCAGCTAATTCATGACTGAAGCGAATGCTAATGCAATTAAAAATGAAAAGGTTTCAGAGGTGCAGGCCACTTACCTAGCCATTTTATTCTACAGCAGTAGGGTTACCACATACAAAGCTGTGAAAGAGGTTTTCTGCTTTTGCTTTTTTGCAAAAACTGCCTAAAAAGTCTGATGTCAGTAGCTATTCTCCGGTACAAACTTCTGTTCCCAAATTCAAACAAACTCTGTGGCACCACTGAGAGTTTAAAAGAGCCCAGAAATTTACATCTCCAATAAAATGATCAGAGTGGCTTCTCTCCCATGTGTTACAATAAGGTTTAACATACATGCATCCATAGAAAAAAAGATTTACAATGTTTAACAGAGTTAGAAGTTGAAGAAGCAGGAAGTTAGCTTGCTATCATTTCTATCTAAAGATAATATGCCATGTACTGACCCAGAGATTTCTAAAAAACTAAAACGTATGGCTTGTCAGACATTAATAAAGACAGAAAGTAGTGTCAGTGTTTGTATTGAAGTTGGGCTAGCTGGCATGTAATGATATGCTACCTGATGGCTAGCTACAATGCTATGGTTAGAATAATGAAATAATAGAACATAAATAAATCAGCACAGTGAAGATGGGGGATAAATGTAATTTTTTTTTTTTACCCAATGGGCATAAAAAATGCAATCATATGGCAGGGCAAAGACACTGAAAACAGACCAAACTTCAGTCAAAATATCACCTGAGATGATCCATCCAAAACATGTGTTCAGTCACTAATATGACAGATTATGGCCACTCTTGGTAGGTTTATCATTTTCATTTCTTTTAAAATAATAAAAAAGGATATGCAATGTAGATTTTCAGCATGATTTTGTCTGTGATTGTCTTTTGATCTATGACCAAGCCCAAATTGATTTGGTGCTGATAGGGGCTCCTATTAACCTGAAAAACTTCTGGAGGAAAGGTGAATCAATTATTAATGATGCACCTAAACGTGATAATAAATACAAGTGCTGTAAGGAGATCTAAACAGATATCACATACTTTTTATACATTTGCAGTTTTCCTCTTTTCTATGCAGTCAGCATGATTAGTCCTTGCCTCCTCATCTCCTTTCTCACTGTGCTTATCTTCCAGTGTTGGGGAGTAATGGAATACATGTACCGGCGTTAAGTATTTAAAATACAAATTGTTTGTTAATTACCAGGTCAGAGAGTGATCCTGAGAAGGTGACTGCTGGCAGTGTTCAGACGATGCATTTGATAACCTGTTGCTTTCATTCGTTAGATACTCTGCAAAAACAGCAACACCCCCCATTTGAAAAAAGAAAATGCAATTTCATATTGAAGTTAGGATTCTGAAATCAGGCCTTTGCCATAAGCTCTCTTTTATGATATTCTTGTCACTAAATTGCCCCCTGTGGCTTTTTGTGTGGAATCACTGTCCTCAATAGTGGCTAAAACTTTTGCCCAGTACTACATGCAAAGTGGTTAGCACTATTCTTCACATTGAGACGGTCCTGCACTTAAACCCAGGCAGGCTGAGCTTACATGAGTTTTATCTGGGATCTTTATCCTCTCCTGCAAATTAGAAGACAAGATAAGTTAATGCTGCCTATCTTGATCTAAGACACACTTGCAAAAGAGATTCAAAGTCAGATCTACTGCACTAATAAAGAAAGACTGTGACTCTCTCTTCTTGCTTAAATCAAGTATATAAAATCAACCTAAAGAGAAGTTGGAAGTTAATTTATTTTGTGTTTCCAGAAACCACATCAAACTGTTCCACTTTTTAAAAAAAATTTAGAGTTTCATGTGAGACTCTTTGACACTTTGCTCAGAGGCTGATATCCTGTGGTAAATCTTTGTTACTACAAGTTACTTCCTAGTCATTTTAAAGAGATATGTAACTTAATTTGTTCAAATTGCTGCAATACATGTGCCCTTATTTGATTGGACATTAAAAGTTACAATTGCAGTATAAGAGGTCCTGCCTAACTCTGAAGCAGTTACTTTCTGGAACAGGTAATAATTAAGAAAATGTAATTTGTGAATTTTGAGGATATTTAAACACTGTGTACAAAGACAAAAAGGACCTTTGGAAAAAGTAGTGTAACCATGTGACCCACTCCTGGATACACGTTAATCTAGAATTGTAAGAAGATAGGTTTGAGTGCACATCTGTAAATTAGAGTATATTCATAGAACACACACACACACACACACACACACACACACACACACACACACACACCTCGCGCAAGTTCAGTGAATTGCAAGTTGCATTTTTCTGAAACTTTTTATGAACACCCCACCACTCCCAGGGGAAAAACTAAAATTGTCAAGCATTTGAATAAAACAACACTGGATCCTTTACAAAAATGCAGAGCAAATAAAATTGTTCTTTTTCTGGATATCCAGAGGAAAAGGTTTGGCCCAAGTCAGTATAATCTGTTAAAGTCAGCCGGATCAGAATCAGTTAAAGTGCACTTTTAAATCAGTGTTTAGCTTTGTGTTATGGTCAAAGCCTCACTTTTGTGAGTGTATATGTGTGTGTTTGAAAATGTGTGAAAATCTTTTACATATATTTCCTCAGTGCGAGAGAGTGAAAGAAGATAAGCATCCTGTATTGGGTATAATTGTCAGTATGTCAGAATGACTTATTATACAACTAAAGAAACGTCAGTGGAAATCAATTTGTGATATGAGGTATTTGACAGTAAAATGGTTTAAGAACACACTCCTCTGAATTTTATTTTGTTGTAGATATTATTTTTTATCCAGTCAAAAATGTTGAAATATCACGTGTCACCTTACAAATAACAGGAAGTGTAGTTTCTCCATTTTTACTCTCTGTGGTTTAGAGCAAGACTTTTGAGAAGCTTTGAGAAGATACGCTGCAGAGAGTCTGTGAGGGTGGCTCATTGTCTATAACGATGAACATAATAATTACTCTTCTGTGTGAGTACACTAACAGATAACATCTATGTCTTTCAGTCAAACTGTTTTCTATCTACTTAAGCTGACAGGATTCATTAGATTTTTCACTTCTTTTCTTCAAGGTGTTCTGACAAATCAGGTCATAAGCCAAACCGAAGGTAAGTTCAGTTTCCCTCATTACAAGATATGTCTCTTCTGTATTCCTAAATGTTACTGAGCAGCACTCATCATTACATATGTTGCTCACTATGATATCCTGCAGATATTTTTCCTGCAAAGATCCTGGCCCAGCAGACGATTATAAGTGAAAACAGTGACCTTTATGTAACATGCAGCACACTTGGGAGAAAGAAAGACTCCATGGTTTATGTTTATTTGTTAATAAATGGGCGCGGAATCCAGTATCTCACCCTGAAGCAAGATCAAAGTGACACCAAGTTCAGCATACCCAGAGCTGGTCTTAATCACAGTGGTAGTTACAGCTGTGTTTATTCCCCGAATCATTATACACTTTCTGAAGTAGCCAAGAAAGGAGACAACATCATTGAGATTCTGGTCATAGGTAAGTGTTTTGACTCCTGAACACATGATGTCATTGTTATTTCTTTCCACTCATTTTCTCCTGTTTCCATGCAGCCAATTTTCTCCCAGCAGATATTTCAATAGTTGGGTCATCCACTGTTCAGGAGGGAGACTATGTTGAATTCCAGTGCACAGTGTCTCAACACCTGCAAACACTTGGTGGATGTAAATTTATCTACGCTTACCTGAGGAAGAATGACACGATTCTCCAAGTGCAAGTCTTTAATGTCTCTCAGATGCTGACAACATTCATCATCGATGGTGCAGTTTTGAGGGATTCAGGTCATTACAGCTGCATAGTGCTGCCATCGAAATGCTTCTATGAGCATGAGCACACAGTTCATGGAACAAACAAAGTATTTCTTCAGGTCAAAGGTAAGGGTCTCTGAATTTTTCAAAAATGCTTTTTAAAATTCTTGTTAATGCTGTCTTTTTGTGCTTTCCAGTGGATTTCATCTCTCTGTGGTTACTGCGTTATGGAGTGATAACCTTGATGGTATTACTGGTGGCGTCCCTTTGTGGATCAAACAACAAACAGGCAAATGCACACATGCTGAGGAAATGACGGGATAAGAGAGGGGGACGATCTAGATCAGGAGTGTCAAACTGATTTTATGTTGTAGGCCACACACAGCCCACTAGTTCAGTGGTGCACTGGCGTAAGTTTGTGCTGAACACTGGGGGGAGGGGGGGGGGTGTCAATATCTCTGTCTAAATAAATCTGGGTAAACATGCAACTATTTTGCTGGTAATACCTGAAATGAGAAAAGAAAATCAACAGTCTATTTATGCAAGATAATTCATAATTTTATGGGGAGGTGGGGTGGGGGGGTGGGTATATTGGTTGAGTCTGATTATTGGAGGGGGGGGGTCATAAACCCTCTGGAAATTTTGCCCCTGAAGTGATGAAACTCCCCTTCCTTTCATTGTAAAGAAGTTACGTATTTAACTGTTTCTCTACGTGATAAAGGAAAATAAATATATCAGCACAACTCTTTAAATTGTAAAATATAAATATGTAAAATTACAGAAAAAGTTCTGGTAGCTCATTGCCCAGATTGTCAAGTTTTGGATTTTTGTTGTTGTTGTTGTTGTTTTAAACTGTAATCCTCAAAAATAGAAATTTGTATAGTAGAAGATTTATAAAAGAAATCTGTCTTTTTATTGTTTATTGCCTTATTACTTTGTATATTTAATATTAAATTTCTCTTTTTGTTAAATTTCAGAAGAATTTTCTGGCAATTATTTCATGGTTGAAGGCTTTACAGGAGGTGTGGGGACCTCCAGGCCTCAAGGCCCGGTGTCCTGCAGGTTTTAGATATCATCCTGGGTCAATACACCTGAATCAAATGTTTAGTTCATTACCAGGCCTCTGGAGAACTTCAAGACATGCTGAGGAGGTAATTTAGCCATTTAAAGCAGCTGTGTTAGATCAAGGACACATCTACAACCTGCAGGATACCGGCCCTTGAAGTCTGGAGTTCCCCCACCCCTGCTTTACAGCATTAATGCCTTTTGACAGTCATTGAGTTGACTTTGATTTCTAACACGCTAATAAGAGGTCATGAGTTTGCATACCAAATAACACACTTTTAACACTAAACACAATGTAAAATATGGTTATCATTATAATACAATATACAAATACATGAGAATATGAGAAGTCCCCTTGCTTATCAAATGCAAAATGTTGCTCATTATAATGCTGTTTTTGCTGTTTCACACCAGCAGGGTTGTGTCTGTTAGCTCATTGAGTGTTACAGAAAGACCACAGGATAGATGTGGCGTGTCTTTCATGCTGCCTGAATTAGAAAAGTTAATTCTGTCTTGAAAAACAGAAAAGAGGCAAGCTCATACGTGTATAAACAGAGATAGCTGCTGATGACTGCTACCTTTCTTCAATGAATACAGAAAGACAGAAACAAGGTTGTGTCAATGTTTGTAGGGTTAATGAAGTTGTGCTATCTGGCATATAATGCTGTGCTACCTGTTGGCTACCTACAATACTATCGTTAGAATAATTAAATAATAATACATAAATAAATCAGCACAATGAAGATGGCAGGTGAATGTAAACATTTTTCCCCGATGGGCAGAAAAAATGCAATCACATGGCAGGGCAAAGACACTGAAAACAGACCAAACTTCAGTCAAGATATCACCTAAGATGATCCATCCAAAACATGTGTTTAGTCATTAAACAGTATGCACACTATGCTGCTGTGTGGTTTGGATTACTCACTATGACAGATTTCCACCCTCTGTAGGTTTATCATTTTCATTTACATCAAATATTTGAAAAAGTATATATAAAATATGTAGATTTTCAGCATGATTTGGGGATTTTTTTTCCTGATGTGTTTTCATGGATCTACGACAAAGCCCAAATTGATTTGGTGCTTACAGGGGATCCTATCAACCTCAAATACTTCTGGGAGAAAGGCGAACGGATTATTATTGTAGGTGCCAGACATCTGCTTTATATTTTTGTTAACAATTGAGTTCGTGTTTGTTTCATAATTCATAGATTCATTACATAAGTCATCTTTACAGGATTAATAAATATGAAAATATATGTGTTTACATAAAGTAATGTTATGTCACTGTTTGGGATTGGAACCTAAAAGGGGTACCTCTCACTTTAAGTATGTAAGTGCAATAGTAGCATGAAACCCTGTGTGAGGGGGAAGGGTAGGAGCATGGACAGAGCGGTTAGGAGCCTCACGGTTTTTCTGACCGTGTGCACAGGTAGTTCTGGATAACTGCTTATTTTTTGGAACTTTCATGCTTACTTAGGAAGGAGTTCATTGTTACATCTTCAGTTTGCAATAAATAAACAGTCTTCACATCATAATGCAACTGGAAGCATTTCTTTTGGAAACCAGGAACATGCGTCAGCCATAGACTCTCTTCTTGAACTTGGTTTATTGGAAATTACCCTACAATTATTGACGCACCTGCTTATAAACGTGATAACAAGTAAAAGTGCTGTGAAGAGATCTGAACAGATCTATCACATACTTTTTATGCATTTGCAGTTTCCCTCTTTACTATGCAGTCAGCATGATTAGTCCTTGCCTCCTCATCTCCTTTCTCACTGTGCTTGTCTTCTACTTGCCCTCTGACTGTGGTGAAAAAGTAACACCATGTATATATGAGAGACCATGACACCAAAGATGTATAACCACGCAAGTGGGTTTCTTGAATTGCTGCCCAGAGTGATTTTCATGACCAGGCCAGAGAGAGAAGGTGACTGTTAACAGTGTTCAGACTATTAGTTAAAAATTCTGTACCATTCATTCATTAAGTCCCATGCAAAACCAGGACAAAACATCAGGCCCTGAACAACAGCATGATATCAAGTCTCTGTTGGTTGGTTTCTTTTGTGTTTCCAAATACCACATTACACTCTTCATTTAGAAAAAACTTGATTTAGATGTTCGTGTTTGAAAATCAAGCGGCACAAACTGTGTTCAAAGTATGAAAGTACCATCCAACGGTAAATCTCTGTTACTTTAAGCCACTCCCAGGTTGTTTTTATAAAGGGATATGTAACGCAGTTTCTTCTGATTGATGAAATAAAATGTCTTGTAAAGACATTTGAAAAAACATGTAAAATTTCTGTAGAGATTATATTACATTTGAATAGCTATAGCTGTTGTCAATTTTGATTTCCTATATAATTTCCCAGAGCAGTGAGAGTGAATGAAGATAAGGATCCTGTATTGGGTACTACTGTCGGCATGTCAGACTGAGTTACTGTACAGCAATAGAATCAGAGCACTTGAAGAGACTGAGTCAACTCTGGGTCCAGGGTTAGGGTTACAAGGTCAAGTGTAATCAAATACCTAATAATCAAAAAATTTTTGGTTCCATATTTTTTTACTAAGTCTTTCTGTATGGCGTTCCAGGGTAATAAGACAGATCCCATATTATACTTCAGTAAACCTGCATGCTTTGTTTTCTTTTAAAATGTTATGTTTTGTAACAGTTCATTCAGTTTTGCGCACACCACGGTGAGCTTTAATTTAGTCTGGTAATGTTTTTAAATACTTATGTATCGTGTGTACATGGACATTTTTGTAGAAAAATTATTTGTTATGACTGTTGAAGTGTGTGTTAATGTGTTAGTGTGCCTATAAACACCCAATGCAAAAGTGAATGTACCAATGAAATGTGTTTTCTTACAGTGCAATGAGTCAGCAGGCAATGCAGACATATTGGAGGAACAGCAAGAGCAGATAGAGGGAAGCACAGGAAGGTATAGTGAAAATAGAATTACAGTAAAGACATAGTCTGGGGAATTCTTAATAGAATTACACACAATGACTGAAAAAGAAAACCTATCTATCCGAGATCTGTTCTTTTTCTAATCCAAAGAAAGACAACAGTCTTAATCCACTAACATTCATACGCTCAGTGCTTAAGAAAACATTTAAAACTATTACTCCTGATAATATCTGTTTCCCAAAGCTTTAATGAAATTTCATTTAAGGTAGCTATATACAGCTGTTAGGCTGGTTTAAAGTTTATGAGTACAAGAAAATAATGATTAGAATAAAATGTGCTCAAGTTTGTTTAGATGGTAGGGTGCAGCTGTCATCAGATCAGAGGAATGGGAAAGGATTTGGGTGTGTGTAATTGTAGAGAGAGAGGAATTTATTGACAGTGGGGGTCTGCCTGTCATAAAAGGAAATATGAAGAATAGTATGCACAGAATAGGGTAAAAGCAGACAGATGTCATGAGTATACAATCTTTCAGTAAGATGTTGGTTACATGAATGGTTTTTCTCATGACTAACCGTGCGTCCAACATCCACTCTGCACATGCTTACGTAGCACATATACATACACACATACTCAAGTATCAGCACAGGCTGGTACCACACAGACACACACACACACACACACACATACACCACTCTGGCCATGAGTTGCTGTTGTTGCCATATAAGGGAATCCCCAGGGTTTTATAGCATATTTTAAAGCTCATGGGGACCCTCCCCCAAAGTGTGAGGCTGAATGTATATATGTGTAGGACTGAGGGATTGACCCTCAGATCTGCTGGTTACAATTGCATTAGTTCCCTCTGTGCAGAGGTTTGGTTTAAATAAATGCAAATAAATACAAGTGTTTGTAATTTCAGAGTGTTTCTTTTCAGCTGGGTGACAAATGGACCAGAAGTATAGAGTGATTTATATCATTTATATCACTCCATACTTCTATACCAGAAGTATAGAGTGATTTATAACAGGTATTACCAGTAACAGGTATTAAAAGTATTACCAGTATAAAAATACTGGTAATACTTTTATGTACACTTTACAAAACTCAAATAAAAAAGTATCAAAACAATATGGCAAGGTGAGTGCTCAACATATTTTGGCAGTCGTGAAACTGTGTATACTATGATTGCATGGTGTTTGACTTCCTTATACTGTAAAACTCATAGTTATGATATCTTTTAAAAATTACATAGGTGACTTCACTGCTAACATGCATAAATTGGCAGTATGAGGAATGCAGTTGTCAAATTCAACATTTACCTGTCAGTAGCTGTTTTGTCATTATGAGTTTAAAGCTCAATAAGGCTAGATTGAGGACAAGTTTGATAAGAATAACAAAAACAAACACGAGCAGCTTATTATAAACCTTTTTTTGTCCCTTCAAACCAGCAAGTTTGTCTGTGTTACTTCACTGAGTCTTACAGGAAGACCACAGAACAGGTGTGCTGCTTGAATTAGAATAGTTAATTCTGTCATGAAAAACGGTAATCAGAAATGAGGGGAGAGGCAAGCTCACAAGTGTCTAAATAGAGATGACCGTTTCCAACCACAGACAATCTGCCTGTAAGCTGCCAGCATGCCTGTGTGCCACCTCCTTCAAACATTAAAACAAAGGCAACAGCTTTGTCAGCCCCATTTCAGCTTTAATCCATGTTCCAGTTAATGTTAGTCCATTCACCAATTTGATCAACTAAACTGCACAATGAAGAAAAGTTTGATTCTTGGACAAACAACAAAGCCAAGGCCAACTTGGGGCTGATTAGTTCAACTACAAGCCTCAAGGACTTCTGTGAGACAGACAAATGGGTTAATGTTGATGAACCTGGTTATAAACACAACATTAAGTAGAACTACTGAAAGGAGATCTACAAAGATATAACACACTTTTTGTGCATCCGTCATCTCCCTCCTTCCTTTGCAATTAACATGATCATCCCATGACTCCTAATCTCCTTTCTCATAGTGCTTGTCTTCTGCCTGCCCTCTGACTGTGGTGAGAAAGTTACACTGTGTATCTGTCTATCACGATGCGAATGACTCTCCTACCCTTTGCCATCAGATATACCCTAGATTGATGAATACCTCTTATTTAGTATGATTTTTGTCACTCAATTGTCATCTACTGCTTTTCTGTTGAACATCCGCTACCATGCATTGCTGATTAAAGCATGTGTCTTAACATCCAACTGTTGCCAGGCTGATATTAATTACCAGGGCAGAAAGGGAGAGGGTGACTGCTGGTAGTGTTCAGATGATGCATTTGTTAACCTGTGGCTTTCATTCGTTAGATACTCTGCAAAAACAGCAACACCCCCCATTTGAAAAAGGAAAATGCAATTTCATATTGAAGTTAGGATTCTGAAATCAGGCCTTTGCCATAAGCTCTCTTTTATGATATTCTTGTCACTAAATTGCCCCCTGTGGCTTTTTGTGTGAAATCAAGAGTGGCTAAAACATTTGCCCAGTACCACATGCAAAGTGGTTAGCACTATTCTTCACATTGAGACAGTCCTGGGCTTAAACCCAGGCAGGCTGAGCTTACATGAGTTTTATCTGGGATCTTTAAATTATCCTGTAAATAAGATGACGAGATGAGTTAAAGTTCCCTATCTTGACCTAAGACACACTTGGAAAAAAGATGCTAAATCAGATCTACTGCACTAACAAAGAAAGACTGTGACTCTTCCTCCTTGCTTAAATTAAGTATATAAAATCAACCTAGAAAGATGTTGTAAGTTAATTTATTTTTAGTTTCCAGAAACCACATCAAACTGTTCCACTTTTTTTTTTTAATTTAGAGTTTCATGTGAGATTCTTTGACACTTTGCTCAAAGGCTGACATCCCATGGTAAATCTTTGTTACTACAAGTTACTTCCTAGTTGTTTTAAAGAGATATGTAACTTAATTTGTTCAGATTGCTGCAATACATGCGCCCTTATTTGATTGGACATTAAAAGTTACAAATGCATTATAAGAGGTCCTGCCTAACTCTGAAGCAGTTACTTTCTGGAACAGGTAATAATTTAAGAAAATGTAATTTGTGAATTTTAAGGATATTTAAACACTGTGTACAAAGACAAAAAGGACCTTTGGAAAAAGTAGTGTAACCATTGTGACGTTTACAGATATTTTATTTTGAAAAGGTCGAATGTAAGCCGGAAAGGGGGTTAGGAAAAAGGAAGGAAAACATTAGAGTAACAAGTTAGTGCTGCAGATTGTGTTGCCGCTGCAAGCCTGAGAATTAAAGAATGGAACTGATAGTGATAAATACTGAAGTTGTCATCATTAATGTTTGAGGCATGCAAACGTAAGCATGTGACCCACTCCTGTATACACGTTGATCTAGAATTGTAAGAAGATAGGTTTGAGTGAATCTGTAAATAATACTATATTTATGAAACACACACACACACACACACGCACACACACACACCGCAAGTTTTATTTTTCTGAAACTTTTCATAAATCTTTTATGAACACCCCACCATGCCTGGGGTAAAAGCTGTAATTGTCAAGCATTTGAAAAAAACAAAAAAAACAAAACACTGGATCCTTTACAAAGATGCAAAGCAAATAATATTGTTCTTTTTCTGGATATCCAGAAAAAGAACCAGTCAGTCTAATCTGTTAAAGTCAACTGAATCAGAATCAGTCAAAGTGCACTTTTAAATCGGTGTTCAGCTTTGTGTTATGGTCAAAGCCTCACTTTGTGAGTGCATATATGTGTGTGTTTGAAAATGTGTGAAAATCTTTTACATATATTTCCTCAGTGTGTGAGAGTGAAAGAAGATAAGCATCCTGTATTGGGTATAATTGTCAGTATGTCAGAATGACTTATTATACAACTAAAGAAATGTCAGTGGAAATCAATTTGTGATATGAGGTATTTGAAAGTAAAATGGTTTATGAACACACTCCTCTGAATTTTATTTTGTTGTAGATATTATTTTTTATCCAATCAAAAATGTTGAAATATCACGTGTCACCTTACAAATAACAGGAAGTGTAGTTTCTCCATATTTACTCTCTGTGGTTTAGAGCAAGACTTTTGAAAAGCTTTCAGAAAATATGCTGCAGAGAGTCGGTGAGGGCGGCTCATTGTCTATAACGATGAACATAATAATTACTCTTCTGTGTGAGTACACTAACAGATAACATCTATGTCTTTCAGTCAAACTGTTTTCTATCTATTTAAGCTGACAGGATTCATTAGATTTTTCACTTCTTTTCTTCAAGGTGTTCTGACAAATCAGGTCATAAGCCAAACCGAAGGTAAGTTCAGTTTCCCTCATTACAAGATATGTCTCTTCTGTATTCCTAAATGTTACTGAGCTGCACTCATCGTTACATATGTTACTCACTATGATGTCCTGCAGATATTTTTCCTGCAAAGATCCTGGCCCAGCAGACAATTATAAGTGAAAACAGTGACCTTTATGTAACATGCAGCACATTTGGGAGAAAGAAAGACTCCATGGTTTATGTTTATTTGTTAATAAATGGGCGCGGAATCCAGTATCTCCCCCAGAAGCAAGATCAAAGTGACACCCTGTTCACCATATCCAGAGCTGGTCTTCATCACAGTGGAAATTACAGCTGTGTTTATTCCCCCCAAAATTATACACTGTCTGAAGTAGCCAAGAAAGGAGACAACATCATTGAGATTCTGGTCATAGGTAAGTGTTTTGATTCCTGAACACATGATGTCATTGTTATTTCTTTCCACTCATTTTCTCCTGTTTCCATGCAGCCAATTTTCTCCCAGCAGACATTTCAATAGTTGGGTCATCCACTGTTCATGAGGGAAACGTTGTTGAATTCCAGTGCACAGTGTCTCAACACCTACATACACTTGGTGGATGTAAATTTATCTATTCTTACCTGGGGAAGAATGATACGGTTCTCCAAGTGCAAGTCTTTAATGTCTCTCAGATGCTGACAACTTTCATCATCGATGGTGCAGTTTTGAGGGATTCAGGTCATTACAGCTGCATAGTGCTGCCATCGAAATGCTTCTATGAGCATGAGTACACAGTTCATGAAACAAACAAAGTGTTTCTTCAGGTCAAAGGTAAGGGTCTCTGAATTTTTCAAAAATGCCCCAAATAGACCTTAAGTTAAAAAATATATATATATTATTTGTATACTAAAATATATCTTGAAATATAGTTAATCATGTCTCATTTTACTTTCCAGTGGATTTGGTGTCTACAGTGTTACTCCATGTTGGAGTAATAACCTTGATGCTATTACTTGGGGCATGTCTTTGGTGGATTTCAAACAAAATAGGTCATATAAGTATAATTAAAAACAGTCATTGTATATTGTATGGATTAATCAAACCAACCACATAATATAGCTGAATATATCTGCATGCAATATTTTGCTTGAAAACTATATTTGTTTTGTGTTTCAACAGTTCGCTCAACTTCTTGCAGACCACGGTGAGCTTTAATTCAATATGCATAATTTTTTGGACACTTCTGTGATTTTTATTATTAGGAAAATTATTTTTTTATGTTTTGTCTTTGTGTGTAAAGTTCTATATACTGAATGCAAAAGTGAATGTACCACTGAAATATGTTTAGCTTGTTTTGTTTTTACAGTGCAATGACTCAGCAGGCAAATTCAGACATGTTGGAGGAACAGCAGGAGCAGGAAGAGTGGGAAGACGGTATGGTCAAAATGGAGTTACAGTCAAGACATACTGTAGCGAATTTTTGATAAAGTTACATATGATGACTTAGAATGAAAATCTTATCTGTGTTCTGCTCTTTTCTAATCCAAGAAAGGATTTCTGTGTAATTTCACAAACATTTATACATCCACATTCTTTCAAACAAAAAAAACTATTTAAAACTATTCAAATCACATCTGTTTCATTAACGACTACATTTTTCAAAGCTTTCAAAAATGAGCTATATACAGCTGTTATAAATAGAAATTGCTATGAACTTTAATTTTTCTCTGTATTTCACTGTTTTTTTGTGTGTGTTTTTATCAGAAAAAGAAGACTCTTTCAGCATAGAGTATGATGACGCGTAAGAATATATTTTTATTTTCAACATCTGTACACTTAAAAAATGTGTAATAACAACAAAAGCATGAGCAGTAATGAAATCTGATCATTAACAACATTTTATCATCAGGTGTCCAAACAATCTGGCAGCTGAGGTTTCATTGCCTTCTGAAAATTTTGAAGACGCGTACACTGTTGTAGGTAAGCGATCGCATTGTGTTTCATTGTGCTATAATAGACATAGTTTTGATGCCTTTTAACAGTCATTCAGGTGACTTTATTGCCTAACATGAACATAAAAGAGATGATAAGTCCCATAACATTAATCAGCAGCATGCCAAGTAATACATTTTACTAAAGTACGGTACTAAAAGTACTTTCAAATTAATATATTCAGTGAATCACAATTGGCAATGTAAGATGAATGCAACATGATGACATGTTGCATTATCAAATACAACATGTATTACCTAAGAGTAGTTATTATGTCTTCTAATCTTGAGCTGGATTGAGCATGAAGTTATTAGAATAAGAAAACATATTGTCGGGAAGTTATTACAAATGGTGTTTTAATACTTGAAACCAGAAGGTTCGTCTTTGTTGCTTTACTCAGTCTTACAGGAAGACCACAGGAAATGTGTGAAAGAGTGTTTCATGCTGCCTGAATTAGAATAGTTAATTCTATCAGTAAAGATGGTTACCGGAAAAGAGGCGAAAGGCAAGATCATGAGTGTTGAAACTCATTAAACACATGTCTAAATAACACTTGCGACCACTATTTAACTGAAACTTTCCAACCACAGATGATGTGCCTGCAGATTCAAGGCCAGCATGCCTATATAGTTCATCAATCAAACGTAAAAAGAAAGACAACAGCGTTCCCACCCCCAGTTCCTCTTCATTCTATGTTTCAGCTAATTAATGACTGCAGGCAATGATCATGTTAAGAATGAGTGGCAATGTTTTCTGAAAGTGTAGTGGCTGCGAAGCATCGGCATTCACAGATGTTTATCAGCAACACAACTGAAGAAAGACTTGCTCCAACTTGCTGTTTCTTGTTTCTTCATAAAACATTTTGATCAAAGGCATGGATGTACTTACCATTTTATACAGTGGTGCTTTATAAAATAGTCTGCATTTTGCTTTCACTCTAGAGCATGCAGACATTAATGTTTTATATTTTTCTTAGAGATGTATTCACATTTTTGTGACCCCTTATTTCCATCAATCCATCATAAAAATGTATATAATATGTATATAATACAATAAAAAATACTCACTGTGTATAGCTTTCAAATTTACAATTATTATGTTTTTATTGTGGTAATTAAATGTATTTGTATTCAATAAATTGTTTCTAATCCACACAGAACATTTTTAATAAATTTGAGGTTGGGGTTTGGGAAGGCTATCTCGGAGCAAACATTATCCTGCATAATTAAAATAGAAAAAGCACATTCTACTGTTCACCATGGGGACATACAGACTGTGTACACAGGGATCAGGGTTTTATGGTTGTAATTTTTATTCAGTTGAATGAACTTTCACATTTGACAGTAGCTTTGATTTGTAACATAACTTATCAAAACACAATGGGGAAAACTACTTCACTGAAATCTACAAAATAACACAAACCATGTCTTATCATTTCTTATTCAACCTATTAGTTTTAATTTTCAGGCATTTTTCAAGACATACCAGCCTAAAAAACACAATAGATAAAGAAAAAAAAGTAATTAATGCAGCAGCAGCTAGGAAAGATAGTACTACATCTACAGAGTGGTAGGAATACCAGGGCATTCTGTAGGACTCTGCTTTCAGGTGAGCTGCTCCTTTGTTCCTCATGACAAACTATCCAGAAGAGGGCGTTATCCAGTGGCATTACTGGTTTATCTCTGTGTAGCCTGGAAAGTCTCTGCATGTTCGTCCTGTACGAGGGATCATTCAGGACTTCATGTAAGGCCTTCAGTAAATTATCATCTTTATCCACAATGGCTAATGTAAGAATTTTAGCTGCTCCTTTTTCTTTCAAGCGAAGCAGGTTATCATACTGGTCAAAAAACACAGGTAGGCCCACAACTGGAACTCCATGATAAATAGCTTCCTGGACTCCGTTTGTTCCTCCATGTGACACAAATAATTTTATTTTAGGGTGTCCTAAAAGGTCATTCTGGGGCATCCAATCAACAAATAAAGTGTTATTACCCAGACCAACTGGCCTGTCACCTTTATACTTCCAGATGACTTTCTGTGGCAGTTTAGCAAAAGCTGCAGCGATCTCATTTGTTATATCAGCAGGAAGTTCAGTCACAAAAGTCCCCAGAGACATGAGGATGAAGCCATGTTCTCCAGGACTCTGCACAAAGTCCTCCAAGTGTTCAGGAAGTGGTTCTGAAGGTTTACACTGAAATCCTCCTATATAGATAACATTAGGCATGGTCGGTCGAGGGAACTCAAACACAAAGTCCACTCTCATGAGCCACAGGTCTGCGCCATGTAATAAGCCACTATATGTAACATCTGAGCCAAAGAATTTGGCTTACCAGATGACATAGCAAATTAGATTTTTGACTCTCTGTATGAAAGTCATGCTGTCTGTCAGTCCAGAACCAGTTATTGGGATATAAGATAATGGTGAAGGTGCAATGGCCAAGTGTCCTTCCCCACTAGTTGCGAATTGTACATTATAGATCAGAGGTAATTTCAGAGCTTGAGCGATTAATATGCCTGCACCCCATGCTGGGTCAGTGAGGACTAGGTCATATTTGCGCACCTTTAAATTACTCATCAAATTCTCATCTTCAAGCATGACAGCAGCCATTTTGCATATGATTCCATGCATATCATACATGGCATTAAACATTTCAACCTGCAAACTCAAAAAGCTAAAAACCGAGCTTTCCCCCCTTTCAATGCTAAATACCCTTTTCAGAATGAGGTTAAGAAAATCTTGATTAAAAACTTCAACAACAGGAACTGTGATTGGTTTGTAGTGCGGGAAGTCATTTTTGATGTACCAGCTTTTATTGGTTCGTACCACATCGACAGAGTGTCCCCGAGCATGAAGAGCTTTGATCATGATGTCCATGCTGACCCAGTGGCTTCCTTCTAAAGGAAAAATCAAAATCTTTCCAACGCAGCCAACTCTCCACAACAAGATCACAAAGAGAAGAAATGGTGTTGCATTTCTAGTGGGGGTCATCTTTAACCTAGAAGAAAAAAGTCCCTCTGATTCACTTTGGAAAAGTAGAAATAGATAAATCACCAACTTGGAATTTGGTTTTGTTTAACAAAACCAAATTCAGTGACCATACACACACACACACACACACACACACACAAACAAGATTGATCTGTAACATACCTGTTTTACATAACGTAGCTCCAGTATGTATTGACGTGTTGCTTAGCTCTCAATGAGATATATCCAAGTTACCATAGTAACTTGCCATCACCAGTGTGTGAATGGGTGGATGATTGTGTATAGTGTAAAGCGCTTTGGGGTCCTTAGGACCAAGTAAAGCGCTATACAAATATTTACCATTTACCACCATGGAATGCATGATTGCAAAATCCAGAAAAACTTACATAAGTGGATTATGGATAAGCTTTTCTTTGAGCATGTCTATAGGAATGGAGAACCACGTGGAGAACAATGAGGCCTCTTTGTTAAAGTGGTGTATAACATCTAATGAATACTGTTGAAGATTTCCTTGTAATTTCACTCTCTGTAGCATGCAGCATTTACTGGTTCACATTTGCACTCTAGTCTAGTCTCAACATACCGCATGTCCCATTTCTCTGCCCTCCTGTCAGGAATTGTCATTCACAACTTTAAAACAAAAACAGAGAGAAGAAGGAATGTGTAATGCCTCGCTAGTAATACTTTAATGTATGGCTCTATGAGTGATGTATTGAATACGGTGGCGCTGTCACTTGGTGTTCGCTCGCTCTGCGGTAGAGTATCACTTCCTGTTCCTGCTCAAACACAGTGGTGTTTCTGAGTAGCTTATTTGCTTAGCAATTTAATTAACAACTTTTAAATACATTCTTCTTTCATAGTATAATCTTCACGTGCTTCATCCGAAGCACACTTTCTGTGTACTCACTACCTAATTTATAGCCAAAGTATTCACTCACTGTCTCTGTACTGTTTCGCTAGCTTAGCTTAGCTCATAGCCGACTCGTTAGCACCATGGCTACTTCACCTGTCCCTCCTGCACTTTCTTGCTCATTGTGTCAGATGTTTAGTTACTCCTCGGCCTCCTTTAGCAGTAATGATATCTGTAACAAATGTAGCATATTTGCAGCTCTGGAGGCCAGGATTACTGAATTGGAGACTCGGCTTCGCACCCTTCATTCACCCGTAGCTAGCCAGGCCCCTGTAGCTGGTGCAGCCGAAGATAGCGTAGGCCCCGCTAGCTGTTCCCCGGCAGACCCCAAGCAGCTGGGGAAAGAGGGCGGCTGGGTCACGGTGAGGAGGAAGCATAGTCCTAAACAGAAGCCCCAGGTACACCACCAACCCGTTCATGTGTCTAACCGTTTTTCCCCACTCGGTGACACACCCGCCGGGGGTCAAACTCTGGTAATTGGTGATTCTGTTCTCAGACATGTGAAGCTAGAGACACCGGCAACCATAGTCAATTGTCTTCCAGGGGCCAGAGCAGGCGACATTGAAGGAAATTTAAAACTGCTGGCTAAGGGTAAACGTAAATTCAGTAAAATCATAATTCACGTCGGCAGTAATGACACCCGGTTACGCCAATCGGAGGTCACTAAAATCAATATTGAATCGATGTGCAACTTTGCTAAAACAATGTCGGACTCTGTAGTTTTCTCTGGTCCCCTCCCCAATCAGACCAGGAGTGACATGTTTAGCCGCATGTTCTCCTTAAATTGCTGGCTGTCTGAGTGGTGTCCCAGAAACGATGTGGGCTTCATAGATAATTGGCAAACCTTCTGGAGGAAACCTGGTCTTGTTAGGAGAGACGGCATCCATCCCACTTTGGATGGAGCAGCTCTCATTTCTAGAAATATGGACAAATTTATTAAACCCCCCAAAATATGACTATCCAGAGTTGGGACCAGGAAGCAGAGTTGCAGTCTTACACGCCTCTCTGCAGCTTCTCTCCTCCTGCTACCCCCCCAAAAACCCATCTCCATAGAGACTGTGTCAGCTTCCAAAAAGACAAAAAACAAACTAAAAACCAGCAACAAACAACTTAAACATAAACAATCAAAAAGAAAGAACAATACAGTATCCACATCTGAACCAAAGAGTAAAACAGTGAAATGTGGATTATTAAATATTAGGTCTCTCTCCTCCAAGTCTCTGTTAGTACATGACTTAATAATTGATCAACAAATTGATTTACTCTGCCTTACAGAAACCTGGTTGCAGCAGGATGATTATGTTAGTTTAAATGAATCAACACCCCCGAGTCATTCTAACTACCAGAAACCTCGAAGCACAGGCCGAGGGGGCGGTGTGGCAGCAATTTTTCACACCAGCCTATTAATTAATGAAAGACCAAGACAGACTTTTAATTCATTTGAAAGCCTGATGCTTAACATTGTCCACCCCAGCTGTGAAACTCAGAAACCAGTCTTACTTGTTATCATCTATCGTCCACCTGGGCCTTACACAGAGTTTCTGTCTGATTTCTCAGACTTTATATCTAATTTAGTTCTGAGCTCAAATAAAATAATTATTGTGGGTGATTTTAACATCCATGTAGATGCTAAAAATGACAGCCTCAACATGGCATTTAGTCTGTTATTAGACTCAATTGGCTTCTCTCAAAATGTAAAAGAACCCACCCACCACTTTAATCACACTCTAGATCTTGTTTTAACATATGGCATAGAAACTGAACATTTAACAGTGTTTCCTGAAAACCCTCTCCTGTCTGATCATTTCCTGATAACATTTACATTTACAATAATTGATTACACAGCGGTGGAGAGTAGATTTTATCAAAGTAGATGTCTTTCTGAAAGCGCTGTAACTAAGTTTAAGAATATAATCCACCCACTGTTATCATCTTCAATGCCCTGTACCAACACAGAGCAGAGCAGCTATCTGAACGCTACCCCAACAGAGGTTGATTATCTTGTTAATAATTTCACCTCCTCACTACGTACGACTCTGGATACTGTAGCTCCAGTGAAAACTAAGGTCTCTAATCAGAAGTACCTGACTCCGTGGTATAATTCTCAAACACGTACCCTAAAGCAGATGACTCGTAATCTGGAGAGGAAATGGCGTGTCACAAATTTAGAGGATCATCATTTAGCCTGGAGAAATAGTTTGCTGCTTTATAAGAAAGCCCTCCGCAAAGCCAGAACATCTTACTATTCATCACTGATTGAAGAAAATAAGAACAACCCCAGGTTTCTCTTCAGCACTGTAGCCAGGCTGACAAAGAGTCAGAGCTCTGTTGAGCCAACCATCCCTTTAACGTTAACTAGTAATGACTTCATGAACTTCTTCACAAATAAAATTTTTATCATTAGAGAAAAAATTACCAGTAATCATCCCACAGATGTAATATTATCTACAGCTACTCTTAGTACCATTGATGTTAAGTTAGACTCTTTTTCTCCAATTGATCTTTCTGAGTTAACTTCAATAATTACTTCCTCCAAACCATCAACGTGTCTTTTAGACCCCATTCCTACAAAACTGCTCAAAGAAGTCCTGCCATTGATTAATTCTTCGATCTTAAATATGATCAACCTATCTCTAATGGTCGGCTATGTACCACAGGCCTTCAAGCTGGCTGTGGTTAAACCTTTACTCAAAAAGCCATCTCTAGACCCAGCAGTCTTAGCTAATTATAGGCCAATCTCCAACCTTCCTTTCATATCAAAAATCCTTGAAAGAGTAGTTGTCAAACAGCTAACAGATCATCTGCAGAGGAATGGTTTATTTGAAGAGTTTCAGTCAGGTTTCAGAGCTCATCACAGCACAGAAACAGCTTTAGTGAAGGTTACAAATGATCTTCTTATGGCCTCTGACAGTGGACTCATCTCTGTGCTTGTCCTGCTAGACCTCAGTGCAGCGTTCGATACTGTCGACCATAATATCCTATTAGAGCGATTAGAACATGCTGTAGGTATTACAGGTACTGCACTGCAGTGGTTTGTATCATATCTATCTAATAGACTCCAATTTGTGCATGTAAATGGAGAGTCCTCTTCACACACTGAGGTTAATTATGGAGTTCCACAGGGTTCAGTGCTAGGACCAATTCTGTTTACATTATACATGCTTCCCTTAGGCAGCATCATTAGAAGACATAGCATACATTTTCACTGCTATGCAGATGACACCCAGCTCTATCTGTCCATGAAGCCAGATAACACACACCAATTAGTTAAACTGCAGGAATGTCTTAAAGACATAAAGACCTGGATGGCCGCTAACTTTCTGCTTCTTAATTCAGATAAAACTGAGGTTATTGTACTCGGCCCTGAAAATCTTAGAAATATGGTATCTAACCAGATTCTTACTCTGGATGGCATTACCTTGGCCTCCAGTAACGCTGTGAGGAACCTTGGAGTCATTTTTGACCAGGACATGTCCTTCAACGCACATATTAAACAAATATGTAAGACTGCTTTCTTCCATTTGCGCAACATCTCTAAAATTAGAAATATCCTGTCTCAGAGTGACGCTGAAAAACTAGTTCATGCATTTATTACTTCCAGGCTGGACTACTGTAATTCATTATTATTAGGATGTCCAAAAAACTCACTGAAAAGCCTTCAGCTAATCCAAAATGCTGCAGCAAGAGTACTGACAGGGACTAGAAGGAGAGAGCATATTTCTCCTGTTTTGGCTTCCCTTCATTGGCTTCCTGTTAAATCCAGAATTGAATTCAAAATCCTGCTCCTCACATACAAGGTCTTAAATAATCAGGCCCCATCTTATCTTAATGACCTTGTAGTACCATATCACCCTATTAGAGCACTTCGCTCTCGCTCTGCAGGCCTACTTGTTGTTCCTAGAGTATTTAAAAGTAGAATGGGAGGCAGAGTCTTCAGTTTTCAGGCCCCTCTTCTGTGGAACCAGCTTCCAGTTTGGATTCGGGAGACAGAAACTATCTCTACTTTCAAGATTAGGCTTAAAACTTTCCTTTTTGCTAAAGCATATAGTTAGGGCTGGACCAGGTGACCCTGAATCCTCCCTTAGTTATGCTGCAATAGACGTAGGCTGCCGGGGATTCCCAAGATGCATTGAGTTTTTCCTTTCCAGTCACCTTTCTCACTCACTATGTATTAATAGACCTCTCTGCATTGAATCATATCTGTTATTAACCTCTGTCTCTCTTCCACAGCATGTCTTTTATCCTGTCTTCCTTCTCTCACCCCAACCGGTCGCAGCAGATGGCCGCCCCTCCCTGAGCCTGGTTCTGCCGGAGGTTTCTTCCTGTTAAAAGGGAGTTTTTCCTTCCCACTGTCGCCAAAGTGCTTGCTCATAGGGGGTCATATGATTGTTGGGTTTTTCTCTGTATCTATGAAGCGCCTTGAGGCGACTTTTGTTGTGATTTGGCGCTATATAAATAAAATTGAATTGAATTGAATTGAATTGAATTGAATACAATATACAATCAGTTACGAATACTGATCAATTCAATGCCCAGGAAATGCTAAAAAAATCATGTAAAAGAGAAAAATAAATGAGACAGTGACAATTACAATTACCCTTAGTGAAGTCACTGTTGAGTGTATTAACAGTTTCTTTAAACATTTTGCACCCTTAATTTTTGCACATTCTCACATTTTCACAGAGAAAATACAGTATGATAAGAGGGGCACCACAATTCCAAGTTATATATTTACTTTATGTTTTAAACTGGGATATTTATAAGCGAGCTACCTAGTGTCTCTTTGTACCCTGTGCTCTTTATATTTTCATATCTAATGCAGTGAAACCCGTACTGAGATTTTGTAGCAAATGGTATCTTATATTTATGGTCTAAATTTGGTAACGTAATAAAAAGTAGCATAATTACATATGTTGTTTTCATTTTAACCTACATTGTGATAATAGCACTGATAAGGTTTTAAGCTTCTTTGGCTCTCGGAGGAGGCGGACGCATCTTTCCCCTCTCCCTCCCTTATCTTCCATGCTGCTGCTTCTATGTGTTTGTCTAGTCTTGTCTAACTCTAACCCTCAAAGAGTTTCTCAGTCTTGTTCTCTAAAACCTAAAGAAATATGGATTTGATCAACTGGTCCCGTAATGGAATTGACACCCTGCTGGGCTTGGGAGAGCCCGATTGTCCTGCGGAGACGTTTGCTGCCGGATACTCGATGGTCGGTTGCGTCGTGTGTCTGGCGACACTCTCGATGGAGGACATTGAACGACATCTACCAATATGGAACCACGATAACAGAGTTCGGGCTGATTGGAGCTGGCTTGGACCTGGCTTATCGAAGAACAAGAAGCTGCTACAGCTGTTCAAAATCCCATAAGGCTGGCCGACTTGATAGACGATTGGCAGGGCTGTGAGTACTCAGACTGTGTTTTGAACGCAGTATGGATAAGATCTTGGAGAAGCTCATGGCTCTGCAGGATAACATCTTGGAGAAGAACAATGGGAACTGAAATAATTGGTGACCAGTGATGGACATTAGACCAACTGTAAAACTTGGATGTAGTTGTTCGCACTAAACCCAAACATTCACCATCTTCACTCATGCGGCTATCCCACTGGCGCCAGCTGAAGGCCTGCCAAGGTCGAAGTTGACTGGAACAACAAATTCTTCCTATGATAACAGGATTATTGTCAGAACTCTGTGTACCTCTTTCAAGGCCACCAGGGTCCACTGGAGACTGTCGACCTTCGCTTAACTGGGCGTGGTGACACGTTCTCTCAGCCTAACACGGGATACACACACACACGCACACACACGAAACATGTACACTGATACTGATACGCCCTCACTTTCACCCTCTCTCCCCCGAATCCAACGCCTCCTCCCATGCTTACCTCCCATTCGATGTGGACACCGGATCAGCTGGAGGTGCAATCGAAGATTGCAGCGGTCCCAGATCAGCTGTACACACTGGAATACTCTCCCATGTTGCTTGTCTGTGTTTTATTGTGTTATGGTGTGTTGATATCTGTGCATTCCTGTATTATCCTTTTGTGTTACACATTTTGATGTTTTTTTTCTCCTTGCTACCTAGCCTGACCTGTCTCCCCAATGTGATGTTTGTGTATTGTATGTACGGTCGGCAAGGTCTGTCATCTCAGTTGTGGGCAACTGCAACTGACAAATAAAGGCTATCTCATCTCATCATCATTTTTGTCTTTACCCTATTAAAGCACCAACCCAAAAAAGTCTCATTATCTCTATAATACAACTGACCACATACAGTATATGTGGTCATAGCATAGTTGATCCTTTAAACAGGAGTAACGTAAAGCTAGACTAGAAACTGCAGCTCTTCAGAAATACACTGCTAACAGTGCGTCTACTTTCACCGCCTTTCACCTTTTTTTCTCCTCCGATTCTTTGTTTAAGACACCTGCATTTTTAGCTGTCCTTATTCCTAACATCCTTTACCCCTCTCCAACTATGTTTATTATTTCAAGTTATAGTCTCTGTATTTTAGTGGTGTAGTGGAAAATCAAATGTCACTCATCAATACGCTCACATAGCTGTAATGTGAAAATAAGGCCATGCGGGGGCAGTGCAGGCTCAACTAAAGGCCGGAGACAAAAGCAGTCTTCCTGGTTTTTCAAACGTTTCCAGAAGTGAAGTAAACATCCCACCATTTTTTTCCACTTAGTCAGAAAAAATTATCTGAGGTATGAAAAATCAGTCATACAACAAAACAATCCGGCAAGACGTCCTCAAACAGCTTTTAATTCTGTAATAAATTTCAGTGAAATTAAAACATCCTGTCCCTGAAGCGTCTTTTGTGCTGCGACCATGGATTGTCTTACAGTCTCCACAAAGTATGCAGTAAATGTCCTCAAGGTGAAAGGAAGTGCTGTGAAATTCAAGTCCTGGCAAGAAAGTCTGCTCTTTCTCAAAGAGGGCAAGGTAGAATGAATAAAGAAACTATTTAAATGACAATGTTTCCATATAAGGACATAACTGATCCACATGCAGTCAGCATAATAATAATTGTATCTATTGTGTAGCCTTCTAAAAGGCAAAGGAATTCAAGGAAATTGTGGAGAAATGCTGATCTTTTATTTACCAAGACGAGCTGTTCTCTTTCACAATTGTGCACCTTGTCAGATTTTGTGTTTACCTGCAAGAATAGTCTATATTTTTAAACTACTAATGAATCTGACGTTGCTGATAGGGCATACTGTGTAAAAGTGAGAACCATGATTATGTTCTACAGTTCAAAAGATCATCAAAAACTAGTACATAAAGCTTAAAACGTGTCCTAGTGCCTTCATGGGGTATGCTTTTCCTCATGTCCTCATGAAGGGATTTATGGGAATCTCTGGGATTTGTTCTTGCCATATTGTATTGTGCTTTTTCCAGAACCAACAATAAATCCACTCGATGATGCCAGTAAACAGACAAGGCCAAATACATGTATCATATTGTACTGTTATTTATTTATATGTGAAATGTGGACAGAAATGCAGATGATCTTCTCTAAGTAATATTTAATCTCAAATGCAGAATTTAGATTAAAATCAAATTCATCCTATAGTGATTATGTACTCTGTTACGCACTAGGTCTCATATTATACCCTTTCCCCTTTTAAAGGGTTTTTATGTTTCAGTTGTGCTTTGTTGAAAAATGTTGTTCATCATAGACACATTTACAAATTGATAGTATTCAGTATATATGTCTACTCTGAGTACATGTTTGTTCATTATTCCAGTATCAATCAACTATATAGTGAAAGCCTACATAGGAACAGTACATGTTATGGATTTGAGACAAAGCCTGTTTCTCTCCACTCTGCAAACAAGGCACCCAAAGCTGTAGCTGTGCAGCTCTGGCACACCTATAGCAAACAGAATAACCCCGAGCAGGACTATAATCATATCTCAAATATGACTAGAAGTAGCTGTTTATGTGCTTTGCTTCAATTTTTGGTTAGTCTAACTGTGGTTATTAGAGGATACTTCCAGCATGGCTAGGGACAATGATACTGGCCCATTTGTAAATAACTGGGATGAAGAGGAGAGCAGAACCAAGGACTGACACCAAGAGGAAGGCCCACAAAAACATTCGATCCAGAACCTGGGCTACAAACTTCCAGTCTTGAACAACCTGTAACAGAAGAAGCACATGGCAGTCTCTATATTCTTAATGGTTATGGGTAGACACATATATAAGCTAACTCAGGGTAATGAATGCGTAATTTTTCCAAGTTTACAGTCTTTGTTGTAATTTGCGATTTTGTTTTACAAATGAAAAAACCCTCAAAACTCACCTCTCTGACCTGATTTTCTTTAACCACATGCATGGTAATGTAGCGAATAGACTCCAAAGCAGCTTCTAGGTTGTGTCGAGTGTAGAGGAGCTGAGTGAGCTCAGGTGTCGAGCTCTTTATCCCTTCCAGTCCCACCGCTTCTCTAGCCCTGGCTACTCCAGCTGTGGCATAACGATCCACATGGCTGCGCATGCATAACAATTTAGGAAGTCGATGCAGGAAAATTTTCCTCACCCAGGGTGCCATACTGTGATGCGTAGAAGAAGAGCGGTGGTGGATGTTGATGGCAAAGACAGTAATAATGATGGAAAGTGTGACAAAGATCATGGTAAAGACCAGGTACTCCCCAATGAGTGGGATTGCTTTTGAAGAGGAGGGGATGATCTCCTCAATGACCAGGAGGAAGACAGTAAGCGACACCAGCACTGAGGTGCAGAGAGAGATCTTCTCACCACCATTTGAAGGCAGATAGAAAACAAGAATGGTAAGAAAGGACAAGCCAATGCAGGGAATGATGAGAAAGAGGGTGTAGAAAAGAGGCAACCTGCGGATAATGAAGAAGTAGGTAATGGTGGGATAGGAAGAACTGCCATCAGTCCTCAGACCACGGCTGCCTGTGGCTTTCACTATCTCCCATTCACCATTGTCAAAATAGTCCTGCTTGTCTACGTGGAAGTCCTCCAGAATTATGTCCACCTGTTAAATCAAAAAGGGAATCTAATTAATCAGTGTTTATTACAATATTAATGTACTGCAGATGCTGTTATATAATAGAAATTCACCTGGGAGCCATCATAGGTCCAGGAGCCAAACTTCATTGAGCAGTTCTGGAGGTCAAAAGGAAAGAAGGTGACATCAATGGTGCAGGCTGACTTGTAGTTGGCTGGTGGTGTCCACAATATTGTGCCATTGTACTTCACAACGGCCTTGGTGATAGTTCCCTCAAAGCGTCCATCAGAACTATTAAGAAAAATATGCCCACATTTTAGCTAATGGTTTCTTTAAGAGTACTCCTACAACATCCAGAACAACAACTTCCTTTACTTCATTTTAATCTCCCCACTTTTTTTTTCTTTGCTTTGTATACCATGAAAATCATTTGGAAAATTAGGAAAAAGCTTTTCATTATATCTTTTAACAACCTATTTATATACAGTACAGTGACATACTTATCATACAGTACAACGTCCGGCAGCCATAGCCTGTCTGAGGGGACACGGATCGATGTGATGCCCAGGTATTCATCAGGATTCCATCTGAGTTTCATGTCAGTCCATTCCTACGTGAGGGAAAATAGTCCATTTAACAATTAAAACCACAACTAATCTATCAATGGGTTGCTAAAATACATATTTAACTTATTTGAAAATTCATATCCTTTCTTGAAAGTCAGTTTTTGTAATCATTTCATGGCACCTGAGCTAGTAGCTGGTTGACTTAGCGCAGAGACTGGGAACAAGGAGGAACCGCTAGTTAGAAGTGACAACAACTTATTCTTCAGACTAGAGAAATTTGGTAGTGGTGGCAAAGAAAATGGAAAGTGATAAGGACTGTAACAAGATGACTGGATAGAAGAAAAAAAGGACGGTTACAAACATCTGGTTTCCCTCAAGCTATCATGATGGAGGGAGATGACAGCACAACAAATCCTGTCTTTAGGTAATTGGTATTTGGCTGGTACGAGGTTCTGAGAAGCTAGTTTGGTGGTAGAAATACAATCCAAGCCATAAGTCATTGCCAATTATTATTTAACCAGTTAAGAGATAAAACAAGGAACCATGAATACACTGGGAACATGGCTCCATACAATGAACTGCTATGTCAGTTTTATCTGGCAATGTACCAGACTATTATAAGAATAGAATAGAATGGAATAGAATAGAATAGAATTCAACTTTATTGTCATTGCACATGTCACAGGTACAAGGCAATGAAATGCAGTTTGCATCCATCTAGAAGTGCTTTAGCCATGATTGTCAATATAGATATGTAAGTATATTACAGAAATGGGTCTATTATGGTATGTTATAATGTACACGGTATGAAGGTATGTTATGAATATGCTATAACTATAAGTATGTACAGGCTGTAGTGAGTACGAGCTATGTACAGGCTATGAACAGGATATAAATATGAAAAACTATACAGAAATATGAAATAAAAAAAACTATAGAGAAATATGAGATATACAGCTATACAGAAATGTGAACTATGCAAGTTATAAACACTGTTGAATTAAAAATTATCGTATTGTACAGAATGATTATTTACACAGAAGCAGGCGTGTATTCAGCCTCCCCTTACGAAATCAGGTTTATAGGGTGTTAGTATAGCTTGCTGGATTGAGAGTGTGACTCATATCCCTTAAGGCTATTGCAGTAGTCTAGATTCAAATCTCCTTTGGGGCATTTCGCACATAACTTTCCTGGCTCTCTATCCCAGCTTTCCTGTCCAGTCTATGCTGTTCTGTTATAATACATCCTAAAAAGCCAAAGCAGCCATTCCCAGAGTGAAGAGTGCTGTAGCCCATAGACTGTTGGTTATAAACTGCTATTTCTATCCAGTTAATACAAAGTGTTAAGGCCCATGTGTGACCCACCTGTCACTGGCAAACAAACGTCAATACAAGACCACTAAAATTTAGGCCAGAGTAATATCACAACCTAACCACTAATCACCACCCATTCCTCCTGACTATATTCCTAATAGTGTAATTTCCTGCTGTTGGACAACAAAATCCTGAGACTATTAACCCTTCAAACTTAATCTGTACAGATTATAAATATTGCCAAGGTCAGACAGAATATAATAATATAATTGAATGCTGCTACTCATTTAACAATGCAGCAGTTTTCCATCTACATTTAGTATGAAACATGGCAGCAACACTATTCACAAACACTCAATGCAAGAAACATTTTACTTCAGCTCTTGCAGAGCTACACTGGCTTCACAATTCCGGCAGAATCCAATTTAAGACTGTATTGATTACTTTTAAATCACTACATGATAGAGCTCCACTTTATATCTCAAAATACTTAACTCTTCATTAAGCAAGCAGATCTCTCAGATAAGAGAATCAATTGCTGTCACAGCTTCCACAGTCAAGCCTTAACACAAAGCCGGTGAGTACCTTTACTGTTTTGGCCCAAAGACTGTGGAATAAGCATCCTCCTATTATTATATGCCCTCTTTTTATTCAAGTGCTTTATGTATTTTTTAATATTTCTTGTAAGTTTAGATTAGAAAGGTGCTATAGAAATATTAATGGCGCAACATGATGTTACATCATTTTGTAAGTACAGATATAGAGGTACTTGCCTGTTTCATCCAAACATTAGTTGTCATTAACTGGTTTTTCTCATCCTAGAATTGTAAAACAACACATTTTGTACAAAAAACATTCACATTTTATGTTAAGTGATACATACATTATATTTTTAGAGAGCAGTGAACAGAGAACAGAGCAGTGATTTAAATGGCATTTAATCTTTGAACAAACTATTTTATGTCCTTTATATGATTTCTTGGTAACAAATAGATAAACATTATCACAGTAATAATCAGTGCTGCTTTATACTCACCACATCAACAAGCTGTGAAATAGCTAGTCCAAACCTCACACGGATTGTCTGGTTTAGGTATTCCACTGGACGAACCCATTTCTGGTAGTTTTTAAAGAGATATTTGAATAGTTTATCTTCTGCTTTTGCGTAGGAGGAGAGTTTTGGAATACCTAAGAGATGGAAAAGACATGATTTTTAAAATATCTATCTGTCTGTCTATCTATCTATCTATACTGGTTTATTTTAAGGTAATTCAGAAAATATAGCATTACTTATTAACAGGGTAGTCATGTTAAAAAAATTAAACCATTCCTTGCACTGCTTCTGGTGTATGTTTTCAAACAGCACTGCATTTACCTTTCTGAACTTATATTAGCTTTATGTATGTATGGACACTTCTGGTTATGACCTCTGCAAACCAAAGTTAGGAACCAAACTCATACTGAATATATAATTAAGATTACTACAACAAAAGAGAATGTATGAAGCCTTTACAATGAGTGCCAAGCATGGTAGCAAATATTTTCTACTTAGCCTTTGCTAATGGAGTGATCAAAAAGAAATGTATTTTTGAATATAGCATTCAAAATACATTTTTTGTGTTTAGCTGGGATGTTCTGGGTGAAGATGGTTAGCTAGAGACAAATTTAAGCAATGGGTTTTTTTCTTTTAGGTTCCCAGTGTGTAAGATGCCATCAGTTAATATTTGCAGAGTATAGCCTCAGAACGATATCCAAATAAAACACTGCAGTTAGACTGTGCTTCATGCACGTGTACTGATGAAATGTATGTTTGCAATGTAATCAGAGGAAGCACTGCAGCGATTTGGCTCAGTTCCTATTTACTTTGTACCATTCCTTCACTAGTGTGAGTACCTGATATGTCTATACACCTTTCTCATCACATCACTGCACTGTGGGTCATATGCAGCAACGATTGTAAATAATGCGGACATTCTCATTTGAAGGATAATCCTATTCAATAAAAGTCACTGCTTTCTAATGTATCCTGCCATCTTTACTGCATATGTAACAAAAGTAAACATAAGATGTGAAATTTTAAACATGACTTGAACTTGGACTGTTCACGGTGAATTGTGGAATTGCTGTTGATGCCAAATTTTAGGAAAATAGTTTTAGGCAAGAATATCTTTAGGCATGAAGTTTTTCTTCAGCTGACTTGTTAAAACACAAACAACTACAGGGTGCTAACATACACTCAGTGTTTAACAACCATTTTAATTCATCTAATCCTAGTTTGTTCACTATATAAACTAAATTTCTTTATAATCAAAGCACTTACAGAGTAGGTGGCATAGATTATGGTCATGACATTAAACCAATTCCACCACATTAAGGGTTCAACTGTTTTACAACTGCTGCATCGCTTTGCTGTATCAGAGTACAAACAAGAAGCAACTGATTCTTCACCTCCATGGTAATAAACTCAATTTATGGATAGTGAATGTGGCTCCAAATCTACCACAAGGCTGACTACAAATATGTGGTGTCACTCTCAGGCTGCGTGGATCAATAAAGACAAGGCTTCAAACAGCCTCAATCAATGACTGTGTGATCAGCAAATTCATCATCTCAGAGCTTCTTCTGCACTGTCACCAGCATCCTGCTCGGGTGAAAAACAAGCAGGAGAATCTTCTGGATTCTACATTCATCACTGATGATTTATTGGTAACCTGGGAATGTGCTCAGTCATAAATGATGTAGTAAAAAGTTGGTGTTTAGTATATGAGAAAAACCTGGAGCTCATTCATTATCAGTGTCAGCAAATGTTGAATTCTATCAGCAAATGATACTTACACCTAAATACTGTGTAAAAAATATTTAATGTTACTCAAATCAATGCTAGTTTCTGCTTGTTCAGTGCAATGGGAAGCATCTCAAAACACTAAGCATGCTATGCAATAAACACGGAATATATAATGTGAGTTGCTGAGGATTCCTGTGATAAATTCTCTAAAGATCACATGCTGCCACAGTCAGGCAAATATGTAAAACATTAATAACAAGAGATCACAAAATAATGAACAAATAAAGTATATTTGTGTATACTTTAATGATGGCAGCAGATCTTTCTTCCCTCCCGTTCGTATAGTTTATATTATTATTCCTGTCCTTTCTCAATTTCTACTGTTCCTCACCTGCCCACCAATAACCTCTACTAAGTTAATTCTCCAAGAGTGACTTCAGTTATTCTTTTGTCATAACCAAAGGTTATCTTTTCCATCCACTTATCCACTTAGCATGGCACAGACCCTCTGTTTTCAGTCAATGATAACGACTGAAAACAGAGTGTTAATGATTGATGTATTAGGCGAAAATCATGTGTCATAGTAAAAAGTAAGCACTCTGTTTTTTCAGAGGAAGTCTATTTAAAATTGAACACAGTCTTTTAGTTACTAGCTTTAGAATTTTTTACATATTTGATCAGTAAGAGGATAGCTAACTTGTTTTTCCAAACGCACAGCAAATGCACAAATTATAAAATTTTATATTAACATGCTGATACGAGTCACTCCTTGTAGCTGAACTCTTGCAAATTTTTTTCAATATTCTGTAGAAAGCTCTGCTACTCTGTCATCAGGCATCCCCAGGTCATAAAAGACTCACGTAGTGAGTGGCACAGGTAGCACCAGCACAGCAATGGCAGCAGCAGTGTGAGAGAGGTGGCTGCCCCTCCTGCTCTCCACATCATATCAGAGGTGGCACTCGATCCACACAGCTGGTACCTTGGGCATCCCAGAGCTGGAAAATAAAATATTCAAAACAATAGTTATTAAAAACCGTGGCTTCTTTATACATCTGAGTAAATAAATCTTGCCTTGGGTAAACGCTCAAATCCCAAGTTATTCGTCTTTATTAAAGCCGAATAAAATCTTATTTAGAGATTTCAGGGGAAAGGCTGTGAAAAACAAATAAGCATCATCTACACTAAATAATAAACTGCAACCACACTTATAACATCCAGAACAACATCTGCATAAGTCAAGAATATGTTCTACCTTCACCTTGCTAAGATGACCCTCTCCAAGATAAAAATTACATTTTAATATGTGAGCATGCAGCTACTGTATCCATACCTGCTCTGAGGTTGTGCCATTAAGAGTGATTAACAGTGGATGTGAAGGTAGTTAGTGTCCAAACAACAGCGGCAGTGCTGCTGTACTGCTCCTCCATTACATGCAGGTTCTTTCTCTCGCCTTACACAGATGCTGCTTCACTCCCTGCTGCCTCCAATTGTGAACAGGCAACGCATGCTCATCCCCTCCTCCTCCTGTTCCTTAGGAGAGTCCGCCCCCAGCACCATCACCGTTTTCCATCCTTCCCGTTTCTCTAACATTCTCGTGGTCACTAATAACAGGCAAGAATAATTGCACCCTCCATACAGCCACCTCATTGCCTCTCCACAGCAGCTAATGGTAAGCTCTGCCACTGCCACTCTGCTTTGCATCTAACCAACAGTTTCCAGATCATTACCTGGTGCCCACTGCCACACATGATGCTGTATTTTGTGATACTAGTTCCCCCCCACAATTCTGTGTCAATATGTTTGCTTCCATGGTGACAGCATATTGTGGGATGCAGAAATGTTAACGTGCAAGGGGGAAGATAAATATTAACCAAATTCTGTTGGAAAACCATTTTCCAAAGTCAGTGCAGCATATTTACATTTTACTGTCATATCTTTTGTTTTATAAAATACTAAATACATAACAAAACACAATTTTGTGTGAGTATGCAGGGCTTATGTGTGTAAAAGCACTCTTGTTATTTAGTATTAAAACCTGTTAAATATAACCTATTATACTTTTCATAGAATCTGTGAAACGGTAATGGGAGAGCTTTCTGAAAAATATCAGAATTATCTGTTATATGCAAAGCTTTACAAAAAAAAAAATCAAATCCTGGAAAAAACATTTCAGGATTTGCAGATGAGCAGAGGACATTAATCTCTTGCAGTTATTTCACAGCCAAAGTTTTAGTATGTGCAATAAACCACCATAGATGCACCGACATGCATCTACATAGGCTATATATCGACATATGAAACTCTTATAAATTTTAAACCAAAAAATTTAGAATGGTTGCAAATTTAGAAACGATCAAACCTCATTAAGGTCGCATAACATTTACATGACATTACACAGAAACAAATATAAATTAGGGCTGCCACGATTAGTCGACTAGTCACGATTACGTCGACTATCAAAATTGTCGACGACTGATTTAATAGTCGACGCGTCATTTGAAGCTTTGTAAGATCACAAAAAAGACGCAGGAATAAGTAGTAGGATTTAAGAGTGTAATAACGGACTGAAACAGAAGATGGCAGCACTGCATGTACAAGGATGCCAGCTGCCGTTAAACCCCGAAGAAGAAGAAGTAGCTCTGTCCCAGAATTCATAGCGCAGTTTCCAACAATGGCGGCAGCTAGTTAGTTTTAATATTACTCTTATTAGTCTTTCTGGGTCACAAAATAAACGTTTAACATATTTTCAGGCGAGAATTTAACTGTGTAAACCTCAAATATCTGCTCAGTTTATCAACACACCACATATTTTCAAAAGCGCTCCGACGTTTTCGGAGACGTCTGTTACCCACTAGCTCGATAGTTAGCCGGGAGCAAGGCTCACTAGAGCCGTGAGAACACCGGACTCCCGGCAAATCGTTTTCAAACCCACCGCCGTCTTTCGCTACTCAGGTTAAACATATATAAGTCAATTAGATAACTTAAAAATGTTATTGTTTGGCTTTCTTTTTTAGTATTTTATTTGTTCCTGAGTAAATCGGTTTGGCTGAGATTAAAGTTATAGTTTTTACACAGCTGAATAAACATCAAGCAGACAACTGATTATCAGAAGTGTGAGATGCTCGAGAATATACTCCGGTGTCCTGTGCTATTTTAGATAGCAAGGAGTTTATTAAACTTCACCGAAACAATCTGCAAATTTCATTAATATTTAATAAACTATCATCTTGTCTTTATTTTTAGTTAGCACATACCTTAAACACTTAAAGCTGTAAGCTAATGATAGTTATATAAGAGCAGATGCATGCTGGTGCAATAAGCTGTAGGTTTTACGTCCAGTGGATGATGATCTGATTAGTCGACTAATCGCAAAAATAATCGGTGACTAGTCGACTATCAAAATAATCGTTTGTGGCAGCCCTAATATAAAGCTAAGAATTAAGAATCATTCAAACAAAATTACAAAACGAATACAGAATGACTTATCCATTAAGAAATGCAGCTTCAATATAAACCTTTCAATGCATAACAAAAAGAATCTGCATAACTAATGCTTAATAGCATGTAAAGTATAAAAACATCTTTCCAGATTATGCAGATTATTTTTCATAAAACACACCAACACTGCATCTGAAGACAACAAGGATTAACGCCTACAGACTGTGCTGACAAAACACTGGAATGTAATTCCTTATTCAGTGAAAATGAAAGTGTACAATTTCAGTTAATTCATAAATGACGCACTAACTTTGATCCAGAGTACATAAACACACACTTTTTCTTTCCAAGTATCCCCGTCACCTTTGAACACAGATAGATAGGGTTATTACTTCCTGCCTTCCAGGCTTCAATGTGCATCCTGGATTGTGATTCAGTTCTTCTCTATCCTGCATAGCAACATTAATTGAACAGATTTCGTTCATTGGCGCTCTGGAAAACAGGCTCTTTACATTTCTTGTGTGGAGAAACCAAACGTCCAGCAGTAAGTAGAAACGCTCTGTGTTAATGTGACTGTATATACGGAAAATTAACTTAACCTTGCTACTCCACGTAAAAGCGCTGCTCAAATTGCGACTGGAGTTAGTGGCCTACACTTAAGCTTTGTGAGTTTTTGTGGTTACCCCCCCCCAAAAAAGAAAAAAAAAAGACGGTGTTGAAAAAACACCGAGGGTCTCTGCTCTAGTCCCCGGGTAGTTGGGGCTTCCTGTTTAGCTGCAGAGAGGGTTTATTGTCCTTGGAAGCATATGTGGTACAACTGGTGTGTCGGCTACGCTTGCTTATGCTATTGTTGATCCATCGGTCAGCCACGGAGAAGAGCAGAGTTATAGCACACAAAGAGCCGAAGCAGAACGTTGAAAACAATGAAAAGTGTCGATTGCTGCCACCGTCTGCACTTTTAATACTGTAGTTTTTAATCTTTATTGTTTGTTTCGTGCTTCTTCCGTTCCCGGTGAACTCCGTCGTAGCTTCGTTCTCTACATTCAGTGGCTCTGCTTCTCTATTTTGTCAACCAATCAACATTCGGTAGACTCTTACGTCATCCGCTTTCAGCAGCGTGCTGTCAGTATCTTTTTATTAATTAAATAAAAAATAAAATAAAAAACCTCCCAATTATGCAGTTACACGCCTTGTTTTTTAAAACGTGCAACCTACCTCAAGCTAATAAATTATCTACACCAATGACAAAACGTGTACCAACTTCAAATATGTTATTATAAATATTATTACAAATTCAAAAATGTCAGTGATGAAACAGAAAGTTGCTTAATAAATCATGAAAGTGCAAGAGCATATATGGATGGCTTGTGATTGCATCACTCTCAAAGTTTTCACTGACAAAGTAAAAAAAAAGTAGTTTTAAATTTTCATAGTCCGTTTCTACCGTGAACATCTTTTTCATGTCAGTAAATTCATTTTTTTCTTCATTTCAGATGAGGGTGACCTATTGCTGCACTGCTTTGCTGCTGCTCATTTTTATTCCCAGAGCCTGTGAAGGAGGTAACATCTTAGTGTTTCCTTCAGAAGGCAGCCACTGGGTAAATATGGATATTCTACTAAAGGCTTTGCACTCTAGAGGACACAGCATAACAATTCTGTGTTCCAGTAAAAGCTGGTACATCAAGGATATTTCCTCTAGTTATAATATTTTAACAGTTCCGGTGGAAAACCCTGTGACTCAGGAGATTATGTCAAAAATGGTTGCTAAGCTCATAGAATCTGAACAAGGTGCTCTTTCCTTGTCAGGTTTTATCCACATGGGTGTAGGGCTGTTCAGCAAATTTGTTGACATTCACAGAACTATAGGTGAACTTGTAACAGCAATAGTAGATGACAAACAGTTGATGAGAAACTTAAATGAAAGCAAGTTTGACGTGATACTCGCTGACCCCTGCTGGGGTGGTGGAGTCATTCTGGCCAAATATCTCAACCTTCCTTTGGTTTATAATGTTCGCTGGGTAATAACTGCAGATGCCCATTTTTCCATAGCTCCATCACCATTATCTTACATTCCTGTGACTGGAACTGGGAATACTGACAAGATGACCTTTTCTCAGAGAGTTACAAACATGGTTTTACACATCATAACACAAACACAAAACAACCTGGTGGCTAAACTAGTATACCAGAAAATAACTGACAAATATCTTGGGCCTGGTTATGATTTTAATGAGTTAATGATCGATGCAGACATTTGGCTGATGAGAGTGGACTTTGTGTTTGAGTACCCACGGCCCACAATGCCTAATGTTGTTTATATTGGAGGGTTCCAGTGCAAACCTGCTAAACCTCTGCCTCAGCACTTGGAGGACTTTGTGCAGAGTTCTGGAGAGCATGGCTTCATCCTCATGTCTCTGGGGACTTTTGTGACTGAACTTCCTGCTGACATGGCAAATGAGATCGCTGCAGCTTTTGCTAAACTACCACAGAAAGTGATCTGGAAGTATAAAGGTGACAGACCAGCCACTCTGGGCAATAACACTTTACTGGTGGACTGGATGCCACAGAATGACCTTTTAGGACATCTAAAAATAAAACTGTTTGTGGCACATGGAGGAACAAATGGAGTCCAAGAAGCTATTTATCATGGAGTCCCAGTTGTGGGTATACCTGTGTTTTTTGATCAGTATGACAACCTGCTACGTCTGAAAGACAGAGGAGGAGCTAAGATACTTACATTAACTACAGTGGACAAAGACAACAACTTCCTGAAGGCCATAGAGGAAGTCCTGAATGATCCCTCGTACAGGACGAACATGCAGAGACTTTCCAGGCTACACAGAGATAAGCCAGTAAAGCCACTGGATAATGCCCTCTTCTGGATAGAGTTTGTCATGAGGCACAAAGGAGCAGCTCACCTGAAAGCAGAGTCCTACAGAATGCCCTGGTATTCCTACCACTCTGTAGATGTAGTTTTGTTCCTGTCTGGAGCTATGCTGCTTGTGCTTTTAACCACTTTCTACCTTATTAGGTGTATATACACTGGGATGTGTAAACGTAAAGTGAAACGTGAGTGATGGAGGATTTCAGTAATGCAGCACTTTGACAAAAACCCCATTGTATTTCTATTGTATTTTATTGAGATTTTATTCAGAATTATATTTTCGTAAAATATTTCTGAATGCATATTGTGATTTCATAATAATGAGCACAAATAAAACACTTGAAATGACTTTCCAACCACAAGATTTACTTTTTTGGTAATAAATACTTAGTAAATGGAAGCCAGTGCCCTCAGCTTTGCATGTGCCTGCATGTGAGTGGGATCACTGACTGCTGATGCGGATGGTGCATAAAAGTCAACAACACTCTGCTGACTAAGTAACTGCAGGCTTCCAAACCTCCTCTGACATTAGTATGAGCACAAAACTGTAAGCTGGAATGGGTTTCATGGCTGAGAAGCTCATGTAAATATAATATGTAAGCAGCCTGGTATTTTTATTTAATATAATATATAACACAAAAGGTGGAGCTGAGAAGGTGGTGGAGTGTAAAGTGAATTCCACATATGCCAGCAACTCTAGGCTGAGTAACGCAGTTTAAATAGTGTAAAGTGTGTACTCTGCATGAGATTTCGCAATGAGATAAACAGAAGGATATTTCCTGGGTCATCAGCTACCATGTAATGGACTTGATATCAGCTATTTTCATTTTACCTAGTGACAGGTGTGATTCTAGGTTCAAACTTTTAGGGGGCTCAGCTCACAATCATAATGTCATACATGCCTTGTAATTGATATTAAGGGAATATGCTGATTGAAAATTGAAAAGTCACATTTAAAATTGGATACACATTACAATGTTACCTTCCAAAGCAACCTAATTAGTTGGATGGCCTATTGTAGTTTCTAAGAATAATTCTGAGTGAATAATCAGAGATTCCAATCTATTCCATCAGTTTTAGTGTGGAGCCTTTAGTTATCAAACCCAAGGCAAAGGCTCAGTTGTGAAAGAAGTTCAATCAAAATTTGTGGCAAAGCAGACAAGAATAAAAACATGCACAACACTATTTCAGTCTCTTGATCACACAGTTCACCAACTCATCAAGCACTTAAAGTGGCATTATTCAGCACAATTACTGCCATTCCATAGACCTGTACACGAAGCAAACTGGTAATAGAGTTGTTTCATATTAAAATTTTTGAATTCAGAAAACACCCTCTCTTTATTATGCAGATGCATCACAGAGCATCATGTACACCAATGTCGAGAGTGGAGAAAAGATTCTGTCATATCAATATAGTGGCAGCCATCGTGTTCAAGCCATGTTTAGAGTGGTAGTGTGGTGGATTGTTGTATGATATGTATACCTATATAACTATATACACTATATATCTATCTGCACTCAACATACAGTGGCTTGCAAAAGTATTTGGCCCCCTTGAACTTTTCCACATTTTGTCACATTACAGCCACAAACATGAATTTTATTGGAATTCCACGTGAAAGACCAATACAGAGTGGTGTACACATGAGAAGTGGAACGAAAATCATACATGATTCCAAACATTTTTTACAAATAAATAACTGAAAAGTGGGGTGTGCGTAATTATTCAGCCCCCTGAGTCAATACTTTGTAGAACCCGCTTTTGCTGCAATTACAGCTGCCAGTCTTTTAGGGTATGTCTCTACCAGCTTTGCACATCTAGCGACTGAAATTCTTTGCCCATTCTTCTTTGCAAAACAGCTCCAGCTCAGTCAGATTAGATGGACAGCATTTGTAAACAGCAGTTTTCAGATCTTGCCACAGATTCTCGATTGGATTTAGATCTGGACTTTGACTGGGCCATTCTAACACATGGATATGTTTTGTTTTAAACCATTCCATTGTTGCCCTGGCTTTATGTTTAGGGTCGTTGTCCTGCTGGAAGGTGAATCTCCGCCCCAGTCTCAAGTCTTTTGCAGACTCCAAGAGGTTTTCTTCCAAGATTGCCCTGTATTTGGCTCCATCCATCTTCCCATCAACTCTGACCAGCTTCCCTGTCCCTGCTGAAGAGAAGCACCCCCAGAGCATGATGCTGCCACCACCATATTTGACAGTGGGGATGGTGTGTTCAGAGTGATGTGCAGTGTTAGTTTTCCGCCACACACAGCATTTTACATTTTGGCCAAAAAGTTCCATTTTGGTCTCATCTGACCAGAGCACCTTCTTCCACATGTTTGCTGTGTCCCCCACATGGCTTGTGGCAAGCTGCAAATGGGACTTCTTATGGTTTTCTGTTAACAATGGCTTTCTTCTTGCCACTCTTCCATAAAGGCCAACTTTGTGCAGTGCACGACTAATAGTTGTCCTATGGACAGATTCCCCCACCTGAGCTGTAGATCTCTGCAGCTTGTCCAGAGTCACCATGGGCCTCTTGGCTGCATTTCTGATCAGCGCTCTCCTTGTTCGGCCTGTGAGTTTAGGTGGACGGCCTTGTCTTGGTAGGTTTACAGTTGTGCCATACTCCTTCCATTTCTGAATGATCGCTTGAACAGTGCTCCTTGGGATGTTCAGGGCTTGGGAAATCTTTTTGTAGCCTAAACCTGCTTTAAATTTCTCAATAACTTTATCTCTGACCTGTCTGGTGTCTAAATCCAATCAAGAATCTGTGGCAAGATCTGAAAACTGCTGTTTACAAACGTTGTCCATCTAATCTGACTGAGCCGGAGCTGTTTTGCAAAGAAGAATGGGCAAGAATTTCAGTCGCTAGATGTGCAAAGCTGGTAGAGACATACCCTAAAAGACTGGCAGCTGTAATTGCAGCAAAAGGTGGTTCTATAAAGTATTGACTCAGGGGGCTGAATAATTACGCACACCCCACTTTTCAGTTATTTATTTGTAAAAAATGTTTGGAATCATGTATGACTTTTGTTCCACTTCTCACGTGTACACCAATTTGTATTGGTGTTTCACGTGGAATTCCAAAAAAATTGATTCATGTTTGTGGCTGTAATGTGACAAAATGTGGAAAAGTTCAAGGGGGCTGAATACTTTTGCAAGCCACTGTTTATTCTGTAACTTTATCACGAGGTGTTTTGCCCTCACACACACACACAATAAATGTTTTTCATGCAGCACATTCAGAAATATGTCTCTTAGAAAATAGTAACATGGTAAGACATAATGAAATCACTGTATGGATTATGTGATCATATACACACACACTATAAACATACACTGGAGTCTTTATTATTATGTAAAGCATTTAACCCATATATTTGATGTAGTTAGGTCAAGTATTATTCAGATGTATATCATAAAATTATCACAAAAAACTATGCTATTTGCTCTAATGTGTGAACGTTGACCATGTTGTGACCTATTGTCAGAAGGCAAAGCAAAGGGTTAATCTAAGGGTGTCCCTTTGTGCCTGCACCTGCTGTTTTTGGGCGCGTTGGAAAGTTTCTCAGCAGCAGGGAGGTGGGACAATTGGTTTCTTCAAAAAAAGGACATGGGCAAGACCTCTGGGCTTTATCCTGCTGTTTGTCCGTTGGGGTTGGTCCTAACCTCCACGCGCTTACGACAAACACCCTAGGGGAGCTTTGCTTTTCCTTCTCTTTTGCTGAGCTTCACTGTGCTACAACCACCGTCCCAGTTAGTAAGGCTACATCTTCAGCTAATAGTGTTTACGCCCCTGTTGTCCGGGCCTCCACTTCTGCTGTTTGGGTTACCACCTCAGTTGCCTGGGTTTCTGCCTCAGCTGCCTGGGCCTCCATTTCAGCTGCCTGGGCCTCCGCCTCAGTTGCCTGGGTTTCTGCCTCAGCTGCCTGGGCCTCCATTTCAGCTGCCTGGGCCTCCGCCTCAGTTGCCTGGGTTTCTGCCTCAGCTGCCTGGGCCTCCATTTCAGCTGCCTGGGCTTCCACCTCGGCTGCCTGGGCCTCCACCTCGGCTGCCTGGGCCTTCATTTCAGCTAGCTGGGCTTCCACCTCAACTGCTCAGTCCTCCACCACGGCTGCCTGGGTCTCCACCTCTGCTGCCTGGTTTTCAATCTTGGCTACCTGGGCCTACACCTCAGCTGCCTGGGCTTCCACCCCAGCTGCTCGGACCTCCACCTCGGCTGCCTGGGCCTCCACCTCGGCGGCCTTGGCCACCAACGCGGCTGCCTGGGCCCCAATCTTGGCTGCCTGGGCCTCCACCTCGGCTGCCTGGGCCTCCACCTGCTGTACCCAAACTACAGTCTCCGGACAACAGATGGAAATTAGCCCTTGGCTATAATCTGGCCACCGTGGATCCAGCTGATATCCCCGAGGTGATGGAGGTGATGAGATGGATCCAGGAGAGGGGATTTGTGCTGTCAGGGGGCCTGCATGGTGGCACTGTGGTCGCCAGTTACCCTTTTGATGACTCAGCCTCCCACGAGCAAGAAGGTCACGACAGCCCGTCGGCGGACGATGGTCTGCTTCGCCACCTGGCCCTGGTACATTCCCAGAACCACCCTGTAATGAAGACCGCTTTTTGTCTACATGAGGTGCAGGAACAGTCTGTGGAGCAAGAGACACCATACTTCTTACTCCTCTCAAAGGGAACAAGGTGGGATTTTACATCTTTTAGAAGTTTCTCAAATGTGATCATCAGCAGAGATCTCATTTCAACTGATTTAACTGATTTATTCATTCCATATTACTGGTTTATTTCCCAATCCTCTCACCCCCCAAAGAGATCGGGCACTAAGAGAAATCAGTCTGTAAGCCTACAGAAAAAATCTGTGAAAAGAAAATGTTTTATTGTTCTTCTGCTTCTTTTATCTGGAAATGTGCAACCTAATCCCGGTCCAGATTGCAAATGCTTAAGTACTCCTTGTGATTTCAAAACTCGAACAGGTCTTGGTATCACTCATTTAAATGTCAGAAGTCTTCTTCCCAAACTTGATTTTGTGAAAATTTGGATGAAAGAGTTAGATACTGATATTCTTATATTATCAGAAACCTGGCTTACTAAATCAATTACTGACAAAGACATTGCAATAACGGGCTATAATCTTTTCCGTTGCGACCGCCCCAGAAAGGGTGGCGGTGTTGCAATTTATGTAAAAAGCAAATTCCATGTTACTGTCGATTCATCGGTATCTGTTTGTAAACAGTTTGAACTTCTTGCCCTCAAGCTCCAACTTTTCAAGGGCTATTTTATTACCATTGTGGGCTGTTATAGACCCCCCTCAGCTAGTAGTGAGGCTTTAGTTTCACTTAGTGAAAAACTATCTACTTTAGATTTTAATGAAATTGTGCTGGCCGGAGATTTCAACTGGGACTGGTTGTCCTCTGCCTCAGACAGTTTTAAATCCATGTGTGATTCATATAATCTCACACAACTAATTTACAGCACAACTCGTCCAAATCTTAAATGCCCAGAAAAGTCATCACTTATTGATTTATTTTTAACTAATATGCCGTATAAATATTCTCACACTGGGGTTTTCGCAAATGATATCAGTGACCACTGTGTGGTAGCTGTAGTCAGACAATCGAAGCTCCCAAAATCAAGGCCACAGATAGCTTTTAAACGAGATTTTAAGCATTTCTGTGAGCAAGCTTTCTTTCATGATTTATGGGACTATAACTGGAGTAGAATCTACCTGATAACTGATCTTGAGCTGGCATGGAATTATTTTTATGATACTTTTATCAAAATTATAAATAAACATGCCCCTATCCGCAAATTTAGAGTAAAATGCAGAAACAACCCTTGGTTTTCTCCTCAGCTCTCCAGTCTACTCAAAAAAAGGGATGCTGCCTGGGCTAAGGCCAGAAAAACTAAATCCGAAGCGGATTGGCTGATTTTTAGACAGCTCAGAAACCGTTCAACTTCCTTAATTAAAAAGGCCAAATCAGAATTCTATCTTTCAAATACTACTAAACATTTGAACGATCCTAAAAAATTCTGGAAAATAATAAAATCTTCTTATGGGGACATAACTACAAATGAGATGCCAACTTTTGTTGTAAAAGACTCCTGCACTTTAACAGAGAAATGCGACATTCTAAACTGCTTTAATGAGCATTTTGTTTCTTCAGGATCTCTATTTGAATCTTTATATCCAGATTTAAAACAGCTTAATCAACAAGAGGCTCTCTCTGCAACCGCTCAAACTGAATCTGTGGTCCAACCCTTCAGTTTTTCTCCGCTAAATGTTTTTGAGGTCCACAGGGCTTTAAATCTGTTGGATCTAAATAAATCTGCAGGACCAGATCAACTTGATCCCTATTTTCTTAAGTTGGATGCAGATTTTATAGCAGAACCAATAACTTACATTTTTAATCTTAGCCTCTCGAACAGTGAGATCCCTGTAATATGGAAATCTGCCCATGTTCTCCCTTTGCTGAAAGGAGGTGATCCTTCAGATGTTAATAATTACAGGCCCATATCTAAATTGTGTGTTCTAGCAAAAGTTCTAGAAAAGTTCATTAGTGAACAACTGAAAGACTTTTTGGAAAAAAATTCAGTTCTTTCCCAACATCAGTCAGGATTCAGAAAACAACACAGCACAATAACTGCTGCTATTAAAGTGGTTAATGACATTGTTGATTCGATGGACTGCAAAAAATACTGTGCTGCTCTTTTTCTTGACTTGTCAAAGGCTTTTGATACAGTTGACCATGCTATTTTATTAAATAGACTAAACAATATTGGTCTATCTGTAAATGCTGTAAGTTGGTTTTCAAATTACTTGTCAGCAAGAAAACAGTGTGTCCATGCTGCTGGGTCTTCTTCCTCTTTTCTCCCAGTATCCAAAGGAGTTCCGCAGGGCTCCATATTAGGGCCATTGCTATTTTCTCTTTACATAAACAACCTTTGTGATAATTTGTCAAATGCAGCATTTCATCTTTATGCAGATGATACAATTATTTATTGTTCATCCCCTTCAATAGCACAAACCCTGCAATTTCTGCAGTCTGCCTTTGATGTCGTTCAGTCCCATTTAACTCAACTTAAGTTGGTGTTAAATCCAGAGAAATCCAAGCTCATGTTATTCTCAAATGGCAAAGAGTTGTTAGCTACATCTCCTAAGATTAAAACAATTCAAGGATCTGAAATTGAAATGGTCACATCTTACAAGTATCTAGGGATCATTATAGATCAGAATTTGTCATTTAAGACTCACATTCAAAGGCTTGTGTCGAAAACTAAAACTAGGTTACTTTTTTAGAAACCAATCCTGTTTCTCCCTCCAAGTGAGAAAACATTTGATTCGTGCAACCTTTTTACCTTTATTGGATTATGGTGACCTGCTTTTTATGAATGCACCTGCCCACTGCCTAAAGAGGTTGGATACTGTGTACCATTGTGCTTTACGTTTTATTACTGGCTATGGAAATCATGTACATCATTGTTCTTTGTATGCTGCTGCTAAATGTCCATCTTTGCATATTCGCAGACTCTCCCATTGGTTGATCTTTATCTATAAATCTCTCCTTGGGCTGGTTCCATCTTATTTATGTGTTTATATGTGTAAAAACCACAACCAATACAACCTTCGTTCGAACAAAATCATACAATTGATTGTCCCAAAAATCAGAACAGAATTGGGGAAAAGGGCTTTTAAATACGCTGCCCCTGCTTCCTGGAATAATCTGCAGAAGGAACTGAAATTATCAGAATTGGTTACCTTGGGAGAGTTTAAGTCTGTCTTAAAGGAACGAGAGAACAGCTCTTTTACTCAGTGTGATTGTTTTTAATGTACTCTTAATTTGATCTGTTATTGTATATTTTACACATGTTTGTATGGGATATTGTATTTGTTTTAAATGTTATATACCTATGTGGTATGTAACTTTTGTTGCCATGATGCCAGGTCTCTCTTGGAAATGAGATTTTTAATCTCAATGAGATTTTTTACCTGGATAAATAAAGGATTAATAATAATAAAAATAATAAAATGGCTGGCATAGAACTTTGTTCCTCTAGTGTGATTTTTCTGTTTTTGACTTTAATTGGAATTGAGAAGCTGAAATCCACCTAATTCTTATCTGAGGAATTACTCACACTTACGACCACCACAGTATGAATACTGTAAAATGCTACCAATCATATCAATATTTCCTGTTTAGAATGTTGACTAACATCTTTTAAGTGTGCTACTGGAAAGCACACAAAGCAATCATGAAATACACGGAAAATTACTTTGTGAAAAATACAGGGGATTTTTTTTCAGCCAGCTTCACTATTTGCTCACTTGTTATTCCTGTTCTTGTACAACCCTCAGTCCTCTTTCTCTGTCTCCATCCTCCTCAGTCAACTTGAATTGCAGTTGCTGGAAAATAACAAAAATATAATCTTATAATAATTATTATAAGAGCTGGCCTGGGGTTTTATAACTGATAATAGTATAGCATAAGTTATGTGAAATTACCATCAATGAATGTGGGTAAAACAGAAGCTACAGTTTTATAATTTTTTGATGAATTTGACTACATGTCCACTCTTGTTTCTTTTTCTTCTCTCTCTTTGCTGTCTTCATCCTGCTTTCTCCCTTTCTCTCCCTCTCTATCCTCCTCTCTCAAGATTTAAATATTACAATGAATATAAGTTATAAACTGATCCATATCAGTCTATAGCTATGTTCAAACTGAATATAAGCTGCTACAGGAAATAGACAGGTACAACTAATTAGTCTACTGATGACAAACCACGCTGCTGAAGCAGCAACATCATGGCATCACAACAGGATAGAAAACCTGTTTTGATGCTGTCCTGTACTGTTTTTAACTTGAATAAGTTTGGGAATGTATTAAATAAAGGCTAAAGAGATAAAGACTCGTAGAGAAAGTTTTCACATAAGCAGATGTAAATGCTTAGCATGCACCTCGAACTCATCAGTCAATAAGAAACATCAGTATCACGAACAAATTACCCGTTGTGTTCGAGTACCTCAGAAATATTGGTTTTTACTATGTCTTGCATCGAGGTTTAGGTCCTTCCGTACAGACTACATACACCTCGGTTTTACTGGTGTCAAGCCAGCCTCCAATTCCAGCATTGCAGTCAAGCCAGCCTCCACTTTGTTTTACATTCCCTGTGTATTCTGAGTATTATGGCAAAAGATGTGGAAACCTGATTTCAAAATAAAAGCTCAATTAAAGCCATCTCCTTTTGGATTTCAAAGTAAAAGCCCTCTGAATGTTTATTTTTGAACTACTCTTTTAATTAATTCAGAATGGAAAACTCACGTTTCCACAGACTAGTTGCAGTCTATATTGACAGTATACAACCCCATAGTGATATCATGTCAATATTAATCATTCTTGTTTTGCCTTTCAAAATAATGGCCCTTTCAAATTGACCATATATCAGTGTGCGTTTTCCATGAATTCAGAAAGCTCTAAAATGGAAAATTGCTGTTTCCACAGAATAATTACTGTCTATATTGACAGTATTCCATCCCACAGTGATACCATGTTGATCTCAAGTCATTCTGATTTTGCCTTTCAAAATAATAGCCCTTTCAAATTGTCCATATGGGAAATAATCTTTCAATGAATTCTGATTTCTCTAAAAAGAAAAATTCTTGTTTCCATTGCATAATTTCACTCTAGATCAAGTGTATGCAACCCCACAATGATACCATGTCAATATCAAGTCAGTCTGATTTTGTGTTTCAAATTAATGGCCCGTTGAAATTGCCCATTTAAGACCTATCTTTCAGTGATTTCAGAATGCTCTAAAAAGGAAAATTCCTGTTTCCACAGGATAATTCGACTTTAGATCAACAGTATACAACCCCACAGTGATACCATATCAAAATCAAGTCAGTCTGATTTTGCCTTCCAAAATAAAAGCCTTTTTAAATTGCCCATATACGACCTACTCTTTTAACGATTTGAAAATGCTCTAAAAAGAAAGATTTCTGTTTCCACAGGATAATTCCACTTTAGATCAACAGTATACAATCCCACGGTTATACCATATAAATTTTGAGTCAGGCAGATTTTGCCTTTCAAAGTAATAGCACTTTCAAATTGACCACATTTGACTTACTCTTACGATTTCGAAATGCTCTAAAAAGGAAGATTCCTGTTTTCACAGGGCAATTACACTTTAGATCAAAATTGTCCAACCCCACAGTGATACCATATCTATATAATATCATTCTGATTTTGCCTTCCAAAATAAAAGCCTTATCAAATTGCCAATATCTGACTTACTTTTGTAACGATTTCAAAATGCTCTAAAAAGAAAAATTCTTGTTTCCACAGGATAATTTCACTCTGTATTGACAGTATACAACCCCACAAAAATGAAAATTGCTGTTTCCACAGGATAATTTCACTTTAGATCAACAGAATCCAACCTCGCGTTGTTACCATGTCAATTTTTTTTTTTTTTTTTTTTTTTTTTTGTGTCCTGTTTGGATCTTTAGCCATCAGAATTGTTGTCTTAAGGCCAAGAAAGATGCCAGGCGGATTTATTTTACCAAGTGGATCATCATGGCCTTGCCATATTGGTCCATTTGATTGACCTTTATTATAATTATGTATTTATTTTATTTTCGGTTGCTACAAACGGGACAGACGTGACTGGGGGATAGGACAGGGAGAAAGAATGAAAGAAAGAGAGGGAGAGAAAGAAAACCAAAGGGGAGAAGAGACGGTGAGAAGGGGGGGAAGAAAGGAAAAAACAAACAAACAAAACGCCTGGATCACCTGTATGGAGAAAAAAAACAGAAGAGAAAGCAAACAACAAAGAGCAACATAATAAAAACAGCACCATCACAATAAACTAGCTAGCAGTAGATAACAGTAGATACTAAATAATAAACGATATTGTGCAGCACGCAAGATAGACAGCGCACAATGTGCTTTGAGGCAGCAGCCAAGAAAGGTGTAGTCCGCGTCTGTGAACACCCGTGTGTACACCTGTGTGCATACCTGTGTGGATCAGCATGCTTGTATTCCAAAGGTTTCTCCATGTAACGATCTGCTAGGGAGTGTGGGGAGCCATAGCCCCGTCCACCAGGGTATGAAGCAGGTATGGAGGAAATCCAGGCCCCAGATATCGAGAGGCCCCAGAGTACAAGGACCCGAGGAGGACCACCAAAGGGGGGGGGAACCGTGCCACCCTCCTGGGAAGAGCTGAGTAGAGCCCCAAACGAGAGGTCACCCCGCAGCTACGGAGCAGAGGCCAGAGGGGGTTGCAGTGGCGTGCCCGCGGGCTCCGCCGGCAGCCAGCTGTGCCAGAGAGGACCGAGCTTCAGGCCCAGAGGCCAGAGGCCTGAGGGCATCCCACCCCCCGGAAGGAGCCCAGCCGGGCCACAGGCGCCCGGCCCCGCCAATCGGCCACCAGGAGTGAGCCGGTACATGCATGAGCGCCCAGCCCCAGATGACAAGGACCACCAACACACCAACGTCTAAGGGCATCAGCCACCGGCAGGGAGTGTGGTGAGGGGAGATAGGCCTCCGTACTTTAGAGGGCCTGAGATGTACCCAGAGAGGTTGAGTCTAAGACCCAACCGGACATATAGACACAGACAAACAGGCACACGCGGACACAGACGTGCATTCCCACCCCCATATGCACAACCAAATACTCGGCACTCACCCAACGTGTAGACAGACACAAATAGACACTGCACAGACAGTTGCACTCCCCAAACATACTCTATATCCCAGGTCCAGGTACCCCCGCCCCCAGAGGGGCAAGCCGCACCTAGACCCAGGAGATGTAACCCTTCTCTCTGGGGTGGAGGCAAGCGGACCACCTCCTTATCTGCAGTAGCAGGGAGGCCCCGCATCCCAGACCCCAGTCTGACGGCCAGCACCTCCTCCCAGCCCCCCAGCCCTGACGGCTAACAGAACCGGGGTGAGTGAAGACCTCAAACCTCCCTACGCCCGCTCATATGTAATGTTGTTGTGTGCTGTTCTAAAGTGCATTTAAAACTCAGGAGAGCATGGTACTAGCTTCCTCTCAGAGAGCAGCACGGCTCCTCCCGAAAACCCTCAGTGTCTAAATGCATTTAAAATTGAGGGTAGGGCACCAGCGCCAGAGGTGGGTTGGAGTACAACGACCATCCTCTGGATGCTGTAAAACGTGCCCACCCCCAAGGCCCTATATGTATGTGTTATGTGAGAGTGTGAGTAATGTGGATGTCTAGGTTGCAGAATAAAATTGAGGCACAGGCGGCCAGAAGGGGACAGAGGGGGAGTGCCTCCCCTGCACCCTGGTGACATACCTGCACCCCAAGCCCTGCGTGTGTGGGTGGGTGTGGTAGAGCGGGAATAGGGAGGCAGCTGAGGATGGGGAGGGAAGAAAGGGAGGGGCAAGCGGCCCCTCCCTGGGGCCAGCTCCCCCGCTGACCCCAGTAGGCACCCCCACGCTCTGGAACCCACCAGGGCAAGGAGGCCCAGGCCCATCCGGACCGGGGCCCGCAGCAGCAGCACTGCCCAGCCCCACAGAGTCCGGGGCAGCCCACCCGACTCCACCCCAGAGAAAACTGCACCCACCCCATCATCCAATCATCTCCCAAACTACACAAAACAATAGACACCCAGGTTGAGTTCATTCTCCCCCTCTCCTATATCTCTCCCCCCACCTGCAGAGTGAGCTCCTGTAGTGAGGAGACCACCTGCAAAGATGTAACAACCTCCCCACCAGTTAGAGAGCCCCCTAGTTGGGCCGATGCACCAGAGGTCCCCTGCACTGGGGCTGAGCCCCCCTGCACCCACCCGCCCACTGCTCCGGCGACACAACAGCCAGGACCCAAGCCCCCAAGGCCCGGCCAGCACCCCAGACCGGGGGGCAGAGCACCCCCAGACCCCCAAGCCTCCACGCCCGTCCCGGACCCTCCCAGGGGCAGCCAGGCTACCAGGCCAGTAACCAACGTCCACCAGCACAGACCCTCCCCCATCTCCGCTGTACGCAGCCACAAGGAAAACACCATCCAAGAGCCCCAGAGCTTCTAACCAGGTCATGGCCACAGCCCCCAGGTTAGGCCCTCCAGGGAAACGTCCCTAGGGACTCCCCAGACGCCCTAAGGCCGTCCCTACCCCCACATCAACCACAATAGCGAAGGCAGGACCAAACCATGACCCCCCACCCCCACTAGGTGATGAAGCCGATCAAAGGAGCCCAAAGGGATTGATCAAATGTGATGGCAGAGGTTGTATCAAGACTAATGTGATCTATTAGATGGTTTTTATATTGGTTAGAATTAAGATTATTTTTATTTTTCCAGTTAATGAGGACCATTTTCTTGGCAATGCATAGGGCCGTAAAAACAACGTGGGCTGTGTTTATTTCTGCAGTGACCTCATCCAAGTTGCCCAGCAAGCATACTAAAGGGGAGGCTGGAATGTTACATTTCAGACACTTTGATAAGTCTTCACATATCTCACGCCAAAATTTCTGAACTGGTGGACAGAACCAAAGAGCGTGGATGTAATTGTCCGGTGTATTTGCTGTGCAGTGTGAGCAGTTGTTGGAAGGCGTATAGCCCATCTTGAACATCCTATGACCAGTATAGTGCACTCTGTGTAATATTTTGTATTGTATTAATTGCAAACTGGGATTTCTGATCCATTGAAAGGTTTTTAAGCATATCTGAGACCAAAGGTTTGGGTCTAAGTTGATTGATAAATCTGCTTCCCATTTTGCAATAGGAAGGGATATTGATTCATCTATTTTAGAAAGTGTTCTGTATATTTTAGACAATAATTTGGGGGGTTTTAGACTAAGAAATTGTACCACACTTGGTGGTGTTTGTAATTCAGCTTCACTGGGATTAAATTTCTTTTTTACTATGGATTTAATTTGTTGATATTCCAAAAATCGTTTCTTGTTGATCCCATATTGTATAACTAGTCTGTCAAACGAAATAAAGTCTGTTCCTTCCAATATATGTTCCAAGTATTTAATTCCTTTGCAACTCCAATCTGAAAAGTTTATCATATTATTGTTTTGTAATATGTCCGGGTTGTTCCAGATAGCTGTACGTTTGCATGGGATTAATGAAGACTCTGTCATTTTTAGAAACTCCCACCATGCTGTCAGAGAAGAGCTAATATTGATGCTTTTAAAGCATTCATGTCGTTTGATGTTTGAGCTGATAAATGGTAGGTCTGAAATTTCTAGGTTATTACATAGTGCCTGTTCTACATCTATCCAAGGTTCATCTAAGAAGGTGTGTTTAAACCATCTAGAGATGAACTGAAGCCTGTTGGCTAAAAAATAGTGATTAAAGTTAGGCAGATCTAATCCTCCTTTATCCTTGGTCCTTTGTAGTGTTTTTAAGCTGATACGTGGGGGTTTATCTTTCCAAAGGAATTTAGAAATGTACGAGTCTAGAGATCTGAACCAATCTTGTGATGGCTTATTTGGGATCATTGAAAATAAATAGTTTATTTTTGGCAAGATCATCATTTTTATAGCGGCGACCCTTCCCATGAGTGATATGGGTAAAGATTTCCATCTAGCCAGGTCGCCTTCAACTGTCTTTAAAAGTGGGATGTGGTTTAATTTAGTTAATTCTGAAAGTTTAGGAGAGACATTGATACCTAAATATTTTATATTTCCACATTGCAGTGGGGAAGGAGAAGAATTATGGAAGGAGCAATTAATCGGAAGAACTGTTGATTTCGACCAGTTAATTGAATAATCTGAGACACTTGAGAAGGAATTTATCAATGCAATTACCCCAGAGATATTGGTTTGTGAGTTTTGGAGAAAAAGTAACACATCATCTGCATAAAGGCTGATTTTATGTTCTATATTCTTACATTTTATGCCCTTAATTGTTGTAGCCTGTCTAATTGCTGCTGCTAATGGCTCAATAAAAATTGCAAACAGTGAAGGGGAGAGTGGGCATCCCTGTCTGGTGCCCCTCAGAAGAGAGAAGCGGGAGGATGTTTGGTCATTTGTTCTGACACAAGCTGTTGGGGAGTTATATAATATTTTTAACCAGTTTATGAAACAGGATCCAAAACCAAATTTATGTAAAGTTGCAAATAGAAATTTCCAGTTAACTCTGTCAAATGCTTTTTCTGCATCTAAAGAAAATATTATGGTTTCAGTGTTTTTACTGCATGAGTAGTCTATTAAATTAAGTAATCTACGTGTATTTGTTGATGAGTGCCTACCTTTTATAAAACCAGTTTGGTCAGGATGAATTAAAAGGGGGGTTATTTTCTCTAATCTCTTTGAGAGAGCTTTGCAGATTATTTTAAGGTCTACATTAATAAGGGATATTGGACGATAGCTTGAGGGATATACAGGGTCTTTGCCTGGTTTTTGTAAGAGACTGATATTTGCAGAGTTCATATTTGGTGGTCTACCATTTTCTTTGATTTCCTGCAACATCCTGTGAAAAACTGGTGCCAGAATTGTCCAGAATTCTTTGTAAAAATCTGTTGGAAAACCATCTGGACCTGGAGCCTTATTATTGGGCATACTTATCAGAGCTTCCTGGAGTTCACCTGGCGTCAGTGGCGAATCCAGTGCTATTGCTTGGGTGTCTAATAATTTTGGAAGAGTTATGTTGTCGAGAAATTGATCAATTTCGTTTTTAGATGGGTTTATTTGTGGTGTATATAAAGTTTCATAGAAATCCCTAAAAATGTTATTTATTTTTTTAGGATCATATATTGTATTCCCAGATAAATCTTTAACAGCACATATAGTTGTTTTTTCTTTATTGATTTTTAACTGGTTAGCAAGAAATTGTCCGGATTTGTTACCGTGTTCATAATTTTGCAGGCGAAGTCTTTGTACTAAGAATTTAGTCTTTTTATTAATAATTTCATTTAATTCTAGTTTTGTCTTGCGTATTTTGTTTAATATTTCTTGATCTTGGTGTGACACATAGGCTTTTTCTAAGGATTTGATGTTTTTCTCTAGTTCCTGAATTTTTTTGTTTTCTTCTTTCTTCTTATGTGATGAGAAAGAGATTATTTTACCTCTCATCACGGCTTTCCCTGCTTCCCAGAGGACAGATGCTGATGTTCCAGGAATGTCATTAAAGCCTAAATATAGAGTCCATTCTTTTTTAAAGTATTTGATAAACTCTTCGTCTTTGAGCAGTGATGTATTAAATCTCCAGTTTTTTCTTGGTGTAGTATTATTCATCTGTATTAGTGTTAAAGATACAGGAGCATGATCGCTGACAGCTATAGGATGAATCTCAGTGTCTGTAATGTTACTCAGCAGTGAGCTGCTGACCAGAAAATAATCCAGACGAGAGTAGGAGTGATGGACATGTGAGAAGAAAGTATATTCCTTACTATTGGGGTGAAGGGAGCGCCATGCATCGCAAAGACCAAAGTCGCTCATATACTGTTTGATTATATTTGTGGACTGCCAGTTACGCTGAGTTCCTGCTGTATTGAGCCTATCCATTTCTGCATTTAGTCCCAGGTTGAGGTCTCCCCCCAGAACAATTGTGCAGTCTAGGTGTTCGGAGAGTGTACTAAAAAAACCGTGGAAGAATGAGGGGTCATCAACATTTGGACCATATATACTTACAATACCTAGCTTTTGGTTAAGTATAGATAGTTTGACGATTAGGAATCTGCCCTCTGGATCTATAACTGTATCGAGTACTGTGAAATTAATATTTTTATGTATTAGAATTGCTACTCCTCTTTGTCTAGAATTATAACAGGCAGAGAACACATTAGGAAACTCAGGTGTTTTAAGTTTATTCAAACCTGTGACAGGCATGTGGGTTTCTTGTAATAAAACAACGTCTGCCTGTAATTTTTTAAGTTGGTTAAGTATTTTTAACCTTTTTTCCCTAGAGCCAGCTCCATGCACATTCCATGTGACAAATCTTAGCATGCCCATAGTTGTGTGTTTGTGGCTAATGATGTACGCTGTGTGTCTCGCTTAGACGGGTGAGGAAAATGGAAACACATCATTTTTTTTTTTTTTTTTTGGTAAGTAAAGAGAAGAAAATGCGCGGCAAGAAGCTCCATAGGTCTGACTATGTGTGTGCATAATAACTAATATGAGCAAATGTGTGCATGTGTCCTATATCTGTGTGCGCTGTGTGGCTGTTGTAAATGTGTTGCCTTTAAACGCATGTGTGTGCGTGATCGTGCAGAGTAAGCATGTAGAAATAGACAGTGTCGTTTGTGAATGGATAGGGAAACAGGTGATCGACATAGTGATAGAAAAGAGAAGCAAATAAACCAAAGAACAAGGTGTGCGACAAGAGAGAGAGAGGAAAAAGAAATAAAAACAGAAACATTCCAATTAAAGCATTGGCGGAGAGTGACGGTGACATTATACTAAATTAGCAAACTGAAATTACATAGTTAAGCAAAAGTTAATACAAGAGAGTGTGAGTGAAGAGAATAGTGTAGCGGATTCTTATCTGGTGTGCGGTCAATACAGCCATGGAGTGGTGCCAGGGTCGCGGTAGAGTTGTCCGTCCACGTAGAGCCGGTCCACGGCGATGACAGCCCGGGAGCCTTTCTGGATAAAACTACGTCGGACTGGGAAGAGGACCCTGCGTCGTTCCAGGATCTCTCTGGGGAACTGATCGTTCACGCTGAAATCCGTTCCTTTCAGCTCTCTGCCGCGACTCTTCACCTGCTCCTTCTGCTTGAAGTGGCCGAATTTGGCTACAATAGGACGTGGTCTCCCACTTCCTGTCTTCGGAGCCCCTATGCGATGCACTCTATCGAACCCTATGTTTTTCACCGTGTCCTCCGGCAGCTTCAGGTGGATTTTAATGAAGCTTCTCACGGTCGTTTCCGGGTCCTCTCCGGCAGACTCTGGAATACCAGAAAACACCAGATTATCTCTCATGCTACGGGCTTGTAAATCTATAACGGTCTCTTTTATTTTTTTATTTTCTATGTTTAATTGGGTCACATTATCGGTTAGAGATTTGACCGAGTCCCGTAGCGTGGCGTTTTCCGCAGCAAGTGTTTCCACCTGCCGCTGGCTGAACTCCAGGGATTCTTTTAGAGATTTAAATTCCCGGTGTAAGATCTCCACCAGGACAGCCTTGCATCGAAACTGGACAATCGCTTATCGATTGACTCCAGGATGTCGACGATATCTTTGCCGGCAGGCGATGTTGTGCCGGGGGAGTCTGCCGGGCGATATCTTTTAGATGACGGCGTCTCAGCTTTGGCCGGGGAAGACGCGCTCTGGGCCTTCTTCATTACTAAATCTTCAAAGCACCGGTCGATGTATTCTTGGAGAGCGTCTAAACTCTCCTCGTTGTCCTCCAGGGTGTTAGAGATGATAGGACAGATGTTGTTAGTTATATGACAGTTGGTTAGTTTATTTGGCAATACTGAAGTTTAAAGAAACTTTGTTAAATTCTATGCTACCATTCGCTTTTTTTTTTTCCGCCAAATCTCCGGCGTCTGACGTCACCTACAACATGGGTCGCTTACCTTTCCCCGTCACTTCCGTCACTTACCTCTACCATGTCAATTTCAAGTCATTCTGATTTTGCTTTCCAAAATAAAGGCCTTTTTAAATTACCCATATACGACCTACTCTTTTAACGATTTCAAAATGCTCTAAAATGGAAAATTCCTGTTTCCACAGGATAATTTCACTTTAGAATTATTCTGAACAGTTTTTTTTATTCTTTCTGTTATCCACATATATGTTTTGATGTGCAATGGTATTAGTTTGAACGACATCTCCAAGGCCCTTTAATTTATAATTTTGTTTTTTCCTTTTACTTTGTTTGTCAAGTATTCACCACATTTAAAACACACAAAAAAGACAATAGTTAACTTTAAAATTAGTACAGAGGTGGAGAATAAACTCAACCGTGGTGTCTTTTGTCTTATGTAGTCAGAGAGATTATTGAATGTTTGGGTGGATGTATCTTCCTCTGTGGTAGGTTAGGATGTGCGCCCGCTAACCCAGGCTCTGTGGGGCTTGGTGGTGGTGCTAATGTAGGCCCCTGTCCGGATGGGCCTTTGTGGCTTCCAGTGGTGCCTACTGGGGTCAGCGGGGGACCTGACCCCACGAGAGAGTACTTTGCCTTCACTTCCCTCCCCTCCTCATCCCCACTCCATCACATCACCACACATGCAGGGCTTTGGGGTACAGTTGTTTCACTGAGGTGGGGGTGAGGCATTCCTCCTGTGTCCCCTTCTGACCACCTGTACCTCAATTTTATTCCACAACCTATACATCAACATCACTTGTGCTGGGCATGCTGAATGGCGTCCAAGGGATGGTCTGTGTATTCAACCTCTCCTAAGTTTCCGGTGCCCACATCTCAATTTTAAATACATGTAGATGATAAGGTTTCTCGGCAGGGGCTGTGCTGACACCAATATTTATTATTTACTGTTACTTATACTTATCTAGGTTGTGGCTGTGGTCTCCCTACTGTGTTATATTTTTTCTTGTTTTCTTTTCTGTTTTTTTTTCCAGTAGGTAATCCAATTTACTGTCTTGTCTCACCGTCCCTCATCCCCTCTGTATTTTCCTCTCTTTTGAACGTCTCTTGTCTAAGTCTTAATCTTTCTTATCAACCAATTATGTGTGTTCCTTTGATAATAACTGCAAATTTAAATTTGCATTTCGTCAGGTTAGTTCTTTTCACTTAATACAATATATTTAAAAAAAAAAAATTTAAGTTATGTCGTTAAAATGAATTTATTAAAAATGTATGCTGTTCTCTACAGAACTTCTCTATACCAGTCAAAGGGGATTCAGATAACGGACAAAAGCCACCAGAGCGGGTTCCATAAATAAAATTCTATGTGTTTGCTATTAAATATGTTGATATACCACATTTTAGTCAATGTATTACTGTTGAAATTATCCCTAAACTTAATATTGTTACGGGTAATGTCATTTTCAACAGGAAGAACTATCAGCTGCCACTTCTGACACCGGACATCTCCTCGCAGGAGGATGGACAGCTGTCTCCTGAGCAGGTCAGTCTGTCTGTACTATCATAATTTCTCTTTAACATTTCCATGTAATTACACTAAAGTTACACCCCTCAACTCATGTAATAGCAACCAGAAGAACTATCAGCTGCCGCTTTCCTGACACCGGACATCTCCTCGCAGGAGGATGGACAGCTCTCTCCTGAGCAGGTCAGTCATTAAAAATGCTCTCAAATAAGTTATGATTGGTGCTAGTATCATTGTTTAAATGACCACGTTATATTACATAAAAAATATTTGTAAAAACACAATATACAATTAAATAAAGAATTTTATCAAATGTTGTAACATAGAATGCAATTTCTATTTAATGACACTTCTCGACATGAATTTTTGCTATATATTCCAACATTAAAAACACTGGCTGTTAATATACTTGAAATACACGAGTATTTCAAGTATATTTACAGATATTATAGTAGTTATGTAACATGGAACAAAACTTTTTCTCACAAAATGAATTTTTCCTCTTTTGTAGCCTAACAGCAACTCATCTGATGATGGATTCATAAGAATCACGGGTCCCACTTGAACCAACTTTTTTTTTTCTTGAAAAGGAAAGAATGGGCTAATCTAAAAAATAAGCGATCCCAAAGAAGATACAAGGGACTACAGTGGACAAATCTGATTTCAGACAGACTACGGACAGTGTTTCCATATTGTTCCTTTGCTTTCAAAAGGCACAGAGTCAAGGCTTTGGACTCAGTAAGAAAGGGCCCTTTCTTCTGGTGTCTGGGTTACTGCAGTTTCGAGGATTGTCCAGTCGCTGTCACTGTCACTGTAGATAATGAAGACGATCTAAAGGCGAAAGTAAATTTTCAAGGTCTTGAGTGTGTGCACAACCACTATGAACTGAAAAGAAGACCAGTAAGAGCTCATAAGAGAGATAAAATTGGCCATGAATTGGAAAAACAATTACCTAGAGCCATGTATCTGGAAAAAATGAGCAAAATGGATGATGATGTGCAATCGGGGTGTAGAGATGAAGTTCCAATTCCTCAAGTGTTGATTAACATAGCATTGGAAATCCGAAAGAAAAGTTGTCTTCATCATAATGAGATGAGTCTCCAGTTAATGGTGGCAAACAAGAAGAACAACCCAGAGGATGTATTGCAGAAAGTGATGTTACATCCAAAAGGTGTTTTTTTATGGTCTTCCAAGAGCATTGAAATTTTCCAGAGCCGCTGTCGGGAGGATATAGTTTATTTGGATGCTACAGGAAGTATCATGAAAAAAAGAAAGGGTTTGCCTCCTTTCTGTGTTTACGAACTTGTAGTAAGGAATCCACGGAAAACATGCTCTCCCCTACCAGTGGCTACTTATTTAACATGTGACCATACCACTGCCTTGGTCACATATTTTCTAGAAGCATTTCTGACTGATGTTGCAAGGGCCTTTGGGCACAAAGCCATGCGTTCACCTGTAATGCTTATGTGTGATGGATCTATGGTCCTAATGCAAGCTATCTGTTTAGCTTTTGCAAAAAAAAATCTGTCTGACACAATAAATCATAATTATAACATTGCTTCGGGGAAAGGAAACAAGGAAGACTTCGAGGTTCCCATTCTTCACAGATGCCTTAGTTATGTTATGAAGAATGCCAAGGAGATCTGTAAAAAGTAGTAAGTGTAGTCATTTTAATACAGTATTCACTTGTTTGTTTGTTTTTTATTGTGACATGTGACATGGCATTTTATTTTTCAATTTGGGAAAACTGTTTATTACTGTTTTGGAAGCACTTAAAGATAATTTCTTCTTAAACTGCAGTGCACCAAAGAACTACCATCTTGCAATGCACACTGTTGGAGTCTTCACTACTGCAACTTCCTTAAAAGACCTAAATGACATGGTTCGAAGTGCTGCAGTTGGTTTTGGGAGTCCTTGTAGTGGTGAGAATGTCGAAAAACATTTTCACAACCTGCAGTTATGGATGCAGAAAGCCAGAAACTCAAAAGCTGATGAGGACCTAAAGGTAAACTGAAGTCAATTTTTATTAAAGCTAAAGGCTACACTTTTGCCTCTTATACTTCTTTTTAAATACTTTGGAATAGCATAATAATCACAAGTCACAAGTAATTTGAAATGTTTTATACAGGTTTGATTCAGCTGGCGCCAGTGGGATAGCCGCATGAGTGAAGATGGTGAATGTTTGGGTTTAGTGCAAACAACTGCATCCAATTTTTGCAGTTGGTATAATGTCCATCACTGGTCACCAATTATCTCAGTTCCCACTGTTCTTCTCCAAGATGTTATCCATATTGCAGAGCCATGAGCTTCTCCAAGATCTTATCCATACTGCGTTCAAAACACAGTCTGAGTACTCACAGCCCTGCCAATCGTCTATCAAGTCGGCCAGCCTTATGGGATTTTGAACAGCTGTAGCAGCTTCTTGTTCTTCGATAAGCCAGGTCCAAGCCAGCTCCAATCAGCCCGAACTCTGTTATCGTGGTTCCTAATACATAGGTAGATGTCGTTCAATGTCCTCCATCGAGTGTCGTCAGACACATGATGCAACCGACCATCGAGTATCCGGCAGCAAACGTCTCTGCAGGACAATTGGATCAAATCCATATTTCTTTAGGCTTTAGAGGACAAGACTGAGAAACTCTTTGAGGGTTAGAGTTAGACGAGACTAGACAAACACATAGAAGCAGCAGGGAAGCCAAGGGAGGGAGAGGGGGAAAGATACGTCCGCCTCCTCCGAGAGCCAAAATAGATGAAATTTATGTCTGCAATGTAATCAGAGGAAGCACTGCAGCGATTTGGCTCAGTTCCTATTTACTTTGTACCATTCCTTCACTAGTGTGAGTACCTGATATGTCTATACACCTTTCTCATCACATCACTGCACTGTGGGTCATATGCAGCAACGATTGTAAATAATGCGGACATTCTCATTTGAAGGATAATCCTATTCAATAAAAGTCACTGCTTTCTAATGTATCCTGCCATCTTTACTACATATGTAACAAAAGTAAACATAAGATGTGAAATTTTAAACATGACTTGAACTTGGACTGTTCACGGTGAATTGTGGAATTGTTGTTGATGCCAAATTTTAGGAAAATAGTTTTAGGCGAGAAGTTTTTCTCAGCTGACTTGTTAAAACACAAACAACTACAGGGTGCTAACATACACTCAGTGTTTAACAACCATTTTAATTCATCTAATCCTAGTTTGTTCACTATATAAACTAAATTTCTTTATAATCAAAGCACTTACAGAGTTGGCATAGATTATGGTCATGACATTAAACCAATTCCACCACATTAAGGGTTCAACTGTTTTACAACTGCTGCATCGCTTTGCTGTATCAGAATACCAGTACAAACAAGAAGCAACTGATTCTTCACCTCCATGGTAATAAACTCAATTTATGGATAGTGAATGTGGCTCCAAATCTACCACAAGGCTGACTACAAATATGTGGTGTCACTCTCAGGCTGCGTGGATCAATAAAGACAAGGCTTCAAACAGCTTCAATCAATGACTGTGTGATCAGCAAATTCATCATCTCTCAGAGCTTCTTCTGCACTGTCACCACCAGCATCCTGCTCGGGTGAAAAACAAGCAGGAGAATCTTATGGATTCTACATTCATCACTGATGATTTATTGGTAACCTGGGAATGTGCTCAGTCATAAATGATGTAGTAAAAAGTTGGTGTTTAGTATATGAGAAAAACCTGGAGCTCATTCATTATCAGTGTCAGTAGAAAAGATACTTACACCTAAATACTAGGGGTGCAACGATACACAAAATTCACGGTTCGGTTCGATACTTTGGTGTCATGGTTCGATATTTTTTCGATACGAAAAAATGTTCATGCTTTTTTAATGTCATTTATTAAAATTATAAATAGATATTTTAACTCAAAAGTACAGTTTTTAAATTTAATGATGCTGAAACAACAAAGTAATAAAAAATATATATATATCTGATCGAGAAATCACTCATCTTTGGAAAAGAGAGTTTATTACAGAGAAATGGCTCTTTCCAAAATAAAAGCTATACTATACGCTTCTTCTGGGCTATATTCTCAGCAGCATATTAAACATATCAGGTCCCCATAAGGAGACTCATGTGCTAACGGCTGTCTAAATGACTCGGGTAAAGTTTGTAGCATGCGTCCTTGTTGTTTTTGTCTGCTTCCACTTCTCTTTGCACTAGGATGATGTCGGAGTAAATGTGCAGTCATATTCGTTGTGTCCCCACTAGTGCTGTCAGCGTTAATCTGAAATGACGTTAACGCCGCAACACGCCAAATCTCCGTTAAGGAGCTACTGCGGATCACCCCGTGCGTGGGGCTGGACGGTATCAACACGTTAACGAGCTAACTAACGCACTAGTTCCCACCCATGTAATTGAGCACTGCGTGGCACATCCGACATACTGTTTTACTTTTGTCCATGACGCGCTTACCTTCAGGGTCGTACTTCACATGAAGACCAAAATAGTTCCAAAGGCCAGATCTGAATGAGGGTGGGGGAGGTTCAATTTGCCATGTTGCAACGAGCTTAGCTTCTGTCTTGCTAGCTTGCGCTGCGCTCAGTGGATCTGCGCTCAACAGTGCAGCCTAGGCGGAGCAGATCCACTGAGCTCTCAACACAGACAGCATCGTCAGAAGAAAAGTTGATAAAAATAAATTAAAAATTTTGTATTGTTCGATACATATGCGTACCGAACCGAAAGCACTGTATCGAACGGTTCAATATCGATACGAGTATCGTTGCACCCCTACTAAATACTGTGTAAAAAATATTTCATGTTACTCAAATCAATGCTAGTTTCTGCTTGTTCAGTGCAATGGGAAGCATCTCAAAACACTAAGCATGCTATGCAATAAACACGGAATATATAATGTGAGTTGCTGAGGATTCCTGTGATAAATTCTCTAAAGATCACATGCTGCCACAGTCAGGCAAATATGTAAAACATTGATAACAAGAGATTACAAAATAATGGACAAATAAAGTATATTTGTATATACTTTAATGATGGCAGCAGATCTTTCTTCCCTCCCGTTCGTATAGTTTATATTATTATTCCTGTCCTTTCTCACTTTCTACTGTTCCTCACCTGCCCACCAATAACCTCTACTAAGTTAATTCTCCAAGAGTGACTTCAGTTATCCTTTTGTCATAACCAAAGGTTATCTTTTCCATCCACTTATCCACACAGACCCTCTGTTTTCAGTCAATGATAACGACTGAAAACAGAGTGTTAATGATTGAAGTATTAGGCGAAAATCGTGTGTCATAGTAAAAAGTAAGCACTCTGTTTTTTCAGAGGAAGTCTATTTAAAATTGAACACAGTCTTTTAGTTACTAGCTTTAGAATTTTTTACATATTTGATTAGTAAGAGTATAGCTAACTTGTTTTTCCAAACTCACAGCAAATGCACAAATTATAAAATTTTATATTAACATGCAGATACGAGTCACTCCTTGTAGCTGAACTCTTGCAAATTTTTTTCAATATTCTGTAGAAAACTCTGCTACTCTGTCATCAGGCATCCCCAGGTCATAAAACACTCACGTAGTGAGTGGCACAGGTAGCACCAGCACACCAGTGGCAGCAGCAGTGTGAGAGAGGTGGCTGCCCCTCCTGCTCTCCACTAGTGATGGGATTTTCGGCTCTTTTTAGAGAACCAGCTTTTTTGGCTCGGCTCACTAAAAAGAGCCGGCTCTTTCGGCTCCAAACTGGCTCTTCAGGTTGTTTTGTTGCTTTAATTAATTTATTATTAACAATAATATAAAATTATGCACAAAAGGAATTACTAATGTAAAAAAAAAAGTGGTTTTATTTATATATGTTTATATATAAATATATGCGGTGGCGCCTAGAGACAAAGCACGTACAAACTCCAAAACAAATTTCTAGCGTTAACTGAACTTCCAAAACAGAGCTACCTAAATCACTTAAATTACACAATTGAAAGCATATGTGTATTGTTTGTGTATTTATACACAAGCACTCATATATATTCAAATAATTTAAAAAAAAGTTCATTTACCTGTTATTACCACACACCAAATCCAGTCATTGGTACTTCCTGGCTTGTGTAGCCACTAGGTAACAAAAGCTCAACACTGCCCCTAGCATCCTGGAGCACTTCTGTTGTGTTTTGTACGTGCTTCGAGGTTTGTACGTGTTTCGGAGTTGGTACATGTTTTGGAGTTTGTACATGTTTTGGAGTTTGTACGTGCTCTGCCTCTAGGGGCCACCATAAATATACTTTTATTTATTCACTCCACATAAAATGTAATAAATAAATCATATAATACAAAAACCAACTATTTACATTTCAACTTTTAACTATTTAAATTTTCAGCTTTTTCCTTTTTAACAAATTTAAAGTGAAACAACACAAAACACTGCAAACCACAACACAGTTAAATATAAATTAAAATATGAAAACAAAAAGAAGATGCATATTCTCTGTCATACGGGCCTGCATGAATAAACTTTCTGAATCCTTTATCATCCGCAACTGAAAATAGTTGTGTTCTAATGTGAAGTTGTTGTCCCTGGCTCTCTTTCTCTGTCTCTCCCTCCTGCTCTGTTCCTGTGCTACTGCCAGTGTAACTACTGCCCCTCCCCCCTCTTCCCAGCGCAAAGCACAGGGCTCGCGTATGGAGTGAAGCGGAAAAAAAGTGCGAGAGAGAGAGAGGGTGAGAGAAAGAAAAAAAAAACCCACGGCTCCCAATAAGGAGCCGGCTCGCGTCATTCATGTCAAAGATCCGGCTCTAAGAGCCATTTCGTTCGCGACCAACACATCACCAATTTCCACATCATATCAGAGGTGGCACTCGATCCACACAGCTGGTACCTTGGTTATCCCAGAGCTGGAAAATAAAATATTCAAAACAAAAGTTATTAAAAACCGTGGCTTCTTTATACATCTGAGTAAATAAATCTTGCCTTGGGTAAACGCTCAAATCCCAAGTTATTCGTCTTTATTAAAGCCAAATAAAATCTTATTTAGAGATTTCAGGGGAAAGGCTGTGAAAAACAAATAAGCATCATCTACACTAAATAATAAACTGCAACCACACTTATAACATCCAGAAAAACATCTGCATAAGTCAAGAATATGTTCAGTGTTGGGAAAGTTACTTTTAAAATGTATTCCACTACAGATTACAGAATACATGCCCCAAAATGTATTTTGTAACGTATTCCGTTACGTTACTCAATGAGAGTAACGGATTCTGAATACTTTGGATTACTTAACATATTATCATGCTTTTTTACAACTACATGAATGTACTATTGCTGTGCGATTTATTAGTATTACTGAAGGTTACTCGCTATACCAATACCAAGTAGATATTTAAATCTTAATATAAAATGAGTAACAGTAGGGTGGACACAGAGGATGCACTTTTTGCAGCGATCTCGTATTGAAAACTATTCCGCGCGTATTTATAACAGGTCCGCAGTTCCGAACCGTAGTAAAGGGACCTCTGGCTAATATGTCGGGTTCGTGTCGGGCTCGTAGCCGAAAACTAGCTTTACTTTGTTGTCTGGGTCAACTTTGCTAGCGAGACACAGAGAGAAGCGTTGAAAGGCTGCTGCAACGGAACTCATTGTTTCGTAGGAAAACACGAAAAAAGCCGAGTCTTAATAGCTTACTTACTTACTGCAGTGGTTATTATTATATTTACATGCTTCCAGCTCCAGTTTCTGCTCGGTGACAGCTCATACTTTTCGACTCTCCTTTTTCTCCCTCCCTGGCGCTCACAGACACATAACGGGTATGGCAGTCCATTCTCCCTGCAGCACTACTCTGCCCATAAGGCTACATTCTTTAGGGCGATGCCTGTAACACTCTCCCCTTTTGCTTTGATATTAAATAATTAAAAAAAATATTTCTTCACGTCATTATGACACGCGAGATTGAGACAGGCATTTGTATGGGGCGCCGTTTGTAAAGTGAAACATCCTGAAATTAACGGCAACATTTTTCCACATTTAGCTCAAAACCTTACAAAAACATGTTTTTTCGAGTAATTTTTTACAACATTTAGTAAAATATTTGTAACTTTTCATCAAATGTTAAATATTAAATCTAAATGTTAAATATTAAATCTAAATATTATATTTAAATCTAAATGTTAAATGTTAAATCTAAATGTTAAATGTTTCCGCTGATCCGTGCAATAAATTTGCATGTTAGCCTAAACATTTAGATTTAACATTTAACATTTAGCATTTAGATTTAACATTTAGATTTAGATATAATATTTAGATTTAACATTTAGCATTTAGATTTAAATATAATATATAGATTTAACATTTAGATTTAACATTTAGATTTAGATTTAAATATAATATTTAGATTTAACATTTAGATTTAAATATAATATTTAGATTTAACATTTAGATTGAATATTTAACATTTAGATTTAACATTTAAAATTCTGTTTTAAATATGAAAAGTTACAAATATTTTACTAAATGTTGTAAAAAAAGGACTTGTTTTGAGCTAAATGTGGAAAAATGTTGCCGTTAATTTCAGCATGTTTCACTTTACAAATGGCGCCCCATACATTTGAGCCTCTTAATGCGTGTTTTGTTTGGCTTTCCACCGACGTGGAATTACCAAAATAGAGAGGGGATAGCCTAACATATGAAACAGGAAGAGACCGTGTGTAATCCCTTTTTTTCAACAAAGTAACTGTATTCTGAATACCACTTTTTAAAACGGTAACTGTAACGGAATACAGTTACTCATATTTTGTATTTTAAATACGTAACGGCGGTACATGTATTCCGTTACTCCCCAACACTGAATATGTTCTACCTTCACCTTGCTAAGATGACCCTCTCCAAGCTAAAAAATTACATCTTAATATGTGAGCATGCGGCTGCTGTATCCATCACTGTTTTCCATCCTTCCCGTTTCTCTAACATTCTCGTGGTCACTAATAACAGGCAAGAATAATTGCACCCTCCATGCAGCCACCTCATTGCCTCTCCACAGCAGCTAATGGTAAGCTCTGCCACTCTGCTTTGCATCTAACCAACAGTTTCCAGATCATTACCTGGTGCCCACTGCCACACATGATGCTGTATTTTGTGATACTAGTTCCCCCCCACAATTCTGTGTAAATATGTTGTTGTTTTTTTTGCAAATCTCTTTTTATTAGCATTTTTTTCTTTTTAACAAACAGAAAATACTTAAAGAACAATACATAATAATAAAAAAAAAGTAAGAACAAGACAAAAACAACAACATAAAAAATTGTAAAAACAAAAAGAGGTAGTGGAGGAGTTACAGTGAGTAGGAGACTAGTTCGGCCGCAGAAACCCCATTTCAAGTTAGAATTTGATCATAAACTAAAATAAAATTTAAGATTCCTATGTGAAACCAAAACCTTCATGTTGAAAATTTGTAGAGATTAGAACGTTTGTCCACATAAAGGACAGCAATATCGGTTTCTGCCACTGAACCCCTCGTACAGATTATATGCAGGTCTAAAGATAAAGCACACATATAATAATAATATTAATAATAACAATAAAAGTTACATCCATAAAAATCCACAGGGGAATACATGTCGTTGTTGTTATGCTTTCCAGATAAGAGCCAGTTCTCAGAGAGTAAAGTCAATTCTTGCGTCAGAAATGATAAACATTGACCACTTCTTCCAGTTCTGAGTAAAGAACTGTAGTTTCAGTCGTAATGCGAAAGTTAATTTTTCCATTATGTATACTTTTTGAATTATGTTTGTCCAGTGAAGGAAAGTTGGGGCCTCAGGCTTAAGCCACAGCCTGGTAATGGCTTTTCTTGCTGCAGTAAGAAGAATCTTAATTAAATATAAGTCCTCTCTTTTAACTCTATCATCAATATTTCCTAAAAATAAAACAGTACAATCCTCAGGGACCTTGTAACCAAAGACTTTTTGTAAGGTATCATTCACTGTTTTCCAGAATGGGTTAATTTTAGAACAAGACCAAAATATATGGGAGTGGTTATCTGCCATTTCACCACAGTTTCTCCAACAAGGCTGCTGTATGCCCAACTGCTTACTCCTAATGTGAGGAGTGATAAAAAACCTAATAAGACATTTCCAATTAAATTCCCGCCACTGTAGGGAATTTGTAGACGTTTGAAGTGAACCACATAACTGGTACCATGTTTCATCTGTAATTGATAGTTTTAGTTCCTGTTCCCATTTTGTCTTTACATATAAAGAGGTAAATCTTTGATTCTTCATCAAATTAGAGTATAATTTGGATGCTAGTTTAGTAGTTTTCTGCTGGTAGGCGTCGCACATTGTTTCAATTAGAGGGTTAATCATCTCAGCTTCAGCTATCTCTTTATTGTAATAATCTCGAAGTTGTAGATATCGAAAAAAAATCCTGGTTTTCCAATTCAAACATGTCTTTAAGCTCTCGAAAGCTCCTAACTTTGTCCTTTTTGGTAATTAAACAGAGAGCAGTTAGGCCCCTGTTGGTCCACTCTTTGAAAGCCTTGTCATATTGTCCTGGTTTAAAACTCTTGTCCAAGGCTATCCATCTCAACTTCCTCTGGCCATTTTGCAGTTTTAAATGTTTGACAGTACCACATTTGTAATGAAAACTGGGATATGGGATCGAGTTTTGACTTAATAATGTCAGTTAAGGTATTTTCTCCTAACAGTGTCTGGACATTATAGTCCGTGCTATCTTGTGTCTCAATCTGTTTCCACTTTGCAGTGTATGAATTATCACACCATAGGCATAAAGGGCGTAATTGTGCTGCCTGGAAATATAATTTAAGGTTGGGCAAAGCCATACCCCCTTTGTCCTTTGGCAACTGCAGAGTGGAGAAGCGTATTCTTGCCTTTTTGCCTCCCCATATGAATCTCAACAACATTTTATCCCAGGCCTTGAACTGTTGAGATGGGATTTCAACCGGCAGTGCCTGGAAAATGTACAGCAGCCTTGGCATTATATTCATTTTTAGCACATTTATTCTGCTGCTAAAGTCCAACGGGTATGTTGACCACCTCTCCAAGTCTTTTCTAATATCATCCGTGATCGGAAAATAATTTGAAGTGTACAATGAAGCTGGGCTTCTTGTTATGAAGACACCCAAATATTTGATTTTTTTAGTTTTCCAATTGATATTAAAGCCTTCTTTAATTTCTTTGCTCGGTACATAATTGAAGTGAATCATTTGTGTTTTTGCAATGTTTAGTTTATATCCCGAGCATTCATGAAATTCTGCTATTACTTCCAGAAGCTTAGGAAGGGAGGTGTTCAAGTCCCTCAGATACAATATTACATCGTCCGCAAATAATCCTATTTTATGTTCCCTTTTTCCTATAAAGACCCCTTTTATATCTACCTCTTGCCGTATTGCTTGAGCCAGAGGTTCAATATATAATGCAAAAAGTATGGGACTTAACCTACATCCCTGCCTTGTTCCGCGATGCAGGCTGAATCTTGCTGATAGGGATCCATTTATTTTAAGTCTAGCTACAGGTTGGTGATACACTGCCCTTATCAATTTTATTGAGTCTTGAGTGTGTTAAGGGTTCAATATTGAGGAGGAGAGTAAAAACAACCATGGTCCAGAAGAGCTTGGTCAAACAATTGATTTTAATGAACACACGCAGCATGGAGAGATGTACGCTGCAAAACATCAGCTGTAGATCTCCGCCCAAACAGACACTTCAGATTGCTTTTGATTCATCAGGGTTAACGCCCCCTCATGCGTCATCAGATACAACACATGCATACGTCAAATCAAAACCACAATGACTTTTAACACAGTTTGAAAAGAACATTGTCTCCGTCTCCACGGCAGGTGCTTCCTGTCAACCTTCTGACCCTCGCTTCTCGTCTGGAACATCAGGCCCACATTCTACAAGAAACTGTTCTTTTTTGCAAAGACAATTTTGCAGTTGTAAGCAAACATATCTGAACTCTCACCTAGAACATAAGCCTACCTATATGGGCTCAAAATGTGGTCATAAATATTTTGTACTTGTAAAAAAGATTTGTATGTGTAAAAAAGATTTGTGTGTGCGTAAAAAAGATTTGTATGTGTAAAAAAGATTTGTGTGTGCGTAAAAAAGATTTGTGCGTGCGTAAAAAAGATTTGTGCGTGCGTAAAAAAGATTTGTGCGTGCGTAAAAAAGATTTGTATGTGTAAAAAGAATTTGTGTGTGCGTAAAAAAGATTTGTATGTGTAAAAAGAATTTGTGTGTGCGTAAAAAAGATTTGTATGTGTAAAAAAGATTTGTGTGTGCGTAAAAAAGATTTGTGTGTGGACTTAGAAAAAAAACCCCTGCAAGTTACAAGTACGAATTTTGACCCTATTTTTCTTCCTTTCATCTGATTGGTCAATGTCATGTCAATCACAAATGTAACAATCCAATCAGAGAACAGATGGGTTTGGTTGTCGGAGGGGCGCTTTTTTGAACTGCAGGTCCTTGAAGGGTGATACAGTTTGAAGCTGGAGGATCTCTATATAAATATCCGATAGCAGCTAGGTCCCCTAACTTTCAGTAGCTGTTGAAAGGAAAAAGTTGTGGTATATCAGTGGTTAGAAATACCATTATTACTTTAGGATTAGTTTAACACAAAGTCAGGGCTGACCCAGGACCATTGCTGTGAGTCACAGTGCGCAGCATAAAAGTCCTTTCAAATCAGAAGCAGGATGTGCTGCTAATGCTAACTGCTAACTAAAAGCAAAGGATCCAGAATTTGTTACGCTGGCTGCTCTGTGGGTTTTTGCAGCAGCTCTACCTGTACTAGATGCACCTGCTCCTTGTCTTTTCTATCTCTGACTTTATGTCCTCTACAAGAGTTTCTGCTTTTTTTGCTGGTTCTTCAAATGTTCAATAAAAACATGTATGCTAATTCATAACGAAGAAAGCTTTGTAATGAAGACTCATTTCCAAAACACTGCCCGCCCCCACCCCGCGGTCCGCAGCGCTGTTGAAAAGGCTGTGGAAGTCCCTATATTAAACACGTAGACCTGTGACACAAAAATCACCAAACTCGGACGACCACAGACTGTTTTCCTTCGTGGTGATGAAGGAAAACGCTGGGTTGGCATGTAAAAGGGCATTTATTCCCTTCAAAGACCTGCAGTTCAAAAAAAGCGCCCCTCCGACAGCCAAACCCATCTGTTCTCTGATTGGATTGTTACATTTGTGATTGACATGACATTGACCAATCAGATGAAAGGAAGAAAAATGGGGTCAAAATTCGTACTTGTAACTTGCAGGGTTTTTTTTTCTAAGTCCACACACAAATCTTTTTTACGCACACACAAATCTTTTTTACACATACAAATCTTTTTTACGCACACACAAATCTTTTTTACACATACAAATCTTTTTTACGCACACACAAATTCTTTTTACACATACAAATCTTTTTTACGCACACACAAATCTTTTTTACACATACAAATCTTTTTTACACATACAAATCTTTTTTACAAGTACAAAATATTTATGACCACATTTTGAGCCCATATACCTACAGTGTGTGCAGGTGTGTGTGTGTGTGTGTGTGTGTGTGTGTGTGTGTGTGTGTGTGTGTGTGTGTGTGTATGTGTGTGTGTCTCGACCTCACACGAACTTTGTCTTATGAGAAGAGAGGCCAATTCTCATGTGCATAATAACCTAACTGAAAACATATCTGTAATATGTTGAATAAATGTTTTAATCAAGAACCTCTACTAAAAGCGTAATCAAAAGATATAAATGAATAAAAGACAATAATGAATAACCTGGTTATTCAAATAGCATCATTCAAACAGCTCCTCAAAATAACTTTCACTTTCACAAACACGCTCAAAAGCCTGCAGTTTCCTGTCTACTTTGCACAGAGTGTACTCAGAGTTAGGCCTTTCTTTTATCAGAATCAGCACATACACATTTAAGATTATAACAAGCATTCAAAAGCATTTAAGATTATTGATTTAACTCAGTTTAACGTGGTTATAACTGCACCTGTAATAAAGGCTAATTGGGTACCAATATGTTTAAACATCTGAATGCAATATCAATACTGCAGATTGTATTATTAATGCAATGGTAATGATGATGATTATGAACCATAGCAGTAAAATATTTCTCTAATCTCCACAAGTGAAACCAAATCTTTCTAAGGTCTGATACAAGAATCCCCACCCAACCCTGTTGAAAGCCTTTTCGGCGTCCAGACTAATAAGAGCTGCATCCCATTTATTACTATCAATTTTGTGAAGTATGTGTAATGTCCTCCTGATATTGTCCTGTGTTTGCCTCCCTGGAATGAATCCACATTGGTCCTCAATTATATTGTTAATGAACAGTTCGATTCGTTTAGCCATAATTGAAGTATACAATTTGTAATCTACATTTAGGATAGATATCGGTCTATAATTTGCACAGTTATCTCTATCCTTCCCCTCCTTGGGGATCAAAGACACGATAGCATCATTCCACAATGGGGGTATCTGGCCGTTCTTTATTATCCAATTCAGAGTTCTTAGCAGGATAGGGTTAAACTTCTCCCGAAATACCTTATACCATTCTGCGGGGAACCCGTCACTGCCTGGGGTTTTGTTGGCTTTCAGTCTACTGATTGCCTTATTCAGTTCTTCTACTGTGATTTCCTTAGTAAGTACTTCGTTTTGGTTTTTCCCGATGGTAGGTAGATCTAGGGAGTACAAATTTTTTTTTTATTGATTATACATCTACATTTCCTTCTTGCAGATAGAGATTTTGGTAGTAATTGTTGAAAATGTTTTCTATTTCTTCCGGTTTAGTTTCCAACTTTTGAGTTATAGGGTTTCTAATTTTGTGTATTGCTGTATCTATCTGCTGTTTTCGCAGTCTGCGAGCTAATAATTTGGCAGATTTAGGGCCTAGGTCATAATAATTTAGTTTCAAATATCTTGCCTGTCTTTCTGCTTCCTGATCCAATAAATTTTCTATTTGTATTTTAACCTCTAAAATTTGTTTCTGTGTTATGGGGGTCCTTTTTAGTCCTGAAGGCTTGTTCCAGCTCATTTAAATTTTTTGTCAGCTGATTATATTTTTCAATTCTTTTTTTTTTAACAAAAGAAGCTTTTGCTATCAAGCTTCCCCGCAGAACAGCTTTCATTGAATCCCAAAGAATTAGAGGGTTCACTTCTCCGTTGTCATTCTCTTTAATGAATGTATCTATTTCTTGTTTAATATCATATGTAATAGATTCATTATTCAGAAGCCCTACATTAAGGCGCCAAACCGTGTTCCTTGGAAGTGAGTCCAACTGAATTGTCAAAAAAAAATCGCGTTATGGTCTGAGACATCCGGTACCCCGATTCTACAGTCTAACACTCTGTTACATTCTTCCTTTTGCACTGAGTGTGGAATTGAGTAATGTGTGTAGACCCTTTGTGAAGGGTGCAGTAATCTCCAGACATCCACCAGTCCCGTTTCCTCAAGTGTCAAGTTTAAGTGTCTGCTTATATGTGTTTTGCATCTAGTTTGAGTAGTTGTGTCCAAATTATAATTCAATATTACGTTGAAGTCCCCTGCACAAATACAAATTCCCTCTGCCTCCACTGAGATTAGGTCAAAAAGATCTTTAAAGAATGATTTGGGACTATTTGGTGGTGCATATATACAGACAAAAGTCAAGACACTATTTAAGGTTTTGCCCTTTACAATGATGTACCGTCCTTCTTTATCTTTTATTTCTTTAAAGAGTTCGAATGACAAATTGTCCGCCATAAGAATGGCCACCCCTCTTTTATGGCTGTTGATATGGGAGCTTTAATATGTTTTTCTATATCCAAGTTTCTTTAATTTTTCGTTCTCTTGTGGTGATAAATGGGTTTCCTGCAGAAAGATTATATCCTTACTTTCTTTTTTAATTTTTGTTAATACTCTGGCTCTTTTAATTGGATTTCCCAGGCCGTTAACATTAAGTGACATCAATTCCAGACACTGTGACATAGTATACTGTTGTAAAAGTAAAATGATCCTCCACCACTGACCTCGAAAACAAACAAAACCTAAACCAAAACACGGTAGGACAATTAGATGAACAATTAAAGAGAACTGTAGAATTCAAAACTCGAACAACATTGCAATATGACTCCCAATATGAGGTAAATAACACACCCCCACACAATGATGAGAGGGAGAGGCCACACCGAAAGTGAGGGCCCTCTCTTAGAATCAGTGAGAACCCCGATCTGAGTCACACTCATCTTTTCTTAAGTTGTTGGCTACCTCAAGGTAGAGCGATTATACACAACTAGAACCATAAAGAACATATTCATTATTCAGGAAAGGCAGATACACATTTAAAATGTTCATCTGCCCCCACACTGAAATAGTTTCTATAAAGTCAAACCATTTTCCAAAGTCAGTGCAGCATATTTACATTTTACTGTCATATCTTTTGTTTTGTAAAATACTAAATACATAACAAAACACAATTTTGTGTGAGTGTGCAGGGCGTGTGTAAAAGCATTCTTGTTATTTAGTATTAAAACCTGTTAAATATAACCTATTATACTTTTCATAACATCTGTGAAACGGTAATGGGAGAGCTTTCTGAAAAATATCAGAATTATCTTTTATATGCAAATCTTTACAAAAAAAAATCAAATCCTGGAAAAAATATTTCAGGATTTGCAGATGAGCAGAAGACATTCATCTCTTGCAGTTATTTCACAGTCAAAGTTTTAGTATGTGCAATAAACCACCATAGATGCACCGACATGCATCTACATAGTAGTGATGTGTCGGTCGCGAACGAAATGGCTCTTAGAGCCGGATCTTTGACGTGAATGACGCGAGCCGGCTCCTTATCGCGAGCTGTGGGTTGTTTTTTTTCCCTTCTCTCACCCTCTCTTGCACTTTTTTCCGCTTCACTCCGCACGCGAGCCTTGTGCTTTGCGCTGGGCAGAGGGGGGAGGGGCCGTAATTACACTTGCAGTAGCACAGGAACAGAGCGGAGGGAGATAGAGAGAAAGAGAGCCAGGGACAACAACGTCACATTAGAAAGGTATAGTAATCATCCACAACTAGTGATGGTAAATTTGATTCTTTTTACTGAATCGAGTTTTAATGAGTCACTCACCAAAGTGAATCTGATTTTTTGAGTCATTTGATTCACTGAGTCAGTTGACCAGAGAGTGCAAAAAATGTACATTTTCACTCAAACTTAATTTGTTTGTCTTTTCATGTAAATCCTACTGCTAAGATGAGTGATTCTAAAAGAAAAAAACTATTTTATAGAGCAAAAACATTTCTAAAATTAAGCAATTTCCTATCAAAATTGCTTAATAAACATTTATTTTGTTTATTTTTTATTTTATTAGTATTTTCCTTAAATGTGTCAAATATATATTTTCTCATCTAAATGTCCACTGAGCTGTGAGCCAGGGGGCGGTAATGCGCCTTAACATTGGTTGCCAACCAAGAAGAAGAAGAAGCTGTGAGCCAGGAGGGAGGGGGTGAGTGAGTGAGTGAGTGAGTGATTCGTTCGCTCTATGATTCAGCACAGGAGGGAGGGGGTTAGTGAGTCCTGAGTGATTCGCTTACGCTTACGATTCAGTGTATGGCCACTGTATATATTTATATATAAACATATATAAATAAAAACACTTTTTTTTTTACATTAGTAATTCCTTTTGTGCATAATTTTATATTATTGTTAATAATAAATTAATTAAAACAACCTGAAGAGCCAGTTCGGAGCCGAAAGAGTCGGGTCTTTTTAGTGAGCCGAGCCGAAAGAGCCGGTTCTCTAAAAAGAGCCAGAAATCCCATCACTACTACATAGGCTATATATTGACATATGAAAGTCTTATCTATTATAAACCAATAAATTTAGAATGGTTGCAAATTTAGAAACGATCAAACCTCACTCTAAGAAATGAAACATGGGCTTTTTAAAAATTAATTCTTAGTTTTATGTTCAATATACTTAAAATTGTTAATCTTATGGGTGTAATTAATATTTTTAAATTTGATTTAATTAATTCTAAACCGTTTTAATGTTAAATAATATTGATATTTCCAATTTATTGAACACATTTAAATCCAAAGAGCCCTTTCCACATCCTTTCTGAGCATGCGCAGAGAATGAAAAAAAATCTTCGCGCATACGCATTGACCTTCCTCATCTACGCCACAGTGTGCTTTGGCCACGTGTCTGGAAAGAGGGATTAATCACAATTCATCCGTTGGAGTTAAGGTAATTTCTTCCTATTTATAGTACTTTGTGATAATATATGGCGTATATTTTTCCGGTAAATATGTGGGCCGTATGTGTTCTGTAGGTTGTAGCATTTTGCTAGCATTGGAAACATTCACTTGCATAATCGACGTTACTGCACTTCTGAATATTGTCCCATCTGCGTTTAAAATTTCATTCGAACTCCGAATAGCACACTTATTTTATTTGTTTTATTGCACTATCAAGTTAGGAGAACGTTAGCCCGAACAAGAATTGGGATACATGTGCAGTGATTGTTGACGAGTCCATACTCGTCTGTTTCACTGAAGAGAACCGCTAGCTGCGTAGTTTGCATATCTTCGCGCATCGAGTCTCAAAGAGACCTCTGAAGGTGACCCCCACTTGCCCCCAAAAATAAAATCAAGTATACTGGGTGGTTAGTGCTCCGTTTGTTTGCTACGGTGTCAAAGATATTGCACTTTTATTTAATAGGTCATTGAGAGTTGAAGAGCCCCCCCCCCCCAAGCAAAACGAAAACGGCCCAAAATAGGCCAAAACATGCCACAAAATGCTCTGCTTGGTTAGTGCTTGTTTGTGCCGTTAAAATTAACTTTTGTGCTGCTACGGTTTTCCAGTTAGTAATGTTTTACTTTTTCGCGATGACGTCACGGGCGTCAAGCACGCTCCCCGTGCTTACGGGCGCGAGTGAGCGTCCGGGTGATGTAGACGTCGTAGGAAACGCTCGCTCGCACCCGAGCATTTTGTGGCATGTTTTGACCTATTTTGGGCCATTTTCGTGTTGCTGGGGGGGGGGGGGGGTGAACTCTGAATGACCTATTAAATAAAAGTGTAATATCTTTGACACCTAGCGATACAAACGATGATTTTACCAGCACAAACCGACACAAACGGAGCACTAACCACCCAGTATACTTGATTTTATTTTTGGGGGCAAGTGGGGGTCACCTTCAGAGGGTCACGTTAACAGACTGGGCTGCTCCGGTATATAATGGTAAACGTGCTCACAGGAACAGATTTATGAAATGAGTAATAGAAATTTTGGAGTATTTGAAATTTAACTTGTATTATTAATACATTTTAAAAGAAACAGGATTGTTCTTAAGTTTAGAACATCTCTGTGCTACCCCTTTGCATGTGTCTCACTGTACACGATTAATTTTTTCTGGTTTTCTTTTTCTCTCAGGTTGCTGGTTGTGGAATTTGGAGCTGCGGAGATTTGAGCTGTGCTCCAAAAGTGCATGTTGAAGGTACCTAATGCTTTCATATTATTTACTTTTTCCTTAATACGCAATTTTACATTTTGAATTCTCTTATTTGGTCTTTTAGGTTATGAATGTGGTGTTGTAAGCTTTGCTCTTTAAACAAACAACGATCAAATAATCAAAACAAAGATGGATAAGACATTTGCACACAGACGAAGAGAGGTGATTGAAGAGATGCCATTCATCGCAGAGTTCAAGAGCAGATGGCCGGCCCTCTCTGAGGTATTGGTTAAAAACTGGCCGTGAACAGAAAAGTACTGCTACAGCTTAGTGCAGCTAAATTGTGTTGTGAGAAGGGCAGCTCCAATGGAACGAAAAATTTTGGGAAAACAGGACGTTGCTAACATGATACACGTCAGAGTTTCCTTTTACAACTAAAGTGCAAAATTTGTGCATTTTGTGATTTTCGTACTGCATGGGTGAGGCACTCTTTTGCAGCCACCTGATTCTGCCGGTCCATCTATAAATGTTTTGGGTGGCATGTTGGAACAACTTTTCTGTCGATTTAAAAATCTTTTTTTTTTTTTTTTTTTTTTTTTTTGGGAATCGTAATTGATTTTGCACATTCCCATCTGATTAATCCATTTTCCCCCCTTTTTTTTCTTTAAATCAAACCTGAACAGCACCAGAACTTTTTGTCTGGGATTAGATCAGGTTTGGTCTGGATTTAGTCCTGTTTTGACCTGAACTATTTAAAATTTTTATTTTTGAACTTTGTAGATCAATGCGGAGTTCACCCGAATCACCACAGTTCCACATTCATGAGCAGTCTTGACCAGTACTCTGACCAGTTGATGAAGATTCTACGAAAAAAAGGAGGGGAAACAGCGCGGCGGATCACAGCAGCGTTGTCTGCAATTTCACAGGTATTCTGTCTTGTTAAAATGTTCTGTAACTAATAGATTAGTTGCAGGTTGATCTCAGGTCTGGTTATTAACCTGTATTTTTAACTTTCCTGGGTCATTTTATGCTTGTTCTCTCCTGTGTTATACTTCTCATCTCGCTTTTGGCTTATATTCTGGACTTGGTCCTGACACAAAGCAGAACTAAGTAACTCATGCCCCTAGAGGCCATAAGTGCCGCTGCTGGCATTGTAGCTTTTTTCTTTTCTTTTTTTGTTACTCATTAATTGTCCAAAGGAATAATTAGCTACACTGAGAAAAGACAAAGGCAGAGGACATTTCACATTTCGCCACAACTCAGTGACACAATAGATTTTTTTTTTTCACTCAAACTTGGTATAAATACTGCAAATGTGGTGGTAGCCCGCATACCTCATATTAACGTGACAGTGTGTAGTTTTTGTCATTAATTTTTGGAAATATCTATCAAAATGTTTTTGATTCCTTTGAACAGCACTCCTATGCAACAACACTTTTCTTCCTTCTTTCGGGAGGTACACCACGCTAAAGCTGCATTTTACGCGACCCAATGTATCGCAATCAGTGTAATTGGTCTCATAACTTATAATCTTTATGGGAATGAATTGGTAAGCTTCTCATTCTCTAACACAAAATACTACTTGCTTGCAAAAAGCATGTTTAAAATTACTTAGAAACAATTATGAATTGGTTAAACAACAATAAAAATTGACTTAAGTTCTGTGGGGGTCTCTAAAAACTTCAAAAAAGTAATTGCACTGCATGTGTTGTTTTGTTTAGAGTTCCCGAATCGAAGTGAAGCGTGAATGCATCCTTAAAGCTGTGATTATATACCTGAATGAGAACCCTGAAAATCTCATCAAAGAGTACATGGTAAGTTTATTTTTAAAGGGATATTCCACCCCTCAGTAAAATTTTGACTGTCATAATTCCCAGCGTTTTGTAAGTTGAAAAATGTATTTTCTAAACAAGCCCAGGCATTCTCCTGTTCTGGCAGCAATCAGTTTTCTTTAAATTAGCTTACAACAATAAAGTGCATGGGAAGTACTAGGATTTTGTTTCCATTCACTTACATTGTTTTATGCGAAACTAAAGAAAATAATCCTGGTCAGCAGAATATTGATAATATTATTAATCCTTCTGCCCTCTGTCCATGTTTCATGTATCTTCTTCTTGGTCTTTATTTGGTGATAGTCTTAAATCCACATTTTTCTTTGGTCTGTTCTCCTCAGTCTCATTCAGGGGTATGTGTAATTAGGGTAGTGTGGACCATTTTAACTAAAATGGAGTGAATAGATAGATGATGCGATGACCAAAATACAACGGATTTAAAATATTTCTGTCCTTTTCAGGATTTCAACGTGATGGAAGCTGAAGAGCTCGAGAGGATGGATTTGGGTGTTTATAAAATAATCCATGAAGGAGCACAGCCTGATGACTCCCTTGAAGATGTTGGCATCATTATCGAGAGATGCACAGTCTTGCCGGATCTTCACGATGTGGCGAGCGGGTGTGCACTTTTGTTTGGGCTAATTTACTGCCTCAATCTGAGTTACCCAAAGCCACTTCGCTACACATTTGAGTTCTTCCAGAAGGTGCTCATGGGACTGGAAGACAAAAAACTGTCTAACAAAATACAAGTGCTGAAGAACAGACTCTGCCAAAAGGAGACGCAATGACTCTTCTAGATCGAAATGTCCCCCAAAATAAGTGCTCTGTTTTCTTGCTAAGTAAAACTTTTACTGTTTAAAAGTTTATAAATATATATATGTTGATCCTTGTTTGTAAATATTTTTTCAGCGCTTTTAATGTTTAAGAGATTTACTGAATGCCATTTTTCTTTTGATTGTTGAAAAGAAAACACACTTCAGAAACTGAGTTTTTTGAACTGGGAACAAAATTACCCAGATTGATACATTTTTTTTGTTTCACTTTAACATTTTCTGCAGTTTGAGTTGCTGTGGTAATTCTGCAGACTGTAGCCATTGCAGACCTACAACTGTATTACACTGCACTGTCACTTAGTTGAAACTGGAAAGTTGTTTCAAATGTTTACATTTTGTTTTACGCACTTCATTTAATGTTGCATTATGCAGTGTTTTTTTCCATGTTTAAGCTTTGCCTCATTGAAAGCTTTTGTTCAAGTTGTTAAACCAACACATTTTTTTTTGTATTTATACTTCATTTAAGCTCTGGTGTACCAAGTTTCCATTGCAGGTCAAGAATATTGAGTGTTATAAATGTTAAAGTGTATGTGCAAACAAATGTGAAAAGGTTCTAAGGTTGTCACCTGTACTCAAGTGCTGGATTTTTGGTCTTAGCATTTAATTAAGAATGTTGTGAGATTTGCTATATGCATTTTTTTATTAGAAATACCAAAGTTATAATTCTGAATCTGATTTTTGGAACTGGGGACTAAATCGTCCAGATTAACCTTTTTGTGTCATTTAAGTATTTTCTGTAATTGCATTATACAGTGGATTTTTATTTTTTAAGTTGCTGTGATAGATCTGCAGCTCTGACTAGAATCAAATGTTGTTGTATTGAATTCGACATCCTACGGCACACTACAATGTCACTTTGAAACTCAAATTGTTTCCAATGTTTAAATTTTGGTCATGCACTTCCTTTAATATTGCCTTATGCGGTGTTGTTCCCTGTAGAAGTTTTGCCTTGTTAAGGCTTACCGTGAATAAAGTTGTTGGTGCAGCACCCTTTTTTTTTTTTTTTTTTTTTTTTTGCATTGACACGTTATGTAAGCTTTGGTGTAAAAGAGTTTTCTATTGTAGGTCAAGGATCTTGAATGTTATAAATGTTAACATGTGAGCAAGTGTAAAACGGTTCTCGAGTTGTCACCTGTACTCTGTAGTTAAGTGTTGGACCTTTTGCTGAAGACCTCTGAAAGGTCCAAACACCTAATTACAATGTATAGATGACAGCTCAGGAATTTTTCTAGACTTGTTTTGATGATACCTAAACATTTAGCATATAGATGAAACTATTCATTAAATCATAATTAATCAAATTAATTAGATCCAAAACACAATGTAAATGGTGCCATTAAATTAAAATTAATATTGTCAGTTGAACCTACATTAATACAGTTAATAAAATGAACAAAGTGTTTAAATTCTAATTAATGGTGTTAAATGGTGACAATAAAATAAAGCTGTTGCTTTTATTTAACAATTTCACTTCTGGTATACATCACCATTGAAATTGCAGATAACAACCATATTGATTTATGTTTAATTGACCAAGTTTTGTGGAAAAGATTGGATTTAATTGACAAAGTTAAGGCAAAGTTTTATTTCTTAGAGTGCTCATTAAGGTCACATAACATTTACATGACATTACACAGAAACAAATATAAAGCTAAGAATTAAGAATCATTCAAATAAAATTACAAAATGAATACAGAATGACTTATCCATTAAGAAATGCAGCTTCAATATAAACCTTTCAATGCATAACAAAAAGAATCTGCATAACTAATGCTTAATAGCATGTAAAGTATAAAAACATCTTTCCAGATTATGCAGATTATTTTTCATAAAACACACCAACACTGCATCTGAAGACAACAAGGATTAACGCCTACAGACTGTGCTGACAAAACACTGGAATTTAATTCCTTATTCAGTGAAAATGAAAGTGTACAATTTCAGTTAATTCATAAATGACGCACTAACTTTGATCCAGAGTACATAAACACACACTTTTTCTTTCCAAGTATCCCCGTCACCTTTGAACACAGATAGATAGGGTTATTACTTCCTGCCTTCCAGGCTTCAATGTGCATCCTGGATTGTGATTCAGTTCTTCTCTATCCTGCATAGCAACATTAATTGAACAGATTTCGTTCATTGGCGCTCTGGAAAACAGGCTCTTTACATTTCTTGTGTGGAGAAACCAAACGTCCAGCAGTAAGTAGAAACGCTCTGTGTTAATGTGACTGTATATACGGAAAATTAACTTAAACCTTGCTACTCCACGTAAAAGCTCTGCTCAAATTGCGACTGGAGTTAGTGGCCTAAACTTAAGCTTTGTGAGTTTTTGTGGAGAACACCGAGGCTCTCTGCTCTAGTCCCTGGGTAGTTGGGGCTTCCTGTTTAGCTGCAGAGAGGGTTTATTGTTCTTGGAAGCAGTGTCAAAAATATGTGGTACAACTGGTGTGTGGGCTACGCATGCTTATACTATTGTTGATCCATCGGTCAGACACGGAGAAGAGCAGAGTTATAGCACACAAAGAGCTGAAGCAGAATGTTGAAAACAATGAAAAGTATCGATTGTAGCCACCGTCTGTACTTTTAATACTGCAGTTTTTAATCTTTATTGTTTGTTTCGTGCTTCTTCCGTTCTCGGTGAACTCCGTCCAGTGTTGCCAATAGGGGTGGGTTTTGATAATCGATTTATCGATTAAAATCGATTCTGGCTTGGATAATGTGATATCGATTCATTAAAATCCTGAATCGATTTTTTTAATATTAATTTATTTTGCCCGAAACGCCAGAATCTCAGGTTAAACCTCACAAAATTTCAAGAACCACCAAACAGCTAAAACAGTAAATGAGAGCAGGTACACAGATTCTGCACAAAGATGTAAACACAAAGCTCGGACCCGCCGACGGATCAGAATCAGTGAGATGTCGCCTTTCTCACCCGACCGCATGGACACGGTTGAGGCTGAAAGCCGACAGCTCGCTGCTTCCGATGTTTCGGCGGGTCCGCGCTTTGTTTTTACGCCCTTTTTGCTGTGATTCTAAAGCTGTTAGTTTTATCTCTCTCTAAACATTATTGACCGAACCAGCAGCAAAAGAAGATCCAAACTATGCTTCACAAAAACATCGTCATGAATTCCCTCTCTGACTTTTGCTGTTTTGCTTCCTCCACACTTCATGCACAGCTCGCTCTCTCTCTCGCTTTCTCTGTATACTTCAAGAACAGTTTCCTGTCTAAAAATCTGTTTTCTGCATTATTCGCTTGCTTGTTACGCACAAGTCTACCGTTGTTTACAGCGCTGTCAGACGCTGTTTTTTCCCCTTTTATTTACTTCCGTGTGTGAGTGTGTGGTTATAAGTAGTTTTAAACCTTGTGATCCAGAAAACAGCATAACAGTAAAAGAAGAACTGACTGCCTTACAGTCAGTGCAGGAGCAGCGGATTTGCTCCTGCGCGATTCATTTGCAGTTTGGACGCATAGGTGTTAACGTCTCCTGCCCTGATAGCAGCTGGGGGAGGACTATCCTCCGCCTGTGAGCGCCTTGGCACGGGTGAGGTGCCCACGGCAGTACCGCTGCTTATTGAGAGTAAGAGCGATACGCGTTTTCACGTCAAAAAGTCGTCGTAAATAAGTCTCCAATAATACCAGGAAAAGTCGCCAGATTTGTCGCTAGTCGCTTTTTAGAAAAAAAAGTCGCTAAGGGGGTCTAAAAACTCCCTAAATATAGCGACAAAGTCGCTAAGTTGGTAACACTGAGCGCAGGCTTGCCGCTGCTAAAATTAAACAGAGCTCCCTGAAAGGCACAGCCAATCACCATATTTGTCACGTGACGTAGGACTCCAGTAGAGAACGTAATTTAACTTTTTCTGTACCGCTGGGTGAATGAGACGTTGACAGATCGGTTTTGTTTTTCTTTACTCGAAGAGATCAAATTATTGGTGGGGACAATTCAATCATCGCTGGATATTGGTGGGGACATGTCCCTTCCGTCCATGCCAAATCTACGCCCTTGCTTTGAATACACATTGAACAGAAAACAAACTGGAGGCTGGCTTGACTGCAAGTCTCGAATTGGAGGCTGGCACAAGTTCGGTTTTGCGCTATACAAATCAGCCCTCTTAACACTGTGAAAGAAACGATAGTGATCACAGTAAGTAGAAAACCTGGGTGAATGTGGCTGGCTTCATGTAGGTTGAGGAATGTTGCTGAAATGTACAAGTTAACTTTGCGGAAAATGGTGCTCAGAACGCGGATAGTCTGGGAATCACATTTAAACTTAATAACTAACAGACCGCATTAATTAAAATAATGATAATTACGAAACACCGTAAATGTTAGTCTGTTTTAACGACTGGTCATCCTCAATAAATATTTTTAATGCGATGCATTTTTTGTCAAGCACACTGACTTTCGAAGTTTACAATGGTGAAAAATGAGGAAGTAATATTGTCTCTTTAACGATGGAATGAAATTGCAACTGAATTAGAGAAGAAAAAAACCTAGAAGACGCTATTGGAAATCAAAACAGTGCATTTCCACTGCTAAAAAAATGAAAGAAACATATTAACAATATATTTATTTCGTGACAGAAGTCATGCCGGTAACTTTTTTGTTTGTTTGTGTTTTTTCAGATGAGGGTGTTCTGCTGCTGTACTGCTTTCCTGCTGCTCATCCTTATTCCCACAGCCTGTGAAGGAGGCAACATTTTAGTCTTTCCCTCTGAAGGCAGCCACTGGGTAAACATGAACATTCTACTAAAAGCTTTACACTCCAGAGGACACAACATCACTGTTTTACGTCCCAGCAACAGCTGGTACATAAAAGATGACTCATCCTATAATACCATTACAGTTCTAGTGGAGAATCTCTTGGATCAGAAGTTCATCACAAGACTTGTGTCTGACTCCATACAATTTGAACGAGGGGCCCTCCCCTTGACGAGTTTTCTTCAAATGAGTGGAGGGATGATCAGCTCAATTCTTGATGTTCATAAAGCTGTAGCTAATTTTGTATCTGCAATACTAGATGACAGTGACTTGATAAGAAAACTAAAAGATAGCAAGTTTGACCTGTTACTTGCTGACCCCTGCTGGGGTGTTGGAGTCACTGTGGCCAAATATTTGAACCTTCCTTTGGTTTATAATGTTCGCTGGGTATTAGGTACAGAGGCTCATTTTTCCATAGCCCCGTCACCATTATCTTACATTCCTGTGACTGGAACTGGCAATACTGTCGAGATGACCTTTTTTCAGAGAGTTAAAAACATGGTTTTACACATCATAACTCAAACACAGAACAGCCTGCCGTTTAAACTAGTATACCAGAAAACAGCTGACAAATATCTTGGGCCTGGTTATGATTTTAATGAGTTAATGATCGATGCAGACATTTGGCTGATGAGAGTGGACTTTGTGTTTGAGTACCCACGCCCTACAATGCCTAATGTTGTTTATATTGGAGGGTTCCAGTGCAAACCTGCTAAACCTCTGCCTCAGCACTTGGAGGACTTTGTGCAGAGTTCTGGAGAGCATGGCTTCATCCTCATGTCTTTGGGGACTTTTGTGACTGAACTTCCTTCTGACATGGCAAATGAGATCGCTGCAGCTTTTGCTAAACTACCACAGAAAGTCATCTGGAAGTATAAATGTGACAGACCAGCCACTCTGGGCAATAACACTTTACTGGTGGACTGGATGCCACAGAATGACCTTTTGGGACATCCAAAAATAAAACTATTTGTGGCACATGGAGGAACAAATGGAGTCCAAGAAGCTATTTATCATGGAGTCCCAGTTGTGGGCATATCCTTTTTTTTTTGATCAATATGACAACCTGCTACGTCTGAAAGAGAGGGGGGGCGCTAAGATACTTACATTAACTACAGTGGACAAAGACAACAACTTCCTGAAGGCCATAGAGGAAGTCCTGAGTGATCCCTCCTACAAGGCGAACATGCAGAGACTTTCCAGGCTACACAGAGATAAGCCAGTAAAGCCACTGGATAACGCCCTCTTCTGGATAGAGTTTGTCATGAGGCACAAAGGAGCAGCTCACCTGAAAGCACGGTCCTACAGAATGCCCTGGTACTCCTACCACTCTGTAGATGTAGTTTTGTTCCTGGCTGGAGCTATGCTGCTCGTGTTTTTAGCAGTTTTTTTCTTTATTAAATGTTTATACGCTGCAGTGTGTAAATATAAAGTGAAACGTGAGTGAGGTATTTTAGTGGGATCGTGGGCTGAGCTTGACTTCCTGGTTTGCCTGAACTAATGCCATGTTCAGCTTTTTTGTAATTGATCATTAGCCATAATAATGATATAAAACGCAGCTGCATCTTTCTTTTTTGCTTCTTCTGCAATTTATTGTAACCTCAGCTCAACAGTATTGCAATAACAAGTTGTATTTGTCAGTTTCGGAAAGGCTCATTTTCTCTCATCACTCAATGAGTAAAGACAAGAAGGATTAATCCATACTGTAAGGCACTGTAATCCGTACTATAATGCCAGAACAAAAACTGATATTAGTGCAATTTAAATTCCATTTCATATGCATTCATGAGTTAAACCAAAAAAATCCCCCAAACAAAGTTCCACATATCATAGGGATCACTGTAAATAAACTGCTCACCTCTGGGAATTTAAAATATCTCCTGAGTTTGGTTACCTACCGCTTTATTTGATGCTTGAGCAAAACTACTTTAAACCCTCTTAAAGGATAACATGGAGAGATTTACAAGGCTACAAGATAAGAATACAAGAAAGCCACTGGATAGCTCAGTCTTCTGGATATAGTTTTACCTGAAAGCAGAGTCCTAACTAGGGATGGGTATCGTTTAGGTTTTATCCAATACCTGTGCCAAACCGGTACTTTTGAAATGGTGCCGGTGCTTAAACGGTGCTCAAACCGGTGCTTAAAAAATGGAGAACACAAAATTGGTCCAAAAACCTCTCATGTTCAGCTGTTTTTTTGTAAAAAGATAACAATGTTAGCCTTTTCTGCAGCTATGGGGCATATATGGTATCACTCTTGGCTGGAAGCAGTGCTTAATCAATGGAAAAAACACAAACTTTGTCCAAAAACCTCTCATGTTTAACTGTTTTCCACTTTTTCTTTGGTCATTTTAGCCTTTTTGGCCACCGTGAAGGGAGTATCTGCCATCAAACAAGAAGACAGCCGCATGTAGCTATGATGTTTGCTAGTTCACCTTACATGCATTAATGTAGTAAGTAAGTAAGTAAGTTTATTTATTAAGCGCTTTTCATAGACAGGTAGTCACAAAGCGCTGCACACAGAGATTAAAATAAACAGTACGATAAATAGCAAAATGCACAATATACACAATATAGAGTTTAAATGTAAATTAAAAATATAAAAATGTAAAAAGCATTGGTCAACAGAAAGCTTGTTTAAACAGTAAAGTTTTTAACTGTTTTTTAAAGGATTCCACAGAGTCAACCAAACGTAGTTGTAGAGGTAGACTGTTCCACAGCCTTGGTGCCACAGACTGAAAGGCTCTGTCCCCTTTCGTCTTCAGACGTGTTCTGGGAGCAACCAACAAACTCTGAGTCTGTGAGCGGAGACAGCGAGCAGTAGTGTATTTTGTGAGAAGCTTGGATAAATAATCTGGGGCTTGGCCATTTAGTGCTCTGTACGTTAAAACAATAATTTTAAAACGAATTCTAAAATCTATTGGGAGCCAATGTAAAGAACATAAAATAGGAGTGATGTGAGCTCGCTTGCTAGAGCGAGTTAGTAGTCTGGCTGCTGCGTTTTGTATAGCTTGGAGGCGAGAAAGAGATGATTTATCCAAGCTGGTAAACAGGGAATTACAATAATCTAAACGCGATGACACAAATGCATGGACAATTTTTTCCAGTTCAGCTAAGGAGACCATATGTCGCAATTTAGAAATGTAATAACGTGGTTAGCCTACTCAACGTAAATTACACACGAACAACATTAAGCTACTCACGCAGAGAAGAACGGCTGCTGCTGCCATCATCATCCGTCATCATTTCTGCTACACTGGCAGGGCTAAGGGCCAGGACTCTCCTCTTCGGGTTTTTGGGGGATGTTGCTCCGGGTCCGATAACAGGCAACCCACCCGCAGTAGATGTGCACGGTGTGAGGTCTCGCAGCAAGCTATCAAATACGGCGCATTTCTCGGCTTTTAAAAAAAACGCTATGCGTCGCCAGGTGTTTCATCGGATTTGAGGTGTTACCTCCTTTGACAGTATCACAGTATCACCTTAAAGCACGTGTTGCAGGCTGCTGAGTTTGCATATTTTGCTGTGAAGTACAGCCATACATTTGACCGGTCCTCCTTGGGCATTTTTAATCTGTAGCTCTGCTCTAAAAGAACGTACGTACCTGGACCCGCCTACTATCCTCAGAAACGTAAAATGATTGGCTAGAATCTAAAGCGTATCACAGCTCAGGAAAAAAAAGCACCGAAATAAAGCACCGAAATGTGCGCTGCTTTTCGGTCTGGTTACTACCGTTTATGTCAGAACCATACCGGTACCCATCCCTAGTCCTAACATACCCTGGTGTTCTTACCACTTTGTAGATATAGTTTTGTTTCTAGTTGGAATCATGCTGCTTGTGCTTTTAACTGTTGTTTATCTTGTAACGTGATGAAACACTGCATTATGTACAAATAAAAAGAAATATGAGTAATCAGAAAGTAAGGATTTTCTTAATGCAGACTTTTGCAATTTTATATCATCATTTCATTTTCTTATGATATTTCAGCAAATTTAATAATAAATAAAACACTTAAAATTATTCATGGCTAAACCACAAAATTGAGCTTTTTTTTAATGCAAACTCACCAGTGCACTTACCTGCCATAGTCTGTAACTGCTGTTTGGCTTACTGAATCTAATCTATTGTACAGATAGAAATGTGTTTCGTTATAGGAAGGACCCAAAGGTTTATTTTTTGTGTAATAAATACATTTAAGTCAGATTCACTGTAGTCAAAAGAACATTTCACACTGCAGTAATTAATGTGAAGTGTTGTGGTTCTGTTGTGCTCTGACCTACCTGCCCCTCCATGTAGAAACATGGAAAGCCTGAGGCAGGGAGATGGAACAGGTATCAACAACAGATGTGACACTGATCAAGTTAGAAGGCATGAAAAGAAACAGCTGGGAAGGTGGTGGGCTGTAAAGTGGTCAGCACATGTGCCAGAAACTGTAGGCAAGCTAAATCAGCTTGAATAGAACAACCTATGTGTAATTATCAGTAAGATCATTAGAAAGATACTTGGTATGGATATGGGGAGGAATTGATGTCAGCTGTTATCATCTAGCCTAATGGGATTGTGGGTTAAGCCTGTCTCCGTGGGCTGAAGTAGTGGTATGCTAAATTTATTGTTCTAAAATAATTTCTGCTCAGAGAGACGAAATGTGTGCGGAGCTGGTGGCACCAAAACACTACTTGGTTTTCTGAGAGGCTCCATTTGATTACCATCATAAAACATAATAGTGGCATAAAATGCAGTTGCGTCTTTCCAATTTGCTACTTCTCCAACACATTCTAACTATAGCTGTACAGCATGGCAGTCACCAGTTGCATTTGTCAGCCTTGGAAATGTCATTTTGCTGTCATCACTCAGTGAATGAAGAAAAGAAGGATTAGTCCATAAAATGCCGCCAGCACACTGACAAGTTCTTTTTGTGTTCAGTGAAATAAAGCCACATTAATTTTTATCAGAACTGAAATGGCATCTCATGTGTTGCTTGTTCTGTATTCCATTATTCATTGCTAATAAATAAGGAGATGAATTTATTGTCTTCTTATAATGAGTTTTGGGTAATATTTTTTAAAAATGGGGTAACTGTGATCTGGAGTTAGAGAACAAAACACACACATACAGTCACATCTAAATTTCATTGTAATGATTCAGTCAATGTATAACCTCATTATCGTATCACTGCTCTTTGCACACAGATTGATACCGTTATGCACTTTGCCTTACAAGGGTCTACTGAGGCACTGGGCAATAGTGCCTTTTGCGTGGTGGCTCAGCTCCTCCCCTCTGGAGAGTACAAATACACACATGTCATGTTCAACATACTGGTGCTTTGAACAACAGTTCTCTTATCACCGTGACCTTTGCTGGATAAAGAAACTATTCATATTACAGTAAGTAGAAAAGCTTTCAGACTCAATAAACTGTTTAAATGCAGCACTGTGCATACATTTAAACATATTAACCCTTTTATGTGGGGGACTGACTTTCAATACAAATAGTATTCTGTTGTTAAAAAGTAAAAAAAAAAAAAAAAAAGTAAAATTTGCTATAATAAAGTGAAAGCATACCATGTTTTTAGCAGCAATTTAAAAAATATAGATTTTATTTTTTTATTTCTTGGAATGTTCTTTTTAAAGGTAGGAAAATGTTCTCTAAAACATCTTAAACAATTATTAACAACCTTTTTACAATGCCTAGCAATAACATTGTTTGGACACGGATTTAAAGTTAATTTTCTCTTTATTTTTTGACATTTTTTTGGCCTTTTTTGGGTTGGGGCTTCTACTACACTTGAATTTGAATGAGACCAGGAATACACACTGGGCATATAGTCTACCCACAGAGATAACACAGAGAGACAGATAAACATTCACACTCACATTCCCACCTACAGCCAATCTAGAATTTCAAAATAAGCCCTTTGCTGTACCTAGAGAACCTATAGAGGCACAGTTAGAATTTTTCAAACATTTTTTTAAAAAGATTAGGACATTATAATCTGTTTTTCTGTTTGAAAACTTAATTCGAACTTGCAGATCGTGTTTGCAAATTGTGTGAGAACATCCCCGTCTAGCTATCTTTATTTTTAGGTAGGTATGGTAACATATCACTACATTTACACTCTGATTTTACAAATGACCTTCTTTATGCCAGTAAGTTGATTTTGAATTTCAGATGAGGGTCCTCTGCTGCTGCACTGCTTTCCTGCTGCTCATCCTAATTCCCAAAGCCTGTGAAGGAGGCAACATCTTGGTCTATCCTTCTGAAGGCAGCCACTGGATAAACATGGAAATTCTACTAAAGGCTTTGCACTCTAGAGGACACAATATCACCATTCTGCGTTCTAGTAAAAGCTGGTACATAAAAGATAACTCATCTTATTACAGTGCCTTTACAGTTCCAGTGGAAAACACCTTGGATCAGACATTCATCACAAGGATTATAGCTGAGATCATAGAATTTGAACGAGGAGCCCTCCCCTTGATTAGTTTTCTCCACATGAGTGTGGGGATGTTTGGCACATTTATTGATGCCCACAAAGGCGTGGGTGCAGTAGTAACAGCAATGATGGATGACAGTGAGTTGATGAGAAAAATGAAAGACAGCAAGTTTGACCTGCTACTCGCTGACCCCTGCTGGGGTGGTGCCATCATTCTGGCCAAATATTTGAACCTTCCTTTGGTTTATAATGTTCGCTGGCTTATAGCTGCAGAGTCACATTTTTCCATAGCTCCTTCACCATTGTCTTATATTCCTATAACAGGAGCAGGGAATACTGACAAGATGACCTTTTTGCAGAGAGTTACAAACATGCTTTTGCACATTATAACCCAAATACAAAATGACCTCTTAGTTAGACTAGTATACCAGAAATTAACTGACAAATATCTTGGGCCTGGTCACGATTTTAATGAGTTAATGATTGATGCAGACATTTGGCTGATGAGAGTGGACTTTGTGTTTGAGTACCCACGGCCCACAATGCCTAATGTTGTTTATATTGGAGGGTTCCAGTGCAAACCTGCTAAACCTCTGCCTCAGCACTTGGAGGACTTTGTGGAGAGTTCTGGAGAGCATGGCTTCATCCTCATGTCTTTGGGGACTTTTGTGACTGAACTTCCTGCTGACATGGCAAATGAGATCGCTGCAGCTTTTGCTAAACTACCACAGAAAGTCATCTGGAAGTATAAAGGTAATAGACCAGCCAATCTGGGTAATAACACTTTACTGGTGGACTGGATGCCACAGAATGACCTTTTAGGACATCCAAAAATAAAACTGTTTGTGGCACATGGAGGAACAAATGGAGTCCAAGAAGCCCTGTATCACGGAGTCCCATTTGTGGGTATACCTGTGTTTTTTGACCAACATGACAACCTGCTACGTCTGAAAGAGAGAGGAGGAGGAAAAATACTTACATTAGCTACAGTGGACAAAGACAACAACTTCCTGAAGGCCATAGAGGAAGTCCTGAATGATCCCTCCTACAGGGCGAACATGCAGAGACTTTCCAGGCTACACAGAGATAAGCCAGTAAAGCCACTGGATAACGCCCTCTTCTGGATAGAGTTTGTCATGAGGCACAAAGGAGCAGCTCACCTGAAAGCACGGTCCTACAGAATGCCCTGGTATTCCTACCACTCTGTAGATGTAGTTTTGTTCCTGGCTGGAGCTATGCTGCTCGTGTTTTTAGCAGTTTTTTTCTTTATTAAATGTTTATACGCTGCAGTGTGTAAATATAAAGTGAAACGTGAGTGAGGTATTTTAGTGGGATCGTGGGCTGAGCTTGACTTCCTGGTTTGCCTGAACTAATGCCATGTTCAGCTTTTTTGTAATTGATCATTAGCCATAATAATGATATAAAACGCAGCTGCATCTTTCTTTTTTGCTTCTTCTGCAATTTATTGTAACCTCAGCTCAACAGTATTGCAATAACAAGTTGTATTTGTCAGTTTCGGAAAGGCTTAACCACTTTCTACCTTATTAGGTGTTTATACACTGGGATGTGCAAATATAAAGTGAAACATGACTAATGATCAGTGCACAGATGGATTTGATAATGCATTGTGTCATTTTAACTTCTCATTCATGTTTGAGTACCACATTCATATGAGGTTGTTATAAAAAAAAACTTCATCATTATTAAAAGACTGTTTCAAAATAATTCTGAGTGGATTAACTCTAACAAGATAAACATAATCAATGAAAAAAATCAATTTTGTATCTTTACCTGAATATATGTAGTTTTGTTATATTTTGCCTTTTTTTAAAAAGGGAAAACAACTGCCTCTATGTTTGACAAACAATACATATCTTCTTAATGAAGGGATTTGAGAGGAATTCTCCGTTGATGGGACTTTAAATGATAATCTCATGCCAGGCAAATCTGAGTAATGATCCCATTTGAATTACAGAAAATGTTCTATTTCATTTGTAAACGCTGTCAGTTCAGTCGCTTATTAATGCCAAGAATGACAGAATGGCACTGGCATAATGCTCCGGACACGGAATCGACTATGTGCACGTTAGCATATGCTACTTCTGGTGCGGAAACTCCTGTGGGGAGCTTTGTTTCCGGTGTCCTATTCGCGCCTGGTTTATGGTCCAAAACAAGTTAAGCAAATGAATGAATCAAGCGGCGATTTACATTTCTATAGATGTCTTGGGCATTTACCCAATATATCTGTAAATGATGTTCATCGACTTGTCGATATTTTTTCCCCGCGCCTCAGGACAAAAGAGAAAATGGATTCAAATGTTATATTTCTCAGCTGTCCCTCGTTTATCGCGGGTGTTATGTTCTAAAAAATAACCAGCGATAGGTGAAATCAAGTAGCCAATTTTATTTTTTGACGGTGCAAAACGTTTCGTGGACATCGTGGACATACAGTACTGCACTTCAGAGTCACACTGCTAGCGATCGATGCAGTGATTCTGTACTGTACAGGAGAGACGTCATGGAGGAGATCGTCTGCAGCGATCAGGACGCAGGACACAATGTGACGTAAAAAAAAACAAGCATGCAAACTTGCACTAAAAAATCTGTGAAACAGCGAGGTGAAAGGTGAACCGCATTATAGCGAAGGACCACTGTAATTTTGAAGGTAAGTCACAACATACCCTTCGTAAATACTAATGTATAGAAACCCTTACCAGCAATCATTCATTTTTTGTGTGGCTTTTTTCACGGTTTGTTAACATGCTGTGTAGGTGTGTACTTGACTAGCTGATGTCGACATAATGGGGGAAACATCTGGTTTGACTATTCTTCACCTGTAGTTTGAATGCTGAACATTTGCCTGTTTAAATCATAAGACCAGTCACTATACAGAGATACTTCTGAATGTGGACGATGTGTCTTCTGCATGCAGTAATGCAGTTCTGCTTGTGTTGAGTGATGTAAACAACTGATCGATCTAAACTCTTTAAACGTCAAAATTGATCATTAGATTTTTTGTGATACAACAGTGGTGAGTGTTCCCACCTTCTGCTCTTTGTAACTTAACGCGATCTTTCCGTTTTCGAGTTTTGGACATGATTTTGGAGTATATCTTCGCAGTAGCGATTGACCGCAAAGTAAAGCTACCGGAAATGTACAACCCCACATCCGGTCTCAAACCAGGAAGTTAGCATTTTCTCGTGCACAGGGTCAATAGTGTTTTTAGTCTTAAGAGAAAATGAATCAATGAATGAACAACTGAATGGTTGTCAGTTTTACTTTAATTGAATGCAGCATTCAGTTGAAATACAAAAAATGTCGGTGTAAATGTAACTTAAAATTGAATCAAGACCGGTTATGTCACATTGCAGAGTAACGCGTTCCTCTCGTCACATTGCATTTTTGTCACAACTCATTAACGTGACGCGTTACAGTACTAAATTCAGTAATCACATCGGGTAACATTTACTTTGGTTACAACGATTTTTCAGTACGCCGAGCGAATAAAAAGTACAACAAAAAGCACAAAACGTGTCTTCTTCCTGTCCGTTGACGTTTGATTTTGGTTCCTGTGTAGGGAGGAAGAAATGGTGGAGCCATAGACATACATAAATATGTATGTCCATGGTTGGAGCAGTCTACAACTTTTGAGGAGTGGAGGTTTGAACAATACGTTTTATTTTTAGTTAAAGGACAAGCACGTGATTATTAAGAGCAACAGCAGGCAGTGTTGGGGAGTAACGGAATACATGTACCGCCGTTACGTATTTAAAATACAAAATATGAGTAACTGTATTCCGTTACAGTTACCGTTTAAAAAGGTGGTATTTAGAATACAGTTACTTTGTTGAAATAAATGGATTACACAGCGGTACTTCCCTGTTTCATATTGTGGCGGGTCAGGACTGTTTGGGTTTTGTTTGACAGCTACGTTCTGTTGTTCCAGGCGGCAGCGTTACGGTTTCCATGGTTACAGGGTGACGCTCTCTCTCTGCGTGTTTCCTGGGTGAGAGAGCGCCTTTTTGTTGTTGTTGTGCTAAGCTAATAGGCAGAATGCTACAGGCATAGCCCTAAAGAATGTAGCATCATAGGCAGTGTAGTCCGTGCTGCAGGGAGAATGGACTGCCATACCTGTTGTGTGTCTGTGAGCGCGAGGAGGGAGAAAAAAAATGAAAAGTATGAGTTGTCATCAAGCAAAAACGGGAGCTGGAAGCATGTAAATATAATAATAACCACTGCAGCCAAGAAGAGTGCCTGACGAGCCCAGTTGTAAGTAAGCTATTAAGACTCGACTGTACGCTGTGTTCGTGTTTTCCTCCGAAACAATAAGTTCCGTTGGAGCAGCCTTTCAACGCCTCTCTCGCAAGCAAACTTGACCCACACAACAAAGTAAAGCTATTTTTCGGCTACGAGCAGTGGCGTGTCCAGCGCCACCCCGAAGCTAAAACAATAAAATTTAATGAAATATCAAATGTACGATTATGGTTTCACAGTGAAGCTCAGATATCCGAGGGTAAGTGAATGCAGCACCGGCTTCTGCACTATGAGCATCATGTTAGCAAAGGTAGGAGAGCCAAGCACGAAAGACAGCACCGCCAAAAACATTTTTTCAGCGAAAGATTAACAAGTTAACATAGCTGGACTAGCCATCGGACATTTGCACGGTGGGCTGATGACTTATTTATTTATTTTTTTTGTAACGGCATGAACAATGAGAGGTGGTGGATTGGCCAGATGCTGGCCGATGTGTAAAAATAACTCAGTTGTTTGGTGGTGGCTATGGGGGAGCTTCCACAGAGGCAACAGGTGGATGAGGGAAGGGGAGGCAGGAGGAGCAGAGACCCGAGGCGGCCGCTGGTTCGAGTATCAGGTGAACTGAACTTCAGGTAAGAAGTTATGACCTGCAGTCTATCTGGGTCAGATATAAACCAAGTTTAGGTGGAGTTTATTTTCGTTGTGCTGACTTTTTACAGTCAGTTACAATAACTCGTACTGCGTGAGCTAGCATGACGGAGTTTCTATATAGCTGTTCGGTTGCTATGATGTTATTGATAGTGAACTTTATTTTATTCATAAGGTTAGTTAGTAGAGTTGCCAATGGCTCCTTAAAAAATGGAATGGTCCCTCATTCAGAGAAAATATTATGCGTTTCGTATTGAGCTGAGAAGAGACGCAGTTTGTCCCGTACTTTAGCTAGAATGGGAAAAGACAAAAAGCTGGAGTTATTCTGTCTTTACGCTGCACAGCTGCCTCTTCTCTTATCTCCCCCCCCTCCCTCCCTCTTCTGTTGCTACTTCAATCATGAAACTGATCAATGATCAGCTGATCGGCTTTTCTCTCTTGTTTATTTATTGCCCACTTTGCCTCAGAAACAGGAAACCAGCGGATGTTGCGCTAAACAACAGCAGCACGTTTAAGCTTGATCGGCTGTTGTTAGAATTTATTTAATATTAATTTCTAGTATCAGCTGATGTTTGCTGGAGCCACAGCTGTAAAAGCTGCTGGTCATGATATCGGTTTGGATATGTGGTGAGAGGGAAACATGAAGATGAAACCAGGAGATGTCCTTACTGAATCATCAGAGCTGAACAGTGATGGAGAAACAGGTTTACCTTTTAGGTGACATGAATGAGTTGAAGGGAAGTTATGAACTGTTTCTGAGAGACAAATAACACCAGGATCCTTTTCCAAGTAGCTGACAACTGGTAACTGTGCAGGGGCAGATCTAGCAAAGTGTTGCCAGGGGGCCAGGTAGGGCATTAACAGGGAGAGGGGGGCACAAAGAAATACTTTTCTTTCTTATTCTCATTTCAAATATTTAGCTTTTATTAAATAATTATCTGAATCTTGCGAACAAAGTTTTTATCTGACGTAAAATGTATAGAAATCATACATATACCAAAAAGACAGTGTACATCACTGTCACAACAGCGTTTGTTTTCATTCAAAGGCTTTATGGCTTTAATACCTGGTGGGCCGGTCTGTAGTGAAAATGCCCAATTTTTTGTCCCAGTCCAGCCCTGCAGGTTAATACTGGCAGTGTCACCATGCCAGCTGACTGTATTTCATCATCAGCCAGTGTTGTTCTTTATACATCAATATTACCAAAGTTTACCATAAGGCAGCATATAAAGTGTTTACTTGCTTTCAGGTTTTATTCAAATGTTTGTCTTTTCATTTGTTTCCCCACTTTTTTCCTGTTTCAAAATCAAACACCAGTTTGTGAGAAGATTATCTTCTTTTTTTAATAGGCATTGGTTTTGCATTGGCATTGGCTAATTTGCCAATTGTATGTTAAAAATGTTCGTATTTTAATATTCAAAAATGTTTTTGCCCAAAACATATGTGCACTACATGTCAGTAAAAATACTATGCAAATATTGATGTCCTTGACTGCTGAATAAACACTGACTGATTGTATCTCTTGTACTTTATCAACACAGTATCTAAAAACTTTGCACCGTAGTGGTTAAAATCTCATTCTAATAAGAGTTAAAAGCGCATTCGGTTATTAGGTTTATAGGGTTATTGAATTATGGTTAACGGTTGGTAGAATTGTTTTTAACATTATCTGCCAATTACATCTGCCACCCTTCTCCAAATCTGTGCCCCTACCTGGCCCCCCCAACAAAAATTTTCTAGACACGCCACTGGCTACGAGCCCGACACGGGACCCGACGTATTAGCCAGAGGTCCTTTACTATGGTTCGGAGCCGCGGACCTTCAGTAACAGTAATAAATCACAGCAATAGGACATTCATGTAGTTGTAAACAGCATGATAATATATTAAGTAATCCAAAGTATTCAGAATACGTTACTCTCATTGAGTAACGTAACAGAATACGTTACAGAATACATTTTGGGGCATGTATTCTGTAATGGAATACATTTTAAAAGTAACCTTCCCAACACTGACAGCAGGACGTAAAACACTTGTATTAGATTGTCAACACAACATTGGCTCGTTCCAAGCATCTGCAGTGACAGCATGCTGGCTCAGAACTAGCGAAGATCTTCAACAGGCAAAAAAAGGTAGTAAGGAGCACTCTGTAGCCTCCATTTCTACGTATTTTTAAAGTAGCTTTGAGGTTTCTTTAGGCTGGTATTCAGCTTTGTGTTGTCGGTTTTGTGGTCATGCAATCAGTGAAGAAAGCGTGTCTCTCTCCTTCTCTCTGTGCGTGTGTGTGTGCGCACGCGTGTGTGTACAAATAAGGAGTAATGTGTAACGCTTTACTTTTTATGAGTAACGATCCCAGCACTGGTGAGGAGTGTGCACACACATGAAGCCAATCAGCTTCAGTATGAAAACATCGAATCGCGGAAGAATAGTAACAATAAAGCTAAACAATAAAGCGAGACTCGGGTTTGGATTACACAATGTATTAGTGACACAAAGAAAGCACAACATAGGAAAATGTAATCACTACGGCCAAGGCGAGAACACTGATCAGAAGAATAAAAAAATAAATTATTTCTTAAATAATTATATGACCTTATATATTTTGCAAAAGAACTAAAGAAATTACATTACTGAGTATTACCGAGTTCTCAGTATCTTAGACAAATGTTTTTGAGTCGGGTTTGTTTTTCCACAGCTGGTGGCGGTAATGCACCAATTCATAGTTTTCTAACCAAGACGAATTTCAAGTAAGTTTAAAAAGAAGAAGTGCTGTATGAAACTTGTGCAAAGCTATGGTTAGGTGTTGAACGCTTGTAGTAACTGCAGGGCTGTTGTCACGCAGTAAGGCTTGTTAAATTGAAACTGAAGCGCATATACCTATTCTTATTAAAGTTAAAGCTTATTAAAGTTAATTGGATAGATGGGTTGGTGATTTGATAGATTGCGCTCAGGCTAAGTGGTTAGACATAGTGATAATGACCTTTTTGACTTTCTATAAGCATGACTTATTGAATACAATAAACATGCTTCACAAGTGGCAGAGTCTCTATTTACAACCGTGCACAGGTCTATATGAACACATAATTCTTGGATCAGTGCCTGCCTTTTATTCTAGAGCCAAATTCAAGATAGTCATTTTAGAGATAATTGTTTATTTTTTAGTGTTAATGTGTTAATATTTTGCAAACTGGTTAAAATCTCATCATTTCAGATCAGCATAGTTATTAATATAATATATTTTGGGTTGAAATGTCCAAAATGCAACTTCCTTTTAAACAGACAAGAACTTAACCGTCACAGGCTTTGCACAACTGCAGGGGTGCGGCCAAAAAAAGACAAAAAAAACCAAAAAAAAATCCAGGAAGTGTTGTTTTTTCTTCCACCTTCACTTGTTTCAACTTAACCCACTCCAACTGTGCCTTGTCAGTTTGAAGGAGACGTACAACAAAACTAAGAGCATTTAACTGTAAGTTAAGTTGTTATTTATGCTATTATTTGGCTGTGTTTGTGTTTTGTTGTACTGATTGAGTAGGTTTATATAACACATGCAGCATGACTCGCATTATATATCAAACACACAGCACTAACCGCCGAGAACATTTTAGTGAGTGTCTGTATGTGTGTGTTCACACAACTGTCATTGCTAAGATATGCTTGACAAGTGTCAACAGTTACCCTTTTTACATGCTTTGTTGGTTAATCTGCTATCTAAATTCTTCAATCTTTGTCAATATTTCAGTGTCATTTTTAGAGACATGCATGTAAAGGAATCACTTTTTAAGTGATTCCTTTACATGCATGTACTGGGGGTTCTAATGCACATGGGCCCATTGGGTTTTATGAGACACTGTTCACTTGCTGTGAGAGAGACAAAAATACCTAACCATATCTACATAGCTACTGTAACTCTTTTTTTCAGTTCAGAACACTGTATCTCTGGCTCATTGCATACTTATCTGGTTAAACAGGAACATCTGAAACCAAAAAATCATCAGTCATCTTCAATGACTTGCATTCAGTGCTTTTATCTGGGTCACAGCACTTTAAAGAGACTGCTTTGTTGACATGCCAACTAAGTTTGTGATGTAACCATAACATTTATAGCTTTTGTTTTTGGTTTGACACAAAAGAAAGTGTGGAAAACTACCCTTACCAGTTTTTTTTGTTTTGTTTTGTGTGTGTGTTTTCTTTTTTCTTTTTTTTTTTGTGCTCCACTGCCAGATACACTCAAAAAAATAACTCTTTGAATGAACATAAAAAAATCATGGAAAGAATTTCCACGTAATTAAATTGCTTTATTTTAGCATTATGCAATTCTGTTATTCCAACTTAATGTACTTGAGTTGGACTAACTTGATTAATTAATGATGAATCAACTGTTTTACTACAGTTGAGTCCAACTTAATTTAATTGATTTAATCCAACCCATGCAAATTATGTTAGTGCAACAAAACATGCTTATTAGAATAGAAATCCATTTATTAATCCATTTATTTTAAGTTCATTTAAAGAGTTATTTTTTTGGAGTGTTCAACAAAGTCTAGAGTCTGGTTAACATAAAATGTTAATGGATTTATAATAACTTGCACTCCATCCATCCTCTTATCTTTACCAGGGTTGCAGTGAGGCTGGGACAGGGTGGGGTGTGATAGGGTGGGAGTCAGAATACTGGACAGGTCACCAGTCTATCACAGAGAGACAGACAACCGTTTGCCCTCATGTTCACAGATATTTTAGAAACACCTGTGGCAGGAAACCAGAGTACCCAGAGAGAACCCACTGCAAACTTGGCCAGATTGCAGATTTGAACCCAAGACCTTCTTGCTGCGAGGCAACAGTGCTAAACACTGTGCCACCGAGCTGTCAATCTAGACTTCAAAAAAATAGGGAAACTATGATTACAAGGCTTTATGTAGAATTTTAAAAACCACAATAAATAGCTGAGGCATATACGTAGTGTGTGTATGGTTGTCTGTCTCTTCTAACCCCAGTGATTTTCCTGTGGTTTGAACTCTTGTGTGATCTTGTGAATTTTGTGAATCCAGGCAACTAACCACTCTTAGTAGATTGTATCATGTCATCTCAACAAGAATAAATTAAGTTGCTGGATTTCATGCAGATCCTACATGATTTAATTACGTTCACCACAGAAACATGAAATTATTTTGTTCACATTACAAGTTTGAATTTTGTAAATTTAACAACCACCCGATGTCATTTTTTTGAGTGTAGTGCCATGACAGGTAGTGAAGAGATTATAAATCTCCTAAACTAAATCCAAACATTTTAAAATATATAAGAAAACAGATGCATTTGATCTGTTAAACATGCAGAGATTACTTAATTTCTTAAGAGGAAGATGCCAAACATAGTCACGCTTACAAAATAATTTCTGTTCAGGGACACTGGGATCTGACACAGAATGCACGCAGAGCTCTTGGCACCACACAGCACTCTAATTTCCTGAGAGGGCTCCATGTGCTACATACACGTGAGGGCTGTCAGAAGGAATTTTCTCATGCAAATAAAGAGACAATTGAATGGAAAATCACTGCAGCTCTCTGTTATCCTGATATATCATTGGCCATTGTGTGCACATTTGCTGTGATATCATTGTAACAACTCTCTGATTTGTGTGTCCTGTTTTTCACCTCTGTTTCTATTTCAGAACACAGCGCTTATGAAGATTTGAAGATGTTTTTGTCACTGGCTTCCATCCTCTCTTTTTTGACTGTTTTTATTCCTGTCGCACATTCTGGAAAAATTCTGGTATTTCCACATGATGGAAGCCACTGGGTGAACATGAGAGTACTTGTTGAAGAGCTCCATTTGCAGGGACACAATGTGACAGTGATTCGGAATGCAGACAGCTGGTACATCAGTAAAACGTCTCCACATTACAATGTAATCACAGTGGATGTTGATGGTGGTGGAAATGAAGATTTTTTTCGTGCATTTGTCTCTGAGGTTATTAAAATTAAGCGAAGCATGGGGTCTGCATGGTCTCACTTTGCTTTACAAATGGAGTTAAAAGACAAATTCTATGAACTGCACAAAAAAGTCTGTGAAGTGATTGTGTTCATCTTTGAAAATGAAGATTTAATGAAGTCCTTAAAAGATGCCAAGTATGATGTGGTTTTGACAGATCCTGCTAATGGCGGAGGAGTGTTGCTGGCACATTACCTTGGCGTGCCATTGGTGTTCAATGCTCGATGGACTGTTCATGGTGAGGCCCACTTTGCTATTGCGCCCTCTCCACTTTCCTATGTTCCACTATCACCTTCAGAGTTAACGGATCCCATGACCTTCTTTGGGAGGGTCCAGAACATGTTATTTTACATCACGAGAATGCATCTGTACAAGCAAATAGTTGAACCACATTATTCTGTATTGTCAAATCGCTACATTGGACCAGGTGTGCATTATTTCTCCCTTTTTCAAGCTGCAGATTTGTGGCTAATGAGAGTGGACTTTGTTTTTGAGTTTCCACGACCCACCATGCCTAATGTTGTTTATATGGGAGGTTTCCAGTGTAAACCTGCAAAACCTCTTCCACAACACTTAGAGGAGTTTGTGCAGAGTTCTGGAGATCATGGAGTTATCATTATGTCACTAGGGTCTTTGATTGGAGAACTTCCCTCTGACTTAGCTGAAGAGATTGCTGCAGCTTTTGGCGAGTTACCTCAGAAAGTGATCTGGAGGTATAAAGGTAACAAACCAGCCCTTCTAGGCAACAATACATTACTAGTTGACTGGATGCCACAGAATGACCTGCTAGGACATCCAAGTATTGAACTATTTGTAAGTCATGGGGGAACTAATGGGATTTATGAGGCTATATATCATGGGATTCCAATAGTTGGCATTCCCATTATTTTTGATCAAGCTGACAACTTATCCCGAATGAGAGCAAAAGGTGTTGCGAAGGTTTTGGATGTTTCAGATTTGGACAGGAAAATATTTAAAAATGCAATACAGGAAGTCCTTAATGAACCGTCCTACACAATAAACATGCAGAGGCTCTCCAGGCTACACAGAGATCAGCCAATGAAGCCACTGGATCGTGCTATCTTTTGGATTGAGTTTGTCATGAGACATAAAGGTGCAGCTCATCTAAGGACTGAGTCCTACAAACTGCCCTGGTATTTCTACTACTCTCTAGATGTCATATTATTTTTACTAACAAGTGCACTATTTACATTGGTTTTTTTTGTTATGTTACTATGGTTTTGCTTTAGATTGTGTTTGAAAAGAAAAGCAAAATCTGACTAAAAGTCATTTTCATATGTTGATACATTGTTACAGCACAGTCAGTTTGGCTGTGGTTAGTAAAACTGATTTCTTTCTCAGTCATTCCCAGTTTGCCAGAAATACTGTCTCAGCCAGTCCCAGTGTTCATACTGCTGCACCCAAAGTCTTATCTATCCCATCTTTACTTGAGTTGATCATCATATAAGTCATCATATAAGTTAACTGTTTTTCACATTTCTTTATTATAAAGATCAGTAGTGGTTTGCACATTTGTCTAAAACACGATCCCTGGTTCAAGAGCGGTAGGAGATACATCCGGCATAAAAATCTGCCAAATCAAATATGTGCAAATATGTATGCAAATATACATATCCTGTATGTTTATTTTACATGACCTCCTGTAGTCTTCTGAAGTACCTTCGTGGGCCATCAGGTGGTGCTGGCTACACTTTGGGAATCACTGTAAGAAAAAAAATCTACTTATCTGTATGTTTTTCTGATAGGATTATTTATAACATGTATGGATTTTCCAAATCAGAAAAAACATATTTGAGGACTGTGGACCACAAAACTAGTTACCTTCGTTTTTGTATGAATTCATGCTGGAAAAGTGCTTGTTTTTCCAGTGGATGGGAGCCACTGGGTAAATATGAATGTCATTATTCAGGAGCTACATCTAAGGGGCCACCAGATTTCCGTTGTGCGTTCAACAGACAGCTGGTATATCAATGAATCCTACCCATTCTATACTTCAATTACGCTCGATATGGAGTCAGGGTTTGATGAAGTTTTTTTAACAGCATTTATTGCGGAACTGTTGGACATCCAGAAGGGAGGGATGTCTGTCTGGAAACGCTTTAAACTGGAAATGGAACTAGCAAAAAAAACCTCTGAAGTGCAAAAGAAACAAAGCAAATTGATTGAAGGGCTTTTTGAAAACAAAGAGCTTATACAGTCACTAAAGGATGCAGAATATGATCTTGTCCTGACAGATCCTGCCACACCAACAGGTGCCATACTTGCCCAATACCTCAAGTTGCCTCTTGTTTTTAATGTTAGATGGACTAGTCAGGGTGAAGGCCATTTTTCAATTGCACCATCTCCTCTCTCTTATGTTCCCATAGTAGGGAGTGAGCTATCTGATAAAATGAGCTTTTTTGAGAGGCTGCTAAATGTCCTAATTTTTGGTTTCGCAGAATATCAGATTGCCCAGTATTTGCTACCACATTATGAGAACCTCATTGAAAAATATTTTGGTCCAGACACAGACTACTTATCCATGTTTCAAGCTGACCTGTGGCTAATGAGAGTGGATTTTGTGTTTGAGTTTCCTCGCCCCACCATGCCTAATGTTATCTATATGGGAGGGTTCCAGTGCAAACCAGCAAAACCGCTTCCACAACATTTGGAGGACTTTGTGCAGAGTTCTGGAGAACATGGTGTGATCCTCATGTCTCTGGGAACTTTGATTGGAGAACTACCCCCTGATTTAGCTGAAGCGATCACTGCAGCTTTTGCAAAATTACCCCAGAAAGTCATTTGGCGGTATAAAGGTGACAGGCCAGGCACTCTGGGTAACAACACTTTGCTGGTGGACTGGATGCCACAGAGTGACCTATTAGGGCATCCTAAAATAAAACTTTTTGTGGCTCATGGGGGAACAAATGGTGTTCAAGAAGCTATTTATCATGGAGTCCCTATTTTAGGACTTCCTCTGGTTTTTGATCAACATGATAATTTATTTAGAATCAAAGAAAGAGGAGCAGGGAAAGTCATAGATGTTTTTACTATGAATGAAGACATTTTCTTTCAAGGTATTATGGAAGTCCTGACTGATCCCTCCTACGGGATGAACATGCAGAGACTTTCCTGGCTGCACAGAGATCAGCCAATAAAGCCACTGGACAATGCCCTCTTCTGGATAGAGTTCGTCATGAGACACAAAGGTGCAGCTCACTTAAGAACTGAATCCTACAAACTGCCCTGGTATTCCTACCACTCTATAGATGTGATACTTTTCTTAGCTGCAGTTGTGCTGGTTATTCTGGGCACCTTTGCTCTCTTAATAAAATGCCTATGCTCTATGTTCCTGAGGACAAAGCGTAAACGTGATTAAAAAGAAATAAAATGGCAATTAATGTAAAACTTTAAACACGTAAATCATGAAATATTGTATTGTCTTGTGGTACTGTGATTTGATGGGGATGATAGATGTCTAAAAAGTAAGAAAAAGAAGATACAAATAATTAATTCTTTTAAAATTGTGCATTTTATTAGTAAAGAAATGACTTAGTTAAGGCTGACCATACTACTTTAAATTATATCCTGTCAGTATATTTCAGTGTCTTTCAGGATTTATAGGGCTTTGATGTACTGTATTGTATGTAAAGTCAAATCACAGTCTATATGGATTTTACTTTAACCCTTAAGTGAAACAAACAAATAGTTGTTGTCACTATAGAATTAAATAAAAGTGTGACCAAAGCATATTTGTACTGTTCATTAATTTCTTTGCTGTGGAGAATCTGCTCTCATTTTCTTCTAATCATCTGACTTTACGAGTTTAGTGACTCCATGTGACTTCACTCTGTTCAGCTATCTTTGAAAGGTTTTCTTAATTGCAGTATTTTCCCCTGCTGTGGTCTGGAATCCTATGCACACTACAACTATTACTAAAGGGAATATCTGGAAAAACACGCATGCATCCATTTTCTGAACATGGATGCATGTTAAGAAAATCATCACTTCAAGTTGAAGGGATGTTGGAGCCTATCCTAGCTTACATATTGCGAAGGCAGGGTACACCCTTGACAAGTCACCAGCCCATCATAGGGTAAGCGCTTAGAGACAAACAACCTTACAATCACATCTATAGCCAATTTAATCACCAATTAACCTAACAAGCATGACTTTGGATCATGGGAGGAAGCTGCACCTAGAGGGAGCCCACACAGGCTCAGAGGAGAACATGCAAACTATGCACAGAAAGGCCCCAGTGAACCAGAAAAGTTCTTGCAGTACTAACCAGTGCATCACGGCACTGCTCTTGTAGGTGAGGTTTCATAACAAACAGCTACACCATTTGCCATTTTATCACTGAAATTACAAGAAGTTACAAACCATTCATCCTGTGTAAGGCAAATTTACCACTCGTTTCAACAAAAATAAGACAGAAAGAAATGAAGTAGTTTGAGATTCTTAGTTGTGTGATTACATTAGTTGGCCAATGAATATGACATCCTGCTGTGTCTAAGAGTGAGGGGAGTGGATTAGATAAAGGCAACAACGTCCTCAGGGCCAAACAGGAAGTTTTGAATAAGCCATCCCTCAGGATGAACATGCTACATTTTCAACACTTAATAGGTTTAACTGCCACTTGGGGAACACTTTAAAGCGAAAGAAAATACAATTCAGAGCTAAACTACTGCTATTACCATCAGCTTTGTGAGACCTGGTAAAGATCTTCACGCTGCAGAGGTGCACCAGTCTTTAGGATAACAATTTTCCAATTGCTTAATTATTCATTAAATTTGACTAAAGTTCTAAAGAGTAATTTTACAACAGCAATTCAAATACTATATTTTATCTAGCACTACATAATTTGTGTAATGCAAGCTCGAGAGATGCTACGTTTTGTCTTCAAGAGCCAATCAAACTGAAAGACAACTCAAATTCTCAAGACCGCAGGTTTATAAGGGCTATGACAAATGACCATACAGAGTATTTTACTTCAATAAATAAATTTTTTATTACAAAAAGATTAAAAAACATACAGGAAGTATTGTTATAGAAAGTATGCCAATGGGAAACAGGTGAAACATTAAGAATTTCACTTAAGTCTGAATTTTTACTGTTACCAAAAAGTAAACATAATGGGGGTCTAACATCTTTTGCTACAGGAGGGAAAACAAGAAGTGAAGTTTCAGTTTAGAGAAATGAAATTTTCACATTCTTCTTTTAGCAATCACACATTAAAAAAACAATAGTACAAGTCAACTAATGTTAGTCGGATCAATATTAGCTGCCTGGTGGATTTCACTTGTGTTAAGATAAAAACACAAACAAAAAAAAAATTTAAAAACTTGATTACATGACAAAGCGAAATATCACTTTTAAGGGCAAAAACAAACATGCTAAAAATTAAATGCACATACGTGTGCAGTAAAATAAGACTGGGGTTAAGAACTAGCTATCTAAGGACAAAAATTTAAAAAACAAAGAGACGTTTTATTGAAAGTAATGGTGCTTAACAGTTTCTCTTCCTGCTGGCTCCTGCCTTGTGCTGCTTGTCATCAAGTAGTCTAATAAAACAGACGAATCAGCTGAATTGGCGATCGATGTACTAATCCATTACTTTATGTAGCTTTTGCAGACAAGACACGAAAAGAGAACCATATTTCTCAAAACACACCACAAAGTTTAGGTAAAACAAACACCCCCCCCCCACCCCGAGACACACACACACACACAATACATTACAGGACAATAAGAGTTTTCACTAATATTGATATTATATGCATATTTATGAGGCTTCATTTGGCAGCATCAGTGGCTATTCAAAGGCACTGTATATCCCGCTTCCATGAGGAAAATACTCAAATGGTACAGCAGTTACAAAAACTTATAGTAAATGTCTGTTCCAAGTATTTACAAGTATCCGTACCAGCAGGGCAGGTGTGGTGGGCGGTGTGTGTCCCCTCAAGATGTCCGGGTCCTTAGAGAGCTCATCCTGAGCACAGTGAGCTCAGCTACATTTGCATCCTGCATCTCCACATCTTGTTGGCAGCTTTCTCTGATTACATACACTATGAGACCCATACAGATGAAAATGAGGAGGACTATGCCTATAACCTAGGGTACAGAGGAGCACCACTTTGTTTAGTAAATATCAACATATAAGGCATCATGTTGGTCAATAATGTCTATTAACAGAGCTATAAGAATGTTCACAGATGTAACAGCAATGAATATGTTCTATAGAGTGAGATAAGTGCTCTCATTGTGTTCATCATATGCAGTGGTTTATTAACAAAAAAGTAATCTACTCACCTGAGAAAACACAAACAGCTGTTGTGAGCGGAGCATTAGTTCTTGTGTGGTGACATCTCCCTCTCTAATTGGCTCACACCATTTCTGTGGAGCTGCCTTGTCAACTAGTACAAATCTACCCTCCCAGTCTGTCATAGCACAAGCAAAGTATTGGCCATCGAGGAACAATAAAATCAGCCACACGATAGCGGGAACAAAACTGGAGAGGGACACAGTTTTCCTGCACCACATATCACATCTGCATCCTTGAATGATCAGCATCAAAGTGAAGGCCATGACGGCAGGAATGATGAAGAATGCTGATGAAAACAATCCGTTCCATTTAGGACTGCAAGGACACTCAAACTCCAGCTCCACCAGCTTCTCTAGTCCCATGAGGATAAAGCCAAAAGCCACATTTGATACCAGAGGACTGTTACTAAGTTCATTTTTCAGCCTGGTAAGCCATTGTTGTCTACTTTCCATACTAGATTGACCAAAGAATGAAGACAGTCGTTGTAAAAAACCCAAAAGAGGATCCTCCGTTGTGAACACATTGGCAACAGCTAAGTGATGCGTAATTAACGCATCCAGGGGTAAGTTTTCCCCTCAGGCAAAATGCCACACTTCCACTCTGATTGGTTTTGAACAAAAGAGGGTGTGCCGTCTGCTCTGACATTTCTATAGCTGATTGGGCTTTGTGAAGTTTCAGGTGGGGTTACTTTTTAAATGTGGTCTTCCATGGACAAACTGGAGGGAGGGCTGTAAAGTGGAGGGAAGTTTGTTCTGCAATTGAGCAAAGATTGGCATTTTCCAACAAAACACCCATGAAGGGGTAGCCATATATCCAAGGGCAGGCTTTTACATTGAAGAATCAATTTGCAATCCCCAATTCACACTGCAACAAAACAAAAGGGAAGGGATTTCAAAATGAAAATCATATTCAGCTAAATAAAGGACACATAATTTACCACACATAGCTACAGTTGTTAGTGCTTGAAGTACTCAAGCGTTTCCCCCATTTGCTACAAGTGTTTGGAATTACAAAAATGGATGCAAGTTGACACTTTTCTCTTTACCTCTACTGACCACGGGAGGTCGCCCATGCAGCGGGACAGCGCAGATTAAGGATAGAAGAGGATTACAGGAGGCCATGTTGAACTTTCAAGGGGATGTGGTACATACAGCTCCAGAGCACCCAGGCTAGGGATGTGATGACATAATTTATAAATGACCTCAGTGGGCTCAAGAGCATCACCATAATCTCATCACGTTAAAACCTGACAGTATTTAGGCGCAATGAATAAAGGTCAGGAAAAACACCACTGATGAAAACTAAATTGCTTTCAGCTGATCTTCATATACACCTCAACTTATTTATAAAAAAATCACTTATTCATACTCGTGTTATGGCAAGCACTTGACTACTGACCTGTCACTTTATAGGAGACGTTAATTTTGCAAGAGTTGTGGAACGGAGTTAGGGAATTATTTAGATTCAGACTGTAAAACAGTTATAGAAATAACTCTGAGAGGGACAAACATCCATTTCTAATGAGACACTATGAACATGAGCACCTGTCATCTCATAGAAATAATAATAATAATAAACTGTAATGGCTAAAGAGGCACATAATTACTGTCTGAGTTGCCAACACCATCAATTAGCTACATAGGATGTGATTTTGTGTATTCGTTCACGGTCATAAGCGCACTGGGCACGCGCAGCCTGTCGTTGCTGCCGTCGGTGTCCTACCAGCATCTGTTCCTCTTTTGGTATTAAAAATAGACCGGTGCTGATAACAGACTTATGTTTCGACTGCATCATTTGCCGTCGGGAATCTTTTGTGCGCTACTTTCATTTTAATCACCGAGCCGTGACCGCGAGAGCGCAAATGCGCATCGGTCTGCGCATCTTTGAATCTTCAGAACCACACTGTGGACAATCTCCCTGACATCCAAAGACCTCTCCCCCGCAATCCTACGAGGCTTCTTCGCCGTTTATGGCCGCACATCGGCATCCCTGAGCCGCCGGCCTCGTTCCGGACCTTTCACTCATCGCTGCTCTCAAAAGCTCTCAGAATCAGGGAGACATTTCTACACCAAATTGAAACCGTCCTCGGTTGGCTATTTTTAAAGAACCCGGTGCAATGCTGGGCCCGTCTCTCTAGATCTTGTGATCACTAGCCTGCACGATCTCTCCTCCCACATTCGTCCGACCAAGACCCCGGTACTCTGATCGAGCCCCAACGATGCATCGTAACGCAGTGATGCTGGCTGTGGTCCTTTTGGGGAACTTGATGCTACCTTTCATCTCTGCTCAAAACGGTAAGCAAACAGCTGTGACCATGACATTACTGTTACCATCGCATTGAGGGAAAGTGACTTGGCTTGTGTGAGGACGCGGAGGGAATTGTTTCTAAAGAGGATTTTGAGACCGCGTTAAAGCCATAGTTTCACACCAAGACTGCATTTAGACAGTAACATATATAATTTACTTACTGCCACGTTAGCAAATACAAATACGACTGTGTTGACTTTTTTTACAATGTTATTTATTGCTGTATTGAGTTTTGTTGGCGTGTTTGTAGGAATAATTTACTGTCGCAGATTATGCTGTGGAACACTAGTAAGTTTTTCTTTTTTTTTTTTTTTTTTTTTTTACTAAGGTCTAAGATTTGCAGTTTACCTTCACTACCCACATGAGGTAGTAACCTATGGCTGTCAGATTTAAGTTTGTTTAGTCAAAGGGGGAATTGGTAGTAAGAGTATGTCAGGCAAGACTAACATGCTCTGGATGCTGATCAAGTGACATTGTCAGCAGCAAACACAGGCAAAAGATTCACCTGATGTGTCTTGTAAACACTGCAAATACCAGGCCCTTCAGTGTCAAAGATGTGACTGAGCTTCTGCTTGACTGAAACTGTTCTGTGTTGTTCCACATTTTTTTTGCCATGCCAGCATAAATGATCATTTCTTGTGCAAATAATTCTGTCTGTGGGAAATTCTATAGTAAAACAAATAACAGTCCCATTTTTTAAACATCAGATCTCCTACCAGATAGCCACAGTAAAAATAAATAAATAAAAGTATTTGGCTGATAAGTATCATTTACGAAGAGATGAAAGGATACTTATTTGGCAGTTTTTGAAAAAATCAGTGTCTGTTAATCATAATAAAACTAGCATGACTTGGTTTAAACAAATGTCAGCAACATGCTGTTGGGTGTTCCAGGCTGTCGTCCTCTGATGCAGCATGTCCTGACTCCAAATTCTGTTGAATCACATCACCCAGAGGGTCTCACATATCAGCAGCCATTCATGAAATCAAGGTGGAATCTTCTGAGTCTTTATATTTTTAATGTTTAAGTATTTCTTTAGTAAGTGTAATTATGAAGACAGCAGTAAGATGATATACTTCTGGAAACAAAGTGTTTAATCTCATAACTGACTCTTTTACGAATCTGATGTAGCCACATGTCAGAACCCACGTGCTCACAAACGAGTGACACTTAATCTGCTATCACAGAAAACTGTGGCAGAGAATTATGATGCATACTCATAATTTTAATGCTTAGTGTCCACCTCGGCTTTGCTGCGGGGGATAATCGAACACCCACTATGCAAGAATTAATATAACATGTGTTTAGATGGTTGTTTGAGAACACTGTGAAAATTCCAGCTCTGTGGTTGCTAATTTTGCAAGTATTTCAGATCGAACATTTTCAACATTAGCTTAGTCTAATCAACATGGGAATAACAGCTTGCACTATTTTTATGTAATGCAAACAACAAAAATGCTAAAATAAATAAAGTGCTGCAACAAAAATCGTGATAGTTTAAAAAAGTGCAAAAACAACCTATGTTTATTTAGCTTGGGGTGGACAGGAGACTCAAATACCAACATAGTTATATAACAAAATTATTACTCAAATTCTTGTCTTTCTTTATTGTTAATTTCTTTGAAGTGCCTGAAGTGAGTGTGCATACTGTGAGGCATTCTCTCATCTCGCTATCTGGAAAATCAAATACACAATAATCCCTCTATTGTTTGACAAAGCTCAAGTAATGTCTTTCCAGACACTTCCTCTGGTCTCTGCCTAGTTTTATTGCCCACTCACTGAGGTCCAGTTCACACTACAGAAACACTCACACACACAATAACATCCAGTGGTCAGTGAGAGGCAGAGCTATGCCACTCAGGCTGTCTGTTTCATCTGTATTATGTAGAAATCACAGGTTTGGTAAGTGCAGTGATAAACTACTGTTAATACCAAAGGTAATATTTGCTCACATTGCATGCAAAAGCCATTTAATTTCTCTCACACAGTTCAGATTTAGGGTAATCGGTGCATGGCTTCTTATGCAATCCGAAATTTTCCTGTGATATTACAGAGTTCAGACAGTGATGTGGGGACAATAATAATTATAAGTGCATGAGATGTAATCACTGTATCTAGGAAGCAGAGGGAATTCAAGTCATTTCCTCATTCCCTGGGAAAAGTAGGCCCATATAGGTGCGCAGTTTCTGTGACAGAAATTTGGAGGGACTGTAAATAGCATCCGTCCATTCTGCCTCGTTTCTATTTTTACCACCGAGACACAGCACTGAGAACTGTGGCTTTAAGGTCCTTTTGTGAAAGTGAATCCATTAACTCTTAATGGATGGCCTCCTTGTGCATAGCTGCCCGGCCCTCTAAAGAATCACTAGGTGGCTGTGGACTATTTAAGCTGAGAGATGATGTGATCTTGATGCAAAGAAGGTACTGGCTGTTGAGAAGGTAACTAGAGCTGACCTAAGGAAATGCCTTTGCCTCTTACATAATTTCCCCCTACGAATCACGTAGTCTACTCTTTTTTGTTTTGTTTTTGCATCATCTGTGTTTGCACGAATCAAAACGTGGAGAAGGCATACTAAGATATTTTAAATAATGAGCTGATATTATCACTTACATGTTCAAATGTAACCACTGTTTTCTGTCATTGAAGGGCTCAGTTAAGACTGAGCATATATGGCATCGAAGATGGCTTCTTCTTTGGGGTTTACTATCTACGTACAAAGATAGGAAAGCTGACAAGCCACACCTAAATGCATTCCAACACGTAAGCAACAACCCCCTCAAAAAATGTAATAATAGTTTTCTTTGTCAATAAGTGACCTTCTTTTTCTGCTTTATGTCACTTAGGCATTATCTTCATCTGAAGCAAACAAAGCATTTTAAGATGGTTCATTTGTGAGTCTGGAAAATATGCTGTGGGACGGAAGCCAAACTCGTACACTGAGTCATGCCTGCCCACTGTGAAATGTGATATGGCCTGTACTGATTAGGAGCACCATTGCACTTTATTAAACACATTGCAGGCATACAAAATAATGATGCACATCTGTAACACACACTGTGATTTAAAAAAAAAAAAAAAAAAAAAAAAAAAAATACATGTGTGTATATATATATATATATATATATATATATATATATATATATATATATATATATATATATATATATATATATATATATATATATATGTGTGTGTGTATGTGTGTGTGTGTGTATGTATATATATATATATATATATATATATATATATATATATATATATATATATATATATATATATATATATATATATATATATATATATATATGTGTGTGTATGTATGTGTATATATATATATATATATATTTTTTTTTAGTACCACCCTGCTGTGCATTCAGATTCACTCCTGGCATTTCCGCAGTTTAGCTTCTGGCCTCTAATACTTACTGTTCTCATAGCTCGGAACAACCCTAGCTATGTGTGCTGCACAAGGACTCAGGGTCAGAGAGAATATTCAATTAGGATGTTACTTTGATTTATGTGGAGCCAAACTTTCTAATGGGCATGAGTGTTTTTCAAGTGATATAGCACAACAGAAAACCTATTAGCTGATTTTCAGCTCACATTTATCGTGACAATAGTTCTAACTAAAAGTACAGTAGGAGACTTGGGAATAGCATTTGTCACCTTGTGTGGTAGACAGTACTTTGAGCACACTAGTGTAGTTCTTATTTCTGGAATTATTGTATTGTTACATCAAATAATTTGAACTCCCTTGCTTTCACTTTTGAGCAGAAGTAGGAAGTGTTTAGTGGTTTTATGGGATTAAAGAATTTTTACCCCCGCACAAGGTTTATTGGGATTTAAATCTCATTAAACTGTTGCCTCTCGTCTGTGATCCCAATATCAGATTCAAGTGTTACCAGTAGAACTGAAATGGTGAGCCTGAGGCCTCCCTTTTCTGAAAACTTAGCTTGCAAGTTTTAATTACAATTATATGTGAGTCAGAAAACATGTATTGCTTGTATACTTTTTACTCAGAAATATGTGAACACTGAAAGAATTTTACTAGCATTTATACATCTTTTTATTCCAGATGTTAGTCCTGACCCTCTAGTAGCTATATACATTTCATGCATATATTCATTTTGGCATATATTAATATTTTAGAGACTCGGAAGCTTTAGTGAAGTGGTTTTAAGAGTAATTCTGTTTACTCTACTGAAGCATCCACAGCCAATTAGCAGTAAATTTCATATGTAGTAGTTATTTTACCAGACTCGATGTACAGAATTAATATTTGGGTTCTAGCTTTGATTTTCTAACAACCAAGCTTTTTAATGCCATATATTTGCAACAATAATAAAAACAGTTAAGTTTCAGTACTGCTCTTTTCTCAAACATGCTTCTAGCGTTTTAAAGATGAGTTTCATACATACACCACTTCGTGTTTGGTAGGTATTTAAAGCAGTACAACTTTTAGAAGTGGTTACTAGTAATGTAATATGCTCGTCATTTGGTATGCGTTAGTGTTCAGAAACATGGAATTAGGGTTAATTAAAGTTTTAATGATCTCAGTGAAAAAATACATTCATAAAACCGATCCCATATGTATGTGGAGTCCTCAAATGTAAAGACACTGTTGCTGATCTAGGCATATGGATCTTACGCAATATCATGAGTCCATCTGCTAAGCTGTTATTAATGTTATATCTACAGCAGTCAAGAATAGCCTCTGTGCTGCAAATTTTAGTACCAGGGGATACTATCATTATCAGCTTTTACAATAAAACAGACTACAAGGCATTTCTTTGCTCCACTGAACTTAGGTGAAGTGTTGAAATATGCACCAACGTGAACTGGTGACTTAATTTTAGTTGGGGCCTGAATGGGATACTTCCCGTTTGTCTTGTTAAATGATTTATTCTAAATAGTAACTTTATCTAAATATGCACAAACTCACAGACCTGTATTTGATTTTTTTAAAAATATATTTCTCCATTGCTTATGCTCCATGTTGTGTCCTGCACTTTATTTTAGCTCTGCATTTTGTAAAACAGTTTTTTCATTCATCCTACTAGATACCCAAAGCACATAGAAGCTCTTACTTAAGCCTAATCTGATGATCTCTGATGATTGCCTACAGAATTTGCTTGACAAATAGATTCCTGATCTTCCTCACTTGTTTTGTGGCACCTGTGAGGGCAGAACATGTTACAGTTTTATGATTATTTTTGATATTTGGAGATTGGTGACCTTAGCTCACTCCGAGGATGGCTAAGCCTCAATTCACCCTGAAATCATATCTAAATTTTCTTTAAAAACTGGCGTTTAGATGATATATTCACACAGTTTTTTAAAATTAAAAAGTGAAAATCAAAATAAGTTATAATGTGACAAACCCAAGAAGTTTCCTGAACTTTAAAAATCCCCTTTTAGGCCACTACTGTGAAAGTTTTCAAGTATAACTGACAGGGGATTTCTAAAAATCACCCCGCAGTTCTTCAGCTGAGACACCTGAGTTAGAAAACACAAACACTGCAGCTGTCTTTACTCGCGAGGACGGTCATAGAGCGCTCGTACTCCAGACTCGCGCTGTATTACTGTCTGCGTTCTTTATTTATACAAGCTTGTGTGTGTGTACAAAGATAACAAAGTTATTCTAAGAACTCAGAGCTGAGGTTCCCCTTTTCTAAGTCTGCATGTTCTTATAAAAGAGGAAGCTGTTAGTTGTTTATCACACAAGAGTTCATGTCAAAAGTCACGTAGACATTTGCTTAGTCATCAATAAAAGAACACATTTCATGAAGCTGATCACACTATATACAATTTTCTTTTAACAATAACAAAGACAACCAAATACAAACACTGGGCAAAACTATGACACATTTCAAATGACCTGTAAAGCATTATATATATATATATATATATATATATATATTTGTCACAGCATCAATCACGTAAAACAAAATGCTCTCACATTCACAAACTTAAACACTTGCAAATACACACACGCACACACATTATACATAACTAGTTCATTGGCCCTAGGGGGTTTCCTACCCTGTGCTTTCTCTGTCTGTGTTGTGGGACTGTGGACGGGGATCCAGGTTGTAGGCAGGCAGCTGACTCACTCTCAGGCTGCATGGCGGTGGTGTGGGGCTTGTTGTCAGTTCTCAGGGGAGCTTTCTTCTCTACCTGCATGAAAAGAGCATGTAGGCTTTAATAACTGTGACTTCCATTCAGCTTTAGACAGAGCGTGTTACAGACGACTGTAGGTTATTTTGCGATAGTACTGTACAAATGTCAAATGGAGGTTAAGTAAGCTAAAACATTTAAGTGGGACCATGACACTGTAGTTCTATGACATGACGGATTTCATTATTTTTTAGTTTGGGATCATTTAAACCATTCAATCATATAAGATTTTGACTTTCCTGATTAAATGAGTAGAATTTGAGGTAATAAAGGTTTTCACAATAACAAACTTTATTTTCCCTGAAGGAAAAAAAAAGAATATTTCGACATAGTATCAATTCATATTATTGCCCTGGTCATCCATGCCCACCTGCAGTGGTTCCACTTCCCACCAGTGAGCCCATTCCACAGTTTGAGACCCACTGCTCATATTTGTTTCATTTAATGTAGTTTTCCTTTGAGGATATAGCATATAAAAACATCCACAGCTGACTTTGTTGCTGAAAAGCAGACAGCTTAGGTTGTAGCCAGTTATGTCAGTTCAGCCATTTTGTTGGCTTTATAATTTGCAAAAAAGAAAAGAAATTGCAGGTACTGTTATAATGCACAACAACCTGATAAGACATTGGTGTGGGTAAGGGGAGATTGACTGAAATTAGTCACATTTAGCAACAGAGCACGTGAAAATGTACTGTGGTACATGAAAGTATAACTGTGACACAGATACCATCTCAGTTTTCAGAGCTATCTTTAAAACCTACAGACAGAATGTAAATGATACTCTAAAGATTTTTGGAGTAAACATTTCTGCAGTCTCTGCAGACCTTTCAAGTGCCTGAAATATAAGCAGAGCCTTTATTTGCATGCCTTCAGTAGCTGATGAGCAGCATACAGGATCTCTCCTCACAGACGAGTCTACTTCTTGTTAGACTTTTTTGATAGATCATTCCAGATGTCAGGCTGTTATATACACCATTTTATATTCTGTTTTTTATTTGCATACACTGTGCACAAACAGCAAATCTGACTTTCTAATGTGATGCAAGTTCACCAAGTCCCTTGCACCAAGTTTTGCGATTCTAATGTTGTTTGACTTAACATTAATAAATAACGGTTAAAAAGTTAAGTCATTTCCACATAACTGCAGTTCACACTCTTAGTTTTATATTGTTGGAACTTTAATGTATGTGCATTTTATTTTTAGTTGTGGACAGGCAGAAGTATAAATTTGAAATCGTATCCCCCCAGGCTCTCAGCACCTACTTAGTAATATAAATACTGGTTATTATTACATGACTACAATAAAAATGGAATCAGCTTTGCAAAATGTGTTTATCACCAAGCTGCTGAGATCATTCCACCAGTCATACCACCATTTTCTGTCACTTCTCATCTCCCAACATGATTTGAAATGAATAAGTACCAGCTGGCTGCTTTGCGTTTTGTTTTCACTGCCAGTGTAAGCTCCTTGTTTAAACAACTTGAAAATTGGTCTGCTCATTGGCCTGGTGTTTGTGTAGTTTGTTTCTATGAGTATTTCTCCAGAGTCTCCCTGGGCTTGAATTTAAATTGAGTCGTCAGTTTCTTTACACCTTGGAGGACATTCATTATGTTTTTTTGGTTTTTTTAAGTAGTTATACTGTAATTTTGTGATCTCATGCATGGATGACTCTAGTTGTATGTGTCATGTGACACAGCCGGTTACTGAGAGTGAGATAGTAAGTGTTCAGTTATACTGAAATATTGCTTTAAATGTGTAGGCGGAAAGGCTAGGATTCACCCTGTGGGATAGTGTGGTGAGCTTGATGGGCCCAGATGTTTCCAGAGAAAAGAAACAAATGCTAATTACTCTGCATATCTCTAGGCGTTGCACATAGTTGTTGCACCTAATATCCCCAGACGCATCTCTAGCAGGAAGACTGCATTTTTTTTAAGATTTTTGCTAAATTCTCTTCAAAAATTTTCTTTTCTATCAGAAATTTTATTTTCACTTTCACTTTATGTAACCAGGGAGTTGTTGGGTAGCACCCTTGAAATCATTTCATTAAATTAAATTCATAATTTCTTAAAACATTGATAATTTTACCTTTAAACTAACAGCCCTGAAAAATGCTTTGTGTTTTGGCATTATACAAATGGACTTTTTACTCATTCACCTGTTAGTTAAACCTTAAATCAAACATTTTAAATGAAATATTAGTGGATTTATTGTGGGGGTGAATACTGCAGTTACACTCCTTCCTTGCGCTTCTACAAGCTTATCTGTTCGTGTGCCTAAGATACATAACTTTGAGCAGGACAGACAGATCTAGGAGGGCCTGTAAGCCGTTGTATTTAGACACAACAAACAGTCTAGCACTCGGGAGACCTAAGGCTTTTCATTCCCATTTCCTGTACCAGAATTGAGGGCAGTGTTCAGGCAGCGTATTTTTCTAATGATTTAAGCACGTGTGGTTTACAGCTGACAAAGCTATAGGGCCAGCAGAGAACAGTGTCTGTGGCCCAGGTGATTTGTCATTAAATCGGGTTCATTAAGTCTGCGAGTGTTTTGCTGGGCTAACTACTGACATGGAACAGGGTCATGAATCAGGCACAGATCCATGCCTATGGATGCCACGGGTGGATTATGGAATTTTTTGTGAAATTCACCATATTTCATGTTTCGTATATAACACACAAAGACAGTCAGGCAGTCTGTCTGAGCGGCAGACTTGGGAGATCGCATACCAGTATTGGAGAGATGAGGGCATATTCAAGTTTCACATTACGATGGAAAAGCTAGTTGAACTCAGACTGTGTTATACCACTGTGACCATATGTGAATTTTGAAAACCTGCTCTTAAAGTCTAGCTTATCCAAAATGTAAGCAGCCCGACCTAATTTCTAGCATTAGCAGGAAGAGCTGATATGGATGAAAAGAGATTATAATGCATACATACAGTTACATTTATTTAGGACAATTTTGGTGAAGTATTTTACATAGGCAATATGAAAATTGACAGAGGCAGATCTTTTATTTATTATTTTCCATGCTAAAGGTTTACAAAATACAAAAAAAAAAAAAAAAAATTTCATTTACAAGCATTAGTGCTTGTTGCATTGCTAAGAGTGGGGCACACACAATCTGACGTATATTCAATTTCTTCCTACAGTTCAGTGGCATACATGTTTTGTGAACTGGTGTAAATACCCTCTGAGTGTGAAAGGGGGTGTGAATATGTTTGTCTGTCTCTATGTGTTAGCCCTGTGACAGACTGGCTGCACCTCACCTCTCAGCCAACATGTGCTGGGATAGACTCCAGCAACCTATGATCCTAAAAAAAGATCAGTGATTTTGGAAATCAAATCGATGGTTATAGGAAACTGATATTTTTATTTATTCATGATACTTGTCTAACTAACAAGCTAAAATCTTTGTTGGAAGTAATAACTCCATGCAACAGTTAAATCTCCAATATTTTGTTATTTCGTTTGAGAGTTCAACAGTTAAATATCATTTCTTCCTCTGACAGGGTGGCATGAAAAGTGAGTTCAAGGTAAACCTTTCTTGATCATTGCGTTTGAAAAATCTGTTTTGGATTTGTTACAGTGTTTGCATTCAGTAGTACCAAATACATATAACATGATATTTTCACCTTAATGTTGTCAAATAGGTGTGATGCCCTGACTACTAGGACACAATAGCTGAAAATAGAGTTAGGTCATTGTTCAATTGGCAAACAAGCCATTAAAAAAATGATTAAGGTACATGGCACTAGGTAAACAGTTCCCCTTCTCCATATTCTTGTGTTTATGGACCGCATTTAATGTACTGATGTTGTCTTTTTGTTCAAGAACATACACATGAAAGGTACATCCCATATCTTCGTATGGTTACATGTGAAAGAGACAAAAAGAAAAGGCAAACAAGATATCAAGCACTATTTGCAGCTGGCACTGTTTTGCGTCTGGTTGACTATGACTTTGTGTGACAGTTGGCCTTAAGTGGGCCAGGGAACCTTGACGTTGAATGGACTGGATTTACAGAATCATTAACCTTTTTTTTAACCTATCAATAATTTCAGGCTTGCTGCTTTTTGATTTGCCTTTAATCATCCTCTCTTTTGTTTATATGTTCTCTGATCCTATTAATTTCCTTCTCTTTTCCTTGGCCTTTCCATGCCTTCCTTCTGCTCTAACCCTCTTCTACCCTTTCCTTCCCTGCCATCCTGATACGCTTTTCCTCTCTAGCTGGGTTTGTCAAGTCTCCACTCTCAGAGACTAAGCTTACAGGAGACACCTTTGAGCTGTACTGCGAGGTGGTCGGTTACCCCACTCCAGAGATCCAGTGGTGGTATGCTGAGGTCAACCGAGCTGACTCCTTCAAGCAGCTGTGGGACGGAGCCCGCAAACGTCGGGTATCTATCAACACAGCCTACGGCACCAATGGAGTCAGTGTGCTCGGTATCACACGCCTCACACTGGAGGACTCTGGGACCTATGAATGTCGGGCAAGCAACGACCCCAGGCGCAATGACCTCCGACAAAACCCAGCCATCACTTGGATCCGCGCCCAGGCCACCATTTCGGTGCTACAGAGTGAGTGGTCTATGTCCCGTAGTATCTAGATGGTCAACAAACTACAAATCCCCACTCCCAACCACTCAAGGTTGTTAAAACCTCTCAAGAGCTCACCCTCACTGCAACAGTCACTGGCCAGGCTTGAAAAAAAAGAAAAAAAAAAAACATTATTCAAATTCCTTTCTTAACTTGATTTATAACTTTATAACTTAACAGAAAAAAAAATTCAAATTGTATAAATGGCTTCCTTTTTGTGTTTTCTTTTCATTAATATTAAATTAGATTTGGTAAACATTTCTGTTCTCTTTCTGTTCACTAGATTCCCTGTCTTTCCAAAATCCATTGAGCATCTTGTTGTAAATGACCACAAACCCAGGAACTTTACCCAGTTTCAATCTGCATTTTCTTCTTTCTACCCGCAGCAAACCTTTGTTCTTACTGTCTCATTTGTCCTTTTACAATATTTTGATCATTATCTATTTCTCTGTATCCTAATTCCGACCCATTTCCTATTCCTAAATTTATTTGTGATACTTATTGCTTTAACATTAAGCTGTGTCTCTTACATTGTGTGGCTTGTTTTGTTTACTTCAAAGACCTGCCTGCTAAATGCAGTGGAAATCTAGTGGTGCTTTGAAGTAATGGTGCTTTTCATTTGGCTTTCTCACTCTGGGCACGGTGCAAATGGCACTGAAAGAAGACACAAGGAGGGCTCTGCTAAGGTGTAAAACAGTGATTCCTGCTGTCAACTCCTTCCTGATAAAAGCAAACATTTTCTGCTTTCAAATTTGTGTGTGGTAATCCAATAAAGGATGGAAATGTAAGGGAGCTGTGCATGTCTCTCTCCAGATGAGACAGACTTAACTTGTACACAACAGTCCCTCTGGACCTCCCTGTGCAATGTGTTACCTTGTGCCTTCTCAGCCATGAAGAGTGTGACTGTGAATCAGTAATGACATTATATCCTTTAACCCTCTACTCAATTTACTCAAACAGTCATACAAACTGAGTTTTAACTGGACCCTTCTATCCTGTGCATGCTTCAGTGCTCTGCCCACTAGAGCACAGGGACATGTGGAATGTTGTTAGTCACAGTGAAGCTATCGGAGAAGTTTAGATGAGTCTGGTTTTTGCTGGCTCTTCTGATTGGACTGACATATTTTGATTCATGTGTGAGTGCTATTTGTTAGGATTGGGGCTGATTTAATTTACGCCCTCATTCAAAATGGTGAAAAGGGCACTAGGGTTGTGGTTAGCAGTTCACTTGGGTTATTTGCATGTTATTTTCTCTCCAAATCCTTCAGGTCCTAAATATATTCTGTCATTACTGAGGAGTAAATGTTTTATCCATATACATGTAGTATGCAAATATTACATGTATATTACAGGCTATACATTATAGCCTAGCAATAGTTTGTCACTCAGGAAATGTGCAACAGTCTGGTTGTCTTGTTTGTTTTGGTCCCTTTTTCCCTTAATTTACTTTGTTAATGTGCATCACTCCAGAGAATATGCCAAAAAGATCTAAATATGTAAATATATATGCAGTATTTGATTTCAGCTACAAGGCTTTTTTTAATTACTAAAAAAAATGAAATCTACTGCAGATACATTTTTTATTGTGTATGTGCCTAATTAACATGTGTTTAAAGTGATACTGTACCCAACGCTATGAAACACTCAAATATTTTTTGGGTTCATAACAAATGAATAGCCATTTGGGAAATATTGATGCCACTCATGTGACTATGATGAATGCTACAGCCAGTTAGCTTAGCTTCAAATGGAAACAAAAGCAGAAAGGCTAAAGCTGATGATACCTGCTTCCAAGTTCACATAAAAAGGCAGTAACTGCAACTTCATCAATTAACTGAGTGTGTTTACAAAACTAGTTATTGGTAGATAATCCTTATGCTTGGCAGCTGTCTGTAGCTTCGTATATTTTACACCAACATGAAAGTGGTTTGTATGTTCTCATTTGATTTTCAATGAGAAAGCGAATGAGTATATTTCCCAAAATGCTGTTCTTTAACTGTAACTTACATTGCAATTCATGTTACTTACAACCAAACCCAATAGTAAAGTTTGTCACATTGGGAAAAAATATCAGAATATCTGGAAAAATCCCCCCACACACACACCAAAATATGGCTAAATACATCAGTTTCGCATTATAAAGGAGTTACTCTGCTGGAGTGGCTTGAGCATAAAAGCTGCATAAAAATACTTTTTTGTTTTTATAATTTTGACCACTACCAATTCAAATTAAAGTTTTTTTTCTCTAAAAAAACAAAACAAAATACAAAACATAAATCTTTTCCATAGCATTTCAAGGGTTGAGTGTTTCATACTCAGATAGCTTCACATAGAGCTTGTGTGGAGTATCACTAAAGCTAACTACACACAACAAATCTCACTGGATTTTGAGCGCAGACATACTGTACACCCAGAAAGCAAGGTAGCATCCTAACTGTCATAATGGTACGAATTGCAAAGAAATATTATTATTGTTATTATTATTATTATTGTTATTGAGTTCTTAAGAGCATTTAGCTCCACCACATGCTCAGAATGTGGTTTTCCTTGACGGTGCACCTTTCCTGTTTTAATATGCTACAAAGAAGTTATGAGGCCTGCCCTGCCCTTTAAAATGACACAATATTCTCTGTGACACAGCCACTGCTAAGTTGATTAGTATGTCTAAGCTGTTAAGATTATTTGATTTAATAAATCTTGGCAAACGCCAAAGCTACTTAAAAATTAAAACAGATCTGTCAAGTATCTGCCAATCAGTTTGATCTAACCATCCAACCTCAAAGTAGCACTGTATTAGAGTAGCTGCCAGAGGAAAAGACCAGGTTTTGTGATAGCATAATTCATATAGAAACACATTTCATATTTGGTTACATTCTGGTATGACAATATATTATCCAGTAGTTACCAGATTTTAAGTAGTGACGAGGTGTCCTACAAACAACCTCTGGTTAAATTGCCTGTGGACCATTGTGCCGTGTTTGCTAAATGTTAATTTATGTACCTCATGTTGTGCGTTTGTACACATGACTCGAACATACTATTAATAGTTCATGTGGCTCTGCTTGGTGGGGGAGAGAGAGAGATAAGGGGGGAGGGGAGAGACTTCCCCTTAGCTATTGAGTGTACAGGATTACAGGAAGAGGGTACCACAAATGCTAACAGAAGTCAATTGCTAGTCTCAGTAGCCCTTCTTTCCCCTCTCTCTCTCCTTTTGCCTTGCTAGTGGCCTTGCAGAAGCAGCCAGTAGTAGGATTATGATGCTTCTCCTCTCTGCTCCTCCCCTCGGGGGCTCCATTGTTGCCATGGTTGGCCAGCCCGGGAGGAGGAGGAGGGGCAGTGGAGGGGAAGCTTCTCGCTCACTACTCAAGGCAGAGCAAAGGGCACCTCGCGCTCGGATGACACCTTCCCTGATTGTCCTTGAAGAATTGACCCTGGTATTGTTTGGTAACCAGTGTGGTTAGCTATTTAAACGTCTACATATACATTCAGCTCCATAATGTCAAAAGGTCTGTTCACTTATGTAAATTATTATCTCAGATGTCTCATTTGTAAGACTGTAGATCACAATTAACTGAAAAATGTGGCCTCATGTCATATGTTACACTTCCATAATTAAGCATATATGGTTAATGCAAACCATCTAATTATGTATGTATTTTTTCCTGTGGATATGGGTTAGGTTACAAGCTCAGCAAAGTTTAAGAGGCTAATAGCTGCAACAGCTCTTAAAACAACAGTCATACTCAGGGTTACCTCTAGAAAAAACCAAGTTTAAGAATAGGTTAATCATGAAGCACAAACAGTTTATAACACTACTGGCCCGAGAACACTCACTGTCAATCATTAATCTGATTTTTTTTTCTCAGTGATGAAGTGTCTAAACTTTTGTGCAATGCACAAGTTATGTTTTGTGATTACATGCTGGTTATGAATGAGGCCCCTGATCATCAGGTACATATAATGTGATGATGTTTTCAGACAAGTTGGCAGTAGTTTAATCAGGAATTTGGGTGGTACACCATCCAGCTTTATAATTAACCTTACTGCAGATGTCAGTTAAAACGTGTCCGTGTTAGTAGAACACAGTGTGAGAGCCACAATTCATATTTTACCTTGGTAGATCAGTTAAGCCTTCATTTTACTGCTGTAAACAAATGAAACATTCAGGTAGTACTGTGGATAATTACTATACACAAGATTAATATTATACGCAGAGCATCCTGGTGGTTTCATGTCCTATTATGCTTTTTGTTTATTTGTTATGTGAACTTCACTTCATAGACACCCTCCTACACAGATCATATAAAAACAGAATACAGCCTACAGCAAGTACAGCATGGGAGGAAGGATAGAAACAGATTTGAGCCTTATGTTCTGGGATAAGGTTTGACTCTCTGTCTTCCAGAACCAAAGATCAATGCCTCTGATCAGACCATCTTAACAGCAGACACCTCTAGTAAACAAGTTATCCTGCAGTGTAACCTCACCACTGCCCATACACGCCACAAGGAAAGCTTCTGGATGAAAAATGGACAGGATATCCCCAACACACGGACGGAACAGAAGGACACAATATACAGGTGACACAAAGATTTTCCTCCTTGTTCCAAGTTGGACGTGCAGTGTAGGAGAGAATAAGTAATGAGATTAAGTGATTTCGGTAATGTAAAGTAAATGAGAATTCACCTACAAATTATCTAAATGATTCATGTAACCTGAAGGTTATTATTCCAGTAAAAACAGTGCCAAGTTAATCTCGCCTTGTCATATTTGTCTCTGTAGGGGACTTGAGCAGTGCTTGAAGAGCAGCACCTTGCAAAGCCAAAGTCTTACGCTAATTAGGGTCTAAGCCTGAAAGGTGACTGTTGTACAGAGTTTCAGTTGTAAACCACAGTGTAGTGACATTTCCTGTCCTACAAAAAACAGTCAGTGTGACTGTTTGTGATGAGTTTCTGTAGAAAAAGAAGAGACAGGAACTACGTTAAAATTAAAATGTACATACAGTCTTACTCAAAAATACAAAGAGACAGTATTAATTATTCTCAATTTAACTTGAGAATCCAGGTAATTCAGACTTCTGTATGTGCTTGTTTTCAAATATTTTACAATTACTTATTGAAACCTGGGTTGAAATTCATTTCTGACTTCCCATTTAAAGCTTATCACTGCGTTAAATCAATCTTAAATCATATCTCTGCATTTATTTAGAAATGAAAAAGTGAAACCTTTATTATAGCCTAAAGTACCAACTAGTTATTGCTTCCTGTTGTCACACAGTATAGTCATTGGAGCACAAAGCTACTGTCGCCCCCAAAGACATACCACAGACTCTCTCTAGCCACAAGATAAGACCAATTGGTCACTTCCTTGTCACATTACATCAGTAATACACTGAAGAGTACAGCTAAAATGCCTATGGTGCCCTTCTCTGCAGTATGCAGAGCTGCTGTTCCGTAATATAACAGCATAATGCCAACATTTGTCTCCAATGGCCTTCTGGGCTTTTACTGCTGCAGTTCAGTAAACTAATTATTAAAGTTAACCTGGAATTATTTTACATTAGTTGACTGCTTAAAGTGTAAGTTACTGGTAAGTGACTGGTGGTATGGAATAATTGGTTTTGTTATATTTTTGTTGCAGAATCAACAAGCCACGTGCTGACGATTCTGGGGAATACATGTGTGTTTACACATTTGACACGGCACCAAATGCCAACGCTACGATTGAAGTAAAAGGTATGATTTCTACATGTCATAAAACAAGTCAGTAAGACAAGAATAATATTGCTTGATGTTAGCAAACATGATATGATTGAATAATGTTAGCGGACTTCCTCCCTGGTGTATTCAGATTTTGAGAAAGCACTGACATTTTAGCTCACTGCATGATGACATGGTAATGCCATTTGTGGTTTCCCATTGAGAGATGGGGGAGTGAATGTAACCTAAAAACATTAACCACCTAAAGCTCTGTAAAGAGAGCCCAAGTTTACGAAGGTGTTTGCATTCATCCAGTGCAGTCGTGATGACAGGGAGTATTCCTGAGGCTGCTGTCAGTCTTGGCTTTCACTGAGACAACACTCTAGCAAAATGGACAGGCACTGCACATGCTCTCCAAAACATGCAAATCACAAAGCCCACTTGGAGGCATCCTTATATACAGTTTACTAAAAAACTGGTTAATATGATTGCTTTTTGTTTGTTTTGAGGTTTTTTTTGGATGGAATTAACAATAGAGAAAATTATGAAAATGAACTAGGTCATTAGACGTAACAGCAGGAAAGCTAACCAGAGAACAACTGTGTTGCTTTCATTCAAGCTGACAGTGAAGCCATCAACTTGAATAAGGGATTGAGTAAGGGCAAGTGAAACCCTCTTCAAGAGAAGCTTGCCTGTGTGTAGTGCTTAAGCCAATTTGCTGTGGCATGGCTATGGTGCATACTGAGCATGCCCTGCCTCTTACTCTGTGGCTGTCTTAAAGCACTGCCTGATTGCATAACATGGATGATGACCGTGTGTGTTCTGCTTGCACTGGATCGTGAGATGATGGGACACATCACTATTCAAACTGAAGTGTCCTAGCCATCACTGGACTGCAGGCCTCTGACTTTTGAAGCTTGCTATCTGTCCCGGAAGAAAAATCAGTGGGCTGATGAAAAGACTTCATCATATGCTCATTATTATTATTTTTTCCATTCAATTTTCAGATATATTTTAAATAGCCAAACATTTTGGTGTCCAGTGTGAGTACCATTGCTGGATAAAGAATTTTCTTCAGTTCTTAACTGTTTTTGTGATTGTCTAGAGGTGTTTGAGATCTTTTGTGACCCAGGTAGCAAGCCCACTGTTAAGCAAGCCAGCTTTGCACTGCACTACTGGCAGCAGTTCACTGAGATCCCTCGCCTACAGTGTCCTTGGCACACTCATCCTTGCAGGACTCAGCTCAGAGGCAACAGATGGAGGGTTCTGTGATGTTGTAGGATTAAGGCTCTGAATCCGGTCCCAGCCATCTCTGTGGCAGGAGTAGAGTTTATTGTCTGTGACACTAAGCTTACCACAGATACATATTTGGTACCTCGTATTTCACAAATTTCCTTAAATTCTAAGCACATTTCTCCTATGAAATGTCTTAATTTGAATCCTGATCCCTTTCCTCAAGAGAAATTGACAATGCAGAAATCGAGAGTCACAATCTGTGCTGTAGGTAAAATTATAATTAGAAAGCGAACTAAAGAAAGATTTAAAACTATTTAACATCTACTATCCTGACCAACTTTTAACATTTTTCTATGACCTTGCTCTTTCTAACACAGACCTCTCGCGTTCATGTGTTACCTCTGTCTAGCACACAGAGATTAATAATCACAGTCAGGAGTGTGAAATGGAGGTTTCTGTCTGTTTTAGCACCACTCCGAGGGCTGTCTCTGTGCTGTCAGTCACTGACATAATACAGTCAGGATAAGGCACAAATGAGCATAACCACTCCCCTGCTGACGGAGCACGTGTGCTCCATAATTAGAGTGGGATGATGTCACAGAAGAGCTCAGACCCCTCCTGCTCCATCCATGCGCAGCTGAAAAATGTTCACTCCAGGCCTCTCTTATCCTGCTTAATTGCATGGAAGGAATCATTGTAATTTTTGAGGATTAGTGAAAAAAAAAAAGGAACAGCTATTTTCTTGATGCTGTGGAGAGTTAAAAGGAGAGTTCATGTTTCACCTTTTAGAAAGACTTCTTTTCATATATCAGTATGACTTGGCACGTGTTGCAGTGCTTTATGGCATATGCCTGAATTTATTAAGCTCATAACCCCTGTTTAATTTTCATTATCAGTTAATTCATTAGTCAGAGCCAATTTGCACATTTTTTTGTGGAATTCACTGAAGAGTTTTTTGAATGGAAACATCTGGAGGCACTCATATCATACTGATAACCCTGTTCCTTTATGAATTATATCCTACTGCTTTTCATCTGTTCCAATGTGATATTCTCTAATGCGTGTTTGGGAGTAGAGTACATGCTTACAAAATAACTAAACATCAAAAATGGCACCTCTTAATAAAAGCTGTATTTCTTTGCAAACCTCTATTCTACTGAGTGAAATGCTATTTTGCACATAGGGTTTATTTTATTGCAATGTTTGCCCAGCTGAAGAGTCACAGGTGGTTCGTTTGTTTCCATAATTAGGCTGAAAGGGTGTGAGATACATTTTCCAGTGTCTTAACAACATTTTTAATCATAAAAAAATCTAAATCCACAACGTTTTGATTGCATGGCAATGTTGTGTATGAAAAAAAAGAGTAATGAAAAGAGTTAACTGGCAAATATAGTGCAGATAACCATTTACGTTAGCATACCAGATGAACCGCTACTTAAGGAGAAAAATGCAAGCTTGAAATGTAAAATACAAAGTGACGTAAGACTTTTTTTCCCAAATGTCTTCCTGTAATCTTTCAGAAAATTTCAGAAGAAACTGAAGGAATTAATCCAATCCTAGAGTATACTAGCCTCTAAATACCCAAATAGGAATCTATGTAGTCCTCATTTATGCCATCTGGTAGAGGTTTAAATGTTGCATTGAATGTCTTACATCAATATTGTTTTTTTAATTTATATGACCTTTTCAGCAAAACCGGATGTCACTGGCCACAAGCGAAGTGAAAACAAAAATGAGGGGGAGAATGCAACGCTTTACTGCAAGTCTGTCGGTTACCCACATCCCACCTGGACATGGCGTAAGATGGATGGAAAATCCCCAATGGTATATAAATATATGTATACATATATATTGCATCTTTATAAAAATTATATATTTTTTGGACGGAGAGAGGGGAGGGACATGTAGCAAAGGGTCCCAGGTCGGATTTCAACCCAGGCTGCCGCTCTCCAGCCATGAAGCGTGTGGTTGCCTGCGGACCCACTGAGCTAAACTGGCAACGCTATATATTGCATAATTTTTAAAATGATAAAAATTGACTGAGAAACAGACCGACAGGTTTAAGAACGATGAGAAATTCAATATAAATATAATATAAATGCAAATATATAAAGGTACAACAGGTATGCACGATAGGTAGGTTTTTGGACATGCTTGCAGTTCAACTAAATTAAATGGTCATTATGTTTCAATGCAGGAGCTTGACAACTCGACTGGGCGAATCTTCATCACCAATAGAGACAATTACACAGAGCTCAACATACTAAACCTGGATATTAACACGGATCCTGGAATATATGAATGCAATGCCACTAATGCAATTGGAAATACTGCTCAGACTACAATTCTTCGAGTCCGCAGCCATCTTGCACCACTTTGGCCTTTTCTGGGTGTTCTGGCAGAAATTATAATCCTAGTAGTCATCATCGTTGTGTATGAGAAACGCAAGAGGCCAGACGACATCATCGATGGTAAGACAACATTTCCTTTTTTAATGACAGTAAGAACCCATAAGTAACTATTAATATAGATACCGCATTGTTTACATTCACAGTGCAACTCTGCAATTTAAAACCTGTGAGACATTTGTGTTGATGCTTTAAAAATACCAGTAAATCAGAAGATCAGTAAAATTTCCCCATATATTTTAAGAAATGTAAAATAGTTGCAATAGGGTCAAAAGTCATCGACAATGGATTGCACCCAATTTTAAGTTACTGGAACAAGGAGACTTTCAAACATGATGTCGCATTTGCTGTCAGATGGGATCTAGAGTGGTCAGCTGATTTGCCTCCTTGCTCTTGAGTGGTGTAACAAACGGAGAATGGAAGAACATATAAGGATTATATTAAGTTGGCACATGGAAATATGGCATAAATTCGCATGTAAACAACAGAGGGGGGGCAGAGGGCGGGCACAACTCACTTCAGATAGTTGGCTATTAGTGCACTGTTCTCATGGCAAACATTTGCTTGTGAAGGCAGAATACAAGAGTTCATAAACATGTAAGGTAATCAATCCATTATCAGTCCCACAGTATATCTTAACTGGTTAATTCTTGTCCCCTTCCCCCTTCTTTCCAAATGGCAACATAATCTAAATGGGTGGTAAGTGAGAGATCCTGCATGACATTTTTTTTCTGTCATTTTGAATGTTTTTACAAGCCTACTGTCCATCCAAAAATATCATGATGCTTGATGCAATTTTGAAATTTTACCACAGTCAGTGAAGTTGAACTTATACAAGTCATGGTAAAATAAAATAAACAGATAAATAAAAGTCTTATCCATTTCCATTAGGCTTATCAGTTCGACAGGCAACAATTCTGTTTTAATGGATATGGAATCTGTTTTGTATGTCTCTAAGATCAGTTTACAATCAGAATGATTGTAATCATACAATGTACATTACAAGCATATCTAAATAATTTATATATAGCCAAGTTTGAATGTTGTATTATCAAACAAAAGACTATTGTGTGTATGTCTGGTGTGGTGTGGAAAATTGAATTCAAAACCACATTTAATACATGCACGTAGCTCAAGTAATTACAGAAATAAATAAATATATATACAGGGAGTGCAGAATTATTAGGCAAATGAGTATTTTGTCCACATCATCCTCTTCATGCATGTTGTCTTACTCCAAGCTGTATAGGCTCGAAAGCCTACTACCAATTAAGCATATTAGGTGATGTGCATCTCTGTAATGAGAAGGGGTGTGGTCTAATGACATCAACACCCTATATCAGGTGTGCATAATTATTAGGCAACTTCCTTTCCTTTGGCAAAATGGGTCAAAAGAAGGACTTGACAGGCTCAGAAAAGTCAAAAATAGTGAGATATCTTGCAGAGGGATGCAGCAGTCTCAAAATTGCAAAGCTTCTGAAGCGTGATCATCGAACAATCAAGCGTTTCATTCAAAATAGTCAACAGGGTCGCAAGAAGCGTGTGGAAAAACCAAGGCGCAAAATAACTGCCCATGAACTGAGAAAAGTCAAGCGTGCAGCTGCCAAGATGCCACTTGCCACCAGTTTGGCCATATTTCAGAGCTGCAACATCACTGGAGTGCCCAAAAGCACAAGGTGTGCAATACTCAGAGACATGGCCAAGGTAAGAAAGGCTGAAAGACGACCACCACTGAACAAGACACACAAGCTGAAACGTCAAGACTGGGCCAAGAAATATCTCAAGACTGATTTTTCTAAGGTTTTATGGACTGATGAAATGAGAGTGAGTCTTGATGGGCCAGATGGATGGGCCCGTGGCTGGATTGGTAAAGGGCAGAGAGCTCCAGTCTGACTCAGACGCCAGCAAGGTGGAGGTGGAGTACTGGTTTGGGCTGGTATCATCAAAGATGAGCTTGTGGGGCCTTTTCGGGTTGAGGATGGAGTCAAGCTCAACTCCCAGTCCTACTGCCAGTTTCTGGAAGACACCTTCTTCAAGCAGTGGTACAGGAAGAAGTCTGCATCCTTCAAGAAAAACATGATTTTCATGCAGGACAATGCTCCATCACATGCGTCCAAGTACTCCACAGCGTGGCTGGCAAGAAAGGGTATAAAAGAAGAAAAACTAATGACATGGCCACCTTGTTCCCCTGATCTGAACCCCATTGAGAACCTGTGGTCCATCATCAAATGTGAGATTTACAAGGAGGGAAAACAGTACACCTCTCTGAACAGTGTCTGGGAGGCTGTGGTTGCTGCTGCACGCAATGTTGATGGTGAACAGATCAAAACACTGACAGAATCCATGGATGGCAGGCTTTTGAGTGTCCTTGCAAAGAAAGGTGGCTATATTGGTCGCTGATTTGTTTTTGTTTTGTTTTTGAATGTCAGAAATGTATATTTGTGAATGTGGAGATGTTATATTGGTTTTACTGGTAAAAATAAATAATTGAAATGGGTATATATTTGTTTTTTGTTGAGTTGCCTAATAATTATGCACAGTAATAGTCACCTGCACACACAGATATCCCCCTAAAATAGCTAAAACTAAAAACAAACTAAAAACTACTTCCAAAAACATTCAGCTTTGATATTAATGAGTTTTTTGGGTTCATTGAGAACATGGTTGTTGTTCAATAATAAAATTATTCCTCAAAAATACAACTTGCCTAATAATTCTGCACTCCCTGTATATATAGATCTATATATCTATATATCTATATCTATATCTATATATATATAGTAACCCATAAATAAGATAATTTGAAATAAAAAAAAGTTTCTCCTGTTTCAGCTGACAGGCAGAACTGCTTGATAATAATTTGTCAAGATGACAAAGTCTACAAAGCTCAAAGGGATCTTAAGTCACCACGGGTTCTGTCTGACCTCTACTCATGTAGATTTGTCTTCTTTTCATTTTTAAATAAGGCAAGAACACAAAAAAAATTCAATGCCTCAACAGTTGCCCTGTTTATGTGAATCAAACCAGCTGGGTACCCCAGTTCTATGTTACACACAGACTAAGCAAATATTGCTTCTGGGTACATCCCACTTTTTATCGACATAGTATGAACAAAATTAATTTACCAAATAAAATGTGCAAGCAATAGTTAGAAAATAAGCCAACTTGATTAAATTTACATATATTAAAGTGTTTTTCAAAGTCTTGATTCTGTGACCACAAAGTCACATAGAAAGTGTTGTGTAACAGGCTTATGTATTAATCCTTAGATGGGGTCCAAAACAGTATTTGTTGATGCATTAAAGAATAATTTTTTATGTCTCAGTTGCATATATAAAAATAACCAAATGTTTTAAAATGAGATACTATTAGGAGTTTATTTCTTTAACAAACTAGCATCTGTTATATTGTGCTTAGTAATTACAGAAGTAGAAAAAGCACAAAAATATTTCATTTTCCTAAAGTACAAACTCATAGCACATAAGAGATATGCAACTAAACCACAAGTCTAAGTAAGTTCTGTGCACAGCCTCTAGTTTGGTTTCATCTACTGGAAAATGAAGCGATTAAGGTAGATTATATTTGCCATGTTTATGCCATTCAAATCAGGAATGAGGACTTCCAGCTCACGATACACAGCCTTTTCTAAAATCTCCTTTTAGCATCCCATATTCCCAGAGGTTGCACACAGACAGGTTTTGGCCCCTGTCTGTGTGCATTATGAATTCTGGTCTCTTGATGGCTGAGCTGTTTGAACACTTTTTTCACTACACAGCCAAAGGCTCTGATGCAGGCTGACATTTCTATCCTATGTTTCGAAACCAGCTGCTAAAATTACAGATTTTGCTGTGTGATTATTTGCTAAATAACAGCCCACTTTATGTCACGAAACAAATGTTGTGATATGAACCCATATCTATTTTCTTAGGTTTAAAAATGACACTTCAACTTCCACTTCAACAGACTTGATGTGTTACCATGATTATTAATCTCACACAGTAAAAATCTGTCATTCGTTATTGCATTTGTGCTTGCAAAGCTGTAATAGTAAACATAGCTTTTGTGGTGTATACATATGAGGTGTGAAAACAGTGTTATATGCTGGCAGCTGTTCCTCCTTTAAGTACTCCCAGAACCATGTTGTTGTCTAACATTAGATCTGCCATAATTTGCTCCATTTTAATGCCATGGAATGTTGCTAATGCTGCTAATCTCAGACTTATAACTGCATGGAAAATCTCTCACTGTGACTGGCTACTTACCTGTTAACACATTTCATCTGAATGCAAAGCACCAACCCCAAGGCTGTGGAACTAACTTTTCACTCAACCCAAATTATTTTTCACGAGTTCCTCTTCTTTTGGTATTTTTTATTGTTACAATGTGGTCTACTTTACTATGTTTTACTGCACTGCCTTAAAATGAATTTTGGCAATTTTGTATGACTGACACAGAAAATGATTTTACAAAAATATATACTGCCATAAAATCTATGTTCTACTGCTTGGATTGGATAGACTCTCTATATGCTGACAGACGGGTTAAAGGCGCATGATTTTTTCTTTTTGCCAAATCAGCTACACTATCACGCTCATGTACCAGGGTCCTTCAAAATCGCTATGAAATCGCTGAGTGTAATTAAAAGATGGCTTTAAGTGAGCCATCTGCAATACTCCTACACATATGCTCAGCCTGAGATGAACAGGAATCCCATGAGATTCAGATGGCGTGTGAGGTTAAGTTTACAGTGTTGGGTGTTAAAGATGCTCTTTAAGGGGCAATTCCTTGGTTTTAATTCACATTTCAGTTTTGCTACTCCAATTATGTCATTGCTGACCAAGCACACATTAATGTCCAAAAACACTTTTAATGTAAGAAGCTACTTATTGCACAAAGCATATACATGCATATGAAATTCAAGCAGTTAAGCAGGTGATGCCCATATCTAACTTTGAGTGTCTTATCAGTGCATGATTCTGTCATAAATGCTTTAAGCTGTCTTCCTGCATTTTCTGAACTTTTAACATTTTTTTTTTACTATAGCGATATGAAGAAACATGCCAGTTTTTTTGTTTTTGTTTTGATCTCGCATTTAACTTCTCTGTACCATTTTTGTCTTCTTCTCTCCTCTACCCCTCAAAGATGATGAACCAGTTGGGCAAATGTAAGTGAACAAGTATCTTTATTGCCACAAATATAATTCATATGGGGATACTGTGATCTGAATGCCCATTACCTTTATGCCACTAAATTGTAAGTGCTTCTTTCCTAGGAAAACAAATTCAACAAACAACCACAAGGACAAAAACATTCGCCAGAGGAATACGAAATAAGCAATTTACTCAAGTAAGACACTGTTGTAGAGGATTGGGGCTAAATATAGAACCCACTGTGAGGATTATCCATAGTCACGCCTTCTCTTGAATTTCTCTCCACAGATGAGATGGCTAAACTGCATTTTTTTGACTACGTGAAGGTGTCAGAGGTGGATGGAGCTCTGGGCAGTTTTGAAAAAAGCATATCTTGTCTCATTTTATGAGAAACAATATCAGCATAACACTGGCAACAAAAAGAACATAATGGCTGTCTTAAGCATGCCTTATTCAGTCTTAAGTGGAGATTTCAGGATGAAGAATAATGACTAAAACCACCACAGAGGTGTACACATTTTTAATGTGCTGTTGATGTCTCCTTTCTTGATTTTATCATGTCCTCAAATGAGGTGATCCCTTTTGTATTACATATCATGTACAATGCATGCAAGATAATTACAACGCAATAGGATACTCAGAATAGACATTTTCTGTTGTTATCCCTCGTGTGGCTTTTTTGCATCCAAAATTACCTTTTTTATGGAGTCATCCTCGCATATACATATACACATATGTATATATATATATATATATATATATATATATACATACATGTGTGTGTGTGTGTGTATATATACATATATATACACACACACACACACACATATATATATATATATATATATATATATATATATATATATATATATATATATATATATATATATATATATATATATATATATATATATATATATATATATATATATATATATATATATATATATGTGTTTTATTCTTGAAAATTTGTACAGCATATCATGGTCATTTAACTATATTTGATTTGTGACAAGATGTCTACTTTTAACAGAACTTTTATTGTGAAGCAAGGGCTTCAATGTCTGAAGCAATGACTTCAATGACTGGCAGTATTTAAATTTAAATGAGAGTGCTTACAGAAAATGACTACTGTGTGTTTAACTATCTTAACAAAAATAATATACGTATTATTTTTATTTCCTTTCCAGAGTAACTTAGGTGTCTTGTATATGTTGAAGTATGAGTGTTCAAATGATAGGAAAGGTGTAAAAAAAATATTTTTTTTATAATTCCCAATTTCATTAACTGATTTTTATTTTGTTCCTCTCTTTAACTGTATAGCATGGCTATAATCCTATGCAATATGTATTCTTAAATAGATATATGGAGGGCAGTTTGTTTTACTCAGTGAAGCTTTAATATTGTGGGATCACTTGGAAGCTGGCATAGCAAAATTCACTGCTGTAGCTGCATGACTCCTCTTTCAATACAATGTATCCATGTGTGGTGCAGTGGAAATGGACCTGCATTAAGGTGGGAACGAGGGACCAGAGTACATAGCCACGATCAAACATATAAGTGAGACCAATAGTTTTTTTTTTTCTTTTTTTTAAATAAAAAATGTAAAAATGAATGTTTGTTTTGCAAGTTCTTTAATCAACAAATGTAATGATATTCAAAGCATCCTCTTTGGCCCATGTAACATAACAACTAATGTGTAATATAATTTCAAAGAACACTGGCACCAAAGCAACAAAACACTCCTCCACCAACAGGCACTGCCTACACGAACAAGTAAAAGAAAAAGAAAAAAACACGAACATGCACACACACACACACGCAAACTTGACCTTTCTGCCTTGAGCTCTTGTTAAGATTCTTTACTCTTCAACCAGTTTCCTCAGCTCCCCTTCCACCTTCTCTACAAATCCATAAAAGGTGGGATCCAGCAGACAAACACGCAGGAAATGCTCTAAGTCACCTTGTCCAAAAGAACTGTGTTGATATACTCGAGGTAGAGTCACAGCAGTGTCTCCCAAGCAGTGCTGTGGGAGGTCCAGAAAATATTTAAGTAAAATTGAAAAAAAGAACTGATTGCGAACCCTGTGCCAGCCTTTATAATTTAAAAGAAAAGCCACACAACAATCATTTTGCATTTCCAAATTAAGCCTACTGCAAAATTACAACTAACATGTTGCATAGTTGAAGCTTCATTTTAATAGCAGTTAGCTTTACTGCCTCTTATGTCACAATCAATACCTGGGTAAGACGTTTGATGGACACAGTTCCTCGGACAACCTCAGGTTTAACTCCCACAGCTTTTTCCTGACAAGTCTGCTGGCACATGATGAAACACAAAAGAAGAAAAGAAGATTTGATATGCACAGCTTGACACCAGAGGGTTAAGAGACCAATCAATGGCCTTATTACTAATTGAAAGTTTTCCACCCCTCAAATCCTTTCATCTCAGCTCCTTCATTCTGTCTGTTTTCTAAAGGTCAAATTCAACCCCATAGTGGAGTCCGTTCCTTTCCCAGTCCTTCATGTTAAATGCTCTGAAGACCAGAAGCAGAAGAATTTGGTTTGCAGTTAATCATATGTTATGAACGATTTCAAGTTTAAAAATAAAGAAATAAACGATGACTGGCTTACTGCTATGAAGGACAATGAGTATGATTGTTAAAGAAATGGTCTCACCCCTACAATAGTTCAGTATGTTTATAGAGTTTAACTTGCAACTGCTGAAAGGTTTTCAGAGCATGTTTTTTGTTTTTGTGTTTTATAAATGCTGGTTTGTTTTCATAATCAGCAATTTCAATATTAAAGGCATTATCAAGAAGTACTTTTATCAGGGCTTAAGGGTCGTGCATTTCAAACTGTTAAATTCATAAACTATTTAAAATCCTTTCCTGCATTATAGTATATGAATCTGTTTAAATTGCTGTATTCTAAACCTTATCTTTTACTGTTATTGGCTAATGATTGATGTATATTTCATAGTCTTTCTCACATACTGTAGTTGCAGTGTGACCTCTAAGAATAAGACAGTATTGTCAATAGCACCATCTAGTGAGTGCAATCTGGGGTTTTTATATAGATGGAGCTGACTACACCCTTGTGATACCACTATTTAAAATGCACAGAGTAATGCCTAGGTGACAACTTTAATTATGGCAATTTGCATTATGTTGATATACTTTTTAAATTTACACAATAAAGGATGCTCCTTTTCCAGTTCCATAAAAGACTATCCCAGAAAAAAGTAAAGTCACATATTATCTCTATGTTGTGGACATCTTGGTAAAATATTTTAAATGCATGGACATACACTAGTTCTGTTTTTGATGTTGAAATTGTATTAAATGAAATAGAAGCTGGGTGACCTGTACTGCTGGTGCAGGTACCGCAGCAGGGGGCTGATTAGGCTGTGGTGGGGCGTAATCCTGAGTGGTGACAGGTATGTACTCCATCAGTTTTTCCACAGCACTTGAGCACTCATTTATAGCCTCTGCCATGCTGCATCCATCAAACTGCATCCTTATCATGCGGCTCTCACCCTGCAGAAATCCACAAACTCAGTCTGTATCTGTCAGTCAAAACTGCGCCAAGAAAAACACAATCTGTGGAAAACGAGCTTGGGTATTTAGACACTTAAATGTAATCTTCAAGCAACAAGAGAACAAGGCAGCCGTCACAGGCAAACAAAAAACAAAAAAAAAAACCTAATCATTAAAATCTGTTGCTTTGTAATTGTATTCCCCTTCAATTTGTTATGATGTTGTGAATGTAATGGTCTTGAGCTTGTAAGGGGTTTAAGATATTGCCATGGACGTTGAGATAAATTCTGTGGGATTGAAAGGCATCTCACCACTCACCTTCACAATAAATCGAATCATCAGATTATCAGATTTCTGGTGTACTTTAATAGAATCTGAGCCACACAGCAAAGGAATTGTATCCTGAGAAAAGATAAGAGAACAAAGACCTTTAGCAGCAAAGGCATAAAACAGTTCAATCATTTTGACATGTTAATATATAAAGAATAATATACATGAATACAATTCGAAATACTCTTATTTTGTAGCGAAATGCTTGAATTATTTAGAAAACCCAAAGTACAAAAAAGAGCATTACAGTTTAATAAACCTGTTAAAAAACAAATGCTACCAAAAACTGTCTGCAGGGGTCTCTATTTGCTCAATAACCCTAAAGCTTCCGCTCTGAGGCTCTTGTTAAGATTTTTCACAAAAGCAGATAAACACGCTATAAGGAAACATTAGCCTGGTATTACTTAAAAACCCTGTAAACATACATTTGCTTTGACTTTAAAAAAAAACCAATGTAGGTTAGTCAATTAAGGTTGACTTAGAACAACTGCACTATATTAAGGAGCAAGCGCTCTGTAGTCCTATAACGCCATCATTCTGCATTATGTAAAATCACACATGGCAAGCAATAGGAGAACTATCATCATCCTCAAATGTCCATGAAAAAGCATCAAGTTTTAAAAAACTGCACTCTTTGTTATATTAAAGGAAAACTTGAAGAAACTGAAGAAAATACTTTTTCTTAAAATGATAAAAAGCCTTTAGTTCTTTTTAGAATAGTAGTAATAGTATAGAAACATTATTAAGGTAATTTTGAACTTGCATTTAGAAGCTCAGAGTGATATTTGGCTTGATGCATCCAAAACAAGTCAGTCAAATCCCCTCACATTTGGGCAGAAATGTCAAGCTCTTCAACAGAATATTTCATATGGCCTTCATTGAACCCTTTTGTCTGGAAAACATTACTTTCTCAGATCTCAAAAAATCTGCAGAGAAAATTCCACACATTTTCTCTTATTATTATGCTTAAAGTTTATTTAGAATGACATATATACTACATCGACTATGTTATGTAAACATTTTCATCCTTGTCCATTTAAACTAAAAAAAAATATCAAAACAAAGTATTATACATATATGGAAATGTATGTAGAAATATGTACATATGCTAACCAACCACTTCATTACAGCTTGCCAGTACTGGAATTGGACACTTTTTTCATGGCCCATTATATTCATTAAGGTGTAATATGCAAAAAAGTGCATATTGGTCCATATTTGGTTGAAAAATCATGGATTTTGTTCCATACTGACACAATAGCATCACACAGAGTCTGCATATTTGTCAGCTGAACATCCATGATGTTAATCTACTATTAAACCACATCCCAAAACTCCTCTGTTAGATTTAGATCTTGTGATTATGGACTCCATTTGAGTACAGTAAACTCAATGTCATCTTCAAGAAACCAGTTTAAGACTATCTAACCGTTGCAAACATCGTCATGCTGGAAGCAGCCACCAGAGAATTTATGTAGGTACACTGTAGGGCTGCCACAAACCATTATTTTGATAGTCGACTTGTCACCGATTATTTTTGCGATTAGTCGACTAATCAGATCATGCATCCACTGGACGTAAAACGTACAGCTTATTGCACCAGCATGCATCTGCTCTTATATAACTATCACTAGCTTACAGCTTTAAGTGTTTAAGGTATGTGCTAACTAAAAATAAAGACAAGATGATAGTTTATTAAATTTTAATGAAATCTGCAGATTGTTTCGGTGGAGTTTAATAAACTCAGCCGTCTGCTCCTTGCTATCTAAAATATGACAGGACACCGGAGTATATTCTCCAGCATCTCAGACTTCTGATAATCAGTTGTCTGCTTGACGTTTATTCAGCTGTGTAAAAACTTTAATCTCAGCCAAACCAATTTACTCAGGAACAAATAAAATACTAAAAAAAACCCCAAACAATAACATTTTTAAGTTTTCTAAGTGACTTATATATCATGTTTAACCTGAGTAGGGAAAGACGGCGGTGGTTTTGAAAACGATTTGCCGGGAGTCCGGTGTTCTTACCGGCTCTAGTGAGCCTTGAACCCCGGCTAGCTATCGAGCTGGTGGGTAACAGACATCTCCGAAAACGTTGGAGCGCTTTTGAAAATATGTGGTGTCTTGATAAACTGAGCAAATATTTGAAGTTTACACAGCTACATCCTCGCCTGAAAATATGTTAAACGTTTATTTTGTGACCCAGAAAGAATATTAAGAGTAATATTAAAACTAACTAGCTGCTGCCATTGTTGGAAACTGAGCTGGGCCGCACTATGAATTCTGGGACACAGTTTCTTCCTCTTCTGGGTTTAACGGCAGCTGGCATCCTCGTACATGCAGTGCTGCCATCTTCTGTTTCAGTCCGCTATTACACTCTTAAATCCTACTACTTATTCCTGCGTCTTTTGGGATCTTACAAAGCTTCAAACGACGTGTCGACTATTAAATTAGTCGTCGACGATTTTGATAGTCGACCTAATCATGACTAGTCGACTAATCGTGGCAGCCCTAGTACACTGTAGTCATAAGTGGGACAGATATGGTCAGTATTGTTGCTGGCCATATTCACAGTGCTCAGTTGGCAGTAAGGAATCCAGAGTGTCCCAAGAAAATATCCCTCAAACCATAACACTACCACCACCATGAACTGTTGATAGAGCCATGTTTTCATGTTGTTTTATGCCAAATTATGACCCTTCCATCTAAATATTGCGGAAGAATTCAAGAGTCATCAGACTAGGAAACATTTTTTCGATCTTCTAATGTCCAATTTTGGTGAGTTTGTGTGGACTGTAGCCTCAGTTTCCTGTTCTAAGCTGATGGGAGTGGCAACTAGTGTGGTCTTCTGCTGCTGCTATCTGCTTCAAGGCTTATGTGTGGTGTATTCAGAGACACTTTTGAGCACACTTTGGTTGGCATTTATCATTTGTGTTAACAAGTTGAACATGTTTACCTAATAAAGTGGATGGCAAATAATTGATGAAAGTTATATTGTGTTGCAATAATTTGGGGGGGGGGTAGGACAAACAACAAATAAATAAGCTGTGATCTAATACAAACAACTATAATTTCAACAACTGTAAGTGTAATCGTTTTTTGATTAACATAACTTGATAAAAAGGTACACCACAATAAACATTAGTTGCTAAACGAGAACTAGCATATTTAAACATGCAAACAACACAATAAACAACACAAGCAGATTACATTTTCTCTCATTTAGTATATTTTAATCTGTGATAAGAAATCTTCCAGATAAAACACTATTTGAACACAACCAAAGTCTTAATTCTTTAGGGAAAAAAATTAAAAGTAAGTCAAAATTCAAACCTTTTTTTTTATTAGACATATCTGATTTTTTTATTATTTTATTTCAACCAATTATGAATTACAACCACAAAATATATGGTGTACCGGGATCTAAAAACGAATGTGTAATCTTTGTTGTATGTTGTGTTCACACAGAGAAATCTATGAGAAAAAAACTTACTACTTAAACTACTTACCAAGCTTTCTTGTCCCTGCAAGACCAGCAAGTGTCCAGATTCCACAATTGTGAGGACAATTTCAGGTTTGTTGTCCTTTGCCTCAAGTACCTGATGAAGAGAAAAATATTGAATTAGTCATTGCTTTTCCTGGAAGTAACTAGATATATGCATTTCTAAAGGATGCTTTTTAAAATCAATAACATTGTTATTTTTTACTGATTAAGATAAATAATGTAGCTTATTAATATAACAATGGCAGTAATGTTTTTTGTTTTTGCTACATTTTAAGTCTTGGTTCAACAGCCCAAAGGTATGTGTACCTGATACAATTTCATGAAAATTAAAAATGTTCTTAAAAGAGATGCACTACCCAATATGGCTCATGAGTATCTGGAATAGCTTATTATTATTATAAAGTTAGTCAGATAAACTCTTGTAATTCAATGTTCACAACTTGCCTTTCACTGAATTTTACAATTTGCAATGCTATAATCTTGTGTGATCAATGTAAATGCGACTTAGCTCAGTTTAAATAACATGCTTTGACTCAATGTCTCTGAGCTGCCCTATGATATAGATGTACTTTGGTTTCATTCATTGGTGTCATTAAAAAAATACACAGCTCTAGCTTGCCATCTAGAGTCTGGTGCAGTTAATGAAAGAAAACAGCACAATGAATGGCGTTTTTGAAACATGAAAAAACAAAAACAAATGCAGAAACAGAAACAAAAAGATAATCATACAACCAGTAGGTACAACCAATGAAATACTTTTATACTTTGAATAGAATTATTTTTAAAAATGCAGTAATTATCTAAATAAATAGGCTTTTTCTACCATCAGCTGTTTGTTACTTCATTTTCATGTTTAATACCGAAAGCATAAACAGCCCAAGTACATGCTCTATTTGATTGGGAATCTGGGGAGTCTGGAGTCTGGGTCAATGCCTTGGGCTATTAGTTATGCTCCTTGAGTTCTTCTTCAGCAGTTTTTGGAGTGTGGCAATAGGCACTGCCAGGCTGCAAACAGGAGGGTCTATTGCCAAGAGGGGTTGCTTGGTCTTTCGGTAGGTGGTTCCTGTCAAGTAACATCCATGAATTGCAGCACCCCTGGTTTCCCTGCAGAAACACTGATTTTAATGTTGCGGCTAATATGTCTATATTCCTACAGAGACAACATTAGAGCAAAAAGAAAATTTATGTAAGATATGGTGCAGTTGTAGTGTCTCTGTGCCTCAGCACTGCAAGACGTAGAACCCAAAGTACCTCCTGCTACTAGATAGCATAATGAAGGTAGTTTTAATGTTGTTTTATGCTGCAACTCATAGAAATTAAGGAAATTAACTTTGAGGTAAGTTATTGTTCTATTTTTAATCTGTTCCCACAGATCTGATTGTATGTCTTGAAGGACATGTGACTAGGTTTTTATACCACACAATTATATGAATATCAAAACTGAATTTAAATTAGGGATGGGAATTACAGAAGAACTAAGTAAACCATCAAACAAAGGTGCTCCCAGTCAGCACATATTCCATCTGATATAAAGTGGAAAGCCAAATACTGTAAATCATTTTTTTCCCTAGTTCAAAAAAGATCTTTGATGGTCGACTATGTAAAATGTGTACAGAACCCTAAATTAAAGCAGTATATAAAAACTTTTCAAAGTTGCTTTTTCAAATATGTAATCTCATTTATATTCATACAAAACAATAAAAATATATTTATCCATAAATTCATATTAGTATATACAATGCTGTTAAAAAGTATTTTTTCCCACCTCCAGATATTTATTTACTTAGTGTTTGTCACACTGACATTTTTCAGGTATTCAAAGACATTTTAATATTAGAAAAACATAACCAGAGAAAATACAAGACATACTTTTTAAATAGTAATTTTATAAATCAGGAAAAACCCTCCAATGTCATTTTTTACGCATTTATGCATCTGAATCAAATCTAAATCTGGATTCTGACAAGCCCACTCCAAAGCCGTTCAGTGGTGAACTTGCTGGTGTGTTTTGGACTATTGTCCTGCTGCATAACCCAAGTGCCCTTGAACTTCAGGGCACAAACTGATGGACCGACACTCTCCTTCAGCATTTTCTGGTAGAAAACAGAATTCATGGTTCCATCAACAGGACGAGCCTTTATGGTCTTTATGGTCAGCAGTGATTTTTTTCCACCTTCGAAGCTTAACTACGGTAAGTGAAGCCTGCAGTTCTTTAGATGTTCTTATGGGTTCTTTTCTGACCTGGATGAGTCTTCCGTGCACTCTTGGAGTAATTTTGGTAGCCCAACAATTGTGGATAATGACTCTCACTGTGGTTTGCTAGAGTACCACAACCTTAGAAAAAGCTTTTTAATACTTTTCAGACTTATGGATGTCAATGATTTTGTTTCTCATTTACTCTGGAGTATCTTTAGATTGTGGCATAATGTGTGGCTTTTTAAGATCTTTCAGCCTGTTTCACTTTTTCAGACAGGTTCTATTTAAGTCTATTTTTTTTTATTCGGCAAGTCTGACAGTAATCAGACCTGGCTAGTGAAATTGAATTCAGCTTAAAAATGAAATCATTATTTAAAAACTGCATTTCCTATTTACTCTGGTTACCTTTGTCTAATACTAAAGTTTGTCAGACTATGTGAAACATGTCCCGCAAATATTAAAAATTAACAACAATAACAAAAAACAATAAAGGGGGGGGGCTTTTTCACAATACTGTAGGTATTATACTATAGCTTAACTAAGGCTGGCAGATAACTTAAAATGTTCGTAGTAAAATGGTTGTTATTAAAGATAATTAACACCACTCTGGGGTTTCATCAACAGTTATGGTGCTAAAGGAAAGCTACTCTTTATGAGTCACAAAATTAGACACGTTTCCTTAACTAGGAGGTGGGTTCTAAATAAAAATCCTAATGAACAATATATTAAGTACGTTTTTCATTCGTGTGTGTATTTGGCCAATACCCTGCACTGACTAAAGTTATTGTCAGGCAGAAAGCTAATACAGCTAGGCTAGCTTAGGAAAGTTTGGCTAGCTAGGGCAAGGTTTTTTAGTAATACGTAAATGAAGGTCAGCTACCTTCCACGGTGTTACACCTGTTTCCTTGGAGCCAGGGATGAAACGCCCATAGCGTTTTAACTTCCAAATACGAGTGGCGATCATTTCCAGCAGCGGAGTAGTTTTTTTTATATTTTCTGTCAAACCCAACCAGCTATAGCAGAATGCAGTGCCAGCAGAAGAGCCTGAACGAAACATGGAGCGCGCGCGAAAATTAACGTCAGCGACGGACTGAGAGGCTTTTTTTTTTTAAATAGTCAGAGGTGACAGTAACATTAAAGAGACATTACACTCAGTGCTGATTTGGATTACTTTAAAACACTTTGCCCCAAACCTCTGCCCAATACTTGTGTAATGTCAGTATTACAGTGCAATATATACAGTGGTAAGAAAATGTGGGTTTGCAGGGAGCTGTTCTGAAACATGTGACAGTGTATGTTACAAACCCAAGGTTCAGCATCACTTCCTCAGCAGGAAGCTGTCTCATGTCTCCACATGTGACCCAGCAAGTCTGGAACACTTGATGCTGTATGGATGTACAGTGGGAGTGTGACTCCAGTTTCAGATGCAGGTGGACTGAACTGCTGAAATGTTCCATTATTAATAGTTAAATGTGTGGTTATAATGATAGCTAAATACTAACTATAATGCATTAGTTCAAGTGCTCCAGTATTGTTGAATGCTGGCTCAGTGACATTGTTCACTGGGATAAGAGCTGGCAATATGTCCTACTGGACTACACATTAAGACAACAGTGCATGTAGCAGTTTCTATTTTAATTTTGTTTTCTGTTCTCAGAGCAGAATTTCAAAATGGCCATCCTAGCTTGAAAGTAACTCCCAGTTTGTGTCTCTTAGATATATAGATACAGTTGTGTTTAGAAGTTTACAAAACACTGATCATAGCCATGCGTGTCATGGTAATTATGGGTGTTTAATGATTCCTTTGAACTGCTCTTTTTCCTGGGAGCAATGATTGTACAGCATGCATCTTTAATTACCTTAAAAGACAGGATTTAGGCACACAAGATTTTAGTTTGGATTTTCTCTCATTTACACAGGGTCAAAAGTATATATACAGACTCAAATATCTGCATACACCAGTGACCACACCCAAGCTAAGGTATGATGTGAGACAGAAGATGAAAAACACAGGTAGGGTTATTAAGATTTGTGTTATTGCAAATATTGCATTATTTAAAAATATTTAGAGTTCTAAGTAATGCAGACAGGTTGTGGTAGATTTAAGTTCTGCCCTAGAGTCGGTGTGTAAAGAAGGGGTGCCAAACTCTTAGTTTTGGGCCACAGCCCCATTTGAGCTTAAGTGGGCCGGCTTGAACTTTACCTAATATCTATAAAATAAACACCTACCTACAAACCACCTGATGTGTTTTACCTCTTTCAGTGAGTCAAATCTAATTACAAAAAATTGTGCTGTACTACATCAATGAATCCATCAGCATGAGTTAATGGACTTGCACTCTTAAGAAATCCATCCATCCATTCTCTTCAGGCTGGAGCCTGTCCCAGCTATCATAGAGGAGTGTTGGGGACAGTTGCCAATCTGACACAGAGAGAGAGACAGACAACCATTCACACTTACACCTATAGGCAATTTAGAATAAATAATTAACCTAACCCAACAAATTACATACAGTTGGACTATTGGAGGAAGCAGGATACCCAAGAGAACCAGCACAAACACATGGAGAATATGCAAACTCCACACAGAAAGGCTCTTGTGCAGTTAAACTCACAACCTTCTTGCTGTGAAACAACAGTGGTAACCACTGCACTGCCCAGCTTTTAAGAAATAAAACTGTAAAATTTGTAAAGAAAGTGACAACAAACTTGGACTTTGTTCTAATGTTACTTCACAGAAAATCAAAAAGGAAGTCGTTGTTCATCAATAATAATAAAAAGAACTTTTCTGTCATTTAATGGAAATCCTTTTCTTTTATTTAATGGTTTGTGTTTGTCGTCTTTGTCAGTCAGGAAGCTGTAAAACTATTTCAGATGAAATGACTCAGATGAAATCATCAGTTCAGTCTTTCATGATGTGATTTATTCTTAAGGACAAAAAGCAGTGAAAAGTCCAGAATTGTACCTGCTCTGTAATTTTCACAGTTTGCAAACCCACCCATTGGGTCGGAGGGAAGTTTGACATCACAGGTGTAGAGGGAAGCGTTTCTTACACACTTTACAAATTGATAATTTATTCTTTTGTTTGCTACAAATTGTATTATTTATCTTTGCATTTTCTTGCATTTTTAGTTAAGTTGGGTAATTAATTTGCAACCCATATAACTCACAGCCATTATTATTCAAAGGACATAATTGTTCCAATATGGATGATTTTTGAAAGTTAAAGTTCTTAAAAATATTGACCTAGTAAATGGTCTTGTTAATAGAATTGCAGAAAGGCACTGCTTTGTATTAGTGTGTCAATTAGGAGGGCTTTCACCAAATGCTGTAGGTATTTGTGGCTAGGATTCAATTCATTTTATTTTATTTATTTATTTATTTTGGGAATTGGAAGTTACATTATGTAAATCCAGCATAGTAAAAGAGATTCCCTAAATTATAATGTAGCTGTTTTGCATTAGCAAATTGCCTTCTATTTTTCAGTGTCTGCAGTTCTGCAATATCCACTAGAATAGTTGATAAAAGTTTTTTGTCTAAATTTGAATATATAACCTTTCTTCAGAAACTGCTGGCATTGATGTTTCTCAGTTTAGACATTGGGGAAGTGACACAAGATAAGATAATTTGTTAATAGTGAAAAAAGGCTTGTTTAATTAGTGTTTTAATCATCTACAAAATATTGCTGATAAAATTTGCTTTAGCTTTAAAAGGCTTTTGTAAGGATGCTGCACACAACTATCCTGGGTTTGTTTAAGCCATTACAGTAACAATGTAGCTTTTGTAAGCTACATTGCAAGGACATCTTTCGCTCAAGAAGACATGAGCGAAAGATGTCCTTGCAATGAAACTGTCATACTTGTGCTACAGGCACTGTAAATGAATGAAATGAGACAGAAAAAAGGAAAACACACACAAAACGGAACACAAAAACAAAAGGACATTCATAATGAAGGCAATGATGAAATTAAAGAATCATAAGGCTTCGTTCACAAGACAAAATCCCTTAGTCTATTTTTCTTTCTTTATCATCCTAGGCTGAAAATAAAAGGAACAATAAGCACAAAAGGGTGTGACATCCTACGTGTTATAAATACACGGAATTGGAAAAATAATCTTGAAATAGGAAATCGCAGATTTGTTTATTTCCATCTGAGAATCCACCCGTATACCAATAATTTTATACAAGAGCTTCTTACCAAATTATAGACGAGTCTATTCTAGCTTCGTTTGTATTAGTGTGCGCAAATTACGCAGTAGATCAGACTGATTACAGCGATGGCAAGCAGGGTCCTTGGTCTCTTCCAACAGAAGACAACATCATGTTTTAACAATGGGCATGTTGGCTACCTGTAGCCTTAACTTAAAAGAACGGGAGAACATTTTAAGAATGGAGAGAGCTTTCCCCTTTAAACAAGGTGGGCTGAGCTTATTTGCAGTTCTCGCTCCTATGGCAACCCAATAGATCAGCATCATGAATATTCACAATTCACCAAAACGCACCCTGACTATGGAACAGTGATGTCAGCGGTCCCTGGAATGCTTTACTGTATTTTTGCACGATTGTGTTGCGTTGTTTTATGAAAGCTGGCAAGACGTCTTGTGAAAAGAGCATCCTTCGTCGTGCATGACCTTTCTCTGGTCTCTGTATCACCGTCCGTCGGCACGTCTCTCACATGCCACGCTAAGGTGACTTTCAGGCAGTTTTTCCACTTTTGCGCACAATGTCGGAACGGCACAAAGATGTACATCGGGGACGCAGTGGCCAAGCGGACCGCCCAGGCTGTGTGTGAGGACATATGCAAACTGTCAGGTAGTCTGATTATGAAAAAGAATATCCCTCATCTGTTTCAGCAGAGCCACGGCGGTCCGTGTCATGTGTAGCAGGCTTTCAGGGATTCAGATTAGCTCCAGACTGATCGCTCTCACAAACAGATAGGGAGCGCGGGGCTTGTGGCAATAACCAGTACAATACAGGCTAAAAATCTGGATTTATTTAATATTTCCTGCGTGTCTCAATGTCATAATGGACAGGTTGCACTCCTCCATGCGTAAAAGGCTCTACAGTTTGCCACAGCACATTGGACAGAAAACATCTATAATGGGTGAAGGAGAAGACGCAGACAAGGACACCCGGAGGAAGAGCATTAGGATGAAGCCTTTACCGTCACCGTCGCCGACCTCTGGAGGAAGCTGCAAAGGCATCGGCGAGACCAAAAGTGGGGAATCTGTGATCATGGAGACGGACATAGGGAGACCTATGAAGACCAGCTCAAATGGAGATTGTCGGAGATTTCGAGGCAGCCTTTCATCCATCACAAGTCGACATGTGCACGACTCAGACTCTGCGGAGGAGAGACGCCTCATCACTGAAGGGGATGTTACCCCGAGCGAAGAGAGCCCCCCTGGAGCAATCGGTGACGGGCAGCCGGATCAAGGTGCGCAGGAGGCCAGCAGTGGCGCTGGCGGTGGTGCCCAAAATGATTCTCCAGACCAGCAGTCAGGGTTTATAAAGTTGGATGGCATTGATCAAATTCTGCCGGACGACGAGAGATTATATCAGGCTGGGTTCATACACAGACAGTTAGGAGCAATGCTTCAACCAGGGGTCAACAAGTTCTCCCTGAGGATGTTTGGAAGTGAGAAGGCGGTTGAACGAGAACAAGAGCGGGTTAAATCCGCCGGATTTTGGATAATTCACCCCTACAGTGATTTCAGGTAAATTTAGTCACATCACACTTGCTTATTTCAAAAGGGAAAAGGTTCACAAAAACATGATGTTACTGTGACTAGGCCCAGATGTTTTTCATGGTATGTCTCATTTACTGGGGCATTCCTCAGCTCAGAAGCCCATTTTTTTCCTTTTTGCTAAATTTTCTACTAACCACCTTTCCACCTTACTCTTTCACATTTAAAGACTGTATCTCCAGTCCAAAACATTCACTTTTAAAAAATAGAATTCTTAGAATGAACCAATTTCACAGAGTAATTCAGATTTTTTTTTCGCATTCATTAGTTTTAGTGTATCGATATATATTGCTACGGAGGCCTGCCGACACATTTAGTTGTTACAGAAAAACCCATCACATGACACAACCCAGTCCCAATTAGGATTAAACCCTTCTTATATAATAAATTCTATATAGTATGAAATATTCATTCTTTTTGGAGGTTTCTTCAGCAGTTAAAGAAAATCTCAGCGTGGAGGACATTTTTGCTTAAAATTCATGATTAGGTCTTCATTTAAATAATTTCTAAATTATTGTAATGCACTTTTCTTTGTACTTTAATTTAAAAATAGGGTTATTTTATTTTATTTACAGTTAATGTAAATCATATTTCAAGAGTGGTTTAGAAATGATCATGTTTGATTCCTCCTTCAGTGACAGCAAACATGAATGGAGGGAGACAGCACTCTCTTTTAGGCCTGCAGTTTACTCTGTGGTTTTATTGCCCTTCATTTTTTTTATTAGCCAAGTATCTCTGATTTATGGCTACATAGAGGCTGTTAACTAACAAGTAAGACTGGCTTCAATAGCCTTTTAAACCAAACTACATTCATGTATACTAAATGATACTGTAGTGTACAGGTGTGTATGTGAATATTGGGTGGGCTTGGTAATGTGTTCAGTCACACACGTGCGCTCACATGTGTGCAGGCACACACACGTGTATATATATATATATATATATATATATATATATATATATATATATATATATATATATAAATATATATATATATATATATATATATATATATATATATATATAAATATATATATATATATATATATATATATATGTTTGCAGGTATACTCTACACTCTTGATGACTTTGTGTAAATCCAAACACACTTAGGACATGCCATCAGGATGATGTGAGATATGTATTAGACAGTTTGCCATTTTTGTTATGCTCCTCCCAGCTGGTTGTGTTTTCTCTGACCCCTCTGCTCTCTTACTCACCATGTTAAATGTCAGGTGAAGGGTGATTTAGTGCTTGGGGAGACTGTCCTGATACTGAAAGGTCAGAGATTTGGCACCAGCCACTGGTTCTGAAGTGTCTTTGAGCAAGATCCTAAAACAAGATTACAAGTACTTATAAAACAAGTACTTGTTTGACTCTGTCACTGAGATCTGTCAAAATAAACAGATGCACTGAGAGAGAAGTAATTTAAAAAAAAAAAAAAGAGGTCGCCACCCACTTGTTTGGGGTATGATGATGGATACTGTATATTATCATAATTAAACATTTTGGTGATCTGAGAACCATTTGCTTGTGCTACGAGCACTCAGCACTATGATTTTGCAATCACTCAACTGTACAATTAAAACCACAGATGTGGCACGCAATCAGGACAGGGAAAAGCTAAGTCTATGCTTTATTTAACTCTGCATGGAGTGTTGCATATTTGCTGTGACTAACATGAAAAAGACAAAGGACACATTTCATTTCTTTCATTTCATTTTGCTAAATTATTTAATGGAGTCAATATCAAGAGAACCTTTTGTTTTGTTTTTTTAAACCAGTAGTCACATTTCTCAAAAAGCATTTCAGACCAATTTGGAAGCAATATGGGAAAACATAGCACATTAGGCCAGAAAGTCTGTTGCCACTGAGTCAGAGCTAGTATTTAATTTTTGACAAAGTGAAGCTGAAAGAAGACACATGAATGCCTACAACCTCAAAATCAGGAAAAAGGACAGTGCAAGATGACTGTAATTAAAGTACACAAGGAGATATCTGGGACCTTTTAATGGGCCTGGAGAGGAGAAGGGTCTCTGTGACTAAAAGTTTTATTCCCATGTCTGCATCAAAGCTTTGGCTGTATAAGCTCAAATTAGAGTGTCACAAGGAATCACGGTCATCACTGTAGCGGAATTCAGCAAAATCTCCTCTTGTCAAGTTTTGTATAACACTAAGAAGCAGGGGAGGAGCAATATCTTGCAAGGGAAAAAGGCAGATTAAAAATGGCATCATAATCCAATCTACAGCCTAATTTCCAGATCCAAAGCTGAACAGCCTCCTTCGATTCTGAGCAAGCAACTCACAGTGGGCAGATGCAGTCAGTTTGCCAGAGGGTGACGGAAAAAAATAAGACCGGTTTATCAATGTACCTTTTGTATAAGGAAAAATATTAATGTTGTGATGGCTGTAAAATATATGTGGGAGTTTTATAGGGTATTTGAACAATACATGCGATTGGTGCTGAGATTATTGCCTTTTATGTTCCGGTTCAGACTGGATTTTTTTTTAGATATCCTTTCTGCAAGTTTTTTTCTTGTCTCAATCATGAAAAAGCGATAGAGCTGACACCTATCAATACAGCATGTCCTTGAAATAAAGAGCAATAAAAGTAATAGAATATTATAGACAGGATATTTTGGTGCTTGACTGACAGAATGACACCCCTCTCACAGAATGGCTCTTCTGTCTTCTTCTTATGATGGAAACCAGATGATTATTATTTTCTTACCTGTTTGCATAGAGCCTTTTGAAAAGAGTCTGTCAATGGAACAGCATTGTGGAGACTTCTACACAACTGATGAGGTGCAATATTAGTATGCAACCTTCTGATCAAGAAGAGCCTTTTAATTATCTAGCAATTCAGGGCCCAGAGGACACATCTGTTGGAAAGTCTTCTACAATTCCCTGGAGAAATCGAAAAGAAGATGTCATGCATTCAAACTTTATTTCTATTATTATTATTAAGCTTTGGAACTTTACCGCCATCGCATTCTCAGAATCAGGTCGGCTGTCCTGCAGTTTCTGTCAATCAGTTAAATCCCTTTGGAACAGTAAGGCAAATCTCTTCTGCAAGGTCCACTTTTACAACAGCCTTTTATTCCTCATGTACATTCAGTTGTGTTGTAGACAGCAGGAATAATAAATCTGAACTGACATGTTTTACAACTTTGCTTCTGATATTCTTTTGCAAAGAACATATAAGAGAGAGTAACCACCGTGCATATTAATGCAGAAATAAAGGTAAAGGGAGTCAACTTTTAGGCAATTTACAGACTAGATAAAATTATACTCGTTGTTGCTGAAGGCATTTGCTGTATCTTACCATTTGCTATTTGTTAACTGGTTTTGGATTCAATGCTTGAGTGAGAATTTATTGCCACCCAATACCTCAAACTGATGACAGTAGAAAACTTCTCATATTATCATCATAGCTACAGTTAAACTGGCAACTAAGAACTCAGTGTACTTGATATGAGTAAAGCTGGTAGCTGTGCTGCCTCTACAGAAACTGTCTTTACACTTTGCAAGATATCAATGGAATAAGTATTTTTATCACTGTTCACTTCATGAATTCAGAGATATTTTTAAAAGTTGTGCAGTTTAGCTTTACAGGTCTTATCAAGAATTAGCAGCCTTATCAAGCACTAGCAGCCACTAACAGCTGCTGGCTTTCTGTTGAGGATACAGCATGCTTAGTGTACCAGTCTGAGTGCTCACATGCATTTCTGTGTGTACTATGTTTGTGTGTTGAGCGTAAGGGATCTGATTGAATAACAGCATTCTCTATTTCAGTCAGGTTCACTACAGTTAATTTGAGACTACATTTTGCCATTGATTTGTTTGGGTCTCGTGGGACCTTCAGCTTTCCATCATTGGATGTATTGAAAAATGAGATGGAGCAACATACAGTACATGATTGGAACAATGATGACTTTCCTCCTTGTGGTGAGCGGGAGTCACACTCTGGGTGCCAGTTGCCTAAAGCCTGCATTTTTGTAGCCCAGTTTAATATGTTTTTGACATTCAGAGAGCAAAGTGTAAGCATGATATGTCACCAACCATTTCTTATTTTGTTATAGTGGTAATCTACATAGAAAGGTGGGGGAAATGTCTGCTTCAGAAAGCATAGGATAATGACACCATTTCTCTTTCAGTCTCCATTAAATAATTCCTTCTTTAATGTAGTGATGGTAAAACATGGGGATTACAGATGGTTCTGGCTTGGCCTGAAAGTGGGGTAATCAAAATAGGCTTCTGTGCTCAGCCACCAATATTGGGAGGCAAGAGATTATTACAGCACAATTTATTTAATGGAGGGAGCCCAGGGAGGATGTGCGTGGCCGGTGGGTGGAAGGTTGCCTGTCATAGTGGCAGAATGATTGAACGGTGCTGCATGACCTCGCCAGGCACACTTGTGTGGGAGTGTTTAATCAGGACACATGACCACAACTGTGGAAGAATGGCCCTTTTTTTCGCATTGCATTTTTTCTGCACCTGATATGGCATTTAATTCAGCTTTATGTATTAGTCAGAGTTTAACCTTGGCAAAGTGATGGTATTGTTGTTGAGGTGAGATTATATCGATTGTCTGGACATCACATGCATTTTGAAAATGGGAAAGCCTGTTGGAAATAGTATTTGCTTAGTACCACATGTGACCCAGCTGGTATGCTTGACGTGGGCCCTTCCTGGTTCACCATTCTTTGCAATGCAACATCAGTTTATAATCTCTCCAGGTGGATGCACAAATCTAGCCGGCCAAGGCACACTTTTCTCTTTTAACATTTCAGTGTTGTTTTTCTTGACTTGACAATTGTGATTGTTGTCCTACTGACCAGAGGTAAATACAGTCCCCGACCGCCATATTAAGCACACCTATTCTACTGGTTGTTAATAGAAATGTTTGGAAAATAATAAACATATGTAGTGTCACTGACCTATAAGTGCATTTTGCTGAAGTTCAAAGTAAGCGTCAAAATGGGAAAGGAAGGTGATTTAAGTGACTGTGAACAAAGCATGGTTCTTTGTGCCAGATGGGCTGGTCTGAGTACTTCAGAAACTGCAGATCTACTGGGATTTTCCTACATAACCATCTCTAGGGTTTACAGAGAATGGTCTGAAAAAGAGAAATTATCCAGTGTGTGGCATGTCAGAGGAAAATGGCCACACTGCTTTGAGCTGATAAGACAGCAAAAGTGACTCAAATAATCATATGCTATATTCATAAGAGCTTCTATATAAGAGCTTCTCTGAATGCACAACACGTTGAATCTTGAAGCAAGTGGGCTATACCAGCAGAAGACCACACTGGGTGACACGCCTCTCTGCTAAAAACAGGAAGCCAAGGCTCCAATTTGCACCTGGTCTGATGAGTCTTGATTTCTGCTGCAACATTTAGATGGTAAAATCAAAAATTGGCATAAATAACATGAAAGCGAGGCTACATCTTGCTATGTATTAGCAAGTGGTGGTGGTGTAATACTGTGGGGGATATTTTCTTGGAACACTTTGGGTCCCTTTAACACTTGACCACACAGCCTATCTGAGTGTTGTTGTTGTTGACCATGTCCATCCTTTTGTGAACACGGTGTATCCATCTGAACACTGCTTCCAGCAGGATAATTCATCAGATCACAAAGTTCAAATAATCTCCACCTAGCATCTTGAGTATGACAGTGAGTTCACTTAACTCAGAATGCCTTCACAGTCACCAATTCTCAATACAATAGAGCACCTTTGGGATGTAGTCAAACAGGAGATTGGCATGATGGATGCCAACAAATCTGGAGCAACTGGATGATGCTATGATATCAAGATGGACCAAAATCTCCGAGGAATATTTGACGAATTGAGGAAGTTCTAAAGGCAAAGAAGAGTTCAACCTAGTGCTAGCAAGGGGTAACAAATAAAAACCTAATAAAGTGTCAGGTGAATGTAAAACATTTTTGCTTTTCACCATAGAGAGAATATGTTCTTAAATGGGTGTTTTACCCAAGCTTTCCAAATGCCTACCTTCTATGTAATGTATGAATTATGTTCAAGGGGTGAAAGTCAATATTTAGGAAGTGATAGTAACTCTGATGATTTACAGTGACAGTTTACTATAGTCTTCATTATTTTTTGTCATTCTTTGTTTTGAACATGGCAGATTGACAGTTATTATTCAAACAGTTGTGCTCATGATGCAATCAGTGCTGTTCAAAAAAGCAGTAACCAAAAAAACACATTAGGTACTGTAGGTGTAATCTTCAAAGGAAACCCAACAGGGCATTCTTTACTTTGATTATAGGTAATGCAGTGACACAGCCTTGAAAAATGAAAACTCTAAAAACAAGAAATCACTTGGTTTCTAGCAATCAAGCAGACACAGCACAGTGTATTTTATGGGAAATGTCAGCATGTTTGGAATTGCTAATTAAGACTTCTTGGATTTAAACACTTCCTGTAGGCTATCAATTCTCTCTGATGTCTCCTATTGAGCATTCAGGGACACTTTTTATAGAGACCTGAGTAAAATACTGTTTGCAACTGCATTTCTTAGTCTGTGCTTTTCTATTTAAGTGCCATGTGTTTTGGATTCATTAATTTTACAATGCAATGAGGTTTCAAGGGGAAAAGAAAGCCATCCTTTTGTACCCCAAGCTCAATGACTTCCTGGTGTTTTATTTTATCCCTGAAATTACCCAAAGACTTTATTTATCATTTTACATATAATGGCAACTAAAACATGAACAGTGTATTCATGTTGAAGCACCAACCCTCTCATTTCTCCTCACAGAGATTCTGTTATTTGTAGTACATACAGATTGACCTTTTAAGCCCTGCCTGCATCCCAGGTGGATCCACCCCTCGCCATCTTTCTGAAATTGAATTGAAACAGTCATCAATGCAGTACTCTGGGGGATGGACGCAATAAAAATAATGATTAATAATTTAATCAGAGATGCTCGTCATTAGAGAACCAACTACACAGATAAATTCTGTTAACTTCAGACTTAATTAGCAGAATATGCAAAATAAAACAGTAGGTTTAGGTGGATCAGGAGAATGACCATGTAAAGGTGACAGTTATACCATAATACAACATATTATAGGGACATTCAATACGTTTTATGTCACAGTAGATGAGGGTTTGTGTCTTACAAGATCAAATATCGAGATCACCTGCGATTGACATTATCCCATTGCTAACATAACTCATTCACTTCAAGTTACCACTATATAGTTGAAGCTTCACAAATGTATAGAAGGCTAAAGTGCTTATGAAACAGTAGAGAGGAAATACTTACCTGGATCAATGTGCTTGGCCTGGCCCTGCCACATGCTGGGTGTCTCAAAGACTTTGACAAATGGCTGGATTATGAGACAGGCAGTGGTGAGAGACAGATTGCTCACTCCGCTCTGCTATAGGGTGATTTATCTGCACCATCTCACAGCAGATATCACATCCCCTTTTTCTCCACACCAGTTTTGGCCATAACAAGTTACTCAGTTTTCAATCGCACAGAGGCTCCAGCAAAGTTAGCAGGTATAAAGCTAAGTCCTGACCATGTTTGGCATCTAGAAATTACAGAGCTAAGAAAAAAACAACAACAAAAAAGGATAAATCCTGCACATAAGCCTTTGCTTACTCACGCAAACCAGTGAAAATCAGATACAATGTAGCCTCTGAGATTTAGTTTCATTTCATGCTGAGGAGTTTCCAACAGCTTTAAAGCTTTATTGACTTTGGTCTTATTTACCTCTACTTTTTATGTTTCCAGAAACAACGGCTTTAAAAAATAAAGATAAGGTGATCAATTTGCATCTATATTATGTCCTGAAGACTTGGATGTTTCCTAAAACTGCTGCATTCCCTGGTTAATTTATCTTGTTGGTTGTCCAACTGCTTATTTTCTGTCACTGTTTTTACATCTTATCTCTACTGTGTTTTTTTGGGGTTTTTTTTGTTTTTCATGCTCCTATCCTCTCACCCTTTGACGTCAGAATGGAGTTAGATACTAATTTTTTTTGTTTTGGTTTTTTGTGCGAGTTTTTCTTACGCCATGTTTGAGTAGCAGCTTGCAAAGTGATGAAAACTTTGGCCCAGCACTGGTGCAATCCTGCAGTAAGGTCATGAAGTGATGGTGTACACAGTGACCAGTTACAGGTATTATAGTCACTCGATTATCGTAGCATCTCTTCTGTGGTGAGAGAAAACCCATTGCTCCATCTCTCTCCAAGTCCCACTTCTTTATTGATGTTAGGTTCTTGCTTGTAGTGAAAAGAGGTTTTGAATTCATTTAAGGGGACACTGGCCGATGTTTACTCTGTGTCTGGCTGTCAGGAGACTCCTTTGACATGACATTAAGGACCCTATGGGAGATAACAAGGCATCATGATAAAACACAGACGCAATTAGTGGCAGGATGACAGTCTACAAAGCAGATAGTGGCACATGCTAGTAGGATAAATGCATGCTCATGACACAGCTCATACTTATAGAGTGCTCTCTGTCCTCTCTTTGCCTTTTACAGCCCTGTCACTCACCGTCTCTCCATTTTCTCCCATTGAAGGTCTACTTTTTTGTTGACTTTAGACCACCCATGTATAGTTCTTCTTCTTTCAGAGAACAGGTTGCAGTTTTTGAGCTTGGGAAGACTCTGATCCCAGTGACACCGAAAGATAGTATAAAAGACAGACTTGGCTAAATCAGAGCAGATGTATGAAATATCTTGACTGAGCATTTTTCTCAGTGGGCTATCTGATTATATCTGGTCAGTTTGCAAAGTGGGTCTGGTGATTCTATGATTTAGTCAGAGCTTTCAAGAGTATACTTTAGAGCTATTGAAACATCACAGCAAATTTAGGCTGGACATATCTCAGTGAGTGGCTCTGGGGCATATTCTTAAATGTCTGGAACTGACACTGCAGCATTTAGAAAGTTTCCCTAAGATGCTTAGCCAGGTTAGGGGCTTTTGAATCCCTGCATGTACTCTGTCATGGAATTTGAATGGAGAAGAAGTGAAACGAAACAGGAATTATTGCATTACTGAAGTGTTTAAATTCCCTTTGAGCCATTTACAGAGAATGATCGATATATATGACGTTTTTGACTGAGGTAACCTACATTATTATAGTGCCTCTTTTAATTATCTCCCAACTAATGCATTGTATACTTTAAGATAATAAACTGAGCAAATGAAATATCTCAACATACCTAAACAGAGTTTGACCTATAAATGAAAAAGTCTGCACTTTTGAGTTTGGGAGCTGATGATTGCTGGTAATGTTGATCAATACAGGGTGCGTTTCCTCATATAAAGCTAATAAATGTGTTGTGAAGTGCTATTGAAAGTGTTTATCAATTTCTGAGAGCAGGCTATATTCCATTGATTAGAATTTGGGAAGTCGAGGTTACATTTGCCTGTGTCTACTCGTAAAGGGCTATAGTTCTTCTCTTTTAAGAGTTGTTTACTGCAGCAGTTATGACATTGTCTAAAGCATAATCTTTCTTATGTGTGTTCAGTAACAGTCCCAGATAGTTTTAGAGCTGAATGAAAAAATCACACCCTGTACCCTTAGCTTGATGTCCCACCAGAAACACTACTAGCAATCTTATTTATGGATCTCTTTTAGTGGCGTAATGCTGACCCCTTTCAGTTGATTTTGCTTCTCCTCTACCGTTTGTAGGCATTTAGTAAATCCCTGTTTTCTCTTAGTCTAAGTTTGGGGAGATTTGCTTCTACCTCTGATGGAATCTTCTTAGCCTAGGTTTGATAAAACTGCATGCCTCACCTAAATATAGCCTCTTTTAACTGCACAGCCCCAGTGTCAATGATGTGCTTGCAGTATGCCTACTGGCTGTGCTTAGCAAAGACAGCACCGTTATGACAGTTCATTGGAGCGGGTGACAACAAAAAATAGGTTTAACCCTTTTAACCTGATTTTTTTTTCTCCTAAACACTTAAATCTTGCTGTGTTTGCCAACTGGCTTGTTTAAGACCAGTGGACTATGCCTTTATGGGCAGTAAACAGGCCTTTTTTGTTGCTGATGTTGTTCTCCTGTTATTTGTGAAAGGCTTTACCATAGATTGCATTTCCCTTTGGCTAAGCATAGCTTATGATTTTTTTCTGTTTCACAAGAGCTTTTCATGCTTAATTTCCATTCACACTCCGTGTTCACTAATTCACAACTGGCAGTGGACTAAGAGAAGCTGTTGCTCTGTCAGTTATCATGTGAATTTAAGTTTAATATATAACTGTTCTGTTAAGTTGGTCCTATGACATTTAATCACACCTAAAATACAGCTCCCCTGCTATGAAACACCTGCATTTCTTTTGTTCAGGAGAGAAATATATATATTGTTTTTCATTATTTTCAAAAAAAGAAAAAAAAAACAGTCATAGTACACTGCATTATGTTTACATTTACCAAGATTAAAACACATTAAGGACCGTAGGATTTAGGGTGATCTATTTCCAGAAATTTATTTGAAGAGTTTTCTATAACTAAGGTCCCAAGTTTCTACAGTTACTCAGAACTGCCATATCAAATATTGGTCCACAAAGGCTTTTTTCATGTTTAAGCGACAGTCATTTTTCTGTATTTCTGGAAAAGGGAGAAGTGAATGAAAGACTTTCAGTGTGTTACAATCTGTAATTAAATCCTTCACACTACACCTCAAATGCTTCCTTTATCAGACGACACTGTAGCACAAACACAATTTATTTTGGTATGTGCCCTACAAAATTATAAATTAAACATTAAGTAAGTGGATAGAAAAATAAGTGCTCCAATGTCTAGTCTGTAGAAATCGAGAAAAGGTTTTTAGATAGCAAGTCTTGTTTCAGACTAACTCTACAGAAAAAAGCTTTCCCTCAACAAAATCATGGCAGTAATGAATGTTCAGACTCATGGTCATTTAAATAATAGTGTTTTTCATGACCTCCAGAAGGACAATTTTTACAGTCAGAAAAATAGGTTAGAGTGGGTGGTTTGGTGGTTAAGTGGTGAGGATTAGATGATGAACACCGTGATTAAACTCTCCTTCTTACATACATTCAACGCTTCTCACCAACACAGTGATAATCTCTCACCTTAGCCAAGTAATCTTAATGGTTATATGGGTCAACCAACCAGTTTTAATATATATACTGTGGGATTAGTGGGTTTAAACTGCTTAGCTAATGACAGATTAACAGCTTCAGTGAAATAACTCATACTGTATATGAAAACATACAAACTGACATTTCCACATGGAAGAAAAATCTTCATGTTGTCTTACACACCTGAAGTTTGTATTGAAAGAGTGTATAGCTTTGCAGTAATCAGATTGGATATAGGGACTGACATTTAAAGCTAGTTCCTTTTCCAGCACTTGTCTTGTCTTTAGTGACCACTCAAAGTGCTTTACAGCACAAGCCACATTCACATTCACAAACTGTAGAGCCTTTATCTATCACACTCACTCTCACTGGAGGAGCTGGGGATGAAAAGCCTTCCGATTCTGACACGACAGTCAATCTGATTGTATGGGATCCATCATTTTCTCAGCATGGTAGCCAGCAGATAGATATTTCTACAATCAAAATGTAAACAGGTGCGCAGACGTGCACTCATACAAAATTATGAACATTTGCTCCCTGTATATTCAGTCCCATACTGTATATACTCCATTTTTGTATCCTAGCCTTGTGCCTCCTCAATTTAGATATAAGCTACTCTGAAAGGTAAGCGTGTGTACTGTAAGGCTGTTTGTGGTGGCTCTCATAGTCCCTTTCAGGTAGCCTGGCTGGCAGGGTGAGGAGAATGAGAAAGGCTTATCGTGTAGTCAGATGCACTCTAAGGGTGACAACATGTTCCTGCTGTCCCTGGTCACCCCACCGAGAGCATAGTGGTCTGTGACTCTGTCCCTGCAGACAGCAAAATGTCAGGGCTCCCTTCATCGGTACAGTGAACTCTGAGCATCATAACAAGCTAGGTGTGAGCTATCACACTGCTATATTTTTTAGTTTTTTAAAAAATGTTTTTCTAGACTAATTAATAAAAAATATACATATATGTTTTACACACACCCATCAGACCTGCCTTCCCGTTATTTACATTTTTTGTCATGCAATCTCTGATACTTTGCTCATAAAATGTGATCTCTGGCCACATTTTTCCATAATTTGCTATAAACTTGTAAAGCACTTTGTCACTGTTTTATTCTTTGTGTTTTACAAAAGACTGATTCATGTAGAACTGATGCAATGGACTCAGATCCAGACATAGAAGTAGTATTTCTTTACTGAATAAAACTTTTAATTTTTTGACATTTAGAATGGATTTCACACCTTGCTAGTTTTGCATTTTTATTTGTGCTTACGTGTCCATAATAACCGCAGCATCAATCGGGAGCACCTTAACAATCATGTAACAAAATAAAAGCACTGCTAACCTAGCAATACTAGCTGACTTCCTTTTGCTTTTATTTTAAAACAGGTGGTATCCCATCACACAAGTGAAAATTCTGATTTTCTGTGCACATATAGATATGGGATTGTTTAATGCCTTTGAAATGTCCGTCTAACATCCCAGGCTCACCCGCTATATTTATAGAACAATGTCTCCTATGTCAGGGTTCTAGTGCATAATAAAAGACAGTAAATGGATCCCTGCTATGTTTAGGTGGCCTGACCTCCATTAGAAGGCAGCTACAAGACTGAAAAAGAGAAATCATGAGCATTTATTCATGCATGCATGAACAAACATGCACATAAACACAGTCTATTGATAGAGACACATTGAGATCATGGAGATTTTTACACTGCACTTTAAAAGTAACTGCTTATCCTTAAATATTGTATTGGGCCAAAATCAATAATTATCAGAGTCAAGATTTGCTTTTTATTTGTATTTTCTTTAATCAATGATTGTGTCAATAGTGATAAGTGAGGTTTGATCAAACAGGTGTCAGCAGCACTTGGACAATTGTCAAGTCTATATCTCTATAGCTTTCTTTCTCCTTTTCTCTGTAGCTAAAAGATACCCAGTTAAAATTCTGAGTGCATTTACAAAGCGCCTGCTTTGTCTGGTCAAAGTCCATTGTCCAAAGTCCAAAGTCCATGGTCCATTTGCCTCATATTTAGATTTATTTATTGTGCAGCAATATTTGCTCTTAAATCTGCTTAAGCATATTATTATTGACATTGTACAGGCAAAGCACCACTCTGGCTGAATCCAGCTTCACAGACTTATTAGTATGGCTATAGACCTTTAGGCTCAGTTTCCCAGACATGGACTAATCTTAGTCCTAGGCCTTAAACATTTTAAATAGAGGTGTTCACTGAATTTATTTGTTAGATGGGACTAATTCATGTCAGGAAAAGTTGTCGTAAATGTTGTTATTATGGCATGAAAACCAGTTTCCATGCATGTTTTACAAACATGGAAAAAAGAAAAAACATTTCCCTTAAGCTTTCATTCATTGATTTTTATTTTTTCCTCAAAATTACAATGTTTGATCAGTTATAATAAAAACAGTCTTGCCTTTGTCGAGGAAATGAACTCAATCTTGAATTTTAAGAAAACTTTGTGTGTCTTGCTGCACATTCATGACTAATATAAGTAGTAAAATGAAGGTTACAAATACTGTAAGACATAGGTATTCTAGGGAAAACTTTATTTCATGTAAATAATATTTAAATTGTTTGATATTGGGGAAACATGGCAGTATGAAGCACAAATGCCCTTACCAATGTTTGCATTTCTTCCTTCAAAGTTTTACTTGTCCTTCTGGGTTTCAGTCTTAATGTGAGCACACAGTGGTGGCAGGGTCGGTCTAAATATAACTCCACTTGACAACAATCTGGAAAAGTAGATACCCTTTTACTTTGAAGAATTCCAATTACTGTCACTGTTTCCTCAGTGAATGTGTCTGTGTGCGCAATACACATAAAACTGAGATGTAGTGTACATATCTGCATGCCGTAGAACTGTCTAAACACATTACAAACCTCATAACTGCTTGTGCTATTTTTGAAGAAACATTTTAACATTTTCATCCAGACTGATGTAAATTCTATCCATAGATGTGTGCATCAGAGATTGTGTGCTCAGACATAACAATGAGAACCAGAAATAGGGATACTATATTGCAAACAGCAGTGATTTCCAATGTTTGCTTTTCTCCTGCATCAATAAAGGTTTTTTGTCTTGTGTACAGTTAAAAGGACTCAAACTGCTGCAATGTGAAAGATCAGTGAATATATTACAGGTGTGTAATGGTAATGTGTGCTTAATC